>NC_062548.1:31147127-31822555 GCF_016906955.1 Phacochoerus africanus
CGAGTAACTTGTTAGAAAACTTCCCCAGGGCGGCAAACTTTTAAACAAAGATTGACTCTGTAATCAAAAACTGCTTGGCCTTAAACCACATTCCAGCATCTCAAAGCACAATTACACTGAGAAAGGGGTGGCAGTGTTTGTGCCCCCGGCTGGGTTTGCCACATAATGCTGACTGATGAACACAATTAAACTGCACTGAGGAGAATCCTTCTCTAGGGGAGGAAAGGACACAGGAGACAGCCAGCGGCTCTTGGGGACACAATTTCCATCCTCCTCCACGAGGAAACAAAACACTGGTGTGAGGGAGTTCTTATCGGGGCTCAGCCATTCGAACCCGACTAGCATCCATGAGGATGCCGGTTCGATCCTTGGCCTCGCTCGGTGGGTCAAGGATCCGGTGTTGCAGTGAGCTATGGTGTGGGTTGCAGATGCGGCTCAGATCTGGCATGGCTGCGGCTGTGGTGTCGGCCGGCAGCTGCAGCTCTGATTCGACCCCTAGCCTGCAAACTTCCACATGCTGCTGGTGCTGCTCTAAAATGCAATGATAATAATAACAATAAATAAATAAAATAAAAATACTGATGTGAGATTCTTCAGCCCCTTGCCCAGGGAAAGATGGCCAGAGCCACCAAATGGCCCTCTCTTTCCCACTAAGCAGAGTTATGGGCACTGGTCCAAGGCCAGAATCTGGGTTCCAGATGCTCGGTCTGGACTGGGTTGGGGCTGTGTCACTTCAGAGGGATGGGAGCAATCAGGAGGCAGCAGGGGACTTTGCTTTCTGCCTTGGTTTCTACTTCGAGACTATCCCCCAAGCTGTGGATCCCTCTGGATGTCCCAGCCACTTTCTTTTTCCTTTCTTTGTATTTTTATTTTTTTGCTTTCTAGGGCCGCTCCCTCGGCATATGGAGGTTCCCAGGCTAGGGGTCCAATCAGAGCTGCAGCTGCTGGACTACACCACAGCCACAGCAATGCCAGATCCCAGCTGCATTTTCAGCCTACACCACAGCTCACGGCAACACCAGATCCTTAACCTACTGAGCAAAACCAGGGATCGAACCTGCAACCTCATGGTTCCTAGTCGGATTTGTTTCTGCTGTGCCATGACGGCTTTCTAACACATTCTGGGGCCTTGTCGTGACTCCCAGATTGGCCAGGTGCTGCCTACTTGAGCCTGGGGTGGGGCTGGGGAGGTGAGGTGGAAGAAGGGGTCTACAGAGAGAACCCTGGAGTTAGTTTCCAACTTGAACTTTCAGGGAGATTGCAGCTACCGCCACTCAAGAGTGTTGCTTCATCCCATTGCTGTTGAGAAGGCTGAGAAACAGCAGGGCTCGATTCCAACAGCTTTGCAGCAGGGAGGCGGGTAGGGGCTGGGGCTGCTCAACCACAAAGGCACCCAAACACGGCTTGGCGCCAGCCTTCTTGACTCTATAGCCATCAGATGTCCTCAAAGGCCTAGGCACGCACTTTCACTTGATCTGCGTGTCTACTCAGGATCAGGGTAGAGAGACAGAAACTATAAGAGAGAAGGACAGAGGAGAAATAACGAAAGCAACCTCCAAAAAGAACAGACCACGCTTCTGGTCTAAACGAGTAACTGCCCAGGAGTTTCAGTTATCATAATAATAAGAGAACAGTTTTTTTTTTTTAAGTACAGTTGATTTACAATACTGTGCCAACTCCTGCTGTTGGAGAACCGTGTTCTGGGCACTTGCAATAAATGCCCAACTCTATGTGGGGCCCCATGTTTCAGTATCTCTCATCTTTGTAATGACCATGGGGGAGGGCGCCTGTGGCTTGTTTCAAGACCCCCCCGGCCATCTCCCTCCTGGGTTTACCCAAAGCAAGAAGGAACTGATAGTGTGATCACTCAGTGCCCAAGACATTGCTTGGGTGTCATTATTAGGAGGCTGGGTTACTGTTTGGTGAAATCCCCTAGCTGGATTCCACTGGTTTTTCTCCTGTTTCTTGCCTCAAACCTGGGCTGCTGCACCTGACCACCTGGGGCCAGGATCAGTCACATTTTTTTTTCCCCTTCTGCCTCTTCCGTTTGCGCAACTAGGCAGATGCAGAAAGCTACCGGCTCCCTGGCAGACCCACCATCTCTCTCTGCTTAATACCCATGGCCATGGCTGCGCATCCCGGGCCCAGCACAAAGACGGTGGGAGAGGTGAACACGACAATGCACGTGGGGGCCAGGCTCGAGCCTCTGTGCCCACAGCCCGCTGTGTATCAGGCGGCCTGCAGAGCTGGACTTCAGGCAGGGCGTGGAGCCCCACCTGGCCAAGGGGACATTATCATCTCCCTTTTACAGGTAAGAAAACAGAGACTCAGAAAGGTTGGGTTCACCAGTCTTGAGATTATGCATCTAAGCAAGGGACGGAGCGAGGATTCAAATCCAGGTCGGAAGACTCCTCGGGGAGGGAGCAATGGCACATTCTGCGCCTGCATCATCTTGGGTCTGCTGTGGAACCACTGGGCACATTGGGAGGGATGGCAGCCGCTCCTTCTTAATTATGCTGCTTGTGGCTAAGGTTTAAATGAATGAGAAATCCATCAGCACCGCAGCTTGGCGGTTTGGGGAGGGGTCTAGGCAACCTGAGATCAAAAGGGGACAAGATTATAAAGGCATCTGAAAGCTGTGTGCTCCCAGCTAATGCAAGACAGCTGGTCTGTCCACGCTTCGAGCAAACACAACGGGTGAAGCCCGATCTTCCAGCGGCCAGAGGAAGAGGGCTCATCTGAAAATGGGGCTACCCTAGCTGTGGTTGTCACATGGGGGGGTTTGTGCTCTGGTGATGAGCTTTTCCCCCCCTGAGGTCAGCTGCTGGCTGGCCTCGCGGTGAGGCAGCCACATGTGGCAGAAAGAGGCTGCATTTGGGAGTCAGTGGTACCTGCCTTCCAACTCAGGCTTGGCCTCTGCCTTGGTGCTGACCTTGTCAAGTCACCTGAACCTGCTGAGCCTCGCTGCCCTTCTCTACGCCAACCCTCCAAGGATGCTGTGGGGACCAAAAGAGCTGCTTGGCAGCTGGCCGAAAGCTGGTGGCTTTGGGTTCAGGTTCTGGCATGCACTGATCCTCTCCTGATTATTGGAAGTTTCGTTTCTTTTCTTTTTTTTGGCTGCGCCCAAGGCACATGGAAAACTCTGGGGCCGGGAATCGAACCCACACCATATCAGTGACAAAGCCAGATCTTCAACCCTCTGAGCCACCAGGGAACTCCAATTATTGGACATTTCTGCTTCCTAAATTCTCTACGAGAAGAAGAGAATGGGGATTTAGAGGGGGGTCAGAATGAGTAGGAGAACTTAGGTCCAGAACTGCCCAATGGGTGCAATACGATCTGTCAGTGAAGAACCCAGGACTTTTTTTTTTTTTTCTTTTTCCCCCAATGATGAGAGAAGCATGGGTTTGAATTCTGGCTCCGATCCTCACCAGAAAGTATGAGACGCGGGGCTAATTCCTTAACTTCTTTTGGCCTCAGTTTCTTCATCTGTAAAATGGAATCCAGCCATGGCATCTACTTTCTGGAGGTTTTGTGACTTTAGATGACACATGGAAATCATGTGGCCCAGGATCCCCCGCATGGTAAACATAGTTGTTCCTTGGTATCCACACAGGACCCACCGTGAATATAACAGCATCCGAAAATGCTCAAATGCCTTCCAGTCGGCCCTCTGTATCCGTGGGTTCCACGTTCACAGATCCACCCAACCTGGATGTGGCCCCGTGGATACCAGGGGCCAACTGGACTCGTGAAACGCTAGCTAATATTGTTATCCCCTGGAGTCTGGCAGATCGTGAAGGGCCTCCCCAGGCATCTGCTTTGATGAGTCCACAGCTGACCATTCTCCTTGCTGGGCAACCACTCAGAGTGGCAGCAAGTGGGAGGAGGGAAATGGACGAAGATGATGAAGATGATGATGATAAACCCGAGAGTTTCCACTCATCCACCCAACAAATGGACCCAAACTCTGTCCCCTGGGTCCGCGCTCATCCAAGTCTCTGCTCTCATCAATACAAAGGGCACCGAGAGGAGGCAGGTGGGCAGAAGGAGGAGGGCTTGTGTTTCTTTAGACTCATCCCGCTCCACGCCCCGCCTCCAGTGCGCTGCGCCCACCCCCAGCCCCTGCCCTTCTCCTTAGTTCCTAGGATACACGGGGCTCTTCCCTGCCTCAGGGACCCCGCATGGGCTGTTCCCTTTGCCTGGAACCTCCACTCCAGCTTTTCCACTGTGGGCCCCATTTCAGGACCTGGCTTAAACATCACTCTTTAAAAGCCTCTCATCCTCCCTGGCCAGGCTCCTTAAAGTAGGGCCCCCTTCTTGTTCCCCATCCCGGCACCCTGACGTTATTTTACTGACGTGCTCTCCACTTCTCCCACAGAGGATAACCCCCCTCAGTGAACAAGTGAGTCAGTTCCTCGGCTACGTCTCACGGTCCCTAGCACAGTGCCTGGCACTCAGCTGCGCTTGACCCCCGGTCGGTAAGGGCACTGCACACCTGCTTGAGCGAATAAATAACTATATACTGCAAGCTGCTCCTGGGAAGGGGGGTGGTGGTGGCCACTGCTTTGCCAAATGGCCCCGGAGAAGCTCTAGCCTGTGTGCAGAGTCTGGCTCAGACTGAGTCCTCTTGGGGCGGGGGTGGGGACGGAGCTCTGAAGGCCCAGGTGTGAGGGAATGAGAGTCTGGCCCAAGTCAAGGTGCAGGGATGACAGGTGCGCATGCACATGGGAAGGAGGTCAGGGTTGGAATGAGAATATGCAGGCCTCCCTGGAGTGGTGAGGTGGAGGGCCCGCAGGTTTCCAGCTACCGGTGAACCTGTGGTCCTGTTCAGAATGATGGGAGATGAGAAAGGGGGTTGACGTGGGCTGGGAAGATGTTCTAGAAGAATCATTTGAGATCATTCTGTGTGGAGAGGATTCCCTGGAACCTCATGTCTACGGAGAGCTGCACCAGCTACTCGAAGCTTCCAAGGGTTCCAAGGCTCTTATTTTGGGAGTCTATGCTCCTTAAAAAGAATAGGAAATACCCTGCACCTGCAGTTCCTGTTCAGGCTCAGCGGGTTAAGAACCTGACTAGTATCCACGAGGACTGGGGGGTCCGATCGCTCAGTGGGTGAAGGATCCGGCATTGCTGCGCAAGCCACGGTGTAGGTCATGGATGTGGCTCGGATCTGGCGTTGCGGTGGCGGTGGCGTAGGCAGCTGTAGCTCCAATTACATCCTAGCTTGGGAGCTCCCATATGCCGCTGATGCAGCCCTAAAAAGAAGAAAAAAGAAATACCCTACACCCATTAGGATGGCTCCTGTCAAAGAAAGAGAGAGAAGGAGGGAGGGAGGGAGGAAGAAAGGAAAAAGAGAGCGAGAAAGAAAAGATACGTTGGCAAGGATGTAGAGAAATGGGAACTCCCGTGCACCGCTGGCGGGAATGTAAACTGGAGCAGCCACTATGGAAAACGGTATGGAGATTCCTCCAAAAAAAAAAAAAAAGAAAAGAAAAATAGAACTACCACACGATTCAGTAATTCTACTTCTCGGCACATCCTCAAAAGAACTGAGAGCGGGGAGGTGAAGAGATATTCGGACACCCGCGTGCACAGCAGTATATTCACCAGAGCCATTCGGTGGAGGCAAACCAAGCGTCCATCAGAGACGGATGAGCAGATAAGCACAGTGTGGTCTAGCCACACAATGTGCAATTTTTGTTTTCTTTTCACAGCGGCACCGGCAGCATTGGACGTTCCTGGGCTAGGGGTCAAGTCGGAGCCACACCTGCCAGGCTACGCCGAGACTCGTCTGCAACCCAAGCCATGAGGTAGCTTGTGGCAACACCTGATCCTTAATCCGCCTTAAGCCACTGAGTGAGGCCAGGGATGGAACCCACATCCTCACGGAGACTACGTTGGGTTCTTAATCCACTGAGCTGCAACGGGAACTCCCCAACAGTGGAAATTTGTGCACTCTTAGAAAGAAATAAAATTCTCATACAGGCTGCCACATCAATGAACCTGGAGGATATTATGCTAAGGGAAATAAACCACTCACGGAAAGACAAATATTGTACGATTCTATGAATGTGACCCAGAGCAGTCAAATTCACAGAAACAGAAAAGAGAATGCTGGTTGCCATGGGCTTAGGGAGGGGACACGGGGACCTCCTATTTTGCAGGGCTTAGAGTTTGAGTTTTGCAAGAAGAAAGGAGTTCTGGAGCTGGGCTGCACAGGATGTGAACGTACTTAAGCACTGAGCTGCATCCTTAAAAATGCTGAAGGTGGTAAATTTTATGTCCTGCACGTTTTTATCACAATTCAAACCAAAAGAACAAAGAGGGGCCTGGACCCACTTCCTAGGCTGTCCCCTCCTTCCTGGCGCTCAGTTCTCTTCTAAAACTCTTGCCACAGGGCCCTGGGCGTTCTGGGTCCCCTGTGCCAACCCTGTGTCGTGAGTGTCTAAGAGTGGGGTCGTTCTCTGCAGAATAGGGGTGGGGGGGTAGGGGGGTCCTGGTCCCCACATAGAGGGAGGGCCGCTGCCTGGCTCTGTGACCAAAAGGCTGAGTGGCTGCTTGGATTCAGAAAGCTCGGGAAGGTTTCGGGGATGCCAGCCTCTGCTTGGGGTCAGGGGTTGGGGAGTAGTGCAATTCCTTGAATGTGGTTCCCTTTCAGCAGCCCCCTCCTTCCACACTGGGCTCCCCCCTCCTGCTTGGTCCCCTCCCCCCTGTGGTCTCACAGCAGCCAAAGGGATGTCCCCACATTGCAAATAGAGACGGTGTGGGGTCTCAGGTTTAAGTGGCTCGTGGGCTAAGGATTCAACCGCCAGACAGGTGATCAAAAATCCTGGCAGGGAGTTCCCATTGTGGCTCAGTGGTTAATGAACCCGACTAGTATCCATAAGCACTCGGGTTCGATCTCTGGTCTCACTCAGTGGGTTAAGGATCTGGCTTTGCTGTGAGCTGTGGGTAGGCCAATGGCTATAGCTCCCCGACTGGACCCCTAGCCTGGGAACCTCCCTATGCCGTGGGTGTGGCCCTACAAAGACAAAACAAACAAACAAACAAAAAAGAATCTTGGTTCAACCAGTGGGATATGGGATAAAAAACCATGGCACACTCATACAATGGAATAATAGTCAGCCACAAAAAAGATGAAATACCGACACGTGCCACAATGAAGGAAGGGCCATAAAAATAGCATCCTATGTGAAAGAAGCCAGTCACAAAATGTCGCATACTGTAAGATTCCACAGACTCTGGGTTTGGCTTGGAAAGCCGCAATACTGTTTCCCCGGCCACAGCTTGCACATGCTCAGACACATATCCCACCGACAGAATGTGAGCCCTGGAGGGGCTGTGCACACGCTCAGCCTTAGCATCTGATTTGCTCCAGGACACAGGGCCCAGTGGAGGAGAAACGGTGTGGAGTCTGTTACTTCTGGCCCAAACTAAGCAAACCAACTGCCTAATGCTTTCGGCTTCATCCCTAAGGATGCTGCCTACTCAGGAAACAGAATACATGGAATCAAACCACCCTGTCCTCTGATGATTCCAGACCTGGCAGGGTCTCCGTGTTTGAAAACATCCATTTTCATCCACACGCTGGATACATAAGCAGCTCCAACCAGAGCCTACGTGGGCCAGGCGGTCATGTCACCAGCAAAGTGGGAAGGCCTGCAGTCTTTAAGCACACCTAGCTTGCATATTTCAAGTATGAGAATATTCTTCCTGCTCAGAGACAGACGTGTTGGTTCTATTCAGTTTCTCTTGAAACACTCAGTTCTCATGTCTCACTTTGACTTTCCCAGTTAAGGTCAAGAACTATTTCCCTGGTCTTTTCATGAGTACTGGGGAAATAAGAGCAACTCAGCGGACGGTCAAGTCCAGCCCCCGAGGCTTGTGCTATTCCATGGCTATAATAGGAATGCCTGCACTGAGCAAACACTTTCTGTGTCAGGCGCTGTGTTAGGTGCTTGGCATGTAATACTCCCTTTAATCCTCCTAATTGCCCCGTGAAACAGGTACTAATGTTGTGCTCCCCTTTTCGATGCAGCCACTGAGATGCAGAGGCTGAAGCAATTTGTGCCAACTTGCATGGGCATTCAGGGCCTCAGTGAGGCTCCCGGCCAGTAAAGGCCCATGAGTTTGGCCCACGGTGAGAACTGGGCAGCGGACATGGGGAAGCAATGTCAAGCCACACGCAGCTCAGAGCAGCCACGCTGGGTGGGCTCTGCCCTCCCCCCACGCCTCCAGATTTTCAGAGACTCTTTGAAGCTTCTGACTTGGGCACTCCCGCCCCTTCCAGAAGCCTCCGAAGTTTGCTCATCCTTCCTGGGAGGGGAGAAGTCGTGGTTGAGGAAGCTACAGATGGAGCGGCAGATGGGACGTGAAAGCCTATCAGAGTCACCCAGGATAAAACCATTCATCTGCAAAATTCATATGTTTTTGTGTGGGGCGACTTCACCAAAACAACAGCAAGAGGAACCAGCAGTGCTTGATGCGTGAAGTGCCTCTGGCCATGAGGCTGGCGAAAGAGTGGGCAGAGAAATTGGGGGCAGTTGGGGGGCCGGGGAATGAAAGAAGTGGGAGGAGGAGGGAGAGACAGACAACAGAGATGGCGAGACAATGGGAGCACTAAAGCTGAACAAACAGTAGCCCCCTTCTCTGAACCCCTACATGGGTGGGGCTCATGGTCTGAGACAGGATTTCTGGACCCTTGTCAGAGATTATGAGGTTCAGCCTTGGGTACAGTTTGGACACTTCTGCTGACTTGCATTGAGTTTTCTAAGTGTCTAAGCTCTGCCAGGTTCTATTATTATATCCTGATTTCCCGATGATCGAATTTACTTGTCAAGAGTCACTGGCTAGTGAAGTGGCAGAACTCAGACTCAAACCTTAAGCCACTGGATGAGAGGCAGCGGGCTCAGCCTCTTGGATGCTGAAATGCAAGAAATCCTGATATCCTGGCCGAGCTGACCTGGTAAAGTGGCCTCCGTGACAGTTCGCCTTGCAAATCAACACAGGGCCTCTAGGGGGCAGCCTTGAGACCTGATGTGAGTCTCCTGAGAAGGGCCATAGGCTGGCCCACCTGACCTCGAGAGATCTCTGGCCAATGGCACCCCTCCACCTAGGCAGCGATGACCTGATGACCTCCGAGGGCTCCCTGGGAGGTCTGGAGGAGAGAGAAAGCAGGAATCTTGACCTTGGAGGGAGCACCTGCCATGGGAGCAGCTGCACTCAGCATTCCAGGATATTTCTGAAATCGGTCTTTATTTGGAAGGTGGAGGAAGAAGTTTCTAACTTGCCCTTGCCTCGTGCTTCTCTAAACTCACCTCTCATCATTGTTTTATTTATTATACCTGAGACGTGTTTAAATTTCTCAAAGGCGACTAGTTCACCTGTGACCCAGGTCCTGTCCGGGCGGCTCTCCCTCCAGGAACCTGAGGCGGTTTTGCTCCTCCAGGAAACAGTAGACATTTGGGGTCCTTACAAGGGATGGGGGGGCACTTCTTGTGGGGAGAGGCCAGGGGTGCTGCTAAACACCCTACAGGGAGCAGGGCCGCCCCCCGGGACAGAGAATGATCCGGCCCGATGTCACTCGGGCCCAGGTTGGGAAATCCTAGGCTACGCCGATCTTCTGTTTTCCACTTACCTGTCAAGACCTCCTGGGGAGGTGAGCACCTTCCTGAGAAGCGAGAGATCTGGGGTTTCAGTTGAAGTTTCCCAGTTTTAAAATGTGGGCAGTCAATTCATGTGCTAATTTTTTTTTTTTCTTTTTAGGGCCACACCCTTGGCATATGGAAGTTTCCAGGCTAGGGGTTGAATTGGAGCTACAGCTGCCGGCCTACACCACAGCCACAGCAACATGGGATCCGAGCTGCCTCTGCGACCTACACCACAGCTCACCGCAACGCTGGATCCTTGACCCACTGCGGGAGGCCAGGGATCGAACCTGCATCCTCATGGATACCAGTCAGATTCGTTTCCACTGTGCCACAAGGGGAACTCCTCATGTGTTAAAATTTGAGAGGATTCAAACACACCCACGGGCCTCCAACAGCCAAGAGATGCTGCCTGTGACTCTTCCGGGGCTGTCACAACCCTCCTCCCTTCTTGCACTTTGTCCCATTCAGTCGGACCTTGACCTTCCTCTGCTCCCAAACATGCCAATGGTTCCCATCTTGCTTCCAGTAGCAGCCAAATTCTAGAATTTCCATGATCTCACCCTAACTGTCTCTCTGGCCTGTTTCTTTTACTCCGTTCCAGCCACACTCAGCAGAGCAGGCCTGCTCCCACCTCACCTGGACCACTTTCGGGGTCGCCTGGCTCACTCCATTCCCATCGCCCAATCTTGTCGGGAAGGACGTCCCTGGCCACTGTCATTGAAATTCCAACTCTTCCCCCCTCCCGCTCTCTGCTTTAGCTTTCTGATGTACCATGTGACTCATTTTGGGGTGTTGTATGTCTCCCCCGCTTGAATGGAAGCTCCTAGTGGTCAGGGGTTTGGGTCTTTACCATGGGTTCTCCACCAGAGCTGGGAAAACCAGGTGCTGGAGAAACCTCTGCCGGGTGAGTGACTGAATGAGCAGATGTGCACGCGGTGGTTCTCAGGCTCAGGGTGGCTCCCGGGCAGTGGGATCTCGAGGAGACACGGCCTAAGCATCTCAGAGGCAGAAAGGCTGCCCTGGGTGGGAGGCAGGCTGCTTCTGCTTCTGGTTTCCCAGCTGGGACAGCGAAAGCGGGGCCTGAGAGCCAGCCGGCCGTCGGGGGAGCCGGCCCGCCTTACCTGATGGGGTAGTCGGCGGCGCTGAGGTTGATGAAGAAGTCCCAGGGCCAGTCGGTCATCTCCAGGAGGTCCCGCATGCTCTGCAGGTACGTGGACAGGAGGCTGGCTCCGCCCCAGATGGTGGCCATCCTCCAGGGGGTGACGCGGACGTTGCCGTACTGCGCCACGAACTGCAGCACTTGCCGATGCAGGTAATTTGAGCGCTGTTCCCGGGAGAGAAAGGGGGCGGGTGACGTTCAGCAGCCCAGACAACACCGGCCCCTGCCCCTCGCCCCGCCCCCTTCCCTTCCCGTCTAGTTGACAGGGCTTCCGAGCTTTGCCAAAGAATGCGTTTCAGGCTCGGGGTGTCCTTTTGAATCGCTATTCAAACCTTCCTTCCTTTTATTTTTATATTTATTTTTTTATCTTTTTAGGTCCACACCCACGGCACACGGAAGTTCCCAGGCTAGGGGTCGAATCAGAGCTGTAGCGCTGGCCTACACCACTGCCACAGCAACGCCAGATCCTTAACCCACTGAGCGAGGCCAGGGATTAAACCCGAGTCCTCCTGGATACTAGTCAGGTTCATTAACCACTGAGCCACAATGGGAACTCCCTGCTTCCTTCCTTTTAAAATACTACTTTAGCTATTTGAAATGCAGATCCCTGGCTCCGCCTCTACCTATGGGTTCAGTAGGTCTGGTTACCTGGGAGTCTGCATTTTTCTACAAGCCTGATCCACCTGGTCTGGGGATAAACAAGCTAAGAAATAAGGGTCACGTCTAAACGTGTGAGTATTTCGAGTGGCGGGATTTCTCCATTACCCTCTCACGGGCCTGCCAGAAGCCGACTTTTTGGACAGGCATCCTTTTGTGGCCCTCTTGAGTAAAGACATACTCGCCTCACGTCAGCAGACGCACAGAAACCTCTGGGACAAGATGCCCAGGGATCAGCAAGCCTGTTGCAGGGTTGTTGTTGGTGGTGGTGGATTTTTTTTTTTTTTTTTGTAAATAAAGTTTTATTGGAACACTACCACACACATTCATTTATGTGTATTTTTTAATGACCGCTTTCAGGCTATGATGCCAGAGCTGAGGCGCTGCCGCAGTGCCTAGGGCCCACGAAGCCTAGGACAACTCAATGCTCTGGTCCTTTATGAAAGAAGGGTGCCCACCCTGGGTTTGTTATCCTCACAGCGTGGCAGCGGGACAGTGAGGGAAAGAGGTGCACATGCAATGTTTATGGAGAAAGTCTAAAGTCACGGCTGGGAACTTTGAAAAAACCAGCACAGACACACAGACATGCACACACTTGAAGATCAGATGCTCTGAGGGAAGGCAGCTCCGAACCTTCCCTGAAAAGGAGGCCGGCTTGGATGGGGGGGCAGGTGGACCCGCAGAGAAAGGACAGATGGCATGCGGCCACCACCTTTCCGGTCCTTACCTTGTCCACGTGGATGTAGTAGAAGTGGTCCTTGTGGTAAATGGCCTTGAACATGCGTTGCAGCTGCCGAGAGGCGCGGCCGTGGACCACTAGGACGAAGGCGATTCTGACCGGGTTGGCCAGCATATACTCCACCGAATCTTCGTCCCACTGAACGTTCTTGTTGGCTTTACCTGGGGAGACCCGAGAGACCACAGAGGCGGGGTGAGCTCGGCATCCTTAGGGGGAGTTTCTCTGATGCTTCTTCCCGGGGACTCTTTAAGGGGTACGGTCGTCATGATGGGTTTTGAAACCTGATTCAACCTAACCAGGTAAGTCCTGGACCCCTGCGCTGTCCTGGTACAACCGGAGTGGAGGATGCTGAGGGGCTGGAGAAAGGGGTTCCAACCCCAGGGAGCTGAAAAGAACGGATGGAGACATGTGTACACGTGTTAAACTACTCATCAAGGCAGGAGGAGATGAGATATAAGAGGTGTATCTGAACCACAGAGGAAGGAAGGGTTCCTTTCAAGTTGGGACAACGTAAGAGGCGCTGAGGCCTGTCCAGAATCCACTCTCCGTTCTCCTGCTAAGAGCATCTATCTTTAAAATAACTGGTAAGAACAGATAACATGAGCTCTATCCTCTGCACGCATTTTTGGAGCGTACAGGCCAGCACTGTGGGTCACGAGCACAACCTTGTAGAAGAGATCTCTAGAATTTGTCCATCTTGCATCCGGGGACATCTATCACCCAATCTTTTTTGGCCACGCCCACAGTGTATGGAAGTTCCAGGGACTGAACCTGAACCACAGCAGTGACAGCGCTGGATCCCTAACCCACTGAGCTACCAGGGAACTCCCATCATCAATATCTCGGGAGATAGCCTTCCTCTCCTCCAGTGTCTGTGCAGAAGGGGAGGGTCTCTCTATTGTCAACTTCAGGGCTGGTCACAGAGCTGACACTTGACCCATCAGGACACGGCCTCTCCCTGGACACCGTAGGTGTGGTTCAGCCTTAACCAAGCTATTTAGCCAAGAAAAGAGAATTCCAGCCTTTAACAAAGGAATAGCTAGATGAGAGTGGTTTCAAATCCATGCAACTGCTAGATTCTAAGAGCCCTTTTGTCCCCAGAGGAAGAGGAAAGACAGCACAGAGGGAGGCACTGCCGAATGATAGAGAAGGTTTGGGTCCTCGTGACCCACTCAAGCTCCTGGTCAGCCCGGGTGGGGATCAGCCACCATGAGAGTTTCCTTTGTTCTGAACCCCTAGATCCTACACCGGATGCTCCTGGATAAACGGATCCAGATGTCTTCCATCCTGGAAGCAGCCTATAAGGCACCTCTTCTCCCTTTCCCCCCATAAATGTTCCCGGGGCAAGGTTTTGGGGAGGAGCACAGCTTGCTGGTTCAGTTCATGACAATCCTAACTAGAAATCTGCTGGCTTTCCTGACCCAGATTTCTTGGGGGTCTCACCCAATTTCTCAGGGGTTCTGGGTTTATGGGACCCTGAACATTTGTCAGGGTAGCAGCTGCAGGGGTCCCTGAATGTCCACTGGGAAAGCCTGGAGGCCAGGAGATGGGGAGCCTGCCAGCTGTCATCCGGAAGCAGAATGGCTGTCAAACGAGCGAGGTGCCTTCTGTGTGTCGCTGGGGACAGGGTGAGATTAAGGTGGATTATGTCCACGTCATGGGGCACAGGCTCCACGGCCTGCAGGACCTGCCTCCCCCCAGGTATGACTGCAGATCCTTGCGCCCGGATTGACCCTACTATGTGCCTCCCCTCCCCGGCCTTTTAGCTTTTCCCCAAGCAAGCTCATTACTGCATGGGGACCCTTCCACTGGCCGCTCCTGCAGCCTGGAACACCCTCTCCCTGGATCTTTGCATGGCTACAACTTTTTTTTCTTTTCTTTTTACTCATACCTGCAGCATATGGAAGATCCCAGGCTAGGGGTCAAATCGGAGCTGCAGCTGCCAGCCTATACCACAGCCACAGCAACAAGGGATCTGAGCTGCACCTGTGACCTATACTGAAGCTCACGGCAGTGCTGGATCCTTAACCCACTGAGCATGGCCAGAGATCGAAACCACATCCTCATGGACATTAGCTGGGTTCATTATTGCTGAGCTAGAATGGGAACTCCTCAATTGTTTCATGATAGAAAGGTGCTCTTGGAGCTGGGGAAGGAGAGAACGACCTGCCTGCAGGGACAGAGGAGACTTCAGTGAGTTTATTAGCCCAAAGCTTCTGAGCCCATCTCCCTATGCTCTCCTGATGGGCCCTAAGGTCTCCTGCTCCTTGACTGTTTAATGAGTAGCTATGATCCGGGGGATAATTATTATCATGGCTCTGGTTGAAGACAGACTTGACAGCAACCAGGGGTTATCCTACCACTCTCTAATCCTCTCTTCAAATTAATCACAAATTCACTGGGCTTTCCTGGTGATCTTCTGATAGAGGTGTGCCTGGAAGGATCATGTCCCTTTAAACACCCACAAAACAACCTATCCATCCATCCACCCAGAATCCTTACAACCTCCCCCCTGCCAGTCCTGGACAAAGCCTGGAGCACGAAGGCATATGGTACCTGAGCCTGTTTCCACAAATGGATTATGAGTGGATTAAAAAATGAGATAATATAAGAAAGGCAACGTATATATATGGATGACTGGGTCACTTTGCTGTACAGCAGAAAGTAGCACAACACTGTAAATCAACTATACTTTAACGAAATATGTATATATATATTCCTCCTAAAATATGAATTCTAATAATTTGTTTAACTATGATTACATGTATTCTGTCTATAAGTTTATAAATATATTAATAAACTATTAAGTTGGGCTTTAAAAAATGTGAGAATCCAAAGTAAAAAAATAAATAACAGAGGAGAAGCGATTAGATTCCTCCTTCCCAGGATGGCAGCCCAAAGGCATCTGGTTCTCACCTCTCTTCATCTCCCTTGGAGACACTTTATCAAACAAAAGGAGGGACATTTAAATTGTGTCACTTTTTTCTACCTGGATTTCATTGGGTGATTTTTTTCTTTTAGGGCTGCCCCTGTGGTCGATGGCAGTTCCCAGGCTAGGGGTTAAATCAGAGGTGCAGCTGCTGGCCTGCACCACAGCCACAGCAAAGCAGGATCCAAGCCACACTGCAACCTACACCACAGCTCACGGCAACTCCAGATCCTTAATCCACTGAACGGGGCCAGGGATGGAACCTGTGTCCTCATGGATACTAGTCGGGCTCGTTATCTCTGATTCACGATGGGAACTCCTCACTGGGTGACTTTTTAAAGGTCTAAACACGGCCCAGACAGTACACGTCACAGGAAGTCCACCTGGTAGGGGTTCCTGCTGGCATTCAGAAAACACAACTCCTGGGGTTCCCATCGTGGTGCAGCGGAAATGAATCTGACTGGGGACCATGAGGTTGCAGGTTCAATCCCGGGCCTCGCTCAATGGGTTGAGGATCTGGCGGCGGCGGCGCCTTAAACTGTGGTGTGGGTCACAGACGAAGCTCGGATCTAGCCTGGGAATCTCCATATGCTGTGGGGGCAGCCCTAAAAAAGAAGAAAAGAAAAGAAAACACAGCTCCTCTCTGCCTCAGGGTCTCCAGGGTCTGCCCCAGGGTCTGGATTTCCCAGCAAGTGAGGCTTCCGGGGCTTTGGACGTGTCTCGCCATGATGCTGGGCGGGGAGTGAGTGAGCGCATTCAGGAGAAGGCCGGCTGCTCTCATCCAGAAGGGCTGACGTCCTCCCAGGGCCAGCTCCGCACTGGCGCTGGGCTTCGGGCTCTGTGTGGGTCCTTCCTTGGCTCTGGGAAGAACACGTCATCATGCTCGAGGCCCAGAGAGGTTGCTGAGTTTCGCCGGGGTCACATAGTGAATGAGAACAGAGGCGGGAGTGGAAGCCCAAATCCAGCCCTGCTCCTTCCGCCCACCCAGCGCTGCTGCATCAGAGACCAGGATATGAGGGGAGAGGGCTGGGAAGATCGCTGGTCTCTAAAGGGACTTGGGTGTAGACATTGAGAAAAGGCTTTTGTCAACGTCTGTGTAGGGTTTTTAGAAAGCAGAGCAGATTCGCAAACAGACATGGACACGGAGGCGTCCCCTCTGGAGAAGGGCAAGGAGCCTCGGGAAATCAAAGACTATGGCTCTGGCAGCAGAGCCTCCTGGATGGAAATAGTATCAAGTCAGCCTTGGGTCAGACGGTCGGTCTGGGGCACAGCCACGAGAAGGGGGAACAATACCCAGAGTTCTTTTGGAGCACAGCTATTTTGGGGATAAGGGTGAGTGGGAAAGACAAAAATAGCCACCGAAAGGAGACAGAGAGATGGAGATGGGGCTGAAAGGCGGCGGGGGGGTGGGGAGGGGGGAGAGGGCAGGGATATAAAGAGGCCACACACACCTGAGACCTGCAGACGGACAGGCCCTCCCCTCCCCCATGTATGGCGCCAGAGAGACACACACAGAAATAGACAAACCCACATAACCAGACACACACACACACTTCGAGACAGGAGAGACAGAGGGAAGGAGGGGAGCACGGAAAATCTGGATCCACTCGACTTCAGAGCACTGCGGCCATCCTTAAAAGTCAAGGCCAAAGAAAGTTCCAGAACCTCAGAATCAAAAAATGCCTCCAGGCCTGAGATACTGCCTGCCCTGCTCCTCCCCCCATGGCTCCCCTGACCAGCCCCAACGGCTCATGAGTCCAGAGATGGAGGAGGAAGGCTGTGCCCGGGGAACCCACCAAAAGTGGCAGGACATTCTCAGGCTGCCTCCAGAACCACAACGGCCATGTTCCCCATTTGGGCGCAGAGGAGAACCTGATGCATTTTAACCAAGAAGCAAGAGAGCGATGGAGCACGTTTTCTGCCCTGTGTTGCAGCAGAGCAGGGATGCCATTCAAAGGGGCTGAGGTTCCCGGTGCCCTGTGGCAGGTGCCACTAACCAGCTTCCCTATGTTTGCTCCACACCTCTGGCTCCTGCATTGACCTTTCCTGCAAACTGCTCTGACACAGCGTTGCTGGATAGGACAAAAAAAACCCACCCCGCAGACCTGGCAGAGAGGCCCCTCAGGGTGAGCCTCCTCCACCCCGGCCACTGTTTCCCAGACTGGGGTCCTGAAAAGCACCCGGCCTCCTATACCCTGACATCTTCAACGGGTTGCGGTGTGGCTCCCAGCAGGGCAGGAACTGGGGTTGGCTCTCTGCTGGAGGGAGCAGGAGCTGGCACAGCTTGGCCAGAGGTGATGTGGCCGCAAGTATCAGTGTTAACTATGCATACCCTTGACCCAGAAGCTCCACCCCAGAGAATCGATCCTGGGGGAAGGAGAAGGCAAACACGGCTGTCTCTATGTATATGATGCTCTTTGTCACTGATTCAGCATCTTCTCTGTGCCAGGCACAGTGCTGGTTATACCAGTGGGCACAACAGAGTCCTTACTGGAATGATGCTTAGGCTAGCGGAACAGAAAGGCAATAAAAAAGTAAGCAAGTAGAGAATGCAATTGCAAATAGTCATCAAGGCTATGAAGAAAAAAATTTAAGCATGTTTAGGGATGGGGTTTGGGGGGGGGCGCTCTGGTGGCCAAATGTAGGCCAAAGTGAAGTGGATACACTTGTACAAGATCTGAGTGAACTGAGGCAGTGAGCCGTGGAATTATCACAGATGGAGGAGGATTCTGGGCAGCAGGCACAGCAAGTGCAAAGATCCTGGGGTTTCCACCTCAAGCGTGATCCAAAATAGTATCGATCCAAAGGTCTTACTAATACTTGTTGATACGGAACGTTGTCTATCATATCGTAAGCAAGAATGAAATCCTACAATGCAATCCCTAGCAATTTAAAAGATATGCACTCAAATATGAACAGAGGGTCAGATGGTGGCATGAGGGCCTTCATTTCTTCCTTATACTTTATTTCCTTTTGTAAGATGGATTGCTTTTGTAATAAAACATACCAGTAAAGGTGATGTTTATTGTTAATTCTAACATCAGCCATTTATTTTGTGCGTACTGGGTGTTAAGCAATTTCTGCGCATGATTTTTTTTTTTTAACTTCTATCCAAACCTCTATGAGAGAGGAGTTAGTATCTTCCTCGTATAAGGAAGCCGAAGCTGAGAGAAGCCCAAGGGAGGAGCTGGCTGAGCTGGAAACGCAGCTAGTCTGCGATGCCGGCGCCTTATCATCGCCACGGTGCGCGATCCAACTGCCCCCATTTCCAAAAGTGGAAAATCTGTTCCTAGAAGCACATGAGTTGACTTTTTTCAGCTGTAGGACAGATAATGATGACACGTGATCAGAGCTATGTGTGTCTTTACAGACTGAAACCCAAACACTGCCTGACTCCTCAAAGAAAGCTATGAATTTAACAATATAATCAGGGTCCTGGGGCACAAAACAGGAAATAGGTGGAAGAATCAGAGTGATGAGAGGCAGTGGGGAGAAGCTGACTTCAGATAAATGTTAAAAAGCCAGGGTTGTGGGGAAGAATAGCAAGTGTATTTTTGTGATGCAGGTGCAGAGGCCAAGGGCAGGGGCTGGTGGAGCGCTCTGCCCAGTAACGAGCTAAGCTGCCTTCAGCCTGTTTACCCAGCAGTAAACCGCCTTCAGCCTGTTGACCCAACCCAGCCTGTATGTCTCTTTATCATCATGGGTCCAATTAGGACGAGGTAATCCTTGTGCTCCAAAGATGAAGGTGAAGGTGCTTTGCAAGGGTCAGTGTATCGCACGAGAGGTGTGAGGGTGGCAATGACCTTGCTCCCAGTACCTTGCAGGAACAGGAGCTGAGAGGAGAAAGCAAGTTTCGAGGCTGAGGGCGTTGTCTGTGGTCAGGCAGATCTTCGTGACCTTGGACCAGGTAAGCCATCTCTCTAAGCCTCAGTTCTCTCATCTTTAAAATGGGTATGTTACCATGACCGAGTCCTCAACAGCCAGGGGACTGAACTTTCTCTTCCAACAAGGGGAGATCTGCCCACAGAACTGGCGTCTCTGGCCAGAGAAGTGACCACTATAGCACCAAAGACCGCTGCTGGGATGATAGCCATTCATTTGCACGGCTGCTGTCTCTCTGGACAGCGAGCAAGAGTTCCACTGCTGGTGGGGATGCAAAATGACTTTCTCCCTTTCTTTTTTGCCTTTTTAGGGCTGCGCCCATGGCATATTGAGGTTCCCAGGCTAGGGGTCGAATCGGAGCTGCAGCTGAGGCCTAACACCACAGCCACAGCAACAAGGGATCTGAGCCACATCTGTGACCTATTACGCAGCTCACAGTAATGCCAGGTTCTTAACCCACTGAGCAAGGCCAGGGCTCAAACCGGCATCCTTGTGGATACTAGTTGGGTTCATTATCGCTGAGCCGCAATGGGAACTCCCCAAAATGAATTTCAAAATAACAATGAGCTAAATAAAAATGAAAGTGAGTCCACGGCAATGAAAACATTGTAAGAATAACAGGGCTGGAGTTCCCACTGTGGCTTAGTGGGTTAAGAACTCAACATAGTATCCGTGAGGATGTGGGTTCGATCCCTGGCCTTGCTCAGTAGGTTAAGGATCCGGCATTGCCCTGAGCTATGTATGGTGTAGGTTGCAGATGCGACTCAGATCCCGCGTGCTGTGGCTGTGGTGTAGGCCGGCGGCTGCAGCTCTGACTGGACTCCTAGCCTGGGAAGTTCTGTATGCCACGGGAGTGGCCCTAAAAAAGAAAAAAGAAAAGAAAGAAGATCAGGGCTGGTAGAAGGTGGTTATGGCAAAAGCATGAAGGTGGGACGGCTGTGAAGGAAGCTCAGGAATATTAATCAGACTTCACAAACCTGCTTTCCACCCAGGATGTGCTGATACAGGTAAACAAATGAGGCAGGTGAAGGCCAGGTCCAGGCTGATGCCCAAGCAGCCCCATATTTTATGGAAGGACTTGTGAGTCCAGGCAGTATTTACTCTCCTGGCTTTCGGGCCCCAGGAGGGCTTTGCTGGGAGCTTTTGGGGGAAGCCTCTGGGAGACCATCTTCCTGCTACACAGAGAGCGAGACAGGGTCTGTTGTGAAACACTGTCCTTATGATTCGTCCTCTAATCTGCTGAGTATTTAACATTTATAAAGTGTTGTCCACAGACTTCATTTTCAGGGCCGCACCTGCAGCCTGTGGAAGTTCCCAGGCGAGGGGCTGAATCAGAGCTGCAGCTGAGGCCTAGGCCACAGCCACACCAGCTCCAAGCTGCATCTGTGAGCTATGCTGCAGGCAACATGGGATCCTCAATCCACTGAGCGAGGCCAGGGATCGAACCCATGTCCTCACGGACACTATGTCGGGTTCTTAACCTGCTGAGCCACAATGGGAACTCCCCCAGACACTTCTTACCTCTCACAGCAATGCCGCATGTGGAAATTACTCCGATTTATGGATACTTGGCCCAGGCTCAGAGAGGGTAAGGAACTCACCCCAGGTCACAGAGCCAGGAGGTAGAGAAGAGATTAAGAAACAAATGGACCTGACTGCAAATGCCCTGCTCCATGCATGTTCTGAGGAAGAATCTGGGCATCTCTGTCTCCATTCAGTCTGCCACTGCTAAGGTCACCTGGACCCAAAGCCTCATATTCCCCCAGAGGCTTCTAAGCCACTGTCTATTCTAGTCGGGATTTTGCAGCCTGGGCACTACTGATATTTGGTACCAGATAATCGTTGTGGGAGGTGAGGAACATCCTGGGCACTGTAGGCTATTTAGTCACATCCCTGGCCTTTACTCGCTTGATACCAGCAGTATCCTCCTGCTTGTGCAGAAGCAAGAGTGTCTCCATTGAAAGCACTGCTCTAGAACAGAAGGGCTCAGAATGGGGTCTCTGACCAGCAGCATCAGCATCATCTGGGATCTATTTTCATTAAAGTCTAGTTGATTCACAATTTTGTGTCAATTTCTGCTGTACAGCATAGTGACCCAGTCATACATATATATACATTTTTTTTCTCATATTATCTTCCGTCACATTCTACCCCAAGAGATGGGATATAACTCCCTGTGCTGTACAGCAGGGCCTCATGCTTACCCAGTCTAAATGCCAGAAATGCAGGCTCTCAGGCCCCATCCCACACCGTGTGGATCAGAAACTCTGGAATGAGGGAGCAGCAATCTGTGTTTAACAAAGCCTCTCCAGGGGATTCTGCTACAAGCCAACATCTGAAATCACTGGCCCAGGCTAGTGATTCTTACCTCTGGTGGCATGTGAGAATCATGTGAACATCTCTGAAACAATAAAACAAAAAACAAAACCCATGCCTTGGCCCCACCCCAAGAACTAATCATTTATTTGCTCTAGTAGGTGCCATATTGGCAAATTTTTAAAGCTCCCCTAGTGATCTAATGTGCAGGGTTGAGAATCCCCTTTTGTACCTTCTCTTTTTTTCAACCTCCTTTTAAAAACTGCATCTCTCGAGGTTGAGGAGTTCCCTGATAGCTCAGTGGGTTAAGGGCATGGTGTTGTCCCTGCTGGGGCTCAGATTTGAACCCTTGCCAGGGAACTTCCACATGCCATGGGCGCAGCCTAAAATAAAAAATAAATAAATAAATAAAAGTGGCATCTCTCAAGCTGGAGGAGTTCCCTGGTGGCTCAGTGCATTAAGGATCTGGTGTGGTCACTGCTGTGGTTCTGGTTACTGCTGTGGCACACACGTGTGTTTGATCCCTGGCCAGGGAACTTCTGCCTGCCGTGGGCTCGGCCATAAAAAATAAGTAAGTAAAAGGTACATCTCCCAAAGTGGCAAGAGTCTAGCCCAGATCCATCTCTGGGTACCACCTCAAATGCTCCTGGCCTCCTCTTGTGCTGGAGGCAAGCTCACACGTTATTTTTCTCCCGCTCTGAAAAATGTCTCCCTCTACCCCTGACCAAGCACTCAGGAAATTTTCCTGCTCACTGGTTTTTTTTTTCCCCCCTCATTCAAATCTGGAGTTATTAAACCACAGCCCATGGCTGAACCATCTTATTGATTTTATTGTCGAGAGCCCTGGGATATTCTAATGATGTACTGCTCAATAAATGGAAACTGGTGGGATAGATATTGATGGCGTATGGTGCCTTTCGCCACAATTCACTGGTCCCAGTCGCTTTGTCTGTGACCCAGCATCTGTGAAAATGCTGGGCTGAGGCCCGCGAGCGCCTATCTCTCCTGCCGATGTTACTTTTCCCAGGCAACAAGGATAAAAGCATGTGTATGATAAACAGCTATTCCTGTGTGCCAGGCCCTGGGCAGAGTATCTTTTATTTTCTTTCCTTTTTTTGGGGGGGGGGGTCTTTTTAGGGCTGTATCCATGGCATATGGAAGTTCCCAGGCTAGGGGTCGAATCAGAGCTACAGCTGATGGTCTACACCACAGCCACAGCAATGCAGGATCTGAGCCACGTCTTCGACCTACATCACAGCTCATAGCAACACCGGATCCTTAACCCACTGAGGGAGGCCAGGGATCAAACCTGTGTCCACATGGATACTAGTCGGGTTCATTACCGCTGAGCCACATCAGGAACTCCCCGGAGTATCTCCTAAACCAATATTGTCTTATTGGCTTCTTGCAGCAGGCAGCTGAGGGATGTGTTCTGATTATTCCCACTCACAGATAAGGAAGTTGAGACTCAGAGCAGTGACGTGACCTGGCCGGCTAAACCTCAGTGGAACTGGGATTCACACCTTCATTTGTCAGGCACTAAAATGGAGGCTTTTAACCTCTGCTCTGGGGTGGATGTTTGTACCCCCCCCCCCAATTCATTTGTCAAAAACCTAATCCCCAAGGTGATGGTGTTAGGAGGTGGGGCCTCTGGGTGGCGATCAAGTCATGGGGTGCTATGACCTAAGGAGTCAGGAATGAGGTTAGTTGCCCTTATGACAGAGACCCTGGAGGGCTCCCTTATCTTTCTGCCAAGTGAGGACACAGGGCAGAGACAGCTGTCTGTGAACCAGGAAGCGGCTTCTCACCGGACATCAGATCTGCTGGTACTTTGGACGTTCTCGCCTCCAGAACCACGAGAAATAAATGTCTGTTGTGTAAAAGCCACTCAGTCTGTCGTAGTTCGTTACAGGAGCCCAAGCAGACTAAGGCAACCCCTAAGCTAAACCAGGCAAGGAAACAGCAGCTTCCACTTTATTTGGGCAAAAAACCTGTCAGATGGTTGTGAAACAGGTTAATATTTCACACACTTCCTCCCCTTCTCAAGCATGATTCTCAAGAGGGGCCACTGACATCTGGGGAAAGACAATTCTTTGTCAGCTGGGGCTGTCCCATGCACGACAGGGCATTTACTATCTCTAGCCCCTGCCCCTTTACATTTCTCAGCGCCCCCTAGGGCAGCACAATGGTTATTGCTTGAGAACCAGGCATCTTACTGGGAGGCAGAAGGTTCCCTGCCAAGATGGCCGACTTCACGTCTGGCAACAGCCTCTCTGGAAAGGCAGCATGGCATGTGGAAAGGAGTTTGGCTCTGCAATCAGGGAGATCTGGGTTCAAACTATAGCTATTCACTCACTGACTCTGTAAGGTTGGCAAGTTATGTCACCTCTCTAAGATTCTAGTTTAGCATCAGTATGACAGGTAAGTATTTTACTCCTTCCTCACAGAGAGGTACCCATGGAATCACGTGCTCAGAAAAGTGCCTAGTATAGAGTGGGGTTCCTTTTTTTTTTCTTTTTAGGACCACACCTGTGACACATGGAAGTTCAAACCTCCAGGGCCCCAAAGCACTGCTTGCCCTCTTAAGATGCAGATACAATTTTATCATCCTCTCTTAATTTTTATTATTTTGTATATATATATATTTTGCTTTTCTTATTAGGACCATACCTGTGGCATATGGAAGTTTCTGGGATAGGGGTTGAATTGGAGCTGCAGCTGCTGGCTTACACCACGGCCACAGCAACACCGGATCCGAGTTGCCTCTGCAACCTACATGGCAGCTTGTGGCAACACCAGATCCTTAACCCACTAAGTGTGGCCAGCGATCAAACCTGCATCCTCAAGGATGCTGTGTTGGGTTCTTAACCCACTGAGCCACAAGGGGAACTCCACTTGGCTGCCATTTTAAGGGCTGCAATGGAAGAGAGTGACAAGCTGTCACCACAGGTTTGCTCTTGATGATGAAGGACTGGGCTGCAGGTGGGCTGGCATGAGAAGTCTGGCTTTGGGGTGCAGGGTGGAGGCCCCATGCCCTCCGGCAAGGCTGCAGCTTGGCATGTCGAGAACACCTGCTCCCTCCTTGCTCCCTGCTTTTGACCCTGAGCTGCCTTGGATAGGGGTTGAATTGAACCTTGGCAGGTTCTCCTAAGAGCCTTCCCGTCGCCTGACACTTTCATCTTCGTTCTCTTTTCTCCTCTCCTGAAGGTACTCTCAGGCTCCATAAATCCTGCCCTGGAAAAACGCAGGGACTCATCCATTTTTATTACAAATGGAGCCGCCGGAGGAGGGAACAACTCTTATTTACTTCTCAGGAAAGGGTTTGAGAAAATAACAGGTTTATTTTCTCTAACTCTCCAAGGACCCAGAGGAGGAACACTCTAAAGTAACAGTACATTAATTAATGCCGAATTGGTTGGGATTTTCCTAATAAAAATCTTTATCGTAATCACATTAAGGCCCATTAACGCTGTCTCCTGATCATAAACCATAAATATGTTCTGCAGGTGCCTTCTATTTAAAAAGGGACATTTCCTCCTATTGTTACCCATTTGTCACGTTAATGCTGTCACGTCAAGGAGCGCAGACAGGAGTAATTACACAGGTTCACATTTGCGTAGCGTTTACTCCGTGCTGGTCACCCAGCCAAGCCTTGTCAAGGCAGCATCTCCTTTAGTCCTTGCAACACACTTATGAGGTGAGTGGCCTTTCCATCCCCATTTCCCAGATTGGGAAACTGAGCCACAGAGGGAGAGAGGAATTTGCCCAGGGCCCAACAGCTAGGAAGTCAGTGGAGCTGGGCTTTGAAGCCAAGTAACCTGATTCCAGAATCCTCCGCCATCCCGCCTCCTGAGAAATAAGCACTAGGGCATCCTCTTGGCCGACTTCAGTCCAGTCGATTTCAACAGTAAGAGCCAGTCTGACACCCCTTAGGTTTTGCTCTTCCAGTGCAGGGGTTATGCTTTTCTTTACTTCTGCCTCCCTGGGGGCCCAGCTAAAGGTCCAGCGACAATGCCAGAAGCGCCTGGCACACAGTAAGTTCCCAGTGAAGGAAAAAGTAGGTATCAAAACACACATGTGAGACGGTTTGTGGCAAAGGCTAGTGGAGCATCTTTAGTGCACTTGGGACTGAAATAGGTCCATTTCCCTGCCCTGATGAGACCCAGGCATCGGGCCACATTCCCCAGACTGGAGATCACGGCACCAGGGAGCTGCAATTTCCTAGGATCACATCAAGAAGGAGCTGACTGGAGTTCCGATATGACACAGTAGTTAATGAATCCGACTAGGAACCATGAGGTTGCGGGTTCGATCCCTGACCTCGCTCAGTAGGTTAAGGATCTGGCGTTGCTGTGGCTGTGGTGTAGGCCAGTGGCTGCAGCTCCGATTAGACCCCTGGCCTGGGAACCTGCATATGCGGGGGGGTGCAGCTCTAGAAAAGGAAAAAAGAAAAAAAGAAGAAGGAGCTGATTGGCCAACGGGGACCTGCTGTATAGCACAGAGAATTCTATCCAAGATTCTGTGATAATTGATGTGGGAAAAGAATCTGAAACAGAATGGATATGTGTGTATGTATGACTGCATCACTTTGTTGTACAGCAGAAATTATCGCAGCCTTGGAAATCAACTGCACTTCAATAAAAAAAAAAATTAAAAAAAGAGGAGCTTGTGTTTTAACCCTATCCAGCTTCACTCCTTTGCCTCTTCTAAGTTTCTTTGGTTTCTCTCTCTACACAGAGAATATGTATTCATTGGGAATTCAAGTACACAAAACAATATTAAGAAAAACAATGAAGAGAAATTAAAATATTACAGCATCCAGACAGCACCACTGTTGGCACTTTGGTGAACGTTTTCCAAACATTTTTATACACACACATTATAGAGCATCACGGACGTTCTGCTTTGTGACAGGCATTCTCTTTTCAACACGTGCCCTTGACATCTTTTCCATATCAAGGAACACAGGTGTGCTTTCTTTCCTTCCTTTGCAAATATTCACTAAGCAGCTACTGTGAGCAGTGACCCTCGCCAGGTGCTGCACAGGGGGTGCACAGAACAAAACATACCGAATTTGTCTTCAAGGAGCTTATGGTCCCGTGCAGGTGCAGGTGGAGAGAGGAGACATATTTTATAAAAGCTGTTTGATGCAATGAAGGACAGGTACGGGGTGCCAGGAGGAGGAAGAGGGGGCAGGGGATCAAGGCAGACCAGGCCTTCACGAGTTTTCTGAAGAAGCAAGAGTGAAGCCCAGATCTTAAACACGAGGAAGACGGCGCCAGGTAAAGAGGGTGTCATTTCAGGCAAAAGAAAGCTGTGAGTCAAGGTCTTAAAAAGGTAAAAACCATACCTTGAAGAATTGGGGTTTTTGTTTTTTAAATTTACTTTTAATTCTTTTTTTTTCTAGGGCTGCATCCATTGCAAATGGAAGTTCCCAGGCTAGGGGTTGAACTGGAGCTGCAGCTGCCAGCTTACACCACAGCCACAGCAACTCGGGATCCGAGCTGAGTCTGTGACTTACACCGCAGCTCACAGCAATGCTGGATCTTGAATCCACTGAGCGAGGCCAGGGATCGAACTCGTGTCCTCATGGGTACTAGTCGGGTTCATTACCACTGAGCCACAACGGGAACTCCTACTTTTTTTCGTTTTTGAAATTTTGCAGTGTAATGACAAAATAGTGAAAACACAATTAAGGGTCAGCCAGTTCTTTCTTGAATGCCTCCAAAGACTGGAAACCCAGTGCCTCATACAGTAGCCAGCTGCCCTTAACAGAGAGTGTTGACTCTGAATAGCTTTTTTCCCAAAATGTGTCTGCTAAAAGCTTTCATCCATCGGTCCTAAGTCTACTTTCAGAGAGAGCAATGCAGCTTCTGCTGTGGACCAGCCTCTCTAGCCCATGAAAATTTTATTACGCAATTACACCACCCCACCACCGCCTTCCAAGCCCAGGCCAAGTGTGTGCCCCCAGCTCATGCCAGTTCACCCCTGCTATACTTAACAGTGCCTATGCCCGTCTCCATCCTTCCTGAGAATAACTAGATGCCATCAGCCTGTGGCTGACATCTCCGGCATGAGCACAGCCTAAGAGGGCCATAAAAAAATCTTTTCAAAGCCTCCCCAGCATGTGACACCACCATTCATTCCTTCGATACACAATTATAAATGTTTGTAAGGGCCACACCCTGGAGTGGGAGGCAAAACAGGACAGAATGGATACAAGCACATTTTCTTTTGTTTTTGTTTTTCTGCACTGGCAGCATGTTTTCCTGGAATTTCCTGGACCTGGGATGGAACCTGCACCATAGCTATAACCAGAGCTATAGCACTGACAATGCTAGGTCCTTAACCTGCTGAGCCACCAGGGAACTCCAGGCACAGCTTGTTTTATTGCTCTTTGCATGACTGCGCTTTGCAGATATCGCATTTTTTACATATTGAAGGTTGGTGGCCCCCTGGGTGGAGCAAGTCTGTCGGCATCATTTTCCCAACAGTGCTTGCTCACTTCGCGTCTCTGTGTCACATTTATTCCGGCAATATTTCAGACTTTTTCGTTATTGTTATATTTGTGATGGTGATTTGCGATCAGTGATCTTTGGTGTTACTGCTACAGCTCACTGAAGGCTGAGATGATGGTCGGCATTTTTTAGCAATAAAGTGTTTTTTCATGAAGACACGCACATTTTCTTTCTTTTTAGCCATAATGCTACTGCACACGATAGACTACAACAGAGTCTAACCATTAAGCATAACACTTTTTATATTTTTATTTTTTTGCAGTGCATGCAGCTGCTTGATGTGGGATCTCAGTTCCCAGACCAGGGACTGAACCTGGTCACAGAAGTGAAATCGCCAAGTCCTAGCTGCTAGATCACCAGAAAACTCCCTGTAAGCAGAACTTTTAAATGCGCTGAGAAACCAAGAAATTCGTGTGACTCCCTTTATTAGGATATTTGTTTTATTGTAGTGGTCTGGAGCCAGACCTGCTGTGACTCCGAGGCAGGCCTGTATATCACTCATTTGAGAAACAACTGTCAAATGCCTGCTATTGGATGACACACTGAAGGGTCCAGCACGGACCAGATGGGCACAGACTCTCTCCTAGCAGGTCTCCAAATGAATATGGAATGAACGAATGCTGTCTGGTCTTTTACCACTAGAGCTTCGCAGTGGGATGATCATCACCTGCCACGCTGTTTGTATTTTTTTTTTCCTCTTGCTTTTGAGGGCTGCCCCTGTGCCATATGGAGGGTCCCAGGCTAGGGGCTGAATCGGAGCTGCAGCTGCTGGCCACAGCCACAGCCACAGCCACAGCAACGCAAGATCTGAGCTGTGTCTTCGACCTACACCACAGCTCACGGTAATGCCGGATACTTTACCCACTGAGCGAGGCCAGGGATTGAACCTGCGTCCTCATGGATACTAGTCAGGGTCAATATCACTGAGCCACGTCGGGAACTCCTGCTATGGTATTAATCACATCCCCTAAGCTGGTGGTTTGAGACTTCTTGTCTCAGTTGACCTTCCATCACTCCTCAACTGGCCTAGAAAACCCAAGAGATCCTGATTTCTCAACAATGGCTTGCAAACCTCCTTTAAGCCAGGGGGCTTCTGAGAATACCGATTCATAAATAAGCCCTATAAATGAACTGCAGGTGAAGCTCACCTTACATGAGGACTAGACATTAGACCAGAGAGCTAAGAGGGGGTCTTAGCTTTTGAAACAGCAGGGTGTAAAGATAAGTCTTGAAGGAGATGGGACCTGTGCTACTGCAGGTTTGGAAGGCCACTGATGGTGACAGCAATTTAAATTAAATTAAATTCAGTAGGCTCCAAAAGGAAACACGTGTAATGTTAATTTCATGGGTGTACCAATGTGTAAACCTAACAGATGATGCTTAAATGAGAAAGGGAGAGAAATGACATTTGGTTAAATAATGCATCAGTGGGTAGAATTTGTTGAAACTGTCATTAAAAAAGAAAAAAAAAGCGCAATTGACAGTTGAGCAAGCTGTCACTCGCACCAGGTCACCTAAGCATTCTCTGTACAGGGTGTGTGCTGGAGGGGAGCGGTGGCAGCTCGGACTAGAGGCACGAGCCTCCTTCTAGATGAACTGAAGGGACTTGGGCCACTATCCCTGTTGACTTTCGATGCCCTCCCGTTTGCCTGGGCAGACACAATCGTCTGCTTCTCTTTCCAGCTAAAACTGGAACCTCACTCAGGGCCGGAAATGTGCCTGTACTTTTGATCACTTTTCCTTTCTTAAAAAGTAGCAGATGACAGGAGTTCCCATTGTGGCGCAGCAGAAATGAATCTGACTGGTATCTGGGAGGATACAGGTTCGATCCCTGGCCTCGCTCAGTGGATTAAGGATCCGGCGTTGCCACGAGTGTGGTATAGGTCGCAGACGCGGCTCAGATACCACACGTTGCAGTGGGCTGTGGCGGGCAGCTGCAGCTCCGACTGGACCCCTAGTCTGAGAACCTCCACGTGGCGCTGGTTGTGGCCCTAAAAAAGATGAAAAAAAAAAAAAAGCAGCAGATGACACAAGACTTAAGGCATGTGAAAATGTGAAAAGATGTCCTTTTTACCTCTGTTCACATCGGAGGCAAAAAGGCAATTGATGTGGACGACATGACTCATAAGGGACCTCCTCCGCCTGCCTCCCACCGTCACAGCCTCATGCTGGGCATCGCCATGACTCCATCAGCAAAATCACTTCCAATCCCACGCTTCCTCTGACATGTGCTCGTTCAGGGGTCCTTGTCCCTGCCCACTTGCCATCACTCCTTTTTTTTTTTTCTTTTAGGTATTAACAGAGACTCTGTCTTTGGTGAATTATTCTATGGGAAACTGATCAGTTGGAAGGAGACAGGACTCTGCTAACGAGGCTGACCCAAGACACAACGTCTACAGTGAACCTGCCAGAAATAGAAGACGGATAAAAGCTAACATCCTGTTGAGCATTTACAATGTGCCAGGCACAGGGTCAAGTATGTTTTTGGTTTTCTGTTCGTTCTGTTGCATTCCCCCGCCCCACACTGAATCCTCAGGAAATACGGTGAGGCGGGTCCTGTCATCATCCTGATTTTAAAAAGGAGGAAGAGACTGAGACCGCAGTGGAGGAACATGATCAAGGTCACACGGCTAGTGGCAGAGCTGGGACTGGAACCGAGGCTAAACTGGTTTCAGAGCTACTACTCCCTTCTGCCCTAAATGTGTTGTGAACCTGTTTCCACTGGCAGGTGAGGGAAGCCTCTGAGCACTAGAATCTGTATTAGTCAGGTCATGCAGGGTTCTGCTGCAGTAACGAGCATGCCCTCAAATCTCAGCCACTTGATACGACCAAGGATTACTTCTTGATCGTGTGCTACTCTGGCAGCTCTCGTGAATGCCCATCCTCCAAGAGGTAACTTGAGGATGTGAGTTGTTCCCACTTCCGCTCCACTACCTCACTCAGAGTCCTCTTACTGCACCCAGAGGTCAGAGATCAGGGCGGAGTTCACACCCACTTTTAACTACCGTGGGCAGGAAATTAACCATCGCCTCTGCTCATGTCCCTGTGAGGGGGATCCAGCCACAGGACTCCACCCAGAAGCATAGGAGTAGGTGACACAAAAAACAGGGGTCCCTGGGGAGCGTTTAGAGTTTATAGCACAGAGACATGGTGAGTGATGCTCTAAGCCCACGGGGGCATCTGGTAGCAACAAGTGAAGACATTTCTAGTTATCACACTTGGGGGAGAGGATGCTACTTGGATCTAGTAGGGAGAGGCCAGGGGTGCTGCTAAACATCCTTCCATGCACAGTACAGTGCCCTATCCCCCCAATAAGGGATTCATCAGATTGAAAATACCAAGGGCCAAGGTTGAGAAACTCTACTTGAAACCAGTGATTTGCAACAGATTTACTAGGCAGCTTCTTTCCTTCCTTTTTAGGGCCACACATGCAGCCTATGGAAGCTCCCAGGCTAAGGCTTGAATGGGAGCTGCAGCTGAGGCCTGTGTCACAGCCACAGCAACGCCAGATCCTAGTCACATCTGCAACCTACACCACAGCTCACAGCAACACCAGATCCTTGACCCACTGAGTGGGTCCAGGGATCGAACCTGCATCCTCACGGATACGAGTCAGGTTCATTTCCATGGAACCACAACGGGAATTCCACGGGCAACTTCTTAAAAATGCAGATTCCTGGGTTCTCTCCTGAAGCTCATTCTCCCAGCAGTTTCACAGGGCCCTCTGGTGATCATGATGACAACTGCAGTGACCGACATGGGTGGACATGCAGGGAAACCTCGGTGGGAAAATGAGACAGGACCACCGAGGGTGAGTGGGAAGAGGCGCTGATGAAACGATGCCGAGACACTCCTCGAATGTGTCAGGGTCAGTGTGAGATAGCTGTGCCGGGAGCGGCGGGGGGGGGAAAGCTGACATTTGTTAAGTGCCTCTCTCCGTCTCTCTCGCAAGCCTTGAATTGCAGGGAACATATTCTAAGACTAACCTGTCAGCCGATGACAACTAAATTACTAACCCTGCCCTCCCCTGTGCCCTGTTTCCCTGTCAGACATGCAGCCAAATTAACAGAGGAAGGTTTCCTGGAGATGCACCCACAGCATCGGGGAAGGTGACCCTTTTGCCAGAAAAGAGCCACTTGCTCACGTCCCTCAGAGGGGCCAGGGGACCTGGGCTTGGCTAGAAATAACCTGAAGGGGAGGGACTCAGGACCAGAGCAGTAGGTCAGGCACAGTGCTGCAGGCTCTTCAGCAACCCCACTTCTGCCTTATTCCTTCCCACTCATTAGAACCAACGTCCGAGCATCCTTTGCAGTCTGGCCAAACGGCTACGCTTTAGCTAATAAAACGCAAGTGTAAGTAACGAGGCTTGACCCTGGGTACCTCCTGCTCCCTCTCCCCAACGCTTTTCCCCTCCACTTCTGGATGTGGAAGAGCACAGCAACCTGTGTGTTAAAGCTGGTGGGGCCACAGGACACAAGGGGCCTGGGTCCCTGAATCACCACCACTGGCAGGGGAGCCAAATGTAGGAACGTCCATTCTGGTGCAGGATGGAGAGACAAGCCTCCTTCATGTCCGAGGCCTCACCTGTTATGGGGTCTGTTTGTTACAGCAGCAAATGTCTCCCTGAATCATATAATGATTGCACATTTGGGCTCTGAACGCAGAAGGGACTAGGGCCAGTATCCACTAGTACTGTGAGCTGAAGTTACAAGAACCTCTCGGAGCCTAATTTCCTTAGGTGGAATGAAAATAAAATACTTGGGAGGCTTGCCTATCTATTCTAATTAAAGGCTGTAACATACAGCAACCATCTAGGAAGTGGTAGCTATGATATGTGCTCTAGTGTTGGTCTGTCAGGCAGTCAAGGGCATGAGGGGAAGGCAGGGCACTGAGCCAGACACAGGTGCAATCGTTGAGTTATTAGCCTAAACTCTCCATACGTTGCTCGCGTGAACACACAGCTTCAATAGCATCATCTTCTATGAGGATCCAGTCTGTGCAGGCTGAATCCCCCCTCGAGGGCAAGATCCACTGTGACTCCTCGGGTTTTCCTCCCCAGGCTGAGCAGGGTGTCCTGTGCAAAAGACGACTCCATGTGCATCTGCTTGTTATCAGAAGCAGGTAAGCAATGACAACTTAGAAAACAGGGGTTTTACTTCATTACCTATACCTATACCTGGCCATTGACTCAATATTACACATCAAGGGCTTAGTCCAGGGCCTGGCGCACTGCTTCAGGACTTAGGGATAAATTGATAATATCCTTTTCCACACAAGCTGACTTCACGTATGATTTTACATCCCTCAAAACCCACGGTGTCAGCTCCTGGACTAAGACTGACAAAAGAGAGACTCTACATATTACTTACTGAATCGAGGAAAAGGAAAGGATGTTGGAGAAATGAGGAAGTGACAGGTTCATGTCTATATATTAGCTCAAAGAGACATAAAATATTCATTTTCATACTTTCAAGTCAGGGAGTTCCTGTTGTGGCTCCGTGGAAACAAATCCAATTAGTATCCATGAGGATGCGGGTTTGATCTCTGGCCCTGCTCAGTGGGTTAAGGATCCGGCATTGCCACGAGCTGGAGTGTAAGTTGCAGACGTGGCTTGGATCCAGCATTGTGGTGGCTGTGGTGTAGACCGGCAGCTATAGCTCTGAATAGACACTACCCCAGGAACTTCCATATGCCATGGGTGTGGCCCTAAAAAGCAAAAACAAACAAACAAACAAAAAACCCTTTCAAGTCAGGCGGGCCTCTCTCTAAGTGCTGTCTCTTACTCGCTTTTTGGCCTTGAGCAAAGGCTCAATCTCTTGAAGTTGCCTCAGCTTCCAAATCTGAAAAATGGGTATGACAAAGACAGCTAACCATCTGTCAAAATCCATCCTCCTCTCTCTTCTCTACAATTGCAGATGGGACCATGGTGGCCCAGCTGGAATAGCACTTCTGGGGCCCTCTTGCAGCCAGATGGATAGGGACATTCCAAGGTTTAAGACAGGAAGCAAACTTCTTCTGTAAGGGGCCAGGGAGTAAACATTTGGGCCTTTGTGGGTTCTACGGTTTCTGCTGCAACTATTCAACTCTGCCCTCATATGAGAAAACAGCCCCAGACAACACTTAACCAAACCCGTGTGGCTGCCCTCCAGTAAAACCTGACTTTCACAGTAGGAGTGGGCGATTCTGGCCTGCGCTAGAGTTGACCAACCTCTGGTTTAAGAGAAGGTCAGTCTCCCAAACATAGTCACTAGCCTTCCAGAAGGAATCATCGGCTTAGGAGTTCCCGTTGTAGCTCAGTGGTTAACGAATCCGACTAGGAACCATGAGGATTTGGGTTCGATCCCTGGCCTTGATCAGTAGGTTAAAGATCCGGCATTGCTGTAAGCTGTGGTGTAGGTTGCAGATGCAGCTTGGATCCCGAGTTGCTGTGGCTGTGGCTGTGGCCGGCAGCTATGGCTCCGATTAGACCCCTAGCCTGGGAATCTCCATATGTTGCGGGATTGGCACCAGAAAAGACAAAAAGACAAAAAAAAAAAAAAGAATCATCGGCTTAGACATTCTGCCCTGCATGACCTTACAAGCCACCAATCCTTGTAACACACATACACACACACAGACATGAATATGTGTTTTTTAAGTCATAACTGGTCTTAAAATTCCCGCCGTTCCTTTTCACATCAACTCTGGCCTTGCCTTTGACCACAGCTCCACAGGCCATGTCACTGCCCTGTTCCTTCCACTGTCACAGGGAAGGGCTCCATAATTTGAATGGCCCTGTATAAATGCAGGGCATTTGATTAAAAAATGATTGAAGGCGTTCCCGCCGTGGCTCAGCAGAAACAAATCTGACTAGGATCCATGAGGACGCAGGTTCGATTCCTGGCCTTGCTCAGTGGGTTAAGGATCCATCGTTGCCGTGAGCTGTGTGGTGTAGGTGGCAGACACGGCTCGGATCTGGCGTTGCTGTGGCTGTGGTGTAGGCCGGCAGCTACAGCTCTGATTCGACCCCTAGCCTGGGAACCTCCATATGCCACGGAGCAGCCGTAAAAAGTCCGAAAAACCCTGAGTTTCCAGCGAGTGAAAGCAGAGCGTTAAGTCAAATGCAGGCCCCTCTAGGCGTGGACTGTAAGTGATTGTCCAGCTGGCACGTCTGGCCACGAAGCTTAGCCCTGCTCGATTTACTATAATCATTAGCATCATCCAGCCCAGAAAGCTTTCCGGCTAACTTCTTGACAAGTCCAGAAACTTTCCACCTGCCTGCTGCCTGAAGGGTTGTAGGAATAGGTTTTTCACACATCACAGGAAGAAGGAAAAGAAGAAGGCGGAAAAAAAAAAAAGAAACCCAATTTTCTTTTAGTATATTACTTGTCAGACAGCGAAATGGGATATAATTATGGTGTGACATTTCCAACAGCAAATATGTTCCAGTGTAAGCAATTAACACCGGTTCTTTTGGCAGGCTGAAAAAGATTACTCAGAGACTGTGGTAACTTACAATGCCCCATGAATAATAAATAATGTTGAATCACAGCTAAGTTGCATGCCAGGACCAAAGTTCAAATTTCCTGATGAAAACGGACAGGGTCCTGTTAACCCTCCGCTGACTTCACGTGGCGTAAGCAGACTCGGGTTCGTGGGTTCTTGGGTTTTATCTAAACGACTTACTTACCTTGCTCCTAAGAGCATGTGCCCCTCCCTCCCAATCTGCATATGTGTATTTCAGCTGCTGGAAATCTGCATAAGGCTGTGGAGGTGACCCTTGCCGGAGGGACAGACTGGGAAGGAGATGGCTTTTACTGAGACCTCTCATCTTTGAGGGGTGTCGTAGTTGAGAATCTTCTCTGAAGTCCCAAGATTTAGAAGAATGTACATCTGGATGTGGGTCCCCATTCTTTCATCCAGTCTTTTTTTTTTTTTTTTTCCTTTTTATGGCTGCACCCATGGCATATGGAAGTTCCCGGGCTAGAGGTGGAATCGGAGCTGCAGCTGCAGACCTACGCCACAGCCACAGCAACATGGGATCCGAGCCGCACCTGCGACCTATACCGCAGCTTGCAGCGATGCTGGATCCTCAACCCACTGAGCCAGGCCCGGGTTCACATCCACCTCCTCATAGAGATGACATCGTGTCCTTAACCCTCTGAGCCACAATGGGGACTCAGATGTCCTAAGGTAAAGCTAGTCCCACTTGACAGACTCAGTGAAGGACGACACAAGAAAGTCATTACTGAATAATCCCTTGCACATCTCATAGTCAATATGACAGTCACATGATGCTTGTAATCCAATGAGGTATTTCAGGAACCTCTATCTTTAAAAAAAGTTTTTACTGGAGTTCCTGTTGTGGCGCAGTGGTTAACAAATCCGACTAGGAACCATGAGATTGCGGGTTCGGTCCCTGCCCTCGCTCAGTGGGTTAACGATCCGGCGTTGCCGTGAGCTGTGGTGTAGGTTGCAGACGCGGCTCGGATCCCACGTTGCTGTGGCTCTGGCGTAGGCCGGTGGCTACAGCTCCGATTCAACCCCTAGCCTGGGAACCTCCATATGCCGCAGGAGCGGCCCAAGAAATAGCAACAACAACAACAAAAAGACAAAAGACAAAAAAAAAAGTTTTTACTGAAATATAGTTGATTTACGAGGCTGTGCTAGTTTCAGGAGTACAGTGAAGTGATTCAGTTATACATATATAGAAAAATACATTCTTTTTACATTCTCTTCCATTACAGGTTATTATACGATATTGAATATAGTTCCCTGTGCTGTACAGTCGGTCCTTGTTTATCTATGTTATATACAGCAGTGTGTATATTTTAATCCCAAATGCTGAAATTATCCCCCAAGCCACTCGTCCCCCTTTGGTAACCATAAATTTTTAGTTTTCTATTTCTGTGAGTCTATTTCTGTTTTGTAGATAGGTTCACTTGGAAAAGTTATTTAAAACTTTTAAAATCAAACAATTATTATTTTTAGGGCCACACCTGCAGCCTATGGAAGCTCCCAGGCTAGGGGTCGAATTGGAGCTGCAGCTGCCAGCCTACACCACAGCCACAGCAACGCAATTTTCCAGCCACATCTGCAGCCTACACCACAGCTCACAGCAATGCTGGATCCTTAACCCACTGAGTGGGGCCAGGGATTGAACCTGCATCCTCGTGGATACTAGTCGGGTTCGTTACCGCTGACCCACAATGGGAACTCTCTTAACAAATTATTATTACTATTATTTTTTTCGCCAGAAGTTCCTAGGCCAGGGGTGGAATCTGAGCCACAGCAGTGACAACACTGGACCCTAAGTCACCAGGGAAATAATTTTTTTTTTCTAGATTCCACATGTACATGTAAGTGATATGCTATGATATTTGTCTGTTGGGCTTACTTTACTTAGTGTGATAATCTCTAGGTCCGTCAGGAAAATGTATCTTACGTCTTGTCTTCATGGTGAACTGCCAGACTGCCAGACCTTGTTTAATAAGGTATCACCTAAACACTGGACGGGGCATATGCAATGAGCACAGAACTCGGGCAGGGGTGGGGGAGGAGGGGATGGGTGGGGGCTGGTTAGATTAGATTTCCTGTTTCTCCAGTTTCTTTTTTTTTTTTTCTTTTTTTAGGGCTGTACCCACAGCATAAATTAGTTCCCAGTCTAGGGGTCGAATTGGAGCTGCAGCTGCCGGCCTATGCCACTGCCACAGCAACACGAGATCCAAGCCGTGCCTGCGACTTCCACCACAGCTCATGGCAACACCAGATCCTTAACCTACTGAGTGAGGCCATGCATTGAACCTGTGTGCTCATGGATACTAGTGGGGTTGGTTGCTGCTGAGCCACGACGGGAACTCCCGAAGACTTCCTGTTTCAAATAGCCAACGGGTGACTTAATATCCTGCCATCCTCCTTTCTGAGGCTTGTGATTGGTGGAGGCTTCATCATCCCTCCTCTCCATCCACTTGGCTTCCCTGACTCATCAATGCCATGTGCTACCTGCCTGGTGACTTGGAACTCATCCAACAATAGGATTTGGGATAAATTTTCACGGCTGTGTTTATCATGGGCCCAATTCAAAGGACTGTCCAAGGGACTTTACACAACTTATTTCTTATTCTCACAAAATCCTAAGGCTGAGTAGACGGAACCCTCATTCTAAAGCCACAGAGCTACTTAGGGTTGGAGCTAGGACTCAAAGCCAGATCCATCTGATTTCTAAAGGTGGTCTCCCTCACCTCTGGCACCGTGCCTTCCCAAGTGGGATTCCAGAACAACCAGCCAGGGCAACAGGCCTCATGAACTTTAACCAGGGAGATACTAGCAGACCTCGCCAGGTCTGGTCTAGCATCTACAGGAGGTGCCACTGGGGGGCCTGCCTGTGCAATCCCAGGAATCACTCTGAGGATGGGGGCAGCACCAGCAGATAAGCTTCCTTACAGGATGGATGGTGACCAGCCTTCCTGACAACCGTGAGTGATGGGTTCTGGGGCTGGAGAAGAAGCAGTCCGTCTCCTTGCAGCCAGCCGGTACCAGAGATTTCTCACTGCACAGAGACCAGCAAGGATCCTCCAAGCACAAATTTCAGTAGAAAGGAGTAGCCAGGCAGCTTTCAGGGTACCAAGTGCCAGCAGAGATGTCTCCCTTCAAAGCAGAGCTTGCAGCCTGGTAGCTCCTGGGCCTGTCCAGCCTGCAGCCAGGTTTTGTGGGGGCTCACACTCTGTTTTAAATTGAAAGAGTTCAATCAAAAGACTTCAGACAAAAATTCAGATTTCAAGAAAATCAGAAGAGGGAGCAAGCCTCCTGCCTGGGTCCTCAGGGTATTTTGTGACCCTTGCATTAAACAACGCTGTCATGTTCCTGTCATGGCTCCGTGGTTAACAAATCTGACTAGGACCCATGAGGTTTCAAGTTTGATCCCTGGCCTTGCTCAGTGGGTTAAGGATCTGGCATTGCTGTGAGCTGTGGTGTAGGTTGCAGATGAGGCTTGGATCCCGAGTTGCTGTGGCTCTGACACAGGCCGGCAGCTACAGCTCTGATTAGACCCCTAGCCTGAACCTCCATATGCCGCAGGAGCGGCCCTGGTAAAGGCAAAAAGACAAAAAAACAAAAACAAAAACAAAACCACTGATGTATAAGAATGCTCACTTCATACTGGTTAAGAGCATGCATTTAGGAGGACAGGAGACTTGCCTGCCTATGTTAGTTCTGCCTCTGGCCAGCTTGGCGACCTCAGGGAAAGTACTTAGGAAATGCTAAGCTTTATTAAATTTCTTCATGGGTAAAAGCAAGCATGTGATGACAGTGGTTCCTCTGTACTGGAGAACCTGATAAGACTATAGACAGGAAACATACTGCAATCATCCATGTGATGAGGGGGCGGGGCGTTCCCACTGTGGCTCAGCAGAAACGAATCCGACTAGTATCCGTGACGATGCGGATTCAATCCCTGGCCTCGCTCAGTGGGTCAGGGATCTGGCGTTGCCATGAGCTGTGGTGCAGGTTGCAGTTATGACTCACATCCTGCGTGGCTGTGGCTGTGGCCAGCAGCTGAGCTCCGATTCCACCCCTAGCCTGGGAACTTCCATATGCCACAAGTTGGGCCCTAAAAAGCAAAAAACAAAACAAAACAAAACAAAACGAAAAAACAAACAGTGCGAGGGGGGGGTTCTGTTATCACCCTCATCTTGCAGAGAAGAAACTCGGATTGAAGGGATGAGGTCATTTGCCCAGGAACTCCTAGCTTGTGAGTGACAGGGGATCTGGGTTCAAATGCAGACAGCCTGCTGATTGCACCCAAGTTCATCACCGCTATTGTTCTAAGGGCTGTGCTTCTGAGGCCATCTGTGTCCAGTGACAAAATCATCTCTCCAGTTCTGTATTAGAAATCTTAGTGCAAATCTCCATCCCCCACACGTCCTAACGGCTGGGCTACCCCCTTGCCTTTCCCACCAGGCTGAGAGCAACTCAGGGTTTTGCGATATTGATCTCCGAGCACACCTGTCTGCCTAATGAATAATGAATGAGTAAGCCTAATGAATAAATAAGCACATGAGAAATCAATCGAGTCCACTATTGGGTATGGAGTAGATTAAAAACAACCCGAAATTAATAAAATCAGCCCATTGACTATCTTTTTGGATATTTCTGAAACCTCTCCTGAATCATTATAGATTTCACAGCAGTAGTCAAAGCCCCCTCTACCTGGGAATCCCGCAAGCTAACCCTCTCCCCTCCCAAGGTGAAGGCTCCGTTCCACGGTGAGCAAAATGAACCCAGTGTTCTTTGGTGCGGATCCACAGTAAATGATCGCTTAGCCCACAGAGAACTGTCTGCAAGACTGTGTTAGTTATTATCCTCTCATAATAAAATAGATTACGCTATAGTAATGAGTACGACCATAATGGTTTGCTGGCAGTTTAATCAATGCATTCCTCGACTACCATTGAGCAAAAATAGGTAACATAGGATCATTTGATCTACAGTTTTATTAATTTGGTGCCATTTGTCTTCTGGTTATTTTAATGATCTCTCATTATGAGAAAATGGGGAAACTCCCTGGGGAAAAAAAAAAGTAGAATCATATGACTCTATGTAATGCATCGCTTTGTTTTTGTGTGGAAAAAGAGCTCACTCCAATTCAGTTTGGGAACCAAGGTTCCTGATGCCTAATTAAATGGAGTTCTGGATTTCTGAAAGAAAAACTCCCTGATCCCAGGCACATCAGACAAAGCCATTCAAATCACGCATAAGATTAAGTGTGCTGAAAGTGGCCTGGCGTTGGTAGGAGCAAGCTTCTAAAATCAGCACCATCGGAGTTCCCATCGTGGCTGTCATGGCTCAGTGGTTAATGAACCCAACTAGTATCCATGAGGATGAGGGTTCAATCCCTGGCCTCGATCAGTGGGTTAAAGGATCTGGCATTGCCGTGAGCTGTGGTGTAGGTCGCAGATGCAGCTCAGATCTTGCGTTGCTGTGGCTGTGGTGTAGGCTGGCAGCTACAGCTCCGATTGGACCCTTAGGCTGGGAACCTCTGTAAGCCGCAGGTGCGGCCCTAAAAGACAAAAAAAAAAAAGACAAAATCATCATCATCATGCTATTTTCTTGAGGACCTACTATGTGCTAAGTACAGTGCAGAGTGTCCTGTAGGCCTCCTTCTAGTCCTCCCACTGGTTCTGCAAAGGGAGGTACCAGTATTCTCATTTACAAAGGGCTCAGAGAGGTCGGCAGCCTGCTGAAGGTCACACAGCCAGAAAGCAGTAGCAGCAGGATCTGAATTCTAAATATTCCTCATACACATGGCAGGGATTGTTTATTTCTCAGCCCTCAAAGATGCACTGAGTCAGGGTAGAAATTATGCATTTGGATACTGAGTGGGAAATGATGCCAAATGCTTTCAGACCAGTTCCTTGAAGCATTGTCCCCATCATCCCCCCCCCCCCCCCCGCCCCCGATGGTCTCATTGTGGCATTACGTTAGTTCCCAGGCCAGGACTGAATCCCAGCTGTAGCTACAACCTATGCCATAGCTGCAGCAACACTGGATTCTTAACCCATCATGCCAGGCCAGGGGTTGTACCCACACCTCCACAGAGACCTGAGCTGATGCAGGCAGATCCTTAACTGTGCCACAGTGGGAACTCCGGGATTGTGTTTCTCCTGATCGTGGGGCTTTCAGGCTGGAAGCACGTTTGCCTAGTGCTTGGGGCTATTTACAGAAAATCCGATAAAGCGGCACCCTGAGCCTTCTGCAGGTAACAGCTTCTGCCCAAAGCCACTTCCTAGGTGCCAGCATCCCTGTATTTTTTTCTTTTCTTTTCTTTTTTGGGTTGCATCTGCAGCATATGTAGTCCCTGGGCCAGGGGATGAAACTGGAGCTGCAGCTGCTGGTCTATGCCACAGCCACAGCAAGGCCAGATCCGAGCCACATCTGTGACCTACACTGCAGCTTGTGGCAATGCCAGATCATTAACCTACTGAGGGAGGCCGGGGACCACACCCACCTCCACATGGATACTAGTCAGGTTCTTAACCCACTGAGCTACAACGGGAACTCTTTCATCCCTGTATTCTTAACCACACACTTCACTGTTAATTATTTTATCGGAGACTATACTGATGGGGAAAGAAAAGGACCAAAGTCATTAAGAGGTGGGGGAGATTCAGAAAGAACTGGGGGAGGGGGCTTATTGGCTGATGAGATGGTTTAATGTCGCCTCACTCTGGGAATCTCAGAAGCTCGTCCCCACTTAGCCACTGTTACCTGTCATCCTGTCAACTGCTATAGTCAGGGGTCAGGTGGTAACTTGATGAGTGAGGAGGGCCTGGAGGGGGGACAGACTGAGTGGTGGGGACAGCAAAGGGGAGAATTCCGATCCCATCAGAGGAAGTTATTTCTCAGAAACAGACAAACCATGTGACATGGACATTGCAGGTTTGGGGCTGCCAGATCTTCCCATTAATTTCAAGGGAGTTTGGGAATTTAAATGAAGATCTCCAACTTTTTATATTGAAGTACAGTTGATTTCCAAAGTTGTGTTAATTTCTGCTGTACAACAAAGTGATTCAATTACACACACACACACACACACACACACACACACACAGGTTTTCGATATTACTTTCCATTATAGTTTATCACAGGATATTGAAGAGAGTTCCCTGTGCGATACAGTAGGACCTTGTTGCATATCCATTCTCTACATAATAGTTGGCATCCACTAACCCCAACCTCCCAGCCCATCCCTCCCCCACCTCCCCTCCCCCTTGGCAACCACAAGTCTGTTCTCGGTCTATGGTCTGTTTCTGTTTGCAGACAAGTTCATCTGTGTCATGTTTTAGATCCCACACGTAAAGCGATATCACGTGGTATTTGTCTTTTTCTGTCTAACCTTACTTAGTATGATAGTCCCTAGGTCCATCCATATTGCTGCAAAGGGCATGATTCCATTCTTGTTCGTGGCTGAGTAGTATTCCTTTGTATCTATGCACCACATGACCATCTCTAACATTTAATCCTTAGCAACGGATTCAGAAAACTGAACATCTAGCCCAGACCTGCCAGGTGACCAGCCCTAGGCCCAAGGCTAAGAGGGACAGTCAGAGGGTATAGGGTCTAAGCACCTCTCTTTTGTTTACTGGCCTAGATGTCTACCAGGAAGCAAAGAAGACATTTGCGTTGTTTGTTAGAATGATGGATCAAAACAGGGAATACAAGAAGAAGACTGGATTGGGTTGAGGGTGGACGGTCGAGAAGCTGATGTGGATCTGAGATGCTGGAGGGACCACTGGGTGGTGATGTCCCTGCTTCCTGGGGCTGTCCTGGGGGCCTGATGGTTGCACCGTATACCCATATACCATCTCCCAGGCTGCACATGCAGATCCTGAGGGCTACGGGGGAAGATTCCGTCCCACGCCTCTCTCCTATCTTCCGGTGGTTTACTGGCAACCCTTGGCAGTCCTTGGCTTGTAGATGCATAACCAGAACCTTTCGTGTTTTGGCGCATTCTCTCTAGTTGTCTGGGTCCAAATTTCCCCCTCTTCTAAGAACACCAGTCATGTTAGATTAGGGACCCACCCTAATGACCTCATCTTCTCTTGATCATCAGCAAAGATCCTATTTCCAAATAAGGTCACAGCCACAGATACCAGAGGTCAGGACCTCAACGTCTTATGAGGGAAATATCGCAACCTAGAATATCTACCTAGCGACTGAAAGTAGGTTCTGAAACTCCAGGAAGAGGGCTGATTTGGGACACACCAGGATTTAATGCTCACTGTTTGATGCAGAAAGTAAGAAGGAAAACAATCTTCTGGTACATCTCATTCGGGGATTTCGAAAATTAAAGCTCTAAGCATGTGTAATAGTGCTGCCTGGTAGTGAAGCTGCTGCCTCTCAAACTCGAATGTCCTGAAGTGGAAATAACCGCAATCCATAAGCAATACTGTAATTATCACCACCATCATCATAGCATCATCCCTATTATTTTTATTTTAAAGGGTTCCAGAGACAGATCTGCTTTCCAGTATTTTTTTTTCCCCCAAATGGAATTTTCTCACCCCGCAAGGTGGCATGCCTTGAGGCCGTTCCCACCCTCCCTCCCCCACTGGACACAGCACCGTGTGCTTCTTGAAGAGACTTGTGATGTTCGAGCATTAAGATCAAGGCCCTTCATCCTGACAGGCAGCGAGTTCGTTTTCAGGCCCTTTCTCAGGGTTTCAGGAAGCGCACATGTAATTAACCAGAGCCTGTGTTGGGTTTCAAAGGAGCTGTGAAGTGTGCCTTTGGCAAAAGGTCTCTTCCTTCCTGAGAGACGCAGTGGTGTAATTAGAATCTGAGGTGGTGATCAGCGGCATTTCTCACCAGCATTTAAAAATGATGGTTCCTGTATCCACTGGGGCCCAGTTCTGCTCCTTGTGAGCCCACGGCTGCTGGAAAAATTCAGGGGTTCTTCTGGTGCCACCTGGGTGAATACTCTGTGTTTAGGCCCATTCTAGACAAGCCAGCTGATAGCCCAAGAAAAAGGCAGCAACGGGCTGATAAATCTTTATCCTGTTAATTTTTTCTTTTCTTTTTTTTTTTTTGGTCTTTTTTATGGCCGCACCCGCGGCACATGGAGGTTCCCAGGCTAGGGGTCCAATCGGAGCTGTGGCTGCTGGCCTACACCACAGTCACAGCAAGGGGGGATCCAAGCCGTGTCTGCGATCTACACCACAGCTCACCACAACGCCAGATCCTTAACCTACTGAGCAAGGCCAGGGATCAAACCCACGTCCTCATGGATGCCAGTCTGGTTTGCTAACCACTGAGCCACGATGGGAAGTCTCTTTATCCTATTTCAAAGTCAGTATTAAAACACTCAAGGTAGGAGGGCAGCTCCAAACCTCTCTGAAAATCACTGTTTATCCATTAGTCATTCAACAAACATCTGTTGAACATCTGTTAAGTGTCAGGCATCCACCTTCCTTTAGCATCTCTCCAGTGAGTGAAAGTGTATCTGGGAAATGGACTGGAGGGTTTTTGTTTTTTGTTTTTTTAATAATGAGCTGGAATCAGAGCATTTTTCCTCTGACTTTTCCATCCATCTACCCCATCTCTGAAAGTGAACTAAAATCCTGCCAAACAGTTTTAGTCATTTCTTGTTAAATTTGTAATTTATTCCCATCAGTCAGTTTTGAAGGCGACGGCAAATCTGTAAAATGCTGGACATAGCAGGCGGGAGCTTTTCTCTTGGAACAGGGGCCAGTCAACTTTTTCTGTAAAGGGACAGACTGTAAATAGATTAGCCTTAGGGAGCCTCCGGTCTCTGCTGCGGCTACTCCATTCTGTTCTGGAGTCTGGGAACCAGACACAGGCAGTATGTATACGAGTGGGCGTGGCTGCCAGCCCACTGGGACCAAGGACACCCGTCTTAGGGAAATCAGGTAACCCCTGTCTGAGAAATCAAGTGTGGGTTTTGTGCTGCTGTTGGACCCCACTAATGAAAAACTCCAAATTCCTTTGCACGGCCTCCAGGGCCCTGCTTGACCAGACCCTGCCCCCCTCTTCCTCTTGCTGGTCCCCTGGACCCCCGTTCATTACTGATCATCAGCCCTCCATTGCTCCCGTCTGTCCCCCGTCATGCCCAGCGCCTGGCGACTCTAGCATTTTGCACAGACGGCTGTTCTTCCTGTTTTGAAAGCTCCACCCGAACTGGACTCCAGTTTTGTTCAGATACTAGGAAATTTTCCCCATTGGCTTTTGCACACTAGCCAAGCAGGGTACCTTATCTTACCGACGTTCACACAATCGACGTGGGTGCAGCCATCAGCCTCATTGTCCAGACGTGGTGAATGGTAAACTCTCCACGTCAGTGGGTTTTACCAACACCGGCCAGTGACTCTAGAGGACAGTCCAGGTGTCTCCTGTGATTCCTCTCCATCCTTTGTCTCTAAGCGCAACCCACTGACAAGTCCCACCAAATGTGCCTCCGGAATCGTTCTCGAATCCAACCTTTCCTCTTTCTCAATTGAACCCAGAGTCACTCCTCACCTGGCCTACCACCAAAGCATGCTTACTGGACTCTGCCTGCAGATCAGGACCCCTCTGATCCACCCATCCACCTATGCATCTGTCTGTCCATCTGTCCATTTAATCCACTCCTCTTTCATCTATCCATTCATATAGCCACCCATCTTTGATCCATCAGCACATCCATTCATCCATCCAGGCACTCATCCATCCTTCCTGGGCATCTGTTTTGTGCCAGGTGGGCTAAAGTGAATCAAAATACAGAACCAACATTCCTGGATAGTTGAGCCTAATTAAGGAAAAGATGCTGAAGAAACAACCACCAAAAGACACACACACGACAAACTGGAATAAATGCTGTAAAAGAAAAGGAGATGGTCCCTGGAGAAAGCAGAAGCTGATTTAAGCTCTGATTCGAGCAACGAAAGGAGCTCGTCAGGAGAGTCACGAGAACAGGGGTCTAGGCATGTGGCAAAGCCTCAGGCTGAAGTCAGCCCTCTCTAGGGGCTGCAGGATGCTGGGGGCCCTGGAACGGGGGGGGGGTGGCATGGGGGAAGAGGGGGTGAGAATGATGTGAGACAAAGCTGGCGAGAGCGGCAGGAGCATCGCATGAGCCACTGAAGGCCACATAAGGAGGCAGACTCGCCCTAGGTACTATAGGCGGCTTTTGACAGGTTTTCTGCAGACAAGCAGCAATATCTGAAGTATACCTTAAAAGAACACTCTGGGGAGTTACTGCTGTGGCGCTATGGGTTAAGAATCCGACTGCAGTGGCTTGGCTTGCTTCAGAGGTGCAGGTTTGATCCCTAGCCCCGCACAGTGGGTTAAAGGATCTATCGTTGATGCAGCTAGGGCGTGGGTCGATGCTGCAGCTTGGATTCAATCCCTGGCCTGGGAACTTCCAGATGCCATGGGTGCTGCCAAGGAAAAAAAAAAGAAAAAAAAAACCCACTCTGGATGCAGAATGGAGAATCACTTGGCGGGGAGGTGGGAGGGTGGGGGGTGCGGCAGAGTGGACGTGAGAAGATGAGTTAGGACCATCTGGGCACAAGCCATATGAGCCATGCTGGCAACCTGTCCAGGGAGGTTGCAGAGGAGACAGAAACGTGTGGAGCAGTGAGTTAACATTCAGGAGGCCGAAAGGAACGTTCTGGGTGTTGAGGGAGACGTGAAAATGAAAACTGACTTTTTTAATCTCTTCAGAAACAAGCCTGAGCCAGCCTCACCCACCTGAGTGCCTCAGAAGGGACTACTCATCCTAATGATAGAAACAGTCAATCCTGAATGAGCACCCACTCGGTAAGTGCCAGGGACGGCGTCACGTACTTCAGATACATCATCTCATTTAACGGGACCTACAAGTGGGACACTATCTTTAGTCCCATTTTACAGATGGGAAAAATGAGGCACAGAGAAGTTTCAACAGCACGCCCAAGGTCCCGGAGCTAGCCCTGTAGCACCGGAATTCACCTCCAGGACCGCAAAGATTAGAACACTGTGTGTCCTGATCCACCAGCCAGGGAGCCCCATTTCTGTCAGTCTCAATTTTGCAGGGATCCTGTCCAACGTTAATATGAGCCAGGAAATCCCAATGCAGACCTCCTTTCCCCCCCAGAGTGGAGGCTCATAGGATTCCAGCTGTGTAAGTAAAGTCTGGAAGCTGAGCTCCACTGATCAGCGGGAGTCTTCCTTGCTCTGCAAACGCACTATTCATCAGCCACTGGGGTCCTCCCCATAGAGCCTTTTAAATTACAGTTAAATTCCTTGATAGTGTTCCATGCACCTTAATTCGGCGCATTTCCTGTGTTCACAGCAGTAAACAAGGGGAAGGAGGGAGGTCCAGATAACCAGGTTAATTGCCCCTTGAGGTCGAGGCTGAGAAAGCAATGCCAACAGCACTTCTAAATTCTCTGGGTCTCCGCTGCAATGCTAATAAAGTCTTGAGAAACAAACAACCCTGTCAAGCTAGCATTCCAGGCAGCACCTTGGTGCCAGGGCTGGCTGCTGTGGCTTCGCTGGGCCCCCAGGGCCCTTCGCTGGGTCCTCCCTCCTGGGGCTTTCAGTGTAACTGAGGGGAGCGGAGGCTACATCTAGGTTGGAACCTATGGACGCCAAGTGGGGGCTTGCTCCTTCCTTGGGGGGCTCCTAGCGACTTCCAGGGGATGACGTGGGGACTTCTCTTGGGAGTAAGGTCGGGGAAGAGGCAAGCAAGTATCCTGCCTTCTGTAACTCTCTTCTCAACCCCCACAGTGACTGGGACAGCAGTCAGCTCATTAGGAAGCAGAGGTCTGCAAACGGTGGCCCTTGGGCCACATCCAGCCTGTTTGATCAATAATTTTTTCGTCTTTTTTTTTTAGGGGCGCACCCTCAGCATATAGAAGTTCCCAGGCCAGGGGTCGAATCAGAGCTGCAGCTGCCCGCCTACACCACAGCCACAGCAACACTGGATCTGAGCCGCGTCTTTGACCTACAACACAGCTCACGGCAATGCCGGATCCTTTACCCACTGAGCGAGGCCAGGGATCGAACCTGTGTCCTCATGGATACTGGTCAGATTTGTTTCCGCTGAGCTACAGTGGGAACGCCCAATAATGTTTTATTAGGGCAAAGCTGTGGCTATTTACCTCCATACTCTTTGTTTACATATTGAGTTGAGTAGTTAAGACAGAGATTTTATGTATGTCCTGCAAAGACCTTATACATGTCCTAAAAGACTATTTGGTCTTTTATGGAAAGTAGGCCAATCCCTGTTATAAAGCATAAATCAGATCATGCCACTGTTTCTGCTCAAGACCCATCAATGGCTCCCTCTACCCTAAGGTAAAGGTAAAATGCCTTATCCAGACCTCAAGAACCTTCTAATAGAACCCCTGCCTGAGGCGGCCAGCCTAACCTCTCATACTGTGCATTTGGCTGTATGTGTAGCCCTGGAACAAATCACCCTGCCTCGCTTAGTCTTAGGATCCTAGTCTATAAAGTAAAGAGAATGAGCTTACCTTAGTGAGTCAGAGCAAGGCTTATGGGAGGCAAATGAATATTTGTAGAAGAACTCCTTTATTTTAAATTACGGTAAAATACACTACATAAAATTTACCATCTTAACCATTTCTAATGTTTTTTTTTTTTTTTTTTCTTTTTAGGGCCTCACCTGTGGCATACAGAAATTCCCAGGCTAGGTGTTGAATCAGCTGTAGCTGCTGGCCTACACCACACCCATAGCATGGCAGGGTCCAAGCCACATCTGCTGCCACCTATGCCACAAATTGAAGCAATGCCAGATCCTTAACCCACTGAGCGAGGCCAGGTATTGAACCTGCATCCTCATGGACACTATGTTGGGTTCTTAACCTTCTGAGCCACAACAGGAACTCCCATCTGTAAGTTATTAAGTATAGTTCAGTGGCGCTAAGTACATATGCATTGCTATACGACCAATCTCTAGAACTCTTTGTATTGTGCAAAATGGAAACTTCTACCTGTTAAACAGCAATTCTCCATTTTCCCCACCTCCAGCCCTGGCAACAAGCCACCATTCTATTTTCTGTTCCTGTGAATCTGACTACTCTTGAGACCCCATATAACTGGAACCACACAGGATTTGTATTTTTTTGTGTCTACCTCATTTCGCTTTTTTGGGTCTGTTTTATTTCACATGATGGCCGGGCTGATCCATGTTGTAGCATTTGCCAGAATTTCCTTCTTTTTTAAGGCTGAATGATATTCCATTTTCTGGATAGGCCACCTTTTGCTCATCCTTTCAGTCACTGGTGGACACCTGAGTTGCTTCTACCTTTTGGCTCTATGAATAAAACTGCTACGGGTGATTAGGTATCTCTTTGAGGCCCTGCTTTCAATTCTTTGGGGTCCATTCCCAGCAGAGAAGAGCTAACTCTTATCAAGCTCTTCCTGGAGCCAGCCTCTGTAGCAATGCTGCACAGAGCTCACCTCAGCCAGTCCTCACAACAACGTTACACGCTCAGACTGTTATTATCATAAGAGACCACAGAATGTATTGCCCACGCCGGGAAACTCTTGAGAGGGAAAGGAGCATCACTAATAATTTTCCTGGGACAAGAGGCACAAATCGAGACTGTCTTGGGAAAACTAAGATGTCACCATTTCACAGATTGAAAACAAAGCACAGAGAGATGAAGTCACCTGGTCAAGGTCACACAGCTAGTGAAAGGTATATCCAGAATTCCAACGCAGGCTCAAAGACTCAAGCTCTCATTGTTAAGCACAATTCTGCAACACAGTGCGTGGCCCAGCAACAGGCAGTCATCGCTACAGGGTGTCTCATTGTTATTGGCTCTCCAGACTGGGAAGAGGGGCTGCAGGGGAAAAGGAGGCAGTGCGGGCGAGGAAGGGGGAGGGGGGAGGTCTTCCAGACCCCAGCCTGAGGCTGGCGACGTGACACATCCGTGCTGAATGTGAACTAGCCCCACGGAATGATAAAGGCCCTCAGAAGGAGGCGACGGCGCTGTCTCCCACCCACCATCCCAGCAGGACTATGGCAGCGTTTCACAACCAAGGCATTATTGACATCTGGGACGGAAAATTATTGTGGGGCTGTTCTGTACATCGCGGGAGGTTTGCCAGCACCCCAGGTTTCTATCCACGAGCTGCGAGGAGCACCCTGCCCCCCGCCTCGGGTTGTGACAACCGAAAATGCTTCCAGACACGGCCAGATGTCCGGGGAGGGGGCGCAGTCCCTTCCTCCTCCTTTCCCCGGCCAGAACCAATGGCCTGGAGAAAGGGCAGAACTGGAGAGGATGGGATATTCTTCCAGGTCAGCACTTCTCCAAGTGTTGTTTTGGGGCAGCGGCTGTCAGACATGTGATTTCTTGGGTCCGGTCCTGGACCTGGATCAGCATCCCTGGGGCGGGCCCGGGAGTCCATGCTTTAAGGAGCCCGAGTGTACAAACTACTCTCCATGGTCATCAAAGAGACTTCCTAGGATCTCAGAAGATCGGGAACTACAGTCATTACCAATCTGAAACCTGACAAGGGCTCCTGGGAAGAAGGCAGATCCCTTTCGGAGGATGAGGATGTTCTGGAAACTTCCAACATCCTGTTCAGGACTGACCTAGGATAGAATGGGCTCCCATGAGTGGGGGAGCAAGTCTGTCAGAGAGGGTGGTGGCCAAGTCCTTTGACCCACCAATTCTATTTTTCAGATGTTCCAAGCAGCCAGTGTCAACTCGAAATCCCCAAGATAATTATGCTCTAATGTCTTGAGACATTCGCTGTGCACAGCAAGTTAGCTTTTCTCGAATGCATCTAGAATGGTCCAGGGGATGCACCACCTTTGGGAGAGTTGAGAAAAGGGCCACCCAATATAGCAAAAGCCTGGCATCGACCTAAATGTCCCTCCATAGTGGAATGGCTAGTTAAACTCTGGTGACGCTATACTCCAGAGTGACAGCCACCCGTGAAAAAGAATTACATAGGCAACGAAAGAGAATGGGTAAATGAACATGACCTTGAGGGGGAAAGATACATAGCCCCCCATCTCCTGTCAGGGATATAGGTCCTAGACCCTGATAGACGTCCAAATGAAAAAAAGCAAGTTCCAGAACCAGACATGATTTTCATATGATTTTTCTGGCCATACCCATGGCATGCAGAAGTTCCTGGGCCAGGGACTGAACCAACGTCACAGCAGTGACAATGCCAGATCCCTAACCACCTGGCCACCAGGGAACACCCCATATGATTTTCGAATTTCCTCATGCCCCAAACCACATTCTCTATCTTTGCAAGTTCCAGATTTGTACATCAGTTTCTTATTATTTATAAACACTTCCTTCCAACACAAACTCTGTCTTTGCATGTGTTGGATTTAAAGGTGGAAACAAACCCAAAAATGGCTTGCGGTGGCTTCTTCTCAGAGGTGACTGGCTTAAGTTTTTAATGATTTTTTTCCCCGTTATCTGCAGTGTTTTCCAGTTGTTTGAAATAATGAGAATGCATATGGTCCCACTTAAATAAAGGTATTATAATAAGCATGCCTTCCGCACTAGCTGTGCAAGTTTTAAAAATTGAAAGAAAAATCCTGCTTCCCCTCTCACTGTCCTGTCTTTGTACTGTCTTTTTCACTTTGGCCGCTTGAAACACCACCAGGCACAGACTCCTGGCAACCTCCCAGGTACTCAGCCGAGGCTTCTTGCTCTAATGGTGCCACGATCGGAGGTGAGCTATTAATTTGCACTTTGCTGCTCATCCGCGATCCTGATTTAGGGCAGCATAAAACTCTCCTCCAAATTCCGAGGAATAAATTAATTTACTAATTTCGCCATTAAGAGTTTATCAAAGCGAGCACTGTTTCCACTGTCCTCTAATCAATCACCATCTTCCGTGTTTATCTCCTCTTCAATTTTTACCACGGGGGTCTATATACATCAATTTGTCTGATGCGCTTCCTACATATGTTTTAAATTACTTTATCATTGTATAAATTTCACAGCCATTAAAAGGCTCTAATACCAGAATGGCTGACATGGTGTTAAAAATTGGATTCAATTCCACGGGGTAATAAATTGTGACCTAAATCCAATCTCTCATGGGTGACTGAAGGATACAATGAAAAATTATTGCTTTGTCACTTTTACACTACCACAAATACACCATGGCAACTGGAAACCGGCAGAAAAATGGGAGGCAACCGCTGCTGGCTATTTTTCACCCACCACAGCTATGCGGGCAGGACTTGAGGGTCTTGGATGGGATCGGCCCCCCCTCCAGCACCAGGTGGATTACCTGACTGCATGGATCTCTTTGCAACAGAGGATATGGCTCCAGGAGGAACTTACACTGCAGCTCAAAGGCGGCCTCTGCTACAGGCGGAGAAGCACAGAGCTTCAATGTTTCTGGCACCAAAGCCTCTGAGCTCAGAGGCTGGCTCTGCCGCAGAACCAGTGTGTGATTTTAGGCAAGTTTCCTCCCTCTCTGTGTGTCAGTTTCCTGGACTACAGAGCTGTCATAAGAATAAATGATCTAATGTGGCTAAACCGCCTAGGATAGTCCCTGGCATTTAGCAACCCCCAGGTCAGGGGTAAGCATCATTATTTAAGCACGAGAGACCTCAGCGCCCTGCTCCTTTTGATGATGGGGAAGAAGAGTAATGAACAGCTAGAGAAAGGTGTTAACACCGACTTTGCATTTCCTCTCATCTTTGGAGAAACCGGGTTAGTCATTGGACACATACTGATGGCATGTGCTACACATTCCGATGGCCCATAAAGGTGCCACAGAGCAGAGAGGCTGAAACGTGGGTTCTGGAGTCAGGGGGACTGAAGTGATGTTGAGTCCTATTTGCAAGTGTGACCTTGGACAAGCTACTTGATCTCCCCAAACCTCGGTTTCCCCACCTGCATCATGGGGTTAGGGAATCACTTCGTTCCAGCAGGGGCTGGAGATAGGACAGGGAACAGAGACAGGAAAGATCTGGCCTTGTGGCTAAGCGGGGGCTATGGATGAGCCTGGCAACTCCAGTGGAATGGGACATGTGCTCCAGTGGAGAGAGGGTAAGGCGATTTGGGGGTGCTCAAGGAGACATGGGGAGAGAGTCACGGAAGACCTTCCAGAAGGAAGTGAAGTCAAAAGGAATTTTTTTTTTTTTTTTTGCTTTTTAGAGCTGTACTCACGGCATATGGAGGTTCCCAGGCTCAGGGTCAAATCAGAGCTACAGCCGCAGGCCCACGCCACAGCCACAGCCACGCAGGATCCAAGCTGGGTCTGCGACCTATGCCACAGCTCACGGCAATGCTGGATCCTTAACCCACTGAGCGAGGCCAGGGATCGAACCCTCAACCTCATGGTTCCTAGTCGGATTCATTTCCACTTCGCCATGATAGGAACTCCTCAGAAGGAATTCTTAACCCTTAACTGACAAGTAAGTTGAGAGAGGAGAAAAGAGCAAGCCGGTTTGATCAGTGTGTGCCACAAGGAGGGACTAGCTTGGACACAACTGTCACCCGCAAGCCATACCAGGGCCACGCCAGGGCTCTTTCTGCACAAGGTCTCTGATTTCCCTGCCCTGGGTGGGTGACACATAGCCAGCTGCACCCAGAGGAAGGAACGGCTCAGAGGACGAGAAGCTGTCCATCCTCGGCCTTGTCCCGGGGCAGGTTCTGGGCGAGACACGCAGAGAAATTGAGAGAAGCATCATCAACCGCCCGGCTGGGGAAGCGGGTCTGCTGTGCCCTGCCTGGAGGTTTCTGAACCGTAATAATATCATGCTGATTTGTAACAGATGCTCGTAAATATTTGCTGGCTGCATAGAGGGAATAATTGAAATATTCTCAAATACAGTTATTCAGGCAGCAACCCGAGGAGGCAGGAGAGGCACAGAACAACCCATTTTACTGGTAAGAGGTGAGGCTCAGAGAATACAAGCGCCTTGTCCGAGGCTTTTGCAGTTCAAGGAGAGACTGGTTCAGAGGTTGCCCCTAAGCCTGCCTTAGCTCAGGGACAGTGAAAGGGCCCAGGGCACAGGGCCTGCAGGAGGGCTTCGCTGCTGGAGGCACTGAGGAGTTCCCTCTGAGGCATGGATGTCCTGGGAAACCACGGGGCTGCAGGAGGTGAGGCTCCCAGGATCCTGTAGCCCCAAGTCCAGGCTGGGTCCAGGCTGGGGTGGGGGATCAGGACCCAAAGGGAGCATGGTGCTCTGGAGGGGCTGTGGGACCCATCCCCAGCCCCAGTCTGCCAGAGCCTTGCCTGTCTTTGGGCAAGTTTGGTCCCTATAGATGCCTCTGCTCCATTCTCCTCTCTTTCAAGACAAAGACAGAGATCCTCTAAACCCAGTGATTTGGGGAATTAAAACCCGGCTGGGAAAGACAATAGACTGAGACTGCCACTCATACTCAGAGCTCCCTGGGGGTCTTGTTGGTTCTTGAACCTCCCTGTACCCCTACGGCCTCAGGGCTTTTGCACATGATATAGCCTAGTCCAGGAATATTCCCCGCTCCCGCCCTTTCCTTAATGAATTCCCACTTTTCATCTCAGCCCAACTAGTATTCAATCATGTGTCTCTGCAGAAGCAGTGGTGCTGCTGAAATTCTTTTTCTTTTTCTTTTTTTAAAGATGCAGCATTTGGAGGTTCCCAGGCTAGGGGTTGAATCGGAGATGTAACTGCCAGCCTACACCACAGCCACAGCAACACCAGATCTGAGGCATGTCTGCAAACCTACACCACAGCTCACAGCAACGCCGGATCCTTGACCCACTGAGCGAGGCCAGGGATCAAACCTGTGCCCTCATGGATCCTAGTTGGGTTTGTTACCATGGAGACAGGACAGAACTCCAGTCTTTTGATGACAATTAGATGAGAGAATGAATGCACTCGGTGTGTCCGAAGACTAAGAACCATCCCATTTGGGGGCAGCTCAAATTCCACAAAGACAGCAAATCCTTCTCTGAGTACCATTCATCCACGGCTCTCTCGAGGTCAATCAGAGACGCCTCCCCGATTGCCCTGAATTCTCCCATCTCCATGAGGATGGTGGTTTGCCAGTACCCTGAGATTTTTTTATCAGTTGCTTGTTCTCTTATTAATCATATCCCAGCTCCTAGCACATCCTGGGCACTGGGTAGCTGCCTGACACGTATTTGTTTTTCATTTATTTGCTTTTTTTCCTTTTTACAGCTGCACCTGCTGGAGGGTCTCAGGCTAGGGGTTGAATCAGAGCTGTAGCCACCAGTCTATGTCACAGCACAGCAACTCGGGATCTGAGCGCCATCAGTGACCTACCCTACAGCTTGTGGCAAAGCTGGGTCCTTAACACACTGAGCAAGGCCAGGGATCGAACCCGCATCCTCATGGACACCGTGTCAGGTTCTTAACCTGCTGAGCCACAACGAGAACTCCTGACACGGATTTGTCAAATGAACAAAACAAATACATGTAAGCATGCCAAGGGGAAGAATGAGGCCCACATTCAGGACACGTTTCCATGGACGCCCCAGGCTTCTAGATGCTCACGGAGGTTCAAGGAAGCAAGAAGAAGCAACTTCAGGGGTTCATTGGCTGATGGAGCAACAGATATTTACGTGTGTCTAACCTGGTGCCAGGCATTAGGAAAATCTGGGACTCTGCCCCAAGTTATTAAACAAGGAACTTACCAACTGTGGGGTCTGAATTCTTTTTTTTTTTTTTTTTGCTATTTCTCAGGCTGCTCCCACAGCATATGGAGGTTCCCAGGCTAGGGGTCGAATCGGAGCTGTAGCCACCGGCCTACGCCAGAGCCACAGCAACGCGGGATCCAAGTCGCATCTGCAACCTACACCACAGCTCACGGCAACGCCAGATCGTTAACCCACTGAGCAAGGGCAGGGACCGAACCCGCAACCTCAGGGTTCCTAGTCGGATTCGTTAACCACTGCGCCACTATGGGAACTCCGGGTCTGAATTCTTAGTAATCCCTAATGGGCTGCGACATTCCTGGGGACAAAGCCTGGCCTGTGTGCGGGACGGAGGAGTGGTGGGAAGGGCAGGTCTCAGGGGAGGAGTGGGTACAGGCATCCGTGAACTCCAGGGCCAGCCCAACATCCAGGCTCTACCCGGTCACCCAGAAATTCGGAAGAGCTGCTCTTTTTCCCAAAGGGAAGCCAGTTAACTGGGTTCTCTGCTGAGCTGCTCCAAGCAGGGGCCCACGAATGCGGAGTTAACAGCCAGTCCCTTGGCCAGTTCTACAGACGTCATTGTCCACACAAGAGAAGAAAGGAAAAGAAAATCCAACTAACCACAATCCCCTAGTCTCAGACATGGATCAGAAGGCCTGGGAAATGCTTATTTAAGCCAGAGGTTTTCCAAACAGGTGTGTCCGGACGAGGACCGGAAGGGACACGAATTCCCCTCATTCGGGGCTGGCGTTTTCATCCTCGTTCGGCACCTAAACCTTCAGCTCTGCTTTTCAGGCATGGCGGTTACAGAACAAACACACCCTAATGACAAGTTTCAGAGTGAAAGGCAGAGCTATGCAGCTGGCGGGCCCTTCCTGGGGGAGGAAGAGGATGTGGAGGGGGGGGGGGGCATTTGTGACACTGCCTGTGAGTACATATTTCTATTTAGCTTTTTCTCAAAAAGCCAGGGGGGTGGCAGCCAGCTCTCTTTACGATTCCAAGCTGGGGAGGGGAAACCAGCCCAGGGCTTTTGGAGGAGAAGGCGAAGTGGACAGGCCTGTGGGGACCTTCCCACGGGGACAGGCCTTCCCACGGGGGCCTTGAGGACTGCTGGCCACACTGCTTGGCACACAGTGGAGCTCCGTAAATGACTGCTCACGGGAGTTCCCGTTGTAGTTCAGCAGTAATGAATCTGACTAGTATCCAGGAGGACGTGGGTTCCCTCCCTGGCCTCGCTCAGTGGGTTAAGGATCCTGTGTTGTTGCTGTGAGCTGTGGTGTAGGTCACAGATGCGGCTTGGATCCCACGTTGCTGTGGCTGTGGTGCAGGCTGGCAGCTGCAGCTCCCATTCGACCCCCAGCCTGAGAACCTCCCTATGCTGCAGGTGCAGCTCTAGGGAAGGAAAAAAAAAAAAAAAAAAGCTTGCTCAAGGGTTAAGGGTCAGGCTTGAGTGGTCTTCTTGTGCCCTGAGCCCAGCTGTGGTCACCCCAATCCAGCCCACTGGCCAATCCTAACAGCTTTCTCCTCCCTCCGTGTCCTCCCACCAGGGCCTCTACAAGATCCTCCCCGCGACTGCCCTGTGTCCACTCCTTCCTTAAAGCGACATCAGGGCAGAAGTGGAATTGGCGGATCATAAGGTAGTTCTGGTTCTGACTTTTTCAGAACCCTCCAAACTGTTCCCCACAGGACCTGCACCATTTTCACCATGTCGCATGCCCATCGACGGCGCACAAGGATCCCAGTTTCTCTGCATCCTCAGCAACACCTGCTGTCTTCGGTTTTTTTGCTAAGAGCCATCCTGACAAGCGCGAGGTGACGTCTCATGGGGTACTTATCCAAAAGAATTGAAATCGGCCTCTCCAAGAGACATTGGCTCGCCCCGTTCACTGCAGCGTTGTTCAAGAGAGCGAAGATCAGGAAACCACCTAAGTGTCCACTGACAAAGGAAGGGATTCAAAAATGGGATCGGCGCTTACAATAGCATATTATTCAGCTCTAAAAAAAGAAGGAGGGAGTTCCCATTGTGGTTCAGCGGTTAACGAACCCGACTAGCATCCATGTGGATGCGGGCTCCATCCCTGGCCTCGCTCAGTGGCGTAAGGATCCGGTGTTGCCGTGAGTGGTGGTGTAGGTCACAGAGGTGGCTTGGCTCCAGAGTTGCTGTGGCTGTGGTGTAGGCCGGTGGCTGCAGCTCCAATTTGACCCCTAGCCTGGGAATTTCCATATGCCAAAGGTGTGACCCTAAAAAGCAAAATAAAATAAAATAAAATAAAATAAAATAAAATAAAATAAAATAAAATAAAATAAGGAATCCTACAACGTGGAACAACATAGATGAGCCTGGAAGACATTATGCTGAGTGAAATAAGCCAGACACAGCAGGCCAAATACTGAAATGATCCTACTTATAGGAGGAATATAATCATCAAATGCAAAGAAGCAAAGAGTAGAATGGTGGTTGCCAGTGGCTGGAGGGACGGGGAAGGGGTTCACGGGGTAGAAGGTTTCAGCTGAGCAAGATAAACAAGTTCTAAACGCTGTACAGCACGGTGCCTGTAAATAGCAACACTACTGGACACTTAAAAACCTAGAGACCCTCATCCTATGTGACGTTAAGTCAGAAAGTAATGAATCTGACTAGGAACCATGAGGATGCAGGTTCGATCCCTGGCCTCACTCAGTGGGTTAAGGATCCGGCGTGGTGAGCTGTGGTATAGGTCACAGACGTGGCTCGGGTCCCGTGCTGCTGTGGCTGTGGTGTAGGCCAGCAGCTATAGCTCTGATTAGACCCCTAGCCTGGGAACCTCCATATGCTGCAGATGCAGCCCTGGGGAAAAAAAAAAAAAAAAAAAAAAAGGACAAAAACCAACCCAACAAAAAACCCCTGCGGCTACAAATCTTTGGATGAAAAATCTTTTCCAGTCCGGCCGCACCTGGCCTTCCATCCAATAAGGTTTCATTTCCATGAAGCACTTCGAGGTGCAGTGTGACGGCCCAGCAGCTCTTGGGTGATTCTAGAGCCAAGGGAGCACCAGGAAGCCCAGGTCACTGTGGGGGTGCGGTGGGGGCTGTGGGCACAGGGCTGCCGGGTGTGGGAGGAGGTGGCAGCCAGTAGCTTGGCTCCTGTAGTGACCCGAGCGGCTGCAGTCGGATTCTTAACTCACTGTGCACAGTGGGAACTCCTCTTAGACACCAATCTTATTAACCAGCTTGCAGGTCCAGGGAGGGTGTGTCACTTGGCAGACTTAGCAGAAGCCACACAGAACACCCCCCCATGCAGACAAGTCACAAAGGCAAGGAACAGGTCTTTTCCCTGAATGGTGCTGGTGTGAGGGGAGGTGGAGGTGGTGAGAGGAAAAGGAACACTTCACAGAAGCCAAAATTTAAGATCTGTTTCCTTTCCTGGGAATTTTTCAGATTTCAAGCCATGAGGAATTGCTTCCTTAATTATTTTTAAAATAAATTTATTTATTTGTTTGTTTGTTTGTTTATTTATTTATTTTTTAGGGCCGCACCCGAAGCATATGGAGGCTCCCAGGCTAGGGGTCGAATTGGAGCTGCAGCCTCTGGCCTACACTACAGCAACCCTGGATCCGAGCTGCATCTGTGACCTACACCACAGCTCACAGTAAGGCCAGATCCTTAACCCACTGATCTAGGCCAGGGATCGAACCTGTGTCCTCATGGATGCTAGTCAGATTCGTTCTCCTGAGCCGTGATGGGAACTCCTGTTTCCTTAACTATATTCAGCTTCCAGCGTTGTGTTGGCTGAAGTTCGGGTGAGGTGAAGTTTGGGAAGATGACAAGCAGTGTGCAGATCTGCTTGTGTATGTGTGTGTGTTGTGCGTGTGTGTTTACACACATGCCGACTTGCCTTCTCTGCCCCACTCGGCTTCCTCACTGAGCAGGAACTAAAAGGACCACGGAGCTGGTGCAAACCCCTCCTGAGCTGAGGGAAATACGGGTGTCACGATTTCCAGGGAGGGAACACGATCTCCGTATGGGGTGTAATTACATCTTAGCTTTTCTGCAGAAGAATGGTTTATGGCTTAAATGCTATTAATTGTAAGCCATTTTGTTCCACGGGAAGTTGTTCATTGATAACTACCCAATTAGGGTTATTTTGCAATTAGTCTATTCACAGGAAATTTATTGCAAAAGGGAGAGGCTATGGTGCAGCAAATGGAGGCACCAGCCGGGGGCCGGGTGTGGGATGGCTCGTCGACGCCAATTTTTTTTTTTAAATGGCCACATCCGTGGCATGTGGAAGGTCCCTGGGCCAGGGACTGAATCCGAGCCACAGCTGCAACCTACACCGCAGGTGCAACAACACCAGCTCCTTTAACCCACTGCTTCTGGCTGCGGAGGGAGCCCGTGCCTCTGCAGTGACCTGAGCGGCTGCAGTCGGATTCTTAACTCACTGTGCCACAGCAGGAACTCTTCTTAGACACCAATCTTATTAACCAGCTTGCAGGTCCAGGGAGGGTGTGTCACTTGGCGGACTTAGCAGAAGCCACACGGAACACCTCCCCCCCACTGCACAGCCACGCTGGTGGTGTCTCAGCGTGACCAGGACAGGCGTGGGCATTTCTTCCTCCACGGGCCACGTCAGCCCTCTTGTCCCCAGGAACACCCACCTTTCTTGCACCGGTACTGAGGGCGAAGAGAGACAGCCTGAGGCTTCAGGACATCCCCTGGGTCTGAGAGTTCAGGCTAAAGTGAAAGCTTCCACCTCGTGAAGAAGGAAAGGCTTTGGGGAGGACTCAGGCTCTATAGCCTGAGATCCAAGACCAGCCCTGCCACCTACTCGCTGTGCACCGCTGACCGAGGACTAAACCGCCCTGAGCCTCTGTTAAATGGGTGGATGAGAGACCTGCCTCACAGGGCTGGGTGAGGATGCAAAGGGACAGAAAGCACAGTGCTGGACCTGGTACACACACAACTGGTACCGGGCAGAGGTCAGCAAACTACAGCCAAATCCTGCCCGCTGCCTGTTTTTCTTTTGTAAATTGAGTTTGATGGGAATAACTAAGTGCATTTGTTTTTGTTTATTTTTGCGTTTTCTAGGACCACACCCATGGCCTAGGGAAGTTCCCAGGCAAGGGTCTGAATCGGAGCTACAGCTGCCGGCCTACACCACAGTTCACTGCAATGCTAGATCCTTAACCACTGACCGGGACCAGGGATGGAACCCGAGTGCTCAAGGTTACTAGTTGGGTTTGTTGCTGCTGAGCCACATTGGAAGCTCCCCGCCTACCAAGTGCATTTCTGTATGTGTTGTCCGCGCTGCTTTTACGTTATAATGTCAGAGTCGGGTAGCCGTGACGGAGCCTGCACAGCCCACAAAGCCTCTGACGTTTACTCTCTGGTCCTTTCTAGAAAAAGTACGTTAATCCTTGCACACAGCAAGTACCTCAGGCCTCTGCTGGGCCATGCACTTGTTAAAAAATGACTTTGGAAACGTCTCTTCCACTTATTTATTGTGCACTATTTGCTAGATTGTGTCAAGAGCATGATAGGGATCCTAGGACAGCGTAGATGTGGGTTTAAAATGCAAAGGAGAAACAATTTCTCTTTTCCTTCCTTCCTCCCTTCCAATGGCCACACCCACGGAATATGGAAGTTCTTGGGTCAGGGATCGAATCTGAGCTGTGGCTGCAACCCACGCCGCAAGTGTGGTAATGATGGATCCTTTAACCCACTGCGCTGAGCCGGGGATAGAACCTGTACCTCCACAGTGACCCAAGCTGCTGCAGTCAGCTTCTTAACCCACTGCAGCACAATGGGAACTCCCGAACCCTTTCTTTTTATAACTTTCTATTTAAAAGAAAGGATAGTACAGGTACACATTTGCAACTGAAAACTTAAAAAAATACAGATGACCTAGAGAAAGGAGTTGAAGTTGTCGCCACTGTGCCTCGCCCAGAAGAGGCGGTGGGAAGGGCCCCCTCCGGGCTTCTCTGACCACACATCCAAGTGGCTGCCGCCAACCTAACCCACGCTCTCTGCTCTGTGACCAGTGGTCAACGGAGACACACACATGTGAGATGAGGGGGCCTGAATGTTAGCTCAAGTTCAGCCTTTCATGGATTGGGTGACCTTGCAGATAAGTCTCCGTCCTCTGTCCACCTGGCATTCTTATCTGTCCTGGGGAGAGGTGGAACCAGGATTTCTCTAGGGGTCTTTCTAGGCTGCCTTCCTTCTTTCCTTCCTTTCTTCCTCCCCCCCACCTTTTTTTTGGTCTTTTTAGGGCCACACCTGCGGCATATGGAGGTTCCCAGGCTAGGGGTCGAATCAGAGCTATAGCCGGCTGCCCACGCCACAGCCACAGCAATGTGGGATCTGGGCTCTGGGTGACCCATACCACAGCTCATGGCAAAGCAGGATCCTCAACCCACTGAGTGGGGCTAGGGATCGAACCCATGTCCTCATGGATCCTAGTCGGGTTCAGAAATCCTGAGCCCCCACGAGAACTCCCCAGGCTGCATCTCCCTGGGAACCGTTCTCACTGCACACCTCCTTCTTGATGGAGAGACAGGGAACGGAGGAGGCAAGAGGCAGGCTTCCTGCCTGGCTTCTAAATGTAGTGGGGGGAACCTAGAGCCCCCACCCCCACCCTGCCGCCTGGTCCAGCTCTGCAGGCGGCTTTCGTGATGCTCTGACCTTCTGTCTCCAGCTCTTGGAGGACCGCCCCAGGGCTGGGAAGGTCCATTCCTCTTCCACCGTGGACCCTGCTCTGCCCCATCCAGGTCTTTCCAGGGGGCCTCGCCCCAAGCGCAGCCTCAGCTCTGGGCTGTCCCATCGTTGGGGACTTGTTCCCCTCACTTGAGAGTGAACAAAAACATCTGTTGGTATTTGAATTTTGAAGCCACATGGCGGTAATTTGCATGCCTGGCCTCTGAGTGAGGGACAGTGGGGTAGCCCCTGTATCGGCCGCTGCCAATGAGAATGAGGGGTGACCAAGAGCAAAGTGTGAAGTGGACCCCAGCGGAAGGCAGAGTGGGTAGACCCTTCAAGTGTTTAATGCGGGTCACTCGCTGGACAGACAAGGATGCGGAACCAGAGAGGGGAAGGGGCTTCCCCTGTTAGCTCGTGGCTGAACTTGAAGGAAAATGCTCAGGTCTCCACTCCACACGGGCATCCATCTGTCTGTGCCCGGTGGCACCGGCTCTCTTTTCTTTGTGGAAAATGACTTGCGGATGCTGTCTGCCCTCTTCGTGGAGAAAAGCACTAGGTCAGCAAATTGCCAAACTATTCGGGATGTACGATCTTCTTCAAGGAAAATGTAAAACCTGCTAGCTCACAGTGAGCTTGTGTGCGTGTGCATGTGCGTGGGGCGGGGGGGGCGGGAGGACATGGGCGAAGCAGCAGTGATCACCACGAGGTAACTGTGGCCGAAGTGGCTTTGAAATTTTCTGCCGTAACATATATATATATATATTTTTTAAAGACAAGATCTTGAAAGGATAGGACCTACCCCAGGACGGCCATATCTCCATCTCAGGATGTCTCGACCTGGAAGCTTGAAAGGCCACCTCCAAGCCATGGGACCTTGGGGAGGTGGTTTTATGCCTCTGATCTGAAAAATGAGCTATGCTCGGGACGACGATGCCAGCCTCACTGGGCGGAGGATGGGATGAGCTGACTGAAGGCCAGGTGCCTTGTGCTGTGCCTGGCACACAGTGAGCGCTCCGTAACTGCTCTCCCACCCCTTCCACGGGCACTGGAAAAGCTGAAACGTGCCAGCAGGGAACACGTGTCCGTGCTGTTAGGTGAGAAGCAGAGAGAGGCATGGTGGGGCTCATCTTGTGCCAAACTGTCCCCACCCCCGGCTTCTGAGGACTAGTCCCTGCGCTTACGAACGCTGCTGTCACAGCTCTGACCTCGCACCGCATCACAGCAAGGGATCTGATTTATCACTGGTCAGCAGCTCCAGGGCCCAGATCGGGGTGGGAGGGAGGGAGAGAAGGGGAGGGGAGGGAGGGATGAAGAAAGGCAATAGGAAGGAAGGAATTTTAGATGGAAAGAACCGAGAAGGATGTTTTTCAGAGCCTCCAATGTCAATGCAGCCAATTAGAAACCTTCCAAGTCCTAGCCAATTACAGTAATATTCATGTCAATTTTAATTTCGATATTCTGCTGAGAGAGAAAACAAACCATATCAATACCATTGCCTTCTACAACTTCCGCGTTAGCCCTGACGGCCTCACACTGTACGTATCCTTTGCCACCAAGGCAACTCACTGGTTAATGCCGTAACAAAAGGTGATTTGGTTTTGAGAAACTTTTCTTACACAGGACTTTGGAATTCAGGGAGAAGGACCCAAACCAAAGACGTCTTTTTTTTTTTTTTTTTACTTCTTTTGAGAGCTGCCCCCACAGCATATGGAGGTTCTCAGGCTAGGGGTCAAATTGGAGCTACAGCTGCCGGCCTACACCACAACCATAGCAACGTGGGCTCCGAGCCGAATCTGCGACCTATACCAAAGTTCACAGAGACGCTGGATCCTTGACCCACTGAGCTGGGCCAGGGATCGAACCCGCATCCTCATGGACACTATGTTGGGTTCTTAACCTGCTGAGCTACAACGGGAATGCCCAAGATCTCATGTCTTGATTTGAAAAGCAGGGCTGCGAAGGTCTGAGAATGAGAGCAGAACGGGGCTGGCACTTACCTTCCAGAGGGCAGAACCGAGTGACCTTCTCCGGCATCAGCAGCCCCAGCTTGTGACGGCAGTAGGTCTCCCCGATCTCCTGGCGGCAGTGCTTGGACTTGGCGCGGGACAGGGCAGAGATGGCCTCTTTGCCCGAGATGTCGCACTTGAGGGGCTGGTCAGACCTGAGCTCGGGGGAGCCGGCCCCACCCTTCCGGGCGGGGGGCTGTCTGGGGGGGTCCTTCCCACGGCTGCCGTTCACCACGGCTCTCTCGCCGGGAGGCTGCACCTCGTTGGTACCTTTCCCCGGGGAGGGACGCCCCTTCCCCTTGTCCTCCTGCTCCAGCTTCCGCTTCAGAAGCTCCTTCTGTCCCTTGGGGGGCTTCTTCGCCAGCTCGGGCTGGTGCTTCTGCTTTTGAGACCTGGGTGCGAAGTTGCTGTTGTCCACATTCTCAAAGTCCTTGGGCACCGAGTTCTCATTGTTGCTGTCTGTTCGCACTTTCTCCTTCGGCCGGTGGGAGAAGTAGCCGTCCTGGAGGAGACGGGAAAGAGAGAGAGAAGAGGAGCATGACTAAGCCATCGGGCTAAGCACGTCGGCCCCTGGAGAGGGGGACTCGGACCTCTGGACGTTTGGGCCCCGGTTTCATGCCCCTGGCCTTTGCCACAGGCTGAATGTTAGACTACATCTTAGATTTTTCCCTCTGGACCTCGGTTTCCCAACCTGGAGATATAAGACGCTCCAACTCGAAACTAAAAGCTTTTGCAAGCTGTTAGGCACTAGGACTGTGACCCTCGAGGCATGTTTCAAACCACGCCCCCTTTTCATGTAAGTTTCCTCTGCTTGCTTGTTTGCCTTTGGGAGCTGGACAGTTAGTTCCAAGCTTCCTGTTTCCATTCCAGCAGAGAGCGCCGTGATGCTTTATTCAATGGCTGGAGATGCCATGATAAAGCTATGGGCAGAGAAAATACTGGTAGGAGAGGATATATGTTTCAATGCCTTTAGAACCGGCTCGTAGACCTATGCCCTTAGGAGGAATCAGAGCCATAGTTTAATCTGAGGGGAGCCATCACTGGCTATCTTGGGGAGTATGCGCCCTTTATAGGACAATCCTTACAGGGCAGATGCAAACTTGGGACGGACTTGAGCTTGAGCTTGGACTCTGGATGTCTGTACCTGGAGCAGACCTGATTCAGTCATGCAGAGGGTCAAGAGAAAGGCAAAGTGTCATCTGGGAGACAATGGGTCTTTCCGGAAAGGCAGACTCACCCTCCAGCCCCAAACCAACTCGGCTTCTCCATGGATAGGTGGGCGCCGGCCATTTGGAGCTCGGGTCAAATGCCCCATTCAAACATCATCCTGCATCACTACCAAGGAACACTGCTTCTGCTTGGAGTCTGTTACCAAGCCCTTAACCTGAAAGCATCTGCTGTCCCAAAGCTAGTCCGAGAGGAGACAAAGGCCACAGAGGACGCTGACTGGCTCCATAATCTGCACCCACTGCTACAGCTGCATTGGCAATGAGTTGCAATTTTGAGGGAAGACTTCTTTGTTGGTAACTAAATGGACCCATTAAAGGTTCCCAAGGAAGAGAAGGGAGGAACAGAGCAGTGGGGGCAGGGCTGGTGCCCAGGAGCGGCTAACACTCATCATGGCTCCTCCTTCGGCGGGTCTGCAAACTACCACCCACCCCGAGCCACATCCTGCCTGCCATTTGTTTTTGTAAATAAAGTTTTATTGAAAACACAGCCACTCTGGTTCATGTGTGGTTTCTCTATGGCGGCTTTCTGGCTCTAACAGCAGAGGTGAGCCGTTGCCATAGAGACTGTCTGGCCTGCAAAGCCTAAAATATGTCTCTCTGGCCCTTGAATTAAAAATGTATAGATCTCAGCTCTCCAGGACTGTGAGTTTAAAAGGTTCCCTTCTCCTGGGCTCGGCTTGGTGGCCCCCCATCTCCAATGTCCCCATTTGTCCCAGCACTGTGCCTGCCCCCTTCTTGCCTGTGTCCCACCTCCTTCAGCATCAAGCACCAACTTCAAGAGGGCATCAAAATGAAATGGACACTAAGACACGTCGTGGCCGTTCCGTAAGTTAGATGTTACTTTTATTCTCATTTTGCAGATATGAGCATCAGGGAGCTATCTAAGGTAATCCAGGGAGTTGGTGGTGAAGCTGGGATGCAGAGCACATATGCTGCAGACCCCACGCCCTGGGCTACCAGTTCCACCAGCTGCTCCCCAGGAAGCTGTCGATCCCTTCTGATTCCCATTCCTCTGTTCCCTTAACACTGCAGCCTGGCTCCCTTCCCATCCACACCCACCCAGCGAAACAGGTCTGGGATAGGCACGTCACCTCAAACAGCCGTCTCAAGGCTGCCCAGTGGCCATCCGATGGCAGGGAGTCACAGAGAGGGAGAGGACAGTAGGGAGGGGCCACGACAGACCGGGAGGTAGGACACAATGTAGGAAGAAGGAAACAAGGAGATGCTGAGGGAGAGCGGACCGAGTCCGTGCTGGGTCACGGAGCGGCTGCTGGTCGTTCTCGGAACCGATACGCCACGATGGTCTGTGAAGGGGAACTTCCGGTTTGGACACCTGGTTCTGGTTTTTCTTATCTCCCCAAGCATCTTGCAAGAGAACTCCCTCAGTGAGGGGCCGTGCCTCCATTCTTGTAACCCAAACTCCACTAATATTCCTCTTTTCCCTTCTTTTTGTCCAGAGGCCCTTGAAGACTCCCCAAGCAGCCTTTCAGGCAAATTTTCTGAGCACTCGCTGTGTGCCAGGCATGATATGCAAATGATGACTCACTGGACACTGACGATCAGCCCGTAAGGAGGTACCGCTTTCATTCTTGCCCTTATATCTCCTTTAACCTTTCGAAACAACTTTCAAGGCAAGGACTATTAGTCCCCCATCTTACAAAAGAGGGGGAAAGCTTGGGGATGTTCAGTGCTTTGCCCAATGTCATCTAGGGGAGGCCGTGGACTTGCACCTGCCTGATTCTAAAACTTGCTGTAGGACTTGCCATTGTGGCGCAGTGGCAATGAATCCGACTAGTACCCATGAGGACTTGGGTTCGATCCCTGCCCTCAGTGGGTTAAGGATCCAGCGTTGCCGTGATCTGTGGTGTAGGTCACAGAAGAGGCTCGGATCCCGCGTTGCTGTGGCTCTGGCGTAGGTGGGCAGTTGTAGCTGTAGCTCTGACTCCACCCCTAGCCTGGGAACTTCCATCTGCCTTGGGTGTGGCCCTGTAAAGCTAAATTAATAAAACTTGCTGAGAAGTCAACGGAGAAGCCTTTAGCCCCCCCTTCTCCACGGGCGAGGGGGTGTGGTATCTCTCTCTTTGCTTGGAGTAGCCTAGGTTGGGACGGAGCCGAGGGAGGGGATGGTATTCAATCAAGCTCTTGACAGAGATTCCAGTTCTCTTCTTTCCAGGCACATGACACGACTGTACTTTCCATTCCCTGAAAATTAGGCACAGCTGAGCAACTTGCTGCGGCCAAGACAAGCGCCCGGGACCGGGACCTGGTCGGACACATCCCTCCTTCCCCCGAAGCAGCCAGCCACCCTCCTGACAGTGAAGGCCTTGCATCCCCAAGTGAGGCCGGGGTGGAAGAGAAACCACAGACACGGGCAGAATAAACCTCTTGCTTTCTGTCACCAAGGTCTGGGGCATCTTTGTCATAGTAGCATGGTCAAGCTCATCCTGATTAATACAGGAGCCTGCCTGACCTGCCTCCTTCCTCCCAGCTGTCCTAAGGTACAGGAGTCAATTTATTATTATTATCGTGTGCCTCTAACAGTCGGAAAATCAGCTGGATGACTCCCGCTTGCCCGAGAACATGAATTTAAATGCCGTTCCTAAGCCCGTTTGCAAAAAGTTATTGAGAGGCGGAGAGGTCTCCGCCCTCGTAGCCATCCACGTCCTCTCATCAGACACGTCCTAAGTACAATTCTTGGGTTGTTCTCTTTTCTTGTGAACTGACCAGTCTGTCCCCAGAACAGAAAACCTCCATAAACCACTGGTTTCAGAAAGGCATGTTCTTCACCACTTTCTGGCAGAACTTCTCCAAGCAAAACCAGACACAGGAAACGCTGCAATCAACGACACTCATCTGGCCGTCAGAGAATGGCCTGTTCCTCTGGCTGATTTGTGCTATCAGGACCAGGCGCCATCGTATCAATTCCAACACGCCGCCTGATTAACAAGAGTCGTCTACACAGAGACGCCCCCACCTCGGGGATGGTGAGCTCGCTAGGGCCCCTGGCCAAGTGCCCAGCCCCAGATGCCACTCAGCTCCCACGGGAAATCAAAGGATTCACGTAGAAGAGGGAAGGGAAATACTTTGTCTTCTGGAATGACGAGCGCCCACATGCGAGACAGCTTCCAGAAAAGTCAGAGTCAGTAAGAATTGGGCATCACTCAGAGGCCCGAGAGCACTTGTCCTGCTGAGTTGGGGCCGTTTTCTCTAGAAGCTGATGAGTTTTTCTACCCCTTTCTCCAGGAGTTTTCTTTCTTTTTTTCTTTCTTCTTTTTAGGGCCATACATGCAGTATATGGAGGTTCCCAAGCTAGGGGTCAAATTGCAGCTGTAGCTGCCAGCGTACACCACAGCCACAGCCACAGCCATGTGGGATCCGAGCCATATCTGTGACCTACACCACAGCTCATGGCAATGCCAGATCCTTAACCCACTGAGCGAGGCCAGGGATCAACCCCATATCCTCATGGATCTTAGTCAGGTTCTTAACCCACTGAGCCACAACAGGAACTCCCCTCCCCGAGTTTTCTTTCTCTTTGGTACATTTTATTTTATTGAGATAAGAACACTTAACATGAGCTCTATACCCTCTTCACAAACTCTCTCTCTCTCTATTTTTTCGGCTGTCCCCTCAGCATATAGAAGTTCCTGGGCCAGGGATCAAACCTGTGCCACAGCACTGACCACGCCAGATCCTTAATCTGTGGTACCACAAGGGAACTCCTTAACAAACATTAAGTGCACAATACAGTATTATAGCTACCTACAGGTGCGATGTTGTACAGACGAGGTCCAGAAGGTAATCATCCTGCAGAATGGAGACTTTATGCTCGTCGATTAAAAACTCCCCACTTCTATGGAGTCCCTGTTGTGGCTCAGTGGGTTAAGAACCCGACATAATGTCTGTGAGGATGCAGATTCGATCCCTGGCCTCCCTCAGTGGGTTAAGGGTCTGGCGTTGCTGTGAGCTGTGACATAGGTTGCAGATACGGCTCGCATCTGGCATTGCCATGAGCTGTGGTGTAGGCTGGCAGCTGCAGCTCCTATGCAACCCCTATCCTGGGAACTTCCATTGCCACAGGTGTGGCTGTAAAAAGACAAAAAAAAAAATTCTCCATTCCCCCCCCCCAACCCCCTGACAACCACTTTTCTACTCTGTGATTCCCTGAGTTTGACTGTTTTCGATTTTCAATTAAGTGGGAGCAAACAGCATCTGACTTTCTGTGTCTGGCTTATGTCAGCAAGCATAACACCCTCCAGGTTCACGTGGTCGCATACGGCAGAGTTTTCTTCTTTTTTAAGGCTGAATAATACTCCATTGTATGTGGAGTTCCCATTGTGGTACAGTGGAAATGAATCCAACTCATAACCATGAGTTTTCAAGTTCGATCCCTGGCCCCACTCAGTGGGTTAAGGATCCCGGGTTTCCGTGAGCTGTGGTGTAGGTCACAGACACAGCTCGGATCCTGGGTTGCTGTGGTTGTGGTATAGGCTGGCAGCTGTAGCTCCAATTAGACCCCTAGCCTGGGAACCTCCATATGCCGCAGGAGCAGACCTAGAAAAGGCAAAAAAGACAAAAATAAATAAATAAATAAATAAAAATAAAAAAAAACAAAAACCAAACTTCCAGAACATTCCCACCACATCCAAAGCAGGAGGGAGAATGAGCAAAGGACTCAGAGCAGGTTCCCTACCAATTAACACTGGGCCTCAACCATCTCACCCCGATGGTCTCTGCCTTGAGGGCAGATTGGCTATTATTTCTTCATTATGATCGACTAGCTGTGTCCCCTTTATTCTTAAGCAATCCAACACTCTCAACCTTGGGTTATTTATGCAAATGCAACCCTCTGACTTATTTTATTTTAATGTACTTATTACAATGATTGCACATTCAAATGTTTGTGTGCGTGCTTCCAAAAACTCTAATTGCTCTGCTGTCGCCTTACCTCTAAGCTGCTGCTAGAATCCATTTTTATTCCGGAGAAATAATTAAATGCAATGATGTCCTCCATTCCCATTCAACCTTGGGCATGTTTCAATCAGGTAGAAAATATGCTAAGCACAAGATGGCTTCAAGAGGCATCTTACGTGGCCCAGGCTGCTGTTCTGCAGACATCTGGGTCCACACTTGTCCTTCTAGTTCTCTAACATTCAGACTTCAGGACAGACTTCTGGATCAAATGAATCTGCCCAATCCCCTCCATCTCCCACCTGGGTCCTGTTTCCAAGGGGTGGAGGTGGGCTGCTGTGTTGTCCAAACCCTCCACTCACTGATAAGCCTTTTACTCTTCTCTTTGTGTAGAAAGAACACCGAACAGGAAAGGAGACCCGGGTACTTGTCTTGCTTTTAGCGACTGTCAGATTTTCTCATCTGTAAAATGACAGGCCCTGCCTGTGTGCTGCTGAATATTCTCTGAATTCATTCAACAATACGATCGATTAACCAAGTGCTGCTATTTCAGATCGTTGAGAAGTAACGGATGGACTTTCAGAGACCAGGGATTGAGGGCTTGATGGAAGCTTCTAAGGGCCTCGTCTTCTCTGGTCATTTTCTCCAGCAGCTCCTTGGCCTGGGACAGACAGACCCTTTCATTTGACCCTTTCATTTCTCTGTGCCTCGATGTCTTCATCCATCCCAGGAACCGAGGCTGCCACCCACCTCCCGGGAACTGAGAAAACGGATGAAGCACAGACCGCAGTGCTTGACACGCACAAGGTGCTTAGGAAACAAGCATCTATTAGAAAATACACGTTCGGTGCTGGCTCTGCCCCAGGCTCTGTCCCAAGTCCTCTGCACAGACTAATTCATATTGATCCTCATGAGGACCCAATGAAGGAGAGGCTGTGTTACCCTCTCTACTTTCTGGACGGGAGCATCAAGGTTCAGAGGAGGTAAGGGACTAAATCCAGATCCAGGAAGTGGAGGAGCCAGGATACGAACCCAGGCAGTTGTGGTCCAGAGGCCACGCCCTGCCAACACTGTAGAGCTTCTCTGCAGCTATTAGGAATGGGGATGGTGCCAGAGGGGAGCCCCGGGCCAGGTGCGCTGCGCAGGTGCGAGGGCACCTGTCCCACCCACTCACCCCTCATGACCGGTTGACAGCTCCCTATTGTGCTATATGGATGCACTGCCTGCTGAGTAGCTGTTTGCCGCTGAACTCTGTCCGAGGCTTCATTCCTATCACCAAGGTGACCAAGGCCACTGGGAGGGACGTCTGGGGGAGAAGCGCGCACCTGCTTCCAAAAGGCCCTTGGTGCCAGGGCCGTGGGGCGGGGGAGACGCAGGGTGCATGGCAGCACCCACTTAGGACGCGCCATTACCCGGGCTGCCAACGCAGAGACCCCACCAAGGCCCCTCGCCTGGCTCATTCACATGCACGAAAAGTGGCGGGGCTGGCCGGCACTTAGAAACCCACAGGCCGGGCCGGGCACAGGCAGGCCAGGCTTTCACAGAACCGTTAATAATAAGCCCAGTGTAATTTAGCAAATGTAGTCACGTTAATGGGACGCAGGGTACGGGGTGAGGAGGGAGGGGGCTGGACTGGCAGAGCTGGCTTCAAATGCAGCCTCCGCCCCTTAACCTGAGATACAGGGAAAGCAGCTTAGCCTCTCAGGGCCTCAATTTTCTCACCTACTTAAAAAAAAAAAAAAAAAAGAGCAAAAAAGCACGCATGCCTGTGTGTGTGTGCACGTGCGCGCGCGCGAGAGAGATTAAACACAACAGCACACTCATGTTTAACTCTATTTGACAACAGAACACTTAGCATGAGATCGGACAGATACACTCAGTATTCCACTGACATGTTTAGCTGGTGCTCCTTGAGGAGCAGACCTAAATCTTTTGGAAAAGCAAGGTGAGGCGGTGAAGGGGGTCCGAACCCACATTGCCACTTGCTCGCTGTGTGACCCGACAGCATGCTACCTCACTTCGAGAGCCTCCGTTTCCCTCTCTGTAAAATGGGCATGATAACAGGTACCCACCTAACAAGCAGGGCTTTACGAGGACTCAGGGAGTTAGCACAGGCAAAGCACTGGGCATCAAGCCTGGAACTTCAGTGTCAGCCACCCTGGGTTAAACTGGAATCAGTGCTTGCAGCGCTGAGTTAAGGAGGTGGTTCCCAAAGTGTGTTCCCGGGACCCCTGGGGAGGGGGGTTCCCTGAGACCCTTTCAGGGAATCGTCAGGGTCACTCCTTTCATCGTAATTCGAAGATGTGATTTTTTTTTCCTTTTTTCACTCTCGTGCGAGCACACAGTGGAGTTTTCTGGAGGCTCCGTGATGTGTGAAATCGCAACAGATTGAAAGCAGAAGCAAATGTGAGAGCCCAGCTGTCTTCTATTAAGCCAGATATTACAAAGATTTGCAAAAATGTAAAACAATGCCTCTTTTCACGAAATTTGTTTTTGTTGTGGGAAACATACGCATTCTTCATACAAATTTTTACTTATGTAGACACATCATGGGTTATGACTATTTTAAGTACAGTGATAAAGAAGCATTTTAAGAATGCCTGAGTTTAAATTTCAACATATAGCAAATAATCGAGAGATATAACCTACATAAACAAAAGTCTTTGCCGGGGGCGGGGGTGGGGGTTCCAAAATGATGTTTGAAAATATAAAAGGGGTCTATGGAGACCAACAAATGTGACACAACACAGATTTGTAATCCTACATATCTATTTGTTGAAGAAATAAACAGTTGAGGACCCTTCTATGTTGGGTTGTCTCTCTAGAGGCCAAGCCTATGGATTTATAGTTTTCTTGCACACACAATAAACACACACAGACAGAGATCTAGGTCAAGTGGAAACATGATACATGTTAAATGTTTATCATGTTTCCACTTGACCTAGTGATAAATGCTTTTTTTTTTCCGGTCTTTTTAGGGCTGCACCCTCGGCATATAGAAGACCCCAGGCTGGGGGTCCAGCCTACACCACAGCCACAGCCACAGCCACAGCCAGATCTGAGCCACGTCTGTGACCTACACCACCGCTCATGGCAACACCAGATCCTTAACCCACTGAGCGAGGCCAGGGAGCGAACCTGTATCCTCATGATTCCTAGTCAGGTTCATTAACCACTGAGCCACGATGGGAACTCCCTGATAAATGCTTTTAAAGAGAGAGAGGAAGAACCCTGAAGCCCTGGGCCATCCTCTGGGCGGCAGCATGACCCACTTGTAAGATGCTTCCTTGGACCAAACTCTAGCCAAGCCCCTCCCCCAGCCCCTTCCCAACCAGACCTCTACCTTGGCCTGGAAAGACCTGAATAAATACCAACATAGTTCCTGACAGCTCAAGGACACCTCCCTTGGATGACCCTAGCGCCTTCACGGCGCTTGTCGGAGAAAACTCAGGCCTGCCAGAAGAAGTCCCTCGTCCTGGCCAACCCCTAAGACAGGTGCCTACGCCCCAGCCTCTGTGGGAGGGTGGAGGGCTACCTTGCAGAAGCGCCGGGTTAGCAAACCCAGACGAGCTGCATGGGGACAGAGTCCCCCCTCTTCCTGCTTTTTGTCATTTTTCATGTCCCTGACTCTACTGGGCCCTCGCTCACCCCCTCCCTATTCCCTCCTCCTCCCTTTAAAACACCTGAGCCCTCTGCACAAGTCACAGGGGAGTTCAGCTCACGCTGGATCCTCTCCGCTGATGCAGTAGTATTTTACCAATTAAAACCCGTCCTTCCAGCTCTAGAGCACCGGGAACTCTATCTAGTGACTCGTGATGGAGCCTGATGGAGGAGAATGTGAAAAAAAGAATGGATCTATGTGTGTGTGACTGGGTCCCTTTGCTGTACAGCAGAAAACGGACAGAACACTGTAGACCAGCTACAATGGAAAAAATAACAATCATTAAAATAAAATAAAATTCGAAAGAGAAAAAGAAAAACAACAACAACAACAACAACAACAACACCTGTCCTTACAGCCTTGTTTACCTCTGACGCTGCTCAGGGCCACGTGGGCCGGATCTCGACCTGGTCGTGCCTCACTGGGGCCAAGCATGGGCGCAGAAGACGCGAGCTCTGGGCCCACACTGACCTTGACCCATGCTCTCCTTCCAGCCCCGCCAGGACGACGTAACAGTGACCGTCACAATGAACGATCCGGCCCTGCTTCCATAATAAAGCCTTCTGGAGAGCTCTACATGGCCTTTCTCAGCTATGACATTACAGACATTTGGGGCCAGATAACACTGCATTGTGGACGCGTGTCCTGTGCATTGTAGGATTTTTAGCAGCACCGTGACCTCTACCTCGTCGATGACAGTAAGACGCCTGTGAAAACCAAACATGTCTCCAGACATTGCCAGACGTGCCCTGGGGGCGGGGAAAAAAAAAAAATCACCCCTGGCTGAGAGCCACAGCTGAAAGCCTCGGCTGCGCAAACGCTGGTCCCACCCAGGATGACAGCCACTAGTGACCAGAGGGGTCAGAATGGGAGAGCGGAGCCAGGAGGAAAGGGGCCGGCCGGGGAAAGGGCCCAAGCTGACCAAGGAGAGGTGGGCTGGAGGGAGGGGAGGGGCTTGAGGGGGGTCAGAAGAAGCATCCACGTGGGGGCAGGGAGGAGGGTTAGGGTCCCCGGCTGGAAAAGGGGTGACTCCGAGGGTGGCGGGAGAGGCATTCAGGCAGGGGCACATCCCCAAGTTGATGGCACATTCCTTCCTTTCAACCAGCAATCGCAACGAAGCCCAGTGGTTCCATCAAGGGCACAGAGGTTTGGTTTGCTTCATAGAGTGTTTTCGTCTGTTTGGTTTTACGTCCCAGCCAACATATCAAAATCTAGAGATTTCATCCAAAGTTCTGGATTCTCACCCTCTCTGGAAGCATCAAGGGACCTGACGGCACTGGGCTTGGATTCCTACGTGCCAGGGGTCTGAGGCAGAGGTGTGGCCGCCAGCCTACACCACAGCCACAGCAACACAGCATCCGAGCCGCGTCTGTGACGGACACCACAGCTCATAGCAATGCTGGATACTTAACCCGCTGAGTAAGGCCAGGGATCGAACCCGCAACCTCATGGATACTAGTCGGGTTCCTTAACCGCTGAGCCACGAGGGGAGCTCTGGCGGGTGGTACTGAGAAGGGGCATTTGGTCTACAGATCAGCAGAGCTCATCCAACCTGGCCCAGATCCCTCTCCCACCCGCATGCCATGAGCCGGTGAGGTGCGACTCTGCTCAAAACTAAGCACTCAGGGTCTTCAAGTAACTACTTCAGAGCCTTGCCTCAAAGATCTCAGAACCCTTTTATTCCAGGTCTTCCACGGAAGGGGGGCTGCCCCCCCAAAGGGTGTTCTGAAAACACGTGGCGTCATGTTGGCTGTCCCAGTGACGGGGGTGGGGGGACACTCCTGGCAGAGAGTGGGTGCGATGACACCAGAGCCCCAGCAATGCATGTTCCCAAAGCAATAAAGACTTGTCCCACAGCCTACGGGACTTCTGAATGGCTCTAGGTAACATGTGGGTAAACAACTCACTTTTAATTATGGGGACCAGGAACCTACTACAGATTTACACACGCCAGAGTACTTTCGAATGCTTTCATTTTATTTTTTGGCCACACCCATGGCATGCACAAGTTCCCAGGCCGGGGATGGAGCCTGAGCACAGCAGTAACCTGAGCCACAGCAGTGACAATGCTAGATCCTTAACCCACCGAGCCAAGAGGGAACTCCTTGAGTGCTTTTAATGTACCTGAATTTTCTAGGAAAGTACCCACCTTTAACTCAAGGAGCAAGCTTACATCATTCAGAATTTTGCCATGATTTCAAAAAAAAAAAAAAAAAATCACATCATCAACATCCACACAAGCTGTGGCTCGAAGTTACCAGCAAACACACCTGCCCTCCACTTGCATTTGCAACTGTAATTCTCAGTGACTCAACATCAGGCACCTGACCTTTTCCTGTCTTCTAGCTCCTGGGCACTCCCAGTGAGGTCCATCGGCCAGCAACATCGGCATCCCCAGGGGGTTGTTAAAAATGCAGAATCAGTGGCCCCTGCTTGGACCTGCTGAACCAAATTTGCATTTTTAACAAGATCCCCAGGGAGTTTATCTGTACATGACCGTTTGGGAAGGTCAGTCTGGTGGTATCGTGCCTGATCATTTACAGAGTGCGATACAGATACATATTATTCTTATTTGAAATTACTTTTATACATTCATTATATTATATACTGATCTGTCTTAGAGTTGGGAGTGTAAGGAGATTATAACAAGTATGGAGTTCGTTTCATGATCGATAAAAGGAATATTTAAAAATATTTATTGGCGTTCCCGTCTGGCTCAGCAGAAATGAATCTGACTAGCATCCATGAGGATGCAGGTTGGATTCCTGGCCTCGCTCAGTGGGTTAAGGATCCGGCGTTGCCGTGAACTGTGGTGTAGGTCACAGACGTGGCATGGATCTGACGTTGCTGTGGCTGTGGTGTAGGCTGGCAGCTCCAGCTCTAGTTCGACCCCTAGCCTGGGAACCTCCATATGCCTCAGATGCAGCCCTAAAAAAGCAAAAAAAAAAAAAAAAATCATTGCATGAAGAGGGGTTGGGTCTGATAGGGTTGAGAATCACTCGTCTATTCATTCTGCACACTTTAATTGGGTGCCTACCCTTGGCCAGGCATGGTGGAGGCAAAGATGGGACGATGAATGAAAACATGCTTCTTGCTGTTGGTGGAGTTCAGACACGGGAGAGGGAAGTGGGCACAGACGTGCCTGATCTCAATACAGCGTGAGAGGGACGGAAGGCAGGGTGGCAATGGTGTGTGCACTACTGCCTAGCACAGGGAGGCATGTCCAATCACTCCTGATAGAACATGACGGAAGACGGTATGAGAAAAAGAATGTGTGTGTGTGTGACTGGGTCACTATGCTGTACAACAGAAATTGACACAACACTGTAAACCAACTACACTTTTATCAAAAAAATAAAGAAAATAAATAAATGCAACCAACCATGGAAAAAAAAAAAAAGAATCGGGATCTAACATGCTCTGGGGCCCAAGGAGGGTAGAGGGGGCTTTCACAGAGAAAGCAGTTTCCCCACGCAGTCTTGAGAAGAAAGAGCATGTCTGCGAGGCACACGGGAGAATCAGGGCAGGGACGCCTAGGCACACTCAAACGTAGCAATAACAACAGTACAGAACAATTATGCCAAGAACTGGGCTGACACATGACACAGATTATCTTTAAAAACCCCAGAACAATGTAGTAATGAACTCAGTGAGAGGGAATCCTTTCCTAATGTATCTTCTATGCGTGGACTCCTCATGTTGTACACTTCAAATATATCAGAAGTTGGTCAATGATACCTCAACACGGCTGAAAAAAAATCCTAGAACAGCTCTCTTGGGTAGGGACCATTAGTATCTGCATTTTACAGGAGAATGCATGTATGGAGGCACAGAGAGGTTAAGCAACATGCTCCAAAGCACACAGCACAGGTATGAAACCTACTCCCTCCGGCTATTAACAACCAGCCTTTACAGCATGCCCCACGTGGGGCGTGCCCCCCACCCCCGTGTACCCAAAAAGACCCCTAGGGGGTGACACCATCTCCACCAAAGACCCTGGAAGAAAGCAATCACTAAGTGGGCTGGAATTTCGGGAGGAGAGAGGGTCAGCAGGCAGAGGGTTCCTGGAACAACGTGAGTCCCTGGCGTGAAGTCCTCTTGCCTCGCTGCCTTGTCCCGGTTCCTTGAGACGCACCCCAGCTCCATCCCCCCAGCCCCGACATGCTGATCTGCCGTGGTTTTATTTCCCTGCACCCCTTCCGTGCTCCTCCCACCCCATCTCCAGGGCAGCCCTCCTCCTTCCGGCATCTCCGACTCGACACTCTCCCATCCAGGTCCTCTGGGGAAGGGGCACTTGAGGAGACAAAGGGGCCTCCTGGTGATGAAGGACCTCAGGCTCTCACACTCATCCTTTGCATCTGCCGAGTCCCCGCCCTGCCGCCCACACATCCTGCCACGGGAGGGGAAATGAATGACCCACTTGTACGCTCATTACTGCGGGGTCTCTAAAGAAACGTAAATGCTCAAGGAGCCAAGCAATATAAATAAGGGAAGACGCCTGTAAATAAATATATACGTGTGCACGCACACACACATGCACTCACACAATTAATTTATACCAGTGCAAAGCCAGAGCCATTTGGGGTGGGGGGCAGGGAGCCAGGCGGAAAGGGACCTGATATTACCATCCGTGCGGTGTCAGAGCTCAGCCTCCCAGCAGCTGCCAATAAATTATCTTTACTACGCAGAGGTACAAATGAATATGCTGCTGCCACCCTCTAAATCTCCTTTATGAGCCTGTGTTTGCCTTGGCCCACCCTACCCGGGACGGGGCCTCTGTGCAGGTTTGCATTGGCCAAGTTCCCGAAGAAGGCTGCCTTCATGCGGGGTCGACTCCCTGAAAGCTGCAGGGGCCCGAGGGCCCTTCCTGTTCACGTGCGAGTTTGGCGTGACCCAGAGAACGGCCATCCCTGTCGAGGGCCGCAGAGGCCGAGGTGATGGCCGCGCCCATTTCAACAGCTGCTGCAAATAACTTCTGCCTCCTGGTTTGGGGGGGGGGGCGGCTGGCGTGGCTCGTGGGCCAGGACATGCCTTTCGAGGCCACACAGCCCACGAGCCCCTGACATTCTCTGTCAAGATTCAGGGTGGAAACCCCTCATCACAACCAGCTTTCGTGTGTTAGGCTCTCCCTGGAAGGAGAGCCCCAGTCACTCCCTCTGCATGGACGGTGTCTGAGGCCCCTATCACACGGTGCTGAGCTACGCAGGGAGCCATAGGTAACCACAGCCACTGCGACATGCTGGTCGCTTACAAGGGCATGCCCTGGGCTTGCTCTTCTGGATCTGAAACCTAGCCCTGATGCATCCAAGCCACACGACCTTGGGAAAGGTAGCGCACCTCTCTGAGCCTTGGTTCCTTCCTGTGGGAAACAGGTACCACAATATACCTAAACCTCATAGGATTGATGAGAAGCTATGTCAACCAAATCAGTGCAAATGTGCAGTTCAGAGCACAGAGTCAGGGGAGGGGAGCTGTTATCAACATCATTTCATCCAAATTTCTGCAGTAACCTTTGGTGGTGCATCCATTCATGGGTATTGACCAAGGGTCAAGTATGCGTCAGCCACCGCCTTGGGCAGCAGGGCCATGTCTGTGACTAAGACAGACACTTGGTCTCATGGAGCGTACATTTCAGCAGAACCAGAGAGAAAACCAACCCACCAACAAATCAATAAACAGATTAAAAAAAAACCAAACAGATGGGATGTGTTGGGGATGCAATGCCCAGCATAAGTTACATGTTATCCACCCATTTTAAAGGTGAGAGAACTGGAGTTCCCACTGTGGCTCAGTGGTAACAAACCCAACGAGTATCCATGAGGATGCGGGTTCGATCCCTGGCTCCATTCAGTGGGTTGAGGGTCTGGCATTGCCGTGAGCTGTGGTATACGTCACAGACACGACTTGGATCTGGCGTGGCTGTGGCTGTGGCGTAGGCCAGTGGCTACAGCTTGGATTCGACCCCTAATCTGGCAACTTCCATATGCGGCCCTAAAAAGCGGGGGGAAAAAAAAAGACGGGTGAACTGAGGCTGGAAAAGGTTCTCTAAGCAGGTTGAAGAGGCCGGCCTGTCGGACCACAGAGTTGGCAAGAGGAAGTGGAGAGGGGCCGGGTGCCCGAACCCAAGGGCTGGTTCTGCTTTCTCTTGCACCTCCTGTTCGAAGGGGGCGGCACTCCTCCCCCCGAAAAATATGCCCTTCCCAGACTGGGGAGATGGTTTGCTGCCGGACAAGTTCCTTATTCAAGGGACTGTTCAGAGGGCCTTTCCTGGCAGACGTGCCCTGACTTCTGAAGTCTGGCTGGAGTCAGACAAAGGAGCTCCCCTTTATCCTCAAACGACCCATGAACCAGACCTGGCAGAAGGCGGTTCGGGGAGACCTGCCGGACAACTGTTGCTTAGGCCACTAGATGGCTCTTTCTGTGAACTTTATGGATTGCGAGCTGCTGGCTGCCCTGAGGTTCTGAAAACAGGCAGCTTTCTCTCTGGATGGGACACGTGGCTAAGCAGTTTTTCTCAGTCCTCAGCTTCTGGGGCCCCACCAGAGACCCCTCCGGTCTCCTGGCTGTCTCAGAGCCCCAGGGCAGGTCACCTTCCATCCCCTCAGGTGGTATTCCCATTAGGATTCTGCACCTAAGAAGAGATGGAGTCAGCAAGACGGGGTGCGTGGTGGGGGGCGTGCGGGGGCACAGTGACTACGAAATACAGACCAAATGGCCCAGTCATTGCAGTTCCCCCAGGAAGCAGACCCTGGTCCCTTTCCCGGCTTCACGCTCCATCCCAGCACCTGTGATTCTATACACCTGCCCCGTGCCATCTGTCACCAGCTAGACGGGGGAGCGCCTACAGCTCATCCAACACTTTGCCACATTCCCTTGGTTAACCTTTACACTGACCTTCCACGTCGGCGGATGTTAGCATCCCCACTTGTAAGAGCAAACGGAGGCTCAGAGAGGAGGTTCTGTGACTCACTCAGGGTCACACGGGTAGGAGGAGCCACGCCTGGGATCAAACCCCGTCTGTCTGATTCCAAAGTTGTGCTCTTCATTTCCCAGCCTCATCTCTCAATAGCCTCGGAAGTGACCGAACCTGGACCAAGGCCAAGTGTGAACTTTCCCCTCCTGGAGGGGCCTCGGGAAGAAAACAGTTTGAGCTGTCATATCCACATGCCTGGAATCGAGACTGGAACATCCTGGCTGACGAAACGCCACGTGTTGGGCAGTTTCCGAGGCAGCCCCTCCCTCCCTAACGCACCTTGCAACGGCTGCTCGAGGGGCATTTTCTATGCATTCTACTGAAGCCTCCCAGCAGCCCGACAAAGAGGCAGTGCTGCCCAGCGGTTGGGGACGTGAGCACTGAAGCAGATCACCTGGGTCCCTGCGCCAAATCGAAGCTCTGCCGCCTACGGCAGGCTTCCCAACTGTAACGGGCTCACAGAACTGGTATGAGGACGGAACAAGTCACTGCTGGAAAAGCACTTAGAACAGAGCCGAAAACACAAATCAGAGTAGTAAACAATACTCCTATGAGGAGCAGTACATCCTTTGGGACAGATGAGTAAGCGGATGCTCAGAGAGGTAGAGACTCTTGCTCAGGGCCATGCAGACGGGGGATTTAAACCATTGTGCCTGACTCGGAAGTCCCAGCTCTGAGCCACTTCCCACAACAGCCCATTCAAGCCACGGACTGGGAGTGAACTGTTCCTGTTAGGAGTGAAACATCTCGAAAAAGGACTGGCAGTTTCTCCGGGGGCAGCCAAGCCTGCAATTTCAGATCCACCCTGGGCTCATTCTCTGCGCTGAGGATGGCCTGAGGGCATCTGCTTCCCAGCAGCATCCAGTGTCATCCACCTCCAAGCCACTGATGGTTCCAGCAGGAGGGCCAAAGACCATCGGGAGGGTCAGGCTGGGCCTCCCACGCTTCCTCCTTTCTATATTAATTATCCCTGTAGCCATGACTTGAGGTCAGCAGTTACTGGACAACTGCACGCCCTAGAAGAATTCAGGCACAGGGCACCCCATCTTTGCTGGGACGGCCTCACCTGGCACTGAGAAGGACCCTGACTTCATTCAAACCCCCAAAGCGGCAGTCTGTCCTCACCTCTGGGTCTTGGCCCTCACTCTGTCCCTCTGTCTATCTCTTCCTTCGCTCTTATTCCACTGAACTGCATCACTCCTCAATCAAAAGGCATCCCATAGCCTAGGACATTCGAAAAGTTGTTAGACTTTTGAAGAAGTGAGGTGGTAAAATTGAGCGCTTTTTAAAATCATTTTCTAAAATGGATCTGAATCTTTTCTTAACACAAACGTTTATCAAATATAGCATTTTTTTTTTTTTAGAGCCACACCCACAACACATGGAGGTTGCTGGGCTAGGGGTTGAATCCGAGCTGTAGCTACCAGCCTATGCCACACCCACAGCATATGGAGGTTCCCAGGCTAGGGGTTGAATCAGAGCTGCAGCTGCCAGCCTACACCACAGCCACAGCAACGCAGGATCCAAGACGCATCTGTGACCCACACCACAGCTCACGGCAATGGCGGATCCTTAACCCACTGAGTGAGGCCTGGGATCAAACCTGCGTCCTCATGCATGCTAGACAGATTTGTTAACCGCTGAGCCACGATGGGAACTCTGTAATATAGCATTTTTTAATATGATCAATCTTATGAAATATTTTAAAACATACTGAAAATACAGAAAAACAATATAATATTCCCACGTACCAACCTTGCCATGCTTTTTCCAATTCCTTAAAGGAATAAAACTTTACAGAGACAGTTGAAACACCTCTCATTGTTCAACGGTCACTTTCAACAACCCAGAGGTCGCTTCGACCCTTCATATCTGTGTGCCTACATTTTTAGTAAATTTGTGTGTGTCCACAAACAATATACACCAGGGTTTTCTGTGTTTATAAATTTAACAAAGTGGCACCAGGCTGACTGTAAATATCCCCTTGGTGATCTGCTTATTTCATCCAATATTTTATCAGCATTCCCTCTTTCCCTCTCCCCTTAGTTTTCATTCTCAATTCTTTTTCCCTCAAATAACACGATGCACTGAGAATGCGCAGTGTTGGGTTCACTGGTTCTCAATGTTGCTGCTCATTGGAATCACCTAGAAGCTTTTAGAAATGCTGATGCCGGGGAGTTCCCGCTGTGGTGCAGTGGGTTAAGCATCTGACTGTAGCTGCTTGGGCAGCTGCAGAGGTGGGAGTTTGATTCCCCAGGCCCCGAGCAGTGAGTTAAAAGATCCATCTATGGCCTGAGTTGCAACTGTAGCTTGGATTCAATGCCTGGCCTGGGAATTTCCGTATGCTGCAAGTAGGCAGGGATCGAACCCACGTCCTTGTGGATACTAGCTGGGTTCATTACCACTGAGCCACAAGAGGAACTCCAGGGAAAACGCTTTTGGAAATTCTTTCCGACAGGCAACCAGATACTAAAATAATAAACACTGGGCTTGTCTTGTTAGCCGGAGGCAAAAATCAGCTCAGGTGGGAGGAGGCGGCGGCTGAGGCTAAATGCAGGTGAGGCTGGCTGGCCCGGAGCTGGCTCAGTTCTCCAGGGGCACCAGCACCTCCGGAGCCCCCCATGAAACGATGCGCCGAGTGCCTCCAGCTTGGAGCTCTCCATACAGGATGGCGGGAGAAGGGGCTGCGTCCTTAAGGGGTCAGGGTCAAAGTGGGAACTTCCGGGGGCTGAAAGACTTGCTGCAGGTGACCATTTTTCTTTGTTGTTGTTGTGTTTTGTTTTGTCTTGTTTGTTTTTTCTTTTTAGGGTGCACTAGCATCAGGCATATGGAGGTTCCCGGGCTAGGGGTTGAATCAGAGCTGCTGACCAACACCACAGCCACACTGGATCCTTAACCCACTGAGTGAGGCCAGGGATTGAACCCACATCCTCATTGACACTGGTTCTTAACCCACTGAGCCACAGTGGGAACTCCAAGGTGACCATTTTTTAAGACAAGGTATAAGGCTGTAGAAACAGGATACACAGTGGGGGTGGGCACAAACATTCTTTTTTTTTTTTTTTGTCTTTTTAGGGCCATACCTGCAGCAGCCTGTGGAAGCTCCCAGGCTAGGGGTCAAATCGGAGCTACAGCTAGCTGCCGGCCTACACCACAGCCACAGCAATACTGGATCTGAGCCACATCTGTGACCTACACCATAGCTCACAGCAATGTCGGATTCTTAACCCACTGAGCAAGGCCAGGGGTCGAACCCCTATCCTCATGGATACCTAGTCGGGTTCGTTTCCACTGAGCCACAATAGGAATTCCCTGAACATTCTTATTGAAAGCAAGGATTAGCATTTACTACACACGTACTCTATGCAAGGGATTTAGATACGTCATATCATTTCATCTTCACAATGACTCTTAGATGCTGCCACCACTATTGCTAAGCCATTTGACAGACAAGGAAACAGAAGGCACAGAAATGACAAGTCACCTGCCTGAGGCCACACAGCTACTAAGCAGCTGAACCAGAGTATGAACTCCAGAGCCCCCTGCCTCCAAGTGTATCTCCTGCATTTGCCCCACGTTTCTGAAACATCTAAGGCAGGCCTAGTCCCGAATGAGCGGCTCGAAATGAACGGGCACATCCTGTCCTGGCCGAGAAGCAAAAAGGAGCGGCCCCGAGAACTGACAGGCTGGCACGTCTGGAGGCGAAGTCAAGCCAATGGGAGCAGATGGAGCCGAGGCGACAGATGTTAATGCAGTTTGCTTTTTCCATATGCTTTTCTGTTGAGCTGTAATAAGTGAATTGTTCTTTAATATCTGTCAGGAGCTTCCACTCTGAAGGCCAGTGGCAGTCACAGTCACTTGGAAAGACACTGGAAGCTGGCCTGGCTCTTAGCATCAAAAAAGAAAGGTGCAGAGTGTCAAGAAAGAAGCTGCAGTGAGTTCCTGCAGTGAGTTCCTGCAGTGGCTCAGCGAGTTAAGAACCCAACTGGTATCCATGAAGATGTGGGTTCGAACCCTGGCCTTGCTCAGTGGGTTAAGGATCCAATATTGCCACTAGCTGCGGCACAGGTCACAGATTCAGCTCAGATCCTGAGTTTCTGTGGCTGTGGTGTAGGCCGGCAGCTATAGCTCCAATTCGACCCCAGCCTGGGAACCTCCATGTGCTGCAGGTGTGCTGAAGGAAGGAAGGATGGACAGGAGAGAGAGAGGGAGAGGGAGAGGGAGAGGGAGAGGGAGAGGGAGAGGGAGGGAGGGAGGGAGGAAGGAAGAAAGAAGCTACAAACACTGATCTAGGCTTGTGTACCTGTGCATGTGCGCACGCGTGCACACACACACACACACACACACACACACACACACACACACACTGCCAGCCTGTCCTGATAGCCAGGTTCTCACTTGACTTTCTAGAGTCTTTGAAAGCCCATGTCAGCATCCTTCATACTCAGCAGTAAGATTCAAGTTTTCGGATTTTTCCCTTTGGAAAAGAGAAAAGCTCCAATTAAAAAATATGTAAATGCCTCAAGCTTCTTTGTTGCTTGGGACTTTCAAAGCAACCACGGTGTATTATCTTAATGAACTAAAGCAAGAACACTCTGGAACCCTGTCTTTTGGCCCATCTCAGGATCGATCCTTCACATGTCTGGGGTCAGACTCGCAGCCCCATCACCGCCATCCCAGGGGGTGGGGTTTGACGGTGGTGCCTGAGGCAGTAATTTTCCACTCGTATTTCCATTTGACAGCCACGTTAACTTTCAGAGCCTCGCCGACTTCACTTTCTTTGGAAGAGACTGCGGTGATGCTGTTGGCAGCAGCAAAACCCCCTGTGCCCTTAAACCACAGAAGGAGCACAGAGAGAATGGGTCCCTGCCTTCACTATTCCTGATCAACACAGAGCAGCGAGTAAGACCCGAACTGAACCTCAGCATCACCCCTGACAGGCCGAGTGACCTTGGGCCAGTTACTTCTCACATCTCCAAGCCTCAGTTTCCTCATCTGGAAAGTGGGGGGAAACAGCATTGCCCTCAGTGGGCTTGCTGTGAAGATCAGATAGGAAAACATGGGTGAGGAGTTCCCTTCGTCACTTAGCAGTTAATGAACCGAACTAGTATCCATGAGGATGCGGGTTCGATCCCTGGCCTCGCTCAGTGGGTTAAGGATCTGGAGTTGCCGTGAGCTGTGGTGCAAGTCACAGATGTGGCTTGGATCCCGAGTTGCTGTGGCTGTGGTGTAGGCTGGCGGCTACAGCTCCGATTCGACGCCTAACTTGGGAACTGGGAACTTCCATATGCTATGGGTATGGCCCTAAACACCAAAAAGAAAACGAAAAAAAGAAAGTGTGGGCAAAGTGCTTAGCCAAGTGACCAGAACACAGCATGCATTCCAAGAAGAGCAGCTTTGTATTATTACTGCTACTACTATTCTATCCATTGTTACTGTTTACTTCTTATTCATTCATCCCACCAATATTTGAGCACCTCAGGGCAACACCTACTGTTCCAGGATCTAGGCAGTAAACAAAACAGATCCATGGCCTTGACATTCTGTAGGTGGCGAGATGAGAGAGTAACAGATGGTTGTCCTTTGTCCTTGAGGGAAAGGCAGAGCAGGACCGAGGTGGGGGATGACACTGCAGATGAGGGTCAGGGAGGATGCTTCTGAGGAGGTGGCACTTGGGCCCAAGGGCAAGGAGGAGCTGACACAAGGAGACTCTGGGTGAGAGGTCTCAGGCATCAGGAACAGAAGAGCCCTGAGGCAGCGATGAGCTGGGCCTATCTGGGCAGCGGGAAGAGGCCGGTAGCAGGAGTGGGGTGGGGGTGAGGGGGGTGGGGAGGTGTGACTATGATGTGGATACAGGGTCTGAGGTGGGATTGGCAGAGGAAGGCAGGGGTCTGATGGCGAGGGGGGGGGGGGGCTGCTGTCCACCCAAAGGGAGGGAGTCCAGATCTCATCCTATGAACTTGGGAAGACACCAGAGGCTATTTACTTATTTATTTATTTTTAGGGCTGCACCCATGGCATATGGAGGTTCTCAGGTTAGGGTGGAATGGGAGCTGCAGCTGCAGGCCTACACCACAGCTCACGGCAATGCCAGATCCCTAACCCACGGAGCCAGGCCAGGGATCGAACCTGCATCCTCATGGATACTAGTTGGGTTCATTACCTCTGAGCCATGAGGGGTAACTCCACCAGAGGCTTTTTAAGCAGGAGGGCGGGCAGTGATCAGACTTGGGCTTCACAAAGGTGGCTCTGGCTGGTGCGTGGAGGGTCGCTTATGCTCACCACTCACAGAGGCGGGCAGGAAGGGAGGAGCGGGGACAGATGCGCGGGCAGCCCTCACCAAGTCCATGATGATGAGAACCCATGTGGGGTGCTGTTCTGGCCTCCCCCCCACGCCAGGGTGCTATCAGGGATGGGCGGGGCACTGGCACAAGTAAAAACCAGAAGTCTTGGCAGTCTCGGGCTGCAAGCTTGGGTGACCACCACCACCCAGCACCCCATTGTGATCTCACGCCAGTAAATGGCCCTAAATCGCAATTCTAATGAGCCTCAAGTACCAGGGGAGAGCTGATTAATTTGAAGCCCTCCAGAAGTGCTGGGGACCAGGGCTGGTCTGACCTGCTCTCAGGAGATCCCTGTAGAGTCAGTGGCGGAATTAATGACTTTGGAATTGCCCACCAGACTGGGGCTCTGATCCCTTGTGACCTGGGGCAGCCCTGACCCCACGATGGTCTCAGGGTTGGGAGGTGCCCCCCTGCTGGACAGCAAAGGGCACTGCGTGTTCATGCCCAGAAGCAAGAATCAGCATTCAAGCCCAGTGATGGCAAATTTCACCCCTGCCTGGAAGGGCTGCTTTCTGCTGGTGCCTCAGCCAGGAATGCAGTTCACCTTATTAGAAGGTGGAGTTCAATGGACCCCTGCTTTCCGTGTTTCCCGTTTCACAGTCCTGGGTTTGCCAGACAAGCTCCTCCTCCTCTGCACCTGCGGAGGCCTGTTCTCACCTCCACGTTGCACTTGGGTTCCCTGTTAGCATGGGTGTAACCTTCATCCAAGTATGTCCTTCCAGAATTCCCGGTGTGGCTCAGTGGGTTAAGGACCTGATGTTGTATCTGTGAGGGTGCGGGTTCGGTCCCTGGCTTCGCTCAGTGGGTTAAGGATCCAGCATTGCTGCCAGCTGCAATGTAGGTTGGATCCAGTATTTCCGTGGCTGTGGCTTAGGCTGGCAGGTGCAGCTCTGATGTGACCCTAGCTTGTGAACTTTCATATGCCGTGGGTGTGGCTGTAAAAAAAGAACAGCAAAGTCTTTCTGAGGAACAGAACTACTCATGTTTATAACCCCCAAGGGTCTAGCCCCAAACCTGAGGGGTGTGTGTGTGTGCGTGTGAGTGCAAGCACGTGCACGCCTGTGTTGTGAGTTATGCCAACCATCACACCAGCAGCAGCTAACACATGAGCACAGGTGCCACCCTACATGTGTGAGACACCTGACTTGCCCTCAATAAACCTGTGGCTCATGACTCCCATTTTACAGACAAAGAAACTGAGGCTCAAGATGGCTAAGAAACCTGCCCAAGGTCACAGGGCTAATAACTGTTAGGACTGGGGATTTGAACCAGGCTCCTTGAAGCATACAAATCAAGCCCCTTTACCACTACTTTTACCTGAAAGGGTGGACAGGGAGCCCTGGTTAGAGGTGGCTAGTGGGGGTAGGAGGGTGGGTAGGTCTGTTAAGACCATCGAGGAAGAGGATGGTGGATGCAAAGTTAGAACTACTGCATCGAGACTCCCTTCTTGGTCTTAACTGAACAGTGGACATGCCCATTGGCTTGTCAAAGTACAAGCCGCTTTTTCTGGCATCTCAAACTACCCATCCTCAATTATCCATGCCGCATATTCATGACAAATTCTTTAGCCCAGATGACATGTCACCTACACGGATCCTTCGTCGTAACAGCCCTAAAAACTGGCTTATATGGCTGATATTTATGAGGTAACAAAATTGGCACTTTTTTATTAATTCATTTAATCCTCACCATAATCCCATAGGAAGGTATTATTGTTATCAGCCAAATTTTAAAGATGAGTACACTGAGGCAGAGAGAGTTTAAGTAACTTGCCCAAGCTTTCATAGCTAGCAAGTGGCAGAACAGAATTTGAACCCAGGACATCTGCCCTCTTAACTGACAGGGGTAATCATTATTGACCACATACTTTTACTTTTTTTTTTCATTTTTCAAATACTTGATATGATAAACAAACTCATGATTCCAGCACTATTTTCAATTCTGTTTCACAGATGAGGTTCAGAGTAGCTGAACTCTCCCAACAGTACCCAGCCCAGGCCGCTGCTTGCTCAAACTGCAGCTTTGCGAGAATTACAAAAGGAAATGTGCCTTACTCTAAGCAACTATAGTGCTGAGTTTAGCTCACGCCTTGCTGACTATAGTGCAAGCTGAATTTTAGCTCCAACTTGCTCCCTTGTGCAGTGCACATTGTGGGCAACTGTACAGAGAAGCACTGACCTAGCAGATAAATGGCAGACTTCCAATTCCAATCCAAGTCCGACTTGCATCTGGCTTTTAATCACTATTCGTGCTCTATTACACACCTCTAACTTATTTCTAGATTTCAGTCCATTCAAGGCTGCTCAGAAAATGCCTAGTCTGGGTGTCCGTAAGTGAGAAAAAGCTCTGGAGTTCCCGTGGTGGCTCAGCAGAAATAAATCTGACTAGCATCCACGAGGACCCAGGTTCCTTCTCTGACCTCCCTCAGTGGGTTAAGGATCCGGCGTTGCCATGAGCTGTGGGGTAGGTCACAGACGTGGCTCGGATCTGGTGTTGCTGTGGCTGTGGTCGGAAGCTGCTGCTCTGATTTGACCCCTAGCCTAGGAACCTCCCTATGCCATGAGTGTGGCTCTAAAGAGACCAAAAAAAAAAAAAAAAAATTTTTTTTTGAGCAAGAGCTCAGTCAAGGTGCACTGATCTGGGCAGATCTTTCCAGAACAGACCCCTTCCAACCTGAGGGACTGTGACCACTTTGTCACAGTCTCTGAGAGACGCTAGACTCACAGATGGTGACTCTCCACTGTGAGACGAATGACAGATCCTTACAGCGGGTACCTCGGTGGCCCTCTCTCCCCACCCCAATCAGGCAGTCACTTTGCACAGTGACCCTTCCTAATCCACACTGTCAGGCTGCAATTTAGTCATTCCCAGGACTCGCTCTGCTCAGGCTTCTGCAGCCAGACATGCATGTGGCTGGGGAGCGCTCCCAGGGCCCTGGACTCTGAGCAGATGTCCCTTCGTGTGAAAGGCTCGCTGGGCTGGGCTCCTGGAGGCAGAGGACAAGCGCTCTCTGCTAAATGTCCCCAAGAGAGAAGCCAAATGAGGAAGAGGGTGAGAGAAAGAGGGAAGGAGAGAGGGAGGGGGTGGAAGAAGAGAGAGGAGGAGGGAGGAGAGACGCTGGGCAGCTGAGGAAGGAAAAGGGACACCAGCCCTGAGTCTTTCTGGAAGAGAGAGCCGGGTCCTCCCACCTGGCCGTGAAAATAATAAGAGCTCACGTTCATCAATCAGCCGGTACCGAAGACTAATCCTGAGTGAGAGTCTAACATGTGCCAGGCGCTATATTCAGTGCACTGCTTCTCTCGGGGGCCTGGAGCAGTTACCTGCCCTTCCCCAATATAAAAACGATGCCCTGACAAGCACGGATGCCGCAAGATAAACCAATCACAGCAACCCCCTCGGCACATCCATCCCTAGAGGCGCAGCCTTATGGGTGCAGCAGCCAGGACTACTAACCTGCCTCCAACACCTCAGCCCTGGTCACAATTCCTTGGTTCCTACTGGGGCTTGTCTCATAAGGGATGGAGTACACCCACTGCACTGACGGCCCTGAGACACAGTCTGCTGTGTCCCCAACCCTGAGCCATGTAAATTACATCCCCTCCTGTCACCTGGAGGCGTCTGTTTCCCCACATGGTGAATATGGGCTGCCTGGGGACTTGCTCTGGCCAAAAGAATGTGGTGGAAGTGACCCTGTTCCAGCTCTAAGTCTGGCTTCAGCAAGCCCTGCACATTCCTACTGTCTGTCTGCCTGCCTGCCTGCCTGCCTGTCTGTCTGTCCATCTCAGAACCCTGTCACTGCCATGTGGGCAACCCCAGGCTTCTTGTCTGCTGGGAGACAAGTGACCACGTGGAGAAGGGCCCACTGGTCCCAGCTGAGACAATCCTAGAGCAGCCCATAGCGAGCCGGTCCCCAGAGAGGAGAGCCAGCCAAGATCAGAGGTGCCACAGCTGAGACCACAAGAGCCACGTGCTGGCGACTCAAAAACCCGTAAGCAGTAACTACTAACAAAAACACTTAGCATTTTATATCACTGAGATTAGGGGATGCTTTGTTAAATCACCCCAATGATATAATGAGTGTTATACAAAAGAAACAGGAGTTCCATAAGTGGCGCAGTGGAAAACAAATCCAACTGGTATCCATGAGGATGCAGGTTCAATCCCTGGCCTCGTTCAGTGGTTTGGGGATCTGGTGCTTGCCATGAACTGTGGTGTAGGTCGCAGATGTGGCTCAGATCCCGAGTTGCTGTGGCTGTGGTATAGGTTGGCAGCTGCAGCTCAGATTCAACCCCTTGCCTGAGAACTTCCATATGCAGTGGGTGTGGCCCTGAAAAGCAAAAAAAAAAAAAAAAAAAAAAAAAAGAAGAAAAAGAAAAGAAAAGAAAAGAAAAAGAAACAGCCTTAAAGACATGAAGTTACCATCTAAGGCCATCCAGCTAATAAGTGGTGGAACACAGATTCCACCCTGTTGGTAGAGTTTTTATCCATGATGATCCAGACCAGGAATCAAAAATTATTTCTATAAAAGGGTCAGCTAATAACTACTGTAGGCTTGGTAGTCCATATAGCTTCTGTGGCAACGTCTCAATTCCACCACTGTAGAACCAAAGCAATCATAACCTGTATGGAAACAAGTAGGTGTGGCTGTGTTTCAATAAAACTTTATTTATAAAAGCAAGTGGAGGGCCAACTTCGGGCCATGATCGTTTCCTGATGCCGTCACTGTTTGTACCAGCCTTTCTTTCCTTTACTTTCCCTGTAATCTCACTTTTTCCTTTCTCTAGGATTTCCAGGTAAAACCCCTCATTATATTCTGCCATTTGTATATTCTACTCCACAGCATGTGACAACTAACTCGAAACTCAGCCGCTTTGTTTTCCCAGCATGTGCGTAACTCCACTCCCTCATTTTGCAAATCTCTGTCATTTCCAAAAATCAGTTTGACTGATATGTTTTCCTAATGTCAGGTTGATAGCTCTCTGGATCCCCCAGGCATGGGAACTTTAAAAAGTTATGATTATATTCTAAATCCAAGACCCAACATCACTGTGACAGTTGGGAATGCAAATTACTCTTGTTCAGAATGTTTAAAGAAAAAGTTTCAGCTCCGCAGCTGGAGAAATGTGACTCCCTCCAAAAAAGTTTATCCACCCCCACCCCGCCGTCAAAAAGAATCTGGAGTGATACAGAAGTAAATCTGAGAGCTTTCTCATCACTTCACACCCCCGGTCTCTGGGGTAACCTCTCTCTAAGAAGCAGGGAAGGCATGTGAATGATGACTTCTTGCAGAGAATAAAAACTGGGGTTAAGAAGTTCCCATTGTGGCTCAGCAGAAACGAATCCGACTAGTATCCATGAGGACTCGGGTTCGATCCCTGGCCTCGCTCAGTAGGTTAAGGATCTGGCGTTGCCATGAGCTGTGATGTAGGCCGCAGACATGGCTTGGATTATACATTGCTATGGCCATGGTGTAGGCACGCAGCTGTAGCTCTGATTCGAACCCTAGCCTGGGAACTTCCATATGCTGCGGGTGCAGCCCTTAAAAAAAGGCAAAAAAAAAATGAGGTTAGAACAAATGAAATCCCAGTGAGTTTCAGTTTTATGGATGTACATCTCATCCAGAAAATAAAGTGTTTTAATAGGTTGCAGTTTTTCCACTTCTTACTTGCCCTACTTAGAATACAGAACCTTGTTGGCAATTAAAGTAAACTCTGAGCTTGGCTATTTCCCCCCCCACGTTGGAAAAAAAGGAAAGAAAAGAAAAAATAGACTTGAGAGCTTTGCAAAGGAGCTCATCCAATTTAAAAGTTGAGAGCCACGTCTTGAAAATTTCATCCAAGGTCAGTTGGGGTTAGTGTCAAACTTTCCATAATTTTTAACAACCATCGAAGTAAAAATAAAGATGTCTATCTGGACAGACTAAGTCTTAAAGCCCTACAGCCTGGAAGGCAGAGGAGGATGGATCTCATTTTTCATTATGGTTCAATTCCATTGCCAAGAACAGCAGGCCTTGGTCTCAGGACCTGGCATTGAGTGAGGTGTTTCTGGAGCCACCATGATCCCATGATGGCCAAGGGCGAGGTGGCAAGAGATGCCTCACAGAGAGGGCCCTTGACTGCATGGAGTTAGGAGGGCGTTCCTTGTGCAGAATCCCCCCTGCTGTAGTTGGGGTGCCCCAATGAGTCTGATCTACCCAGCGAAGAGCCCAAGGCCAGCCACCAGCATGCACGCATCAGTGGCTCCCAATGACATACGCTTGCCCTGGGCTAGAGGCGGTGAAAATTACTTCCGGCATAATTTTCTCCATTATACAGATGAAGAAACTAAACCCAAGGCCCCACATCCACAGCTAGTGAAGGACAGAGCTGAGATTCACAGCCAGCTCATATGCCTTCAGAGGCTTCAAGATGAAATGACTGACTCAGCAAACGGTCATGTTTGTGGGGGTGACTGGGTACCGGTGGTGACAACGTCTTGGTCTTGGTCACACCTCTGGATCTCTCAGTCCATCTGGATCATTCCTGGGCCACCTGCCAACTGTCTTGGTTTAAAAGGACTTTCATTTGATGAGCTACCTGTAAGATATGGGACCTATAAGGTCAGCAGGCAGGGGTAATTATTTCCCAATACAGAGATGAGGAAACTGAGGCCTGGGAAGGGAAAAGTCCTGCCCACAATTGCCAGCCTGTTAGTGGCACAGTCAAGAAAGAAGGGACCATATATCCTGGGCTTCCTGCCTACAGTATATCCTGGGCTTCCTGCCTACAGTCAACAAAGGTTGCAGACTTGGCTATGGGTGGGGGGCGTGCCCACCTTGATTTTGTTCAGCTTTCCTACACTCCAAGGCTGGGGATCCTGTGAGCCCTTTGAACTGTGCTTTCCTAAAGCTTCGAAGGTCAAAATATGCTTCTGGCAGCCTCACATTTGGAGCATGCTGAGCAAGGCTGCAGGGGATTGAACGTGCTTAAAGTAAAAGGCATACACACAAAAATGACAGCACTGCAAACTGTATTTTCATCTCGATAGCTATTTACCCCTGCTCTTCCATGTTATAAAAGCGCTTAAGCAAAACACACAGTTCCACCAAACAGAAATTACACAGACAAAACCCAGGATGTATGGGGAGGTAAGGAAGGGAATCAAGAAACAGGAAATTTAATTTGCCACCAGGAACATGGTAAGCACCACAAGTCCTGGGTACTTATAAGAGGTATGAACACTGGCTCTGAGCTTCCTAGTGGACACTGCAAAGAGGGAAACCAAACTAGTTACTTGCTTCTGTGTCACAGATGGGATTCCTCATTTTTGCAAACAAACAAACAAATCCCCTGTCACCCCTTATTTTTCAGCAATATCTGCTCTGATTGTGCTATGTTTTCTGTGCATTAGTTTCGTCTTCATATCTGCTGAGCTGATCTGAAATGATCTGCTGCAGGGCTCTGCAGAAAAGCTTCTGAAATCAGACGAGCTGGCTGGTTTGCCTCCCTCGTAGAGTCAAGTGTTTATTTACCGAGCATCACGTGAACAGACTGGCGATGAAGGAGAAGTTTAAAACCTCTCTGGTAAGGCGATGGTGCAGCCAGAATAGCAATCAGACCTAAAGCAGAGAAATCTCGGACTTTCAAGTGGAAGCGAATGAGAGAACACAAGTTTGGGCTGACGTCATTCCCACTGGGCCACACGGCTTTCCTGAAAGCCTTCTCTGTACAAAGTGGGGCACATGGGAATAGGATGGCACCCTCCCCACTTCTCTCCAGGCCCAACTCAGTCCCTCTGGTGAAGGATGTCAGGTCCTTCCAGCTAATCTCAGCCCCTGAGCACCGAATGGACCACATGGCTAGTGGGAAGGGCCCTGCATGCGAGAGGCAGGGACCAGCCTCCAGAGCAAGCTGCTCAGCTGGCTTCACGCAGTGGAACCATAAACTGAGTCAGGCTCCCAGAAGGCCTGGGAGCATTCCAGGGCCAAAATTCAGAGCTGCAGCTGCACTAAAAGGAGAGCAGAGGATGCACTGCAGTCACCCAAGCCCTTTGCAGCAGAATGCTGAGGTCCTGGGTCCTAGGAAACCAGGAGGGAGGAGGGGTGATGGGCAGGACAGGAATCCTGCCACCCCAGATTTGAACGCCATGGGCCAGCTCCATCAGAAACCTCTGTCTCACACACAGCCACTGCTCTTTCTCATTCGGCTGACCTGCGAGCATGTCCCTAAATGCAGCCACCACTTAGTGACACCATTGCAGTTCTCTCAGGAGAGTTGTACCAATTAAATAATGTGACACTTCAGAGGTGGAAAGCCATGTATTTACTTCCAAACCAGAGGCCTGAGGGTTCTTAGTTGAAGATTTTCAGCAGAAAAAGAATCTCCCTCGGAAGCACCAACATTAGCGACCACTGTTTGCTATTCAAAAAGGCCATCCTAGGGAGTTCCCTTGGTGGCTCAGCTGGTGAAGGACCCGACAGAGTCTCTGTGAGGAGGCGGGTTTGATCCCTGGCCTCAGTCAGTGAGTTAAGGATCCAGTATTGCCGCAAGCTGCAGTGTAGATCACAGATGCGGCTCAGATCTGACGTCGCTGTGGCTGTGGCATTGGCTAGCAGCTGCAGCTCCGATTAGATGGGTACGATGATAAAAAGAAAAAAAAAAAAAGGTTGTCATAAAGCAGCTGAAACCCTAGAGACATCTGGGGGAAGGGCAGCAAGCAGGATGAGTTCAGGAGGGGGCCGGGCTTCCAGCTCAGGCTGGACAGGAAAAGGTTGGGACTCTGGCTCCATCTTCTACTGCCCTCGCCAGTGTGACCTTCAGCTGATGACTTCATCTCTCTGCATCTCACTGTCCTTGTCTATAAAATGGGGCAAAGATACTACCAATTGGTGGAGGAAATGAAAGGAGAGAAAATGTTTGGGCCAGCATCCTTTGGTCCCCAGATCAGCCTTAAGGTCGAACGCAGGAGCATTGGCCAGGATGGGCGGTTCCCCCGCATGGGCTCTCCTGCTCGGCACAGCCTCGGCACCTGCTTCTGCCCCCTCCATAGGGACTGCTGACAGGGAGCGGGGACAGAGGGGAGGTTTCTGGAAACCAGGTGTTGGGGGATGGGTCAATCTGGCCGGTGTCATTCACAGCTGAAGACGCTGGTCAGAGGACGGGGCAGCTCGGAGGCTGTCTCAAGGCTGCTGGACGTCAGGGAGAAATGATGAGCTTGCTGGCCAAGCTGACATGTCAGAAGACGTGTTACTGCTGAAAAGTACAAAATAAGCAGAGTGCGGGTAACTGAACACTATTTTTATCGCCTTTCCGACACTCTCAGGCCACAGGCAAAAGCTGCTGCGTAGGGAGGATGGCAGGCAAGTGTTTATTCAGAGCCAGGGGCGGCCTGCGTATCAATGGGTCCTGGGAGGCTGCGCTGCTGCGAGGGATTCTGGGGGATGGCCAGGGAGGGGCGGGGAGGGGGGGAGCCCCGTGGGGAGGTCCGGGGGAAGAAAGGCCCTTCTCCCCAGACTCAGCCCTGCCTCCTGCTGCCCTGGGGGAGGGCCCTGACTACTCTCTGCCCAGCCCAGGAATCACCATGCCCCCCTTTTTCCTGTGGCACCAGGGACAGAGCTAAATCCTCTAGGTCAGGGCAAATCGGAGCTGCACGATGACCATTCCGAGCTCCATCAGGGCAGGACCCTGATGCTCACCATTATCCTCCCCATGTCCAGATGATGCCTGGTGTGTGTGTACATGGCAGGGACAGGAGAAATACATCTCAAAAGAAGGGTTTAGCCAAGGGCTCGAGAAGCATCTGTAAACAATGCAGACAAAACTCTGGTCTTCATGGAACTTGATTTTAGCACAGACAACACGTAACAACAATACTAATACGAACAACTAATGGGGAGAGGAGGGTGGAAAAGAGCAGGAGAAAGGTGGGTTAGGATGCTGAGAGGGGTGCACCTTTTAAAGAATGTCCAAGGTAGGGTTTATGCAGAGGCTTGAGGCGGGGGAGTGCGCGGCTGTGTGGCTCTCTAGAGGAAAAGTCTCAGGGAGACCGAACTGCAGTGCAAAGGTCCTGAGGTGACAGCGTGCCCAGCGTGGCTCACTTGCCCGTGAGAAGCAGCAAGGAGGCCAGGGTGGCTGGAGCAGAGGAAGTAAAAAGAAGGAAAAGCTGGAGATTAAATCAGAGAGGGGGGAATACGAGCTAGATCACAGAAAGCCTTCTAGAACTCTGGTTCTCAGTGGGGGCAATTTCACCCCTCAGGGCACATCGTGCAAGTCTCGAGACATTTTTGGTTGGCACAATAGGGGGTGGAGGGTACTGGCATCTAGTGGGTAGAGGCCAGAGGAGCTACTAACTTCCTACACTGCACAGCACAAACCAACGAATAATTATTCAGTCCAAATCTAGGCCATTGTTAAGGACTCTGGCTTTGGCCCTGAGTTGAGGTTATTTGTTGACTGCACAACCGTACGCCTACACCAATGATAACACAATCCGTACGGCAGGAGGTGTTTCATCTTCTTTAAGAATGCTGTCTCCTATTAATAGAGTCAGAGTGAAAGAGAAGGGGCCTTTCTTCCTGCCAAAAGCACACAGTGGAACTCCTGGTTTGGAAATGTCCTACTTTATATGGAACCTAAAAGGAGGCCAGCTGTCCCCTGGCCAGGTGACAAGAGAAGAAACTTCTTGGAAAGCTGGCTACAGTGACGTGGAGGTGACCAGGATCTTCCCAAGTGAAAAAAGCAAAAATCAACACTAAAACACAGGCTAATTGGGACCTGGCAGGGGGTGGGGGATGGTTTCAGGGACCCCAGAAGAGCAAGATGCTCAGTGTTTATTCTCTACACATGAAGACTGAAGGGCAGGGGCTCAGCTGGTGATTTCTTTCTTTCTTTCTTTTTTTCTTTGGTCTTTTTAGGGCCGCGCCCAGGGTATATGGAGGTTCCCAGGCTAATGGTTGAATCAATGCAGCCACAGTCACGCAGGATCCAAGCCACATTGGGCGACCTACACCACAGCCCACGGCGATGTCGGATCCTTAACCCACAGAGCAAGGCCAGGGATTGCACCTGCATTCTCATGGATGCTAGTCAGATTCCTTTCCTCTGAGGCATGACCAGAACTCCTCAGCTGGTGATTTCTTGAGTTTTCACCTCTGATTTCCAAATCCCAGCCAAGCGACCTCCAGGAACCTACATGCAACTAGACATTCTCATACTGAGTGAAGTAAGCCACAAAGAGAAAGACAAATACCATATGATACTACTTATATGTGGAATCTAAAGTAGGGCACATATGACCCTACTTACAGAACAAAAACAGACTCACAGACATCGAGAACAGACCTGTGGCTGCTGGCGGGGGGCAGGTGAGGTGTGGGGAGGTTCGGAGAGTGGGATGGACGGGGAGTTTGAGGTCTGTGAAAGCATACTATTCCATTTAGAATGGATAGGCAATGAGGTCCTACTGTAGAGCACAGGGAACCGTATCCAGTCTCTTGGGATTGACCATGATGCAGGATAATATGAGAAAAAGAATGTATACACATGCATGACCGGGTCACCATGCTGTACAGTAGAAATTGACACAACACTGTAAATCCACTATATCCCCATAAAAAGCAAAAAACAAAACAAACAAACAAAAGAAACCTATAGTCTTGCCTGAGTTTCATGTGGATGAGTAAACACGGAGGCACGAAGCGTCCCTGTTCCTGCCTCTGTGTTTGTGAATAATCAAAGGCTAATTAGCCACAGCCCCACGGGAAGAGGAATTAGATGTGCGAGACATCTAAGAGGCTCTGAAAATAAATCCGTGAGGTGGATCTGGCGTCAGTGTCCCCAGAGAAGACTGGGGATGAGGTCAGCTGGGGCCGGGAGCCTAGAGCCTGGGGCCAAAAGGGGGTAGATCTCTCCAGGGCCACGTGGACCCTTTAGCTCACACCAAAGACTGAGAAGGACAGAGAAATTGCTGAGATCCGACCTCCCTCCCTCCCGTGAGCTTGCGGATCAAGCGAATCAAAGCAGTAAGAATCCAGAGGGAGCGTCTCGATGGGCGAGGGCGGAGGAAGGCTCTCTGGGTTGGAGTCAAACCATCAAGGTTCAAATCCTGGCTCCTTCACTCCCTGCCTGTGGGAAAGGGTCGGACCTCTTTGGGTCTCAGTGTCGTCATCTGTAAAATGGAACCAAACGCCAATAACCAGGGATTAACCCCGAGAATCATTCTGGCCGGGAAGGGGAGGAAGGGAGGAGAGAGAAGTCGTAGTTAGAGATTCCAGGGCACCAGAGACTGTGCTAAATGTTTAGACCTGTCAGCTCGTCGGATTCTCCCAAGAAGGCCCTGTGGGACTGGGTGCCCATTTATACGAGAATGGTGCAGTTTAGACGGAGTCAACCACTTGCTTCAGCAGGGCGTGGAGTCCCCTTTTCTCCACGTTCTGTTCCTGACCCACCTGATGCGGAGCCGGGAGACCGGCCCATGCCTTGGACTCGTCTGAGAGCAGCTACCCGCGCTAGAGGAACCAGAGCGAGTTCCTCCCCTTTCCACATGCCGATGTCCCCACCAGGAAACAGCCCCCAAAGAGAAGCCCAAAAGGAAGCAAAACGTGGTGGGGGGTCAGGTGACAGTCACATGAGGAAGGGAGGGTGTCATACGGGGGCGGGGGGAAATACCTACCGTGTCCGGTTCAGTGCCAAGGACGTTGGGACCCTAAGATTCCCGACCGACTAAGCTACTACACGTCACACTCGGAGCCCATGTTACTTTATCCTCACAGTGAGCCTCAATGGAACTGCTCTCATTATTCCCATTTTACAGATGAAGCAACCGAGGCTCAGGGAGGCAAAGTAATTTAAGCCACACAGCTGAATGGAGGCACTGAGAGTTGAAACAGGCTGGGGGACGTGACCCTTGAGGCCCCTCCAAGTGTGAGGATGGGAGTCAGTAATGCTGAAAAACTGTTCTACCAGCAGCTGTACGATGTGGGAAGAGTCCGTCATCACCCCCACCAGGGCTCTGGCCTCAGTCTTCATCTGGCAGGGTAGCAGCTTGAATGAATATCCTTCAGTTCTGACCTCCCGTGGTGCTCTTTGCAGATCTTAATCTGGTGCTGCCCAAAGTAAATGCTGTAACCGACCTCAGGACCTTTGCACTTGCTGTTCTCTGTACCTGGAAAAATCTCCCCCTAGATATGCTCATGGTTTACTCTTCAGGCAACTGCTGAGAAGACATCTCCTCCAAGAATTTCCCTTTCGCCCGCAACAGGTACTCCCATCCCTCTGATTATGTTCCTTCCCATGTCATTTATATCTGGGATATTATTTATTTACTATATATAGTAAAATACTATATTTATTACAAAGCCTGTATCCTCCAACTAGACTGCAAGCTACTTTGTTGTTTATGCCCCATAAAGGCCACCTAGTACATAACAGGAACCAGGTGAATGTCTGTTGCCCGCGTAACTCCTGTACTCCAAACAGAGTGGGAAACCATGGCTAACCCCACCACCACCACGGAATCCACTACGTACAATTATCCACCTGGCAGCCATGTTTAATCCACCGATCTGAGTTGGAGAAGAGAGTTTACAGAATAGGAGTGGGCGGCAGTAAGCCACAGCCAGACTTCAAAAGCAAAGTAGGCTAGCAGAGTCTTTCTGCACCAAAGAAAGACTCTTTTTCTTTTCTTTTTTGTCTTTTCGCCTTTTCTAGGGCTGCTCCTGTGGCATATGGGGAGCAGGCTAGGGGTCTAATCAGAGCTGTAGCCGCCAGCCTACACCACAGCCACAGCAACACAGGATCCAAACCGCATCTTCAACCTACACCACAGCTCACGACGCCAGATTCCCCGACCCACTGAGCAAGGCCAGGGATTGAACCCGCAACCTCTTGGTTCCTAGTCAGATTTGTTAACCACCGAGCCATGATGGGAACTCCTGCACCAAATATTATTCATGCCTCTCCAAGATGTTAATCAACCACCTCTTCCTCAAGGAACTGAACAGAACCAACCATTTCCCACCAGCACTGGGGTTGACTGCTCAGATGATTTTAACAGTGCAACGGACTTTAATCAAGAGCCATGCTGAGAGTTCCCCAGTGGCTCTGTGGGTTATGGATCCAGCATTGCTGCTGCTGTGGCTGGGATGGCTGCTATGGCACGGGTTCAATTCTTAGCCCAGGAAATTCTGCATGTCCCGGGTGTGGGGCCCCCCCTCAAAAAAAAGGTCTCACTCATTCCATAGTTCCCTGGTGGCCTAGTGTTTACGGATTTGGTGTTGTCACTAGTGTGGCTTGGATTCGATCCCTTGCCTGGGAACTTCCACATGCCATAGACATGGCCAAAAAACAAAACAAACCAAAAAACAGGCCACGCTGCTGCAGAGAGAGTCTGGAGACATCGTCCACAAGCTTCTAGTCCCTTCCCATCTCATGGTTTTCTAGCTGAGATCACGGTACATAAGGGCTAATTCAGTCTTGACTCAGCCATAGAAACTCTACAGCTAAGGTCTAAGAGGAGGGATTTTAACTTGCCCCCCTGCAGATGCTGAACCAGGACCACTCATGCGGGATTTCCTTGACTGCCAAAGGACCACCCTGTCCCTTCCAACTGAAGGGCAAATCTACAGACGGGAGATTCTGTTCTCAGAAAAGGTTTCAAAAGGCCTCACCACACAGGGAGGGTTTTGCATCCCCCACCCCCACCCTGGGGAGGTAGCAAGACCAAGCCAGGGGCTGTGCCTCCTTCCAGACCCTCTTCAATGCCCGCACTCAGCAGTGGGAATGAAAGCTGGCTGCCCAGGCTTTCTTTTAGTGAGACCTGAGGTTCAAAAATAAATTGCAAAGCCTCGTAGGGAAATACCATATGACAATCTGGTGACCAAAAGCAGCAAAGGTGGTGGGGTGGGGAGCCCACGTCTAAATCAATAACCAGGTCAGGCGGAATGTGGGGTTCAAAATGGTAGCCTGCAACTTAAAAGAGTGGTGCAAGTGGACCTTGGACGGCTCGGTGAGAATTTTAGCTCCGTGCAACTGTTCAGCACACTCACAACCTAAATGCGACCTTTTAGCAAGTGTGCAGTGATTCCATCGCTAGGAATTTAACCTTCAGGGTCGCATGTACTTAAGTAAAATGTCATATATGCGGAGAGGATTGTTACAGCCAAGTTTTTAATTGCAAGAGACTGGAAATAACCCCAGCCTTGGTCAGCTGTGGCTCAAATAAATAATTTAGGCGGTGCTGATGCAAATGAAAACTGGGCAGCAATGAAAGCAACGAGGTGAAGTTCTCTCTGTGGCTCAGCGGAAACGAACCTGACTGGTATCCGTGAGGACACGGGTTCGATCCCTGGCCTCACTCAGTGGGGTAAGGATCTGGTGTTGCTGTGAGCTGTGGTGTAGGTCACAGACTCGGCTCAGATCTGGCTGTGGCTGTGGCTGTGGCCGGCAGCTATAGCATCAATTCGACGCCTAGCCTGGGAACCTCCATATGCTGCCAGCGTGTCCCTTTAAAAAAAAAAAATTTAAGAAAGAAAATAATGAGGCAACTCTATCTGAACTGAAACAGAGCAGTTGGCAAAGTATAGACATAAATGAAAAAAGCAAGACGCAAACACAAAACAGAGACTTGTTTGTTGGCACATGGCTCCAAGCAGCATTGAGAGCCTGGCCGACTCTCTAAGACTGAATTCCAACTCCCTCTCTCTTGCTGTGGGACTTTGGGCAGAAGACTTTACCTCTCTGAGCCTCAGTTTCCTCATCCAGCAAATGGACTGCTAAACAGCAGCAGCAAATCTGAAACGTGAACACTCAGTGGGGGTGATATTACCCCTCCCCAAAGGGGGAAACTGGCTCAGAGGAAGTGATAGTGAAAAAAAATCTTAGCTGCTACATTCGTGTGTGGTCCTTCAAAGCTCAACCCAACCTCATCAGTCATATCCCTCACTCTTTAATTTCTCTCACTAGGGGGAATTTAAGTTAAAATATTCTTCTTGGGAGGGTGATAGGGAAAAGAAGGTTAAGTTACACTAATCTAAAGTATTTAGTGGCCTGCAGCAAATGGGGGGTGACCTGTACCTCGCAATGTTTCTGTGAGGCTTAAATGTCCTGACAGATGCGAAGGTGGTCTTTTTTTTTTTTTTTTTTCTTTTTAGGGCCACACCTGCCACATACAGGTGGGGCATTAAATTGGAGCTACAGGAGTTCCCGTCGTGGCGCAGTGGTTAACGAATCCGACTAGGAACCATGAGGTTTCGGGTTCGATCCCTGCCCTTGCTCAGTGGGTTGACGATCCGGCGTTGCCGTGAGCTGTGGTGTAGGTTGCAGACGCGGCTCGGATCCAGCGTTGCTGTGGCTCTGGCGTAGGCCGGTGGCTGCAGCTCCGATTCAACCCCTAGCCTGGGAACCTCCATATGCTGCGGGAGCGGCCCAAGAAATAGCAACAACAACAACAACAACAACAACAACGACAAAAAAAAAAAAAAAATTGGAGCTACAGCTGCCGGCTTACACCACGGCCACAGCAACGCAGGATCCGAGCCGCGCCTGCATCCTACGCCACAGATCATGGCAACACTGGATCCCTGACCCGATGAGCGAGGTCAGGGATTGAACCCGCATCCTCATGGATACCAGTCGGGTTCGTTGCCACTGCGCCACAACAGGCACTCCTGCAGTGCTGTCTTTTTATCCCACCCCCACCATGACACTGGGCCCCACAGTGACACCAGGTGGTAAAAGCTAATACCAAGGCCCATTCTTCAGATGAGGAGGCTGAGGTCCAGAGAAGTGAGGTCACGAGGCCAAAGGTGCATTCATTCATTCAGGCACCCAAGACCCACCAGCTGCAAAGTACGGTGTTCCCCACATGTGATACAGCGGGGAACAAGAAATGGACAGGGTCCTGGGCCCTCGTGAAGATCATACTTGGTTCAGAAGTCCGCACACTGTACCTGCTGGGCCCAGTCTGGCCCGCCAGCTGCTTTTGTAAAGTTTTGCCGGTTCTCAGCCACACCTGTTCGCGTACATATTGTCTGCAAGGGCTTCAGAACGCTACCAGCCGAACTGAGTAGTCGTGACGGCGGCCAGATGGCCCACAAAGCCCCAAACATTTACGATCCGGCCCTTCACAGAAAGCCTGCCCACTGCGCATTTTATGTGTGAGTATTTAAACAACCTTAAGTCAAGAATGAGGTGATGGCGTTTGCAGCAACATGGATGGACCTAGAGATGCCCACACTAAGTGGAGTCAGACAGACAGTGAAAGGCAAACATCATACCATATCACTTATATGTGGAATCTAAAAAAGAAAAAAAAAAGATACAAATGAACTTATTTGCAGAAGAGAAACAGACTCACAGACTTGGAATAACTTATGGTTCCCAAAGGGGATGGGTTGGTGAGGGAGGGTATGCACTGGGGGTTTGGGATTGGCACCCGCACACTGAGGTATATGGAATGATTGGCCAGTGGGCACCTGTTGGCACCTGTTGTATAGCACAGAGAACTCTACCCAGTATTCTGTGATAATCTATGTGGAAAAAGAATCTGAAAGAGAATGGATGTGTGTACATGCGTAACTGAATCACTTTGTTGTACAGCAGAAATTATCACAACCTTGTAAATCAACTACACGTCAATAAAACTTGAAAGAAAAGAGAGAGAGAGAGAAAGAAAGAAAGAAAGGAAGGAAGAAAGAAAGGAAGGGAGGGAGTTCCTGTTTGGCGCAGCAGAAACAAATCTGACTAGTAACCATGAGGTTGTGGGTTCGGTCCCTGGCCTTGCTCAGTGGGTTGAGGACCCAGCGTTGCCGTGAGCTGTGGTGTAGGTGGCAGACGCGGCTCAGATCTGGCGGTGCTATGGCTGTGGTGGAGGCCGGCAGCTGTAGCTCTGATTCGACTGGAAACCTCCATATGCCACAGGTGCGGCCCTAAAAAGATTAAAAAAAAGGGGGGGGGTAGAAAGGAGGAAGAAATTAAGAAAAAAAGGGGGAAAAACCCCTTAAATCAACAAAAATGAGATCCTAATACCCTCCTGAGACCCCAGTTTTCTCTTCTATTAACCTGGCGCAGCAGGCACACCATCGTGAGGTTTAAATGGGAGAAAACGTGGGAATGGCTCAGAAATCCGCCCAGAACACAGGCGTGCTTTTGTCTTCATTCCCCTTGCGACTGATGTCACAATGGCTGGGAGTAAGAAGGGGAAAAATTTCACTGCCAACACATCCTTAACACACATTCAAGTTTTTCCCTTCTGATCCCAGGAATAGATCTGATTAGCCAATCTAACTAATCCAGGTATTTTACAGGATATATTACCCTGTTTCCTCTATTTTAGGGTGAATTTTTCTTTTTTACTCTTTTAACATTTCTAAAATGGAGGCTTCCCTCATAATCCATGCGAACATATGATGTGTTAACTCGTAGCTGTCGAGAACCATAGGGACAAAACAGCTATGGGAACCATACATATGTATGTATGCATACGTGCGGGCGTGTATGTATGTGTGTGTGTGCACACGTGCTTCATAAGACATAAAGCTATGTTCGTACGGAGTTCACATGGGAAGGGGGTCGCAGACAGCACAGAGTCTGTAATCATAGCTGCGAAGTGAAACCAAGCAGAGCAGAGGGCTAGAGAATGGTGACAATTTGAAAGGGGTGGTGTCGGCAAATGAACTTATCTATGAAACAGAGACAGACTCACAGATGTGGAGAACAGACTTGTGTTTGCCAAGCAGGGGTGGGGTGGGGGGGGGGTGGGGGAGGGATGGACTGGGAGTTCAGGATTAGCAGATGCAAACTGCTATACAGAGCATGGGTAAGCAACAAGGTCCTGGCGAATCGCACGCGGAACCGGATTCCGTATCTTACGATGAACCGCAATGGATAAGAATATAAAGAAGAATGTATAACTGAACCGCTTCGCTGTCCGAAGAAATTCACACAACCTTGTACACCCACTGCACGTCAACATACCTTAAAAAGAGAAAATCCAGAGAGCAGCAAACAGATGAGGGGCTGCCTAGAAGGTGGGGTGGGGTGGAAAGAGGGAGGAATCACTACTTAAGGGGTTTCCCTTTCAGGTGCAGAAAATAGTCTAGGATGGACGGTAGGGACAGTTGTACAGGTTGAAATATACTAAAAACCACTGCATTGTAAGTTTTAAATGGGTGAGTGGTGTGGTATGTGAATTATATCTCAATAAAGCTGTGACCAATGAGTGAGTAAGTAAATAAAGACAGATAAATAAGTAAATAAATAGACAAGCAAATACATAAACAGATAGTCAAAAAGATAAATAGATAAATAAATAGATAATTGAATGAAAGAATGCATGCATGAATGAAAGTGATGAGACAGGATAGATAGAGTGAACGAATGAATGAATGCAAGTGGTGATAGCAGGATGGCCTCCCCAGAAGATGACCCAGCAAGGAAGGGAAGGCACCTGCGGGAATCAGGAAGCACAGGGCTCCAGAGGGAAGGGCAGGTGCAAGTTCAAGTGCAGAGAGGCTTATCTTCGGCAGTATCTTCTGCTCCCCCTCCCCTCCCTTCCCCAAAGCTGCCACGAAAGGCAGGCTCTCCTGGGATTATAGAAGCGGGGTGTGTAGACAGCACTGGCAAGGTGTGAAGTAATGGACTGGAATTTGGACTGGGAAGGGGAGAGCAGTGCAGGATTGTAACACGTTTCATTTCAGCTGACTCCCGTCTCTCAGCTCCTCTGAAACAGCTGACGCGTGTTCTTGGCCCGAAACCCACTGTGAGCCTCTGTCCAACGGCACCACCTGCCAACAACCTAGAAAATCCACAGGTAAGACTTCTTTTCCCAAAAAGCCCTGAGAACTGGATGAGTTGTCCTCAAAGCTGCAGGACCTGGTTAAGCAAGTTCCAGTTCCTTCTTTGCACCTGGCCAGTAAAACTGAGTGAGAGGGTGTCTGTTTCCACAGAATGTTCACAGAGCCCTCCAGACAAATAAATCACCGTGGGCCCACACCCCCCAACTTTGCAGAGACCAGGGCAAGGACAGGGTAATGGGGTCGGGGCTCTGACGCTCTTCCGCAAGGATTCTGGGCAAACTCACCAAGAACAAAGCCACAGACCCAGAAAAGAGAAGGTCACAACGTCTGGATGACAAAAAGTCTTGATCCCAAAGCCCACAGACACGTGTATAGACCCACTCAGTGACCCTGTAAGTTCCCCCTGCTGGGCAGCGAGGTGGTGACTCCCAAGCTCATTCGGTTCCCTATTACCAGGATGTCCTGGTCTTGAATATTCGGGACAGGAGCGCAGGGAGTCCTTACCAGAGTGGGGTTCAAGTTCAATGTCCAGCATGAGTATAAATCTACAGTTACTAATCTAACCACTTTCTCCGATTCCTAAAAAAAAATGTCCTGGATTCCAGGGGACAGCAGATGAGCGTGTACACGTGTGAATGATTGAGAGGAAGCCTGGGGAGGGGACGGGTGGTCCCCAAGGGGTCCTGACAGCAAGTGCATCGAGAGGCTGCTGACGGGACAGGAGGACGGAGCGGAATCAGTAAGAAGTGAGGGATGGGGCCACATTCCACGGACGGCAAGGAACCCAGTCGCAGCTCAGATCCCAGGTCACTGTGGCTGTGGCACAGACCAGCAGCTGTAGCTCAGATTCGTCCCCTAGCCTGGAAACTTCCATATACTGCAGGTGCGGCCCTAAAATAAAAAGAAAGAAAGAACATCACAGGGCAGCTGAGAGCTCTTCATTCCCTCTCCCCCTACAGGCATGACTTCCAGAGCAACTTCCCCAGGGCCTTCCTCTGTTAGGAGAGTCCCTGCAGGAGTGTTACAGACCAAATGCCTGTTTCCCCCCACATTATGTTACCCGCCCAACCCCGCCATGGGAGGGTACTGGGAGGTGGGGCCTCTGGGCGATGATGAGGTCACCAGGATGGGGCCCTCATGAATGGGATCCATGCCCTCACACCAGGGACCCCAGAGAACTCTTGCCTTTTTTTCTGCCAAGTGAGGACAGATGAGACGTGGGCCTGACACCAGGAAAAGGGAACTTGATGGTGTTGGCACCCTGATCTGGCACTTCCAGACGTCCCAACTGTGAGGAAGAAGTATCTGCTGTTTCTAAGCCACTCACTAGGGTGTCCTATTGGAGTAGCCTGCCTAAGACAGGTGGGGGAACATCATATATACATTCAAAGGAAGAGAATTCAAATGTGAGTGGTTGGGGAGGGAAAAAGAGCAAAAGAATGGGAAAGAGTGAGAGAGCTGAAGAGAGGCAGAATGAGACAGGAGAGAGAACATACAAGGGAGAACAAACATTCAGACCTGCAAGTATTTTGTCCTACGTGCTGACTTTTCAACCCAAACTCCCAGTGAGATGCAACTCCTCCTACGTGTGTATTCTACTTGATGCAGCAGATGGGCTTTGGGAAGAGTTGTACATGAACAGGATTCTTTTTTTTTCTTTCTTTCTTTTTAGGGCCACACCCACGGCACACGGAAGTTCCCAGGCTAGGGGTCAAATCGGAGCGGTAGCTGCCGGCCTACACCACAGCCACAGCAATGTGGGATCTGAGCTGTGTATGTGACCTACACCACAGCTCCCAGCAACACCGGATCCTTCACCCACTAGGTGAGGCCAGGGATGGAACCTGCGTCCTCATGGATACTAGTCGGGTTCGTTTCCGCTGAGCCACAACAGGAACTCCCGTGAAAAGGATTTTTTTTAAATCCTTTTTGTGTACATCTTTGAAAGCTCCCAACTGGAAGGTATCCACTAGTTCCTTTGTGCTGCTATAACAAAATACCACAGACCGGGTGTCTTAAACAACAGATATTCATCTCCCACTGTTCTGGGAGCAGGTGAGTCTGAGATCAGGGTGCTGGCAGGGCCAGGTGCTGGTGAGGGCTCTCTTCCTGGCTCACAGCTGGCTACCTTCTCACTGCGTCCTCACAGAGTGAAGAGGGACCTCTGGTATCTTTACTTTTTCCAACGCCACACCCAGGGCATACGAAAGTCCGAGGGCCGGGGACTGAATCTGAGCTGCAGCTGCAACCTGGGCTGCAGCTGCAGCAATGCTGGATCCTTTAACCCACTGTGCCATGCCGTGCCTCTGCAGTGACCCGAGCTGCTCCCTAACCCACTGAGCCACAGGGAGAACTCCTGGCATTTTTTCCTTTACACGCATGGGCACTAATCCCATTGGGGGCTCCACCCTCATGGCCTCAGTGAACCATCCTTAACTTCCTGAATCCCCACCTCCCAATTCCATCCCCCTGGGGGTTAGGGCTTCAACATGTGGATCTGCAGGGGTGGATACAAACATGTAGCCTATAGCTCCATCTCCAAACCCACTGACCAAGACAAGGATGCCTTGCGAGGACAGAACATGAGTACCCAAGCTGTAAAATGTATCCGTCTGATAAGTGAGTTCCCAAGTCTTGAATCACATTCATTCAAGTCCTTACATTCATGAAGCCAAAGGTACTTCCGGCCTCCTCATTCTAGGGAAGAGTCTCAGGCCCAGACAAAGTGACTGGCTCCAGGCCACCCTGCTGACGTGAGCCAGAACTGAGTCTTGAACCTGAGGGTCTGGTCTCCTTGGAGGTCCACGTTCCGGTGGTCGCTCCTTGCGCTGCCTGGCACAAGCAGTAAGTGCCTGGAGCCTGGGAATCCTTTCGTTCTATGAGCCTGTAGTTTCAACATCCTATTTTCTGGAAGTCAAAACTATATCACCAGGGTGTTTCTCTTTTTCATTACAACAGTCAACTCCATTTTATTTATATTTTGCAGCGAAATGACTTAAATCAAATGTGCTTGGGCGCAGAGGAAATCTGACCTGAAAGAGAGTTTCTGCGGCAGAATGAGAGCCAGCAGATACTTATTTCCTGCCTTTCTGAGGCCAGTAACATTCTGGTACAAGGGGATTCATCAATACATCTTTCATAAGGGCTTCTCTGCACAGTGAGGTGGAAAATCTTTCCAATGACTCCGGCCCATTTGTAACTTTGCCCTGAATAAAAGAAGGGATTGATCGAGGCTTGGACTGCTTCCCTGCCCAGGGGCCCTCCTGCACCCTGGGAGGCAGAGTCTACAAATGGCATTCAATTGGGCAATTGCTCCTGGAGGCAGTGCCCAGTAGGGGCAAGCATGGCCTCTGAAGAGTGGGCATTGACAGGCTGCACGTGCTCAGCCTTCGTCTACTGGGTCTGCAGAGGGACCAACGATCGGAAGTCTCTACATAAAAAAGGCTCAAAAAGAATCACAGGGAAGGGGTGCCACCAGGAGTTCAGAAACAGCAGATCCGTTTCCCCTTCCGGGGATGTCCAATGCACAACGCATGGTCGGTGTGACAGAGCCTCAGTGTGTCCGGTCTATTGGCATTTCTTTTCTTTTCCTTTTTTAGGGCTGCACCTACAATATACAGAAGCCCCAGGCTAGGGATCAAATCGGAGTTGCAGCTGCTGGCCTACACCACAGCCATAGCAATGCCAGATCTGAAGCACGTCTGCAACCTCCACCACAGCTCACGGCAATGCCGGATCCTTTACCCACTGAACGAGGCCAAGGGATCAAACCTGCATCCTCATGGACACTAGTCAAGTTTCCGCTGAGCCACAATGGGAACTCCTACTGGCATTTCTTAAGAAGGCACAATGAGTCAGCAGAGTCTGGGAGTCTGAAGGCTCTGTAACAAGGCGAGAGGGTGCTGGGGGTGTTGAGAAGCATGGCCCATTCCTCCAGACACATCCATGACCCCAACCTGCCAAAATGGCAGTGATGTTTTGAGTGCCCCGTTGCCTGGGAGACCAGGTGGCCTGAGTTCTGTCTTCGATGCTGCTACTCGAGAACTAGCAACCTTTGAAAATTAGAATGCTCCCTGTGAGCCAGGCTTTCCTTTTCTACAAAACTGGCATGAGACCGCTCATCTCAGGGCAGCGGTTTTTCTATTGGGGCAGGTGGGAGGGGGCAATTTTGCCTCCCAGGGGACACTGGGTAATGCCTGGAAACGCTTTTGGTTTTTCACAACTGGAGGAGGAGGGATGGGATGCCCCGACTTCTAGTAGGAAGAGGCCAGAGAGGCTGCTAAACATCCTACAAGGCGCACAGCCCTCACGGCCCCCACAGAGCAAAGAATGATGCCAGCAGTATGCCAGGGGTGACAAAACACGCCGTAAGCGGCCGTGTGACACCCCAGAGACTGAAACATGGGGCGCAGCCCAGGGCCCTGCACAGGACCGGCCCAGAATGAAGGGAGCTTCTGCCCTTCTCTTCTTCCAGATCCTTCCGCGCCCCACCCACCCCCATGAGGTGGGGGTCGGACTCCACTTAGGACCGGCTCTTCTCACGGGGTTCCTCGAGGGCAGTTGCGGGGGTGGGCAGAGAAGATCGACGCTCTCTGCGCCTCCTCATAGGCTGGGTCAGTCCTAAGACGCCTGTCCACCTGCTCTCGCAGACCCAACCCAAAGAGCACGCTGATCCCTGGCTCCTTCCCCGCTTCCCAGGTACGTGAACTTGAACGACCTCCTTCTCCTATCCGAGCGCCAATGGTGGGATAAATGGGACTGCAGACCTGCATTCGAGTCCGAGCGGCCATGTGATGGAGAAGTCAGTGAAGTTCCTGGCACCTGGCACACCGAGATGCTCAGTGAACGGGATTCATCATGTTCTGTGGGGAAAGCAATGCCTAGTTCCTCTGGTTGTCATGGGGATTAGAGGTACAACAGGAAGAGCGGTTAGGGCAGTGTCTACTGCCATCGCTGATGCTGAGTAAATCTTGGCGGATTGGAGACAGATGAATGCAAACATGAATGACCAAAAAAAAATTTAAGGTTCATGGAAAAGTCTAGCATTCAAGGAGAATCGAGTTGTTCTCTCATGGCACAAGGGGTTCAGGATCAGGCATGGTCACTGCATCAGCTCAGGTGGCCGCTGTGGCATGGGATCGCTGGCCCAGGAATTTCCGCAAGCTGTGGGTGCAGCCAAAAAAAAAAAAAAAAAGAGAGAGTTCCAAATGTATTTGTCCAATGACAAGGAGGAGCCAGGGAGGCTCAGGGGTGTGCAAAGGTCTCTAACAGGGTTTCTCAACCTCAGCATTACAGACATTTGAGGCCAGATGGGCTCTCTGGGGGAGGGAGTGCTGTCCTGTGCATTGTGGGATGTTTAGCAGCATCTCTGGTCTCTACTCACTAGATGCCAGCAGCATCTTCTCTCTTCATCCTGGGATGGAGACAACAGAAGCTGTCTCTGGACTTTGCCAAATATTCCCCCCCACCGGGGGGGGGCCCACAGTCACCCGTGGTTGAGACCCATCCACAGATCTGAAGAGCCAGACACAAGGTGGTCATGGCTCAGAATTGACTTAGAAGAAGGCCATGGCAGAGGAGCGGGGGCACGGGGCCGATCCGCCGTCCCACTTGCCTGGGCATTTCAGCTCGGCTCTCTCGCACAATGAGTGCCTGGGAGAGACGTTGTCCAGGGCAGACCCCAGCTCGGTCTTTCTGAATCAGGCGGTGGCTAGGACAGCATCGCCGTCTGTGCTCTGTCTTGTGAAGAGGACGCCTTTTCTGAGAACCCACTTTTCCAGCCCTGAGATCTCAGGAGGATATCGCAGTCAGCATCGCAGCCACTCCACCTGCCTCTCTTCCTCTCCCTTCAAAGGGCTTCTCCGGAAGCACTTCTCACCCCAAATGGTTTAATGTCCCTATTCTGTGGATGAGCCACTGCAGTCAAGAAGATTCAGAGGCCCAGAGTTAAGCTGTAAGTTTGCAGTTTGGGCTTAGAGGCGGCAAAACCTGTGCTTCTCTTCAGCATCAGAACATAACATTTCAGCGGATGCTTCGAGGCTAGGCAGGGAGAAAGCAAAATGCATGGGTCCCAGGTTCACGGGTGGGGGTGGGGGGCCAGAGTATGAAAGCAGGGGGAGAAAGGTCAGATGAGCTCAAAGGCAGCTGGGCTTGGAGGTTGGTGGCAGGAACACGTCACCCCTGTAAAGAGGGAATCATATCAAAACTTCCAGGACCTGCTTTCAGGAATGAGCTGCACCTGGACTGAATTTCTGGGTATTTCCTTAACACCTTCGCCTTTCTCTCATCCCACTCTGATCCTTTGCTCAGTCCTAGGTCTCCCTTGGCCCCACCAGCCCCTTCACCAAGACGAAAGCTGCAGATTCCTGACTGAGCGCCCCTGCAAGTACCTCGACCACCCATCCACACCCATCCATCGGTCCCACCCCCCAACCAGAGCGATTCTTTGATCCTTCGCTTATTTTTTTTTGGCTTCCCCTTCAGCATATGGAGTTCCCAGACCAGGGGTCAGATCAGACCCAGAGTTGCAAGCTAAGCTGCAGCTATAGCAACATTGGATCCTTAACTCATTGTGGAGGGCCAAGGATCAAACATGCATCCCAGCCCTCCCAAGATACCACAGATCCAGTGGTGCTACAGCAGGAACACCCAGAGCAATCCTTTGAAAAGACAAATTGGATGCTGCTCTTTTCCTTAAATCCTTCCATTTCTCCCTGGTGTTCTTGGGACACAGATGGAACTCTGAGTGCCGCCTGCAGAACCCCAGTAGGCACAGCCTCTGCTCACACCCCCTCCACTCTCTCCTGCTTCTTATCCTTCTCTCCAGGAATCCTGAGTCGGAGGACATTCCCACTCAGACCAGGACCTTTGCACATGCTGCTGCCTCTTCCTCAGCGAATCCTTAACCCGGTCTATAGCTCTTTGTTTCAGCTTCACTGTCGCTTCTCCTGGGAAACTCTTGCGACCCTCCTTGGTCAAGCCCCACAGCTGAAAGGCTCAGAGCACTCAGCCCCCATCTCACCGCACCTGCCATCCCATCCATGACTGACACCTGTTCCCAAACAGGCGTTGACCCTGGGGGCAGGGTGCAAATCTCTTTTGCCCACTAATGCATCTTTGCTCGTATTAGTTTTAGTCAACGTTTGTGGAATAAAAACATAAATGGGAAGGAAGAGAGAGGCTTGCTCCAAGTTTAGACCAAGAGGGTCCTTTTCAGGGATCACGTCCCCGTCTCCATTCCCCGACGCCGTGCGGGTAGAAGTGGGGCGGGCAGAGTGTGGTGTCTGCCTGTCTGGATGGCCTGGGGCCCGGCCCTCCCCCCACACCTCCCTGGCTTCCCTTTTCCACCCTCAGGCAGAGGAAGTCGGTCCTCGATGCCTGCCCCATGCCCGCCACTGAGGCCAAGCTCCTGCTGCCTGGGCAGTGGGAAGGAGACGTGGACAGTGGCCTCCAGGAGCCCAGTGGCATCTGCATCACCTGGCGGCTGGTTAGAAATGCAGACTCCCAGGCGCCAGCCCAGACCTCTGAGTCAGAATCTCAGAATCCACACTGGAACAACAGCCCGGGTGATGTGTGTCAGAGTGTGAGAAAAGCAGCTCGGGCCAGAGCCTCCGAGTTATCCCGAGGGTTGGTTAAACTGAATCACCCTACCCAACCACTTTTTTTTTTCTTTGCTTTTTAGGGCCGCACCCATGGCATATGGAGGTTCCCAGTATAGGGGTAGAATTGGAGCTGTAGCCGCTGGCCTACACCATAGGCACAGCCACACCAGATCTGAGCCATGTCTTCGACCTAAAACCACAGCTTGCAGCAACGACAGATCCTTAACCCACTGAGCAAGGCCAGGAATTGAACCTGTGTCCTCATGGATACTAGTCAGGTTCATTTCCACTGAGTCGCAACGGGAACCCCCGCCCCCGCTTTCTGGTGCAGGAGGTCTGGGGCGTGGCGGGAAAACCTTGGGTCTGTCTCAGGTTCCCACAGGATGGTGATACTGCTTGTCCAGCCCCAACTGTGTTATGAGAACAACTGCTTTCCCGCTTTTCGGGGCTCTGGGTAGAGGCTGGGGGGCCCAGGAAGGCCTTAAAGGGAAGTGTGAGCTGGAGAAGGGGTTGAAGAGTATCGTCGACAGGGGGCGCTGCCGGGGCAAAGCTTGGCAGCCTGAAGCAAGGTGTGGGCAGGAACGTCCCTCATCAGCCGTGCCCAGAGCTCAGGCCAGGGCTGGTGGGGGGACAGGAGAGGGGAGGGGAGAGGGGAAGGGGCCCTGGAGGCCACAGAAGCTCTGCTTCCTCTTGACCTGCAATATGTCTCATGGCGCCTTAAAGGATGGAATGAAACATCTTCAAATTGTCACCCTCATCCTCATGGTCACACCTGACACTCACAAGGTGCCTGTGGCGCACAGAGCCTGGTCCTAAGGCCTTGCCTACCTTAACATGGTTTTATTTTTCAACATTTTTTGGGTTTTTTTTTATTTTGTTTTTGCTGCAACAGCAACACATCAACGTCCCCAGGCCAGGGACTGAACCCTCACCACAGCTGTGACTCAAGGTGCTGCAGTGACAACAGCGGATCCTTAACCCATGGTGGCACAAGATAACTCCTCCTAGTCAACTTTTTAAAATAAATAATGATAGACTCACAGGAAGTGACTAAAATAGTCCAGGGAGTTTTGTGTTCCTTGGCCCAGCTTCCCCCAAGGGGGACATTCTATGAACTGCGGGGTGACATCCGAGCCACACAACGAACATCGGGACCGGCCTGTTCACCAGACCACAGAGCTGATGATGCAGTTTTCACAACTTCCTTGCACTCATTGTGTGTGTGTGTGTACCTGTGTGTTTACTCTTTATTCCTCAGGAATATTCCATCAGGATCTCATTCTGCAGATGAGGAAACTGAAGCACAGAGGGAATAAAGTAATTTGCCCAAGGAGGGATACGGGGCAGAAATAAATTCCAGAAAGTCTGGCTCGAAGACTACAATCCCTATTGTTTTTCTGGCAACTTCTGATACTTATGACTTATGCAAGCTCTCGGGGATCAGGGATGTTTCTGGGGGTGACCATATCTGAAAAGGACTTCCGGGTGGCCTATCTGGGAAAAAAGCCCACTGGCGGGGGCCGGGCAGAGAGGCTGGGGGAGAGGGCTGTGGCCACAGATGCCCTGCCCTGTCGGCTCCCAGGCAGTCCTGCTGGGGCTCAAAGGCACTCTGTCTGCCAGGCCTGCCCCAGGTACCTGGCCTGGTGATGTTCGCAAGGCTGGCCTGGGCTGTCTGCCAACATCAGGACCAAACAAAAATCTGCTGTTCCAGGTCTCAGGCCCTGCCCTGGCGCCTGGCAATCCCACAGAGGCCTGCTTGTGAGGGCAGGAAGCAGAAGGCTGGGCTGCTTGGCCAACCACTGGGCCCCTGGCTGCTGGGGCCAGGGAGGGGTGGGCAGGAACGGGCAAAGAGGGCACACAGTGAGGCCTTATACCACTGAACAAGGCCTCCCTCATGAACAGGGCCTCCAGCCACCGCCCTGTGGCCAGCGTCCGACTAGACGAGGCTCCCCATTGCTCCCGACTTTGATGGCATGTGGGGCTCCTCAGAAGAGAGAGGTCCTTGTGCTTCTAAATATGTCAAGATGATCCACGTGTGTGGACAGGGACAGCTCAGATCCACGTTTGCTGTGTGATTTCTGGCCAGATTGGTGGGGCTGTAGGTGAATTCCTTCCTTCTTCACTGTGGCCTGCTATATGCACGTTGCTACAACACTGTTGGTGGAGTTGAGCAAAAAGGTGTCTTTTCATTAAGAAACAACAAAAAAATAATCAAACCAGAAAGGGGGAGAAAAAAGGTTTTTAAAAATTCACTACGGCATCAGGTATGATTTTGCCTAGACATGGAGCAAATACTCTGGGGCCTGATAAATAAGCCCATCCTTTCTTTTCTTTTTCTTCTTTTTCTTTTTTTTCTTTTTGCTTTTTAAGAGTGTACTTTCGCCATATGGAAATTCCCAGGCTGGGGTCGAATCAGAGCCACGGCCGCAGCAACACGGGATCCGAATTGAGTCTGTGACCTACACCACAGCTCATGGCAAACTCCGGATCCTTAACCCACTGAGCAGTGCCAGGGATTGAACTCGAGTCCTCATGGATACCAGTCGGGTTCGTTACCCCTGAGCCACAATGGGAACTCCAATAAGCTCATCTTGAAGATGACATAAGAACGGGAATTTATATATATGTATGACTGGGTTACTCTACTGTATAGTAGAAATAGGCATAGCATTGTAAATCAACTATAATTTTTTTAAAAAGGAGGAAAAAAAGTCCATCTCTTAGCCTCCCTAAGCCTCGGATTCCCCAACCAGAACGTGTGAACTCAGCTGGAAGGATGCACCCTGAACTGCTAATCCCGCAGAGCTCTGCATGGGAGCGAGTGGGACGGAGGGGGGCAGGGTTCAGGGGGCATCTTTTCCTCCTGTTCTGTCCAGAGGTTCAAAATGCAGCCCTGGACAAGGCCCGTCGCTGAGTGGCGCTCACAAAGCATGTGAAAACCCAGCTGTCTGAAAACGTTCGACAAGTCTAAACCAAACTTGCTGATTCACCCTTTACAAGGTTTGACTTCTAAAGGTAGCCCGTGTCCAGGAATCATTTCAGGAGCTCTCTGTAACCCTCGCAGCAGGAGATCTGGAGACAGTTCTGCAGGGACAGACCCTGGGGTAATGAACGGTGGTCCTGGAGTGTCCACATAGCTCCCCACTCTCTGGCAAGGAGCCCAATGGGGTTCTGACTCCAGGAGCCTCCCAGGCTCATCCATCACACATATATCAGCACCGTGGATGCTACAGAGGAGGAAAAGTAAGTAGCTGCATGTGGCAGAATCAGTCATTTTTAGGGCCCCCTAGAAACTAGATTCTAGAACCCAGAAGACGTATTGCAGGTCCCCCTCACAGCACCAGAGGTTCCCTTCGCATGTCCCCTCTCACCCCCACAATTGCTTCTCCAGGAATGGCATCAATTCATCCGCTCTCCAAAAGAATCCATACTGTGGAGGGGGGGGGAGGGAGTGGATACACAATTAAGTTATAGCAACACGTGAAACCAACTTACAATTTATATCTTCCCATTCCATAAAAGGCAGCCTACAGTGAAAGACATAGAAGCCAGAAAAACCATTGCAGTGCAGAGAAAAATCAATAACCACAGCAATGGAGGGAAAACTTTACAAACCAAAGCTGACAGAATGATTAAAATTGACATGAGATCAGACTGAGCTTCCTGGCGGCCAAAGCAAAAAGGGATCCCTCATATTATACAGCTCACAATCTGATGCCCTGAAAGCTTAGACAAGGAAGAGAAAAGCCCAGTCCTGGTGTGATGTGCCTGCCTGTAGCAGTGGGTGAGAGGGAGGCAGCAGCTGATGAGGTCCAGAGGTTAGCAGCAGCCTGGTCAAGGATGGGACCTGGGCTTATTAAACTCCAAGTGCCATGAGCCACTGGTAGGGTTTGTGCAGAGGCATGACCTCATCCGACTCATGATTTAAAAGAGCAGCTCTTGATGCTGTGCTGAGAATATCTGCTAAGGGATGGGGTGGTGTGGGGAGCGGGGGCAGGGGCAAAAGGAGAAGGAGGGAAGCAAATTTGAGGCTAAAGCAAAATGCCAGGCAAGAGAGGGTACAAATCCTTAGAATAAATCCACGCTACTTCCCAGGACTGCCAGGCATGGCCCTCTCTGAACTCACCCCCGCCCCATTCAACCCCAACTCATGCCTCTTTCCTTCCACCCCTCCCTTCAGCCACCCTGCTCTCCATCCATTTCTTGGCCTGTGCCTTTGTCACTCTAGGCATCTGCACATCCTGTTCTCCCCCCATTCTCATCCTTTGCCTCTCAGCTCAAACGTCAGCCCCTGGAGAGCCCTGTCCTAAACCTTATCACAGGCAGGACCTCCCTCAATTCTAGACTCTTCCTTGCTGGCACCCAGTCTCAGGGCATCATTATGGTGGCCTTGGCTTACTCAGCAGGTGCTTGACTCTGGCTCGTCTCTCCACCAGGACATTGCACACTCACGAGGACCAAGATACGCCTTCTACCAGGTTCCTCCAGCTCCACAGCCAGGCCCCGACACAGAACAGGTGCTTAATACATTCTGGAGAATAAGTGAACCTCATGAGGTAGACGCAGAATGAACCCTAGGTTAGGAAAGGGAACCTTACGAGGTCACCAACCTGTTGGCAAATCCCAGGTCTCCCTTCAAGACCAGGACCCTTGACCTTTATATCCAATTGCTCTGGATGGACTCAAATCAGAAGATTGGGCCCTGAGATGACCCTACAAGATTCTTACGACTGGATTAAATCAAGATTTTTTTGGTTCTGACACGGGGGCCAAATGGAATGCGATGGTGACTTGCAAAGTTGCCAGAAGAGGGTTGGGAAGTCACAGCCATACCTGGGTGGGGTCCCAGCAGAGGGCGAGGGCGGAGCGGGATTAGGTAAGATCCCACCCGGCTGGCTGGCCTTCTGGCCACCATGTCCCACTACTTGAAACACAAACTGTCCTCCCTGGACTACGCAGCCTTGATCTGATCAATTTCCTAGGCTGCGGCAACCACACAGAGGAATCCATAGGAAATTAAGCTTATTGACTCAGCCTTTGGATACCACACGGAGAAGAGATATTTATACATGTCATCTGGGCCCCAGGGGACTGGAAGTTATTGGCAGAGGATATTTACTGAGTTTTGAATGACAGCTGGAGGCGGGGGAAGCTACTCTCCTTCTGTAATCCCTGTAGATTTCTAAGTCAGGGTCCCTTCTCCTGAGGTTTTTGTTTGTTTGTTTGTTTTCTAAGGCCTCTGAGGCTATAGGTCAAATCGGAGCTGTAGCTGCAGGCCTACCCTAAAGCCACGGCAACGACGGATCCTAAATCTACTGAGCAAGGCCAGGGGATTGAACCCGAATCCTCATGGATCCTAGTGGGGTTCTTAACCCACTGAGCCACGACGGGAGCTCCCTGAGGCCCTGTTTTACCTCCATTTGGCTGGCCTGAACAGTGGGAGGGTTCAGGGTAAAGCTAATTTTCCAGAGAACCTGGTGTCTGAAAGAACAGACTTTTAAACTCCAGACAAATTTCATGGGCCGCGCATCACTGGCGGCCGTGGACTGTGATGAGCCTCCATTTCTAGGTGTTTGCCTCACGCCAACTCTTCATGGTTCTTTGAGCTGTAACTTCTCCTTGGGTCATTTGTGATTGAGAGAAAAGGTAACTTTTGAGCTTCATGGCAAGTACACCAGAGGTCTGGGAAATGAATGCTCAAATAAAGAATAACTGTAAATAAATAATGCCACCAACAGCTGCCATTTAGGGGACTTAGTGCAGGTGCCAGGCACTGTACAACCATTTACACACAGTATCCCACAAGCCTCATGTGTTCCTCTATAATTAAAATAAAATCCAAGCTCCTACTTGTATCCACGTTGCTGCAAACGGCATTATTTGTGTTCTTTTTTATGGCTGAGGGGTATTCTATTGTACATTCTCATACTAAGTGAAGTCAGTCAGAAAGAGAAAGACAAGGACCATATAATATCACTTATATGTGGAGTCTAACATATGGCACAGATGAACTTAGCTACAGAACAGAAACAGATTCACAGTCATGGACAGACTTGTGGTTTCCAAGGGGGATGGGGAGGGAGTGGGATGGATGGGAGTTTGGGGTTAGTAGGTACAAACTATTCCATGCAGCAGGGATAAGCAATGAGGTCCTACTGTACAGCACAGGGAACCACACCCAGTCTCTTGGGATCCACCATGATGAAGGATAATATGAGAAAAAGAATGTATACCTGTGTATGACTGGGTCACTATGCTATAGAGCAAAACTGACACAACACTGTAAATCACCTATACTCTAATTTAAAAAAATGATCATATGTTATGCTTCTACCACCACCCCCCAAAAAAAATCCAAGCTCCTTATCATGGCCTGTGAGGCCCTAGGGGACTCGCAATTGCGCATCTCTGTCAGCTCCTCCCAGCCCATGCTCATTCCTGCCTCAGGACATTTGCACATCCCACACCTCTGCCTGGAACACTCTTTCCTACATCCCCAAATGTCTGTCTAGTTTATTCTCATCATTCAAAGCTAGGTTCACATAACACCTACCCCCACAGGCTGTTATCTATCTCGTTACCCTATTTAATTTTTTATAGCATCTTTTCATATCCTTGGAGTTTCTCATTTCTGTTTGCTTAGGTGTTCATAGTCTTTTTTGCTGGTTGAGGTCCAAGAAGTCAGGGACTCTGGACTCCCAGTATGCCTGATGCCTGGGGTGATGCCATCTCACAGGAGATACTCAATCAATACTTGGGGAAGGAATGAAAGGGGAACTGTAAACTGGAATCTCAATTTGCTTGATCTCACTCTAAAGTCTGGGTTCTTAACCGCTGGGCCACACCGCCTCAGCACAGGACACCGTGCTGAGTCCATTGAACTTCCAAAGACACCACAATATTCCAAAGACTAGCTGGGGCATGTGGCTTTTGTGGAGAGGGGTGAATTTCACCAGAAGGCTGAGATTTTATCTTGTTTTGTAAACCACTGCCTAAGAATCACCTTGGCTCCTGTGCCAACACTTCCCTAAGGTACAAGGTGGGAATTCCTGGCTTGGTTCTCTCACTAGCTGTAGGTCCATTTCCTGCATGCTAGGATCAAGCTGGTGCCTTAACAAAAATGCAAAGTTATGTGATACAAGCATCAAGGATGCAGATCCCATGGCTGTGGCAGAGGCCGGCAGCTGCAGCTCCGATTCAGCCCCTAGCCTGGGAACCTCCACATGTCACAAGTTTGGTCCTAAAAAGCAAAAAATAAATAAAATAAAATAAAATAAAATAAAAAAGGATGCAGATCCCAAGTGCTACTGCAGTTCAGAGCCTGGCCCATGATTTCAACAACTGATGCTCCAAATGGATTTCCAGGTGCTGGGGAAGGTGCGGAGACAAGCTGGATGGGCAGAGTGGAAGAAGGCACGGCTGTGTTGTCAGGGAGCCTGGGCTTCCTCCTAGGGCTCCGCTTACCCTCTCACTGGGGGACCTCGAAAGAGCCGCCCCCACGCTCTAGGTCTGGGTCTTCACATATATAAAAAGGGGACCATGACTGTCCATCCGTCGTAAGGGGCTTACTTTCCATGCCATGTCCGGAAAAACATGGAGAGGCTCTATGGCAGCGCATAATACTCCTGTCACTACCATTCTGTGTTTCAAACACACGAGACCCACCCCAGCACCTTACCTTTCTCACAGGTATGTCTGCTCTGCAACCAGACAGAGGTTCTTAGCCCGGGCAGCCCATCAGAATCACCTGGGGAACTTTACACCGTCCTCATGCCTGGGCGGCATCCAGCCCAATTACGGTTGATTTTCAAATAACATGGGCTTGAGCTTCGTGGGTCCGCTTGAACGTGGATTTTTCTTAACAGTAAATGCGACAGTATATATGATCCACTGATGGCTGAGACACGCAGGGCGGACTACAAGTTATACGCAGATTTTTCAACTGTGCGCAGGGCAGGCACCTCTAGCCCCCTCATTGTCCAAGGGTCACCTGTACATCAGCCTTTCCAGTGGGGGGCTCAGGCATCGGTATTTTTACCCTCCCTAGATGATACCAGAGCTAAAATCGAGAACCCCTGTAAGTTCTTCATGTTCAAAGGGCCTCTGAACCATCCAGTGTCACGGCTCCTCTTTTACCGTATTTATCCTAATATCCTACGGCCATTCCCAGAGTAACAGCTAGCTAGTTGATTTGTTCTGTTTTTCCCTGGAGCAGTGGTTCTCCACTGGGGATTCCGGTAAACACCCTACAGTGCACAGGACCCCCCCCCCCAAAAGAAAAGACTTATTCAGGCCCAGGTGGCAACAGTGCTGAGGTTGGCAAACCTTGTCCAGAGTTTTCCTTTCTGTGGGTGTGGAGAGGACAATGAAGACGCAGTGATGATGAGAAGCAAGGAGACAAACCCAGGGAATTTATCATTACTGAATATCAGCTGCTAGCACGTGTCAAGCAGGTGTCTCATGAACAATGACAACGGCTGCCAGTCTCTGTGCACCTACGAGGCAACCTCACCACCAGGCAGCGCCCCCCCCCCACTTCCCCCATAAGAAAGCAGGGGCAGCCAGGGCAGGGAACCAGGCCAAGGTCACGGAGCTTGCACATAGCACATCTAGATTTTAGTCCATTCTGTTTTGATTCCAAAGTCAAGGCTGCTCCCAGCTCCCACCCCTTGGGCCTTCCTATAAGTGAGGCACTGTTCTGAATGCTTAACAGGTATAAACTGAATTAATCTCCATGGCAACTCTGTCAACTAGATACTGCTGTAGTTACCATCATCACCCCGGTTTAACAGCCTGAGACACGGAGGCAGAGTGGGCAGGGAGCTACTTGAAAAATCTCACAAGGGGGTTCCTGTTGTGGCTCAACAGGTTAAGAACACAACCTGTCTCCATGAAGACATGGGTTTGATCCCTGGCCTTACTCAGTGGGTTAAGGATTTGCCGTTGCTGTGAGCTGTGGTGTAGGTGGCAGACGCGGCTCAGATTGTTGTGGCTGTGGCTGTGATTCAACTGCAGTTGCAGCTCTGATTCAACTCCTAGCCTGGAAACCTCCATATGCTGCAGGTGCAGCCCTTAAAAAAAAAAAAAAAAAAAAAAGGAAAAGAAGATAAAAGAATTTTATACAGCTGTTAAGTAGCACAGATGGGACTTGAACCCATGGAGCTTGTATCCACAATCTGGCTCATTCCCATCCACTCTACTTCTTCTAAGAGAAACGATGAAAAGGACCTCCCCACCTCGGGACCTTTGCCTAGCTGACCCCACTGGCACTCAGCCTCTATACTTCCCTTCTCTGGGATGCCCTCTCTGGCCCTCAGACCAGGTGAGTTACCTCTGTGAAGCCCCCTCCTAAGTGTCCTTCGCAGCATTTCACAGCTCACAGTGCGAGTGTGTGATGGACATCAGTGCCCTTTAAACTACAGGTTCTGTGTGGCCAGGGACTGTGCCTGCCTTGATCACGCCTGTAGCCCGGGCTCCTGGCACGATGCCTAACACCAATGAGGTGCTTAATGAAAGCTTGCGGTTGCATCATGAAGCAGAGGACCAGAAGCCAAAACTACAGCTGGTGCCCATGCAGTCCATGTCCCATCCCCAGAGAGGGACAGAGCCATCCAGCCGGGGCCCGTCCAAACGCCTCCAGAACAGGGCAGGGCTACCGAACACACCAGGCCGGCCAGCAGTGGAGGCCATAACGCAACTCCCCGGAGTCACCTCTTCTTCATGGTGGCTGGTCTTGATCATTTTCCAGTCCACGCTGGTTGAGTTCTAATTGATTCACTGTGATATCCCTCTCCAGAAAGGAGAAAAGCTCTGTTTACTGGGGCAGCGTGTAGAGGACAGGCCTTTTCTTCCTGCTGTATTTAATGCTGCTGCTAATCACGGAGATTAGACTAAAACAATTACAACAGCTAATTAAAGAACAATGCAGTTTTTGGCATCTTCGCGCAGACAGCACCATTGGGAATTCCTAACTCGGGCAAAGCAGGGATAATTAAAACCCCGGCTCAACTCTCCCCACTCCAGCAGCTGGATCACACTGATTAAACTGCAAATAAAACACATGAAACCAACACTTTGTAGTCGATCCAATTTCACTTAAAAGGGCTTTTAACTGATTCATAAACAGAGAAGCCGTAAACAGCAAATTATTTAACTAAAGCCGGTTATGTCGTCATCGTGGTTTGCTTTATGCCCAGCATCGGACCTGAAGGCGTGGCCCTGGGGACGAGGGGCTGATGGAGTCTGAGGACCCACCCTCCAAAGCGTGAAGCCACTCGCCCCTGGGCGCCAGCACCCAGACGTCACCCGTGTGCAGCTGTCTTCTCTGGGCTTCGGATCCCACTGAAGAAAACTATCTGGCCCTGAACATGCCGCCCCTGCCCCAGTGCCCAGGTTTACTCTCCACTCTCTGTCAAAGACAAACAGCGGGATACAGAAGGTGCCAATGTGTAGCTAACATGGGAGGAAAAAAAAAAAAAAGGTTCAGCTTTAAAACACCGTGAAGTTATTCAGAGGTGGCCGACTTCACATCTAACATGCAACCAGTATCTTACTAAGAAGAACCCTCATCCTCCAGCTATAGGAAGAAGTGTCACAACAGCTGGATGCAAAAGCATGTTTGGGACCCCCAGCTCAGATCCTGGGGACTCATCGCCCAACTCATTTCTCTTTTTTTTTTTTCAGCCACACCCGTGGCACATGGAAGTTCCTGGACTAGGAGTCGGATCAGAGCCGCAGCTGCCGGCCTGCACCACAGGCACAGCAATGCCAGATCTGAGCCGGATCTGCGACTTATGCCGCAGCTTGTGGTAATGCCGGATCCTTAACCCAATGAGAGAGGCCAGGGATCAAACCTGAATCCTCCTGGACACTGTGTCGGGTTCTTAACCTGCTGAGCCTCAAGGGGAACTCCTCCCAACTCACTGTAACAAGCCTGCATCCAGGGTTTGCAAGCTCTCTCCTACTTGAAGGAGGAGGGAGAAGCGGGGGAGAGACGGGGGAGAAGAGAAGGGGCGGGAGGAGGACAAAAGACAACATCCATGACAGATTTCCTTGGGTGGCACAGGCTGGCAATGGTAAACCCAAAGCCGTGGTGGGAGTTCCTGTCCTGGTGCAGAGGAAAGGAATCTGACTAGCATCCATGAGGTTGAGGGTTCGATCCCTGGCCTCGCTCAGTGGGTTACTGAGCTGGCGTTTCCATGAGCTGTGGTGTAGGTCGCAGACACGGCTCAGATCCCATGTGGCTGTGGCTGTGGCTGTGGCATAGGCGGGAGGCTATAGCTCCAATTAGATCCCTAGCCTGGGAGCCTCCATATGCTGGGAGTGCGGCCCTAAAAAGCAAAAAAATAAAACAAACAAAAAAACAAAAACAAAAAAACCCAAGGCCATGATAAAGGAGATTCTTGGTATCCCTAAGAGGTAAGAGGGAGAGAGATGAGAAGAAAAAGGGGGAAAGAGGAGGAAAAGCCAGGAACGGAGAAAATGAAAGATACGTTCCTTGCAAGCAACAAAAAGAGGGAGAAAAAGACTTAAGAGACAGCAAGAGAGCAGATGCGGGAATTGTTAAAAGCCCCAGTGGGTAGGATCAGCGAGGGGGCCATCGACCCTCCCTGTGCTGGAGCCCAGGTGCTGGCTGGCTTCTGACACAAAGCTTCTCCACTCAGCTGGGATGAAAGAGCTTTCTCCTCCTCTCTCTCTCAGATGGAGAGATTTGTAAAATTAAAAAAAAAAATTTTTAAAGCATCAAAAAAAAATTTTTTTTTTGTCTTTTTGATGGCCACACCTGTGGCATACGGAGGTTCCCAGGCTAGGGGTCCAATCAGAACTACAGCCACCGGCCTACACCACAGCCACAGTCATGCCAGATCCAAGCCGCATCTGCGACCTACACCACAGCTCACAGCAATGGTGGATCCTTAACCTGCTGAGCGAGGCCAGGGATCAAACCTGCAACCCCATGGTTCCCAGTCGGATTTGTTTCCACTGCGCCACGATGGGAACTCCCAGAAAAAAAATGTTTTAAGAGAGATGCTTGGCCATCCTTGGGTGCCAGGCAATGCCCGGTTACTATAAAAGTTCCTTCAAAGTTTGCCCTCAGTTTCTGAAGTTGTCTCCGCACAGACGGTGACAGACATGCGCTCAGCGACTGGCCCGGATCCAAGGACCTCACTTTGAGGAGCTCCTTTCCCACAGTCCTGGGAATGCACTTCATCAGATTCATAATATTCTACGTAATGTTCACCACATGTTGTTCGGGGACCATGCAAAGTGCAAGCTTTCAGATGCATATAAACGCAGGAAACCCAGACCAGAAAGAAATGCCCTGAGGATTATGTTTCAGGGTGATGATTTTACTTCTCGCTTTCCTTCTACTTTTTTCAAGCTTTCAAAATAAAACACCCCTTTAACATAAAAATAAAATGATTTTTAAAAGAATAGAACATCTATGCATGATTTTTAAAAGGAGGAAATGCTTGACCATAACATGACATACAGCTACTTGCATATAATTATTTTTGGATGATGTTAGAAGAAGAAGATCATGGCTATAATAAGAGTATTATAATGATAAGCAGACGATTATATTTAATAATGTGAATTATGATATAAACTAGGATAACACCCTTCCATAAATGCTACATAACGGCATGCAGCCACATGATGGAATTTTATACAGCCCATAAATGGGATGTTTACAAAGAATATGCTATGATTTGAAGGAAACACGTTTGCAATTTGGTTGAACATCAAATTGCCAATATTCAACCCTTTTGGACCTAAACAAACAGCAATTTCACACGGTTTAGCCGACTATAACATTAACTGGCACATAAAGGCTCAGAAAAGAGCCTTTAAGATCAGCTGTATAAATAACGCACATGCGTGGAAAAGAACATGGGGAAGAATCTACAACTGTGGCGTGGTCTTTTTTTTTCCTTCTTGGTCAGTTTCCTCATGTCCAACCATGAGAATGGATTTCTTTTGTAAGCAGGGAAGAAAACGCCACTCAGATTTTTAATTCAGGGAAATTGTGAGCATTTTTGAGCGTTTTAGCCTCATTTTTACACCCTCCGTAAGAATTCCCTGCTAGTCAACAGCCACTGTGGAATGTTACAGTCAAAACGGGTTCCTTCCTGCAACGTGTGTTGGAAGAAGGGGGATACACGGAAAATTTAAAGTCCGCTGTATTAACTGCTTAGATTATCGTTCAATTTGCTTCTCATCCCTATTCATGAACTAACTGGGCAGGAAGCACTGTCTCCATGTAGGACAAAGAGGCTGTGATCATGAGGGACCTCAAGACTGGGGGAGTCCCCTGGGTCTCAATCAGCCACCCACGGTCCTGTGACCTTGGGCCGCTTCCATTTTTTGTTTTGGCCTCAGTCCCTCCATGTTTAAAATGAGGGGTTTTGAAAGGCTGATCTCTTAAATTGCCTCCAGCTCTGATATTCCATGATCCTATTCCACGTTGGCCAGAAAATGGCAACATAAATTGCAGGACCCAGTGCAAAATGGAAATGCATGGCTTCTTATTAAAAAATCATTAAGGAGTTCCCATTGTGGCTCAGCAGGTTAAGAACCTGACTTGTATCCATGAGGATGCGGGTTCGATCCCTGGCCTTGCTCAGTGGGTTAAGGATCTGGCGTTGCCATGAGCTGCGGTGTAAGTCACAGATGCAGCTTGTCGCAGACGCAGCTCAGATCCCGAGTTGCTGTGACTGTGGTGTAGGCCGGCAGCTGCAGCTCTGATTCGATCCCTAGTCTGGGAACTTCATATGCCACAGGCATGGCCCTAAAAATCGAGAAGAAAAAAAAAAAAAAGTGTTTGCCAGACCAAGCGTGTCCATTTCAGCAAGAATTACTCACGATTCTTACTTTCAATAAGAACCACACCTGTCAACAAAAGCAGTTAACCGCACTCGGGTTGGGTGATTAAAAATGAACAACAATTGCCTTTTCATGTTTGATTACAATCAGTTTCTACTTTTAAAACACATCCCTAAACGTGAAATTGTGCTCGGATTTCAAAGGCAACTCTGAGTTTCCGAGTCTGAAATGCCACCGCACTGAGCCAAAGTCAGCAAGCCTTTCTTCTGCTGACATCTGCAATCAAGATGAAAGCAACCCACAGTCAGCTCTGGCTGCTGAAGCTCAAACCTGAGGATGAGACTCAGTATTCTGCAAAAGTGCAAAGTACCAGCCACACTCGCCATCTGCTTCCAGAGCCTGCTGTTTCCGTGGCTATTGTCCATCTGAACCCTCGGGCCACAGGCCCATCAAGGGGAGGGAAACTCAGACCACATCCTGCCTTTGGACTAGAGGAGGGAACCAGCACAGACCGCGTCGCCTCGCATCCATGGAACTCAGCCCCACAGAATGGCCAAGGACAGGTCCCAGCTCTCAACCACAACCTATTTTCTCTGTGTAGATTTCTCATAACTTTGATGATTTCTGAAGCTGAGAAGCAGAGCCAGCTGAGGGTCACAATCAGCCAGATTGAAAGCAGTGAGAAATAACAGTGAGCAAGAAATGTAAGGGGGGCCGGGGGGAAATGATCAAAAAGTAGCAGAAAGATGAAAAACAAAAACAAAAAAACCAACAACTCTGGGGCTGCCAAGTGAAGAGCTCCAGCGTTCTTGATGCTACCAGCAGTCATCAGAGCTTTTAGCAAAATTCAGAACCTAAGTGTTTGAAATGATGGTGAGATTTCTTCAAGGTAAGTTTAACTCATGCCCAGAAGTTCCTGCTGTGGCCCAACGGGATTGACGGCATCTCTGCAGGGCCAGGACACAGGTTTGATCCCCAGGCCAGTCCAGCAGGTTAAAGGATCCAGTGTTGCTGCAGCTACAGCATAGGATCTGATCCTTGAACAAGGAACCCCACATGTCTTGGGGCAGCCAAAACAAAAACGAAAACCTCCCCAGCATCCTCTGTTTCAGAAGAGAGGAAAATGGGTGACATAATTTAGAAACATCCCTTATGCGTAAAACTTAACTCTCAAGAAAATTAGGCTTGTCTTCGCTTCCAAAGGCTTCAGATGGCTGAAGTTTTGCTGTTCACAGACAGGATACACAGCACATCTGCATGTTCAGGCGTTGTTGCATTTCTTTGTGCCTCCTTCAAAAAGTCATTCTTACCGAAGCCTTCTATTAGAGTCTAGAACAGGAGTGTGCAAACTTTCAGTGAAGCCTCACAGAAAAGACTTTTCATGCTGCAGTTTCTGTCACAGGGGCCCAGCTCTGCTGTCGTGGATCAGAGCAGCCCCGGACAGAGTGGAATGAATAGGCTTGACTGTGTTCCTAATAAAACTCCACTTATAAAAACAGACAGCTGGCCAAGTCCGGCCGCTGAGCCATAGTTTACCAACAGCTGGTCAGAACAAAGAACAGGGGCTCTGGACAGGGCTGGACCTGGATTCGAACCCCATCTCATTTGAACCCCATCAAATGGCCCGACAGTAACTCCCCTGCCCACTGCACTCCCCTGGATCAGGTCCCCTACCCAAACGACCCTCCTCATTACAGGGACTGGGCACAATTACTGCTTATCCCTGCTTCAATTGCCGGCCAGTCCTCAGAATTATTTAAACGAGGCGACCACATCTGCTTGTGGGCACCAGCGGTCACCTCGCTCTCTGGGGACTATTACAAAGTCTGCCTCCCAAAGTCCCTGGATGGTCACTCTGTTCTCAAGTGCAAGGCCCTGTGTGGCCTTTCATGGCATGTGACATGAAAGAGGGAAAGTGGACTCAGTTTCCCTCTTTCATCATATGAGGAATGATGACAATACCCACTCTGCTCAGTTATCATGAGCAGCAAATGGAAAACTTAGTCGAGAATTGATAAAAGTTAACTTTCTTCACCCAAGAGGGATTCTTTCCTTGGTTCTTTATCCATATGGTTCTTGTCAGACAAGGGCCTTTCTTGAACATTATCTCGTTGGCCCCAACCCACCCCCCCACTCATAGTCACATGGCTGCCGGACATCTGCAGCTGCTTCACTGACACCCGAAACAAGACCCATAGAAGTAGCTACTGTGACCAGAGGGGTTACTCTCAAAACCAGAAACCCCTGGCTTTGGGTCTGCTGATCAGACAAACACGACACACATGAATTTGCAGACACATCCACCGAGAAATCCAGCCATGGATGTGGGACAGGCGGTTGACCTACGTGGTGAGGGGCATGATACACGAGTGCCAGCGTGGTCACCTCCTGGATGTATAACCCCAGGTCAGGCACTTGACTGTTCAGCTTGGGTCTCTTCATTTGTGAAAGGGGATTAATGATAGGATAGGTTCTAGAAGGATTGACCTCAAAATGCTACGCTTAGGGTAGTGCCTCGTACATTAGTAAGCGTTCCATCAATCTCTGCTGAATGTGACTGGTTTTTGTTTTGCTTTGTTTTGTTTGTTTTTTGTTTTTTTTTTTGGGGGGGGGCTATGTCTATGGCATGCAGGATTCCCAAGCCTGGGATCAAACCCACGCCACAGCATTGACAACGCCAGATCCTTAACCGGCTAAACCATCAGGGAACTCCCTGAAGGAGGCTGTGAGGATTAAACAACAGTATTCTCCACACCAGTGCCTGACATTCATGGGATGCTCCATTAATGGTCATTGCTTTGTTAGTGACAGGTCTACATACACACACACAGCTGTGAGCGCCACGTGGGCAGATACTGTATTTGACACAAAGCATGAGCTCACTGAAGAACTGCTTGTTTGTTTACGAACAAAATACTCATGCGTGGAAAAAGATCACTGCAAGCAGCTTATGGTTGGGTTCACCCAACTCTCCAGCCACATCCATCTGTCCCCCGGAAAGAGCTGGAGAATGGATTGATCCACGCCTGAAACTATGAAACTTTGCTGGCCGTCTGCCAGTTTCCAGACCGCCAGCGTCGACACTGCAGGAAGAACCACACCAGTACAGGCCCCCGAGCTGCTCAGCACGGCTGAGCCCCCAGGACCCCAGAAGGTGACCACGGTGGAGGTTTCCATGGGGAATGTATCCTTGCCAAGGAGGGGCTGGACAAGGAGAGGAAATCCTCAACACGTGTCACCTAACACGGACCTGGAACCGCTAAGGAGGCCCGAGGGCGGTCCCTAGAGCTGCTGGGATGCAGGTCTGTCTTTGAAGGAAGACCGCGTGTGGAACTGGAAGAAAAAGCCAACAGTTGCCTCCCCTGTTCTGCAGGAAAGGGGAGCTTTTGCTCAACCAGGTCCCGGCCAGTCCCCTGGGCGGGCAAGGCCATCTCTAAGCCAAGAAGCCAACGGCTCGAGGCATCCAGGGCCATCCTGCTGGGAGGCGCCTGGCTCCCAGGCAGTGGTCTTCCCTACGCCAAGGAAAGCCTTCGGAACCAGGGTGGAGACTGCGTCCGCTTAGCATTGCATAAACTAACAGCCTGGCTCCTTGGCCCTGAAACAGAATGAGCCAATGTCTGCCTCTGGCCATGCAAAACCAAATCCCCAGTATGTCAGTGGAAACAGTATGTGGAGGGCCAGATGTAGCCTTTGGCTGGAAGAACTCACTTTGCTCAACAGATGCAGCTGTGTTTCATTAAAGGCTGTTTTTGATTTGGTTGTGGTTATGTTGCTGTTGTTTAAAGGTGGGAGGGGATTAAACCCCCTTCGGGAAAGGAAGTGGAAGTGTGTGTGTGTATCTATATATGTAGACAGGCAGAGGCACACGCACATACACACACAGTAGATATTAATATCCCCATTCTACTGATGAGCATATCAAGGATCTATTAAGTTGAACTGCTAATAAGCAACACAGCTAAGAGTCAACCCTGGATATGATGATTCTACCATCCAGTTTCCCACAGGCACACTGTGACATGGGCTAAAATTACTATCATGTGCTGCCTTGATGACTGGGGAAAATCCGGAGGGACTCAAGTGGCCCGAAAGTAACTCCCCTGCCCACTGCGCTCCCCTGGATCAGGTCCCCTACCCAAACGACCCTCCTTATTACCCTCCCCTGCCCACTGTGCTCCCCTGGATCAGGTCCCCTACCCAAACGACCCTCCTTATTACAATTCCTGCTTATCCCTGCTTCAATTGCCAGCCAGTCCTCAGAATTATTCAAACGAGGCGATCACATCCGCTTGTGGGCACCAGAGGTCACCTCGCTCTCTGGGGACTATTACAAAGTCTGCCTCCCAAAGTCCCTAGATGGTCACTCTGTTCTCAAGTGCAAGGCCCTGTGTGGCCTTTCATGGCATGTGACATCCTTCTCCCTGGGGTTGTGAGTATCACTCATAAACTGCTGCCTGTCTCACCTGCTGTGTGGCCGGCTGTTCCCAGGACCCGGGGCGGGAATCCCTGACTCTCACACCAAGTTGGTTCCTGAGAAAGGGAGACCTGTTAAGACCCTGGTAGAATGTGATGCTGCCAAGTCCCCCTCAAGAGGTCATCTTGCAAAAAGCATCTCCTTGCAGGAGCTGGAGGACAGGGGGCCGAGTGCTCCGGTATTCAGATAACTGAACCTTGAATCATCCCCAGACTGGCCACTGACAGCGCCCAGCAGTCATTCTTTTTTCCAACATTCTGTCGTCACCCTGCCACAGGTCTGTGGGCAGGACCCCTGAATTCTGCAACCTGTGGGTAGGACCCCTGAATTCTGCAGGAGCCACGGAGAACAGAACATGTGAATAACGGGGACCAAGAGCGGAGTGCCCTGTCCCTGGAGAGAGGAAACAGTGGATGCGATTAGAGGAAAAGCCCTGATTAAGTGAACTCAACTACCCAGAACCATCGATGAACTGAAATCGCGTCTTGTTTCCACTTGGGAGACTCACAGAGCTTAGGAACTGAGAACATGGCAATTTCAAAAGAAAAATTGTTTTCTGAGGTTCAGCTCTGATCCACCCCAATTTCCTTCGTCACTGCGTGAGCCACAGATGTGCCTTGAAATTTTACTTGAAAGGGGAAAAAAAGAAATGGGAGAGATTGATTTGAGTCATCTATTTTATTTCACTGAACATATCCAAAATATTATCATTTGGGGAGTTCCCATTGTGGTACCGCGGAAACGAATCTGACTAGTATTTATGAGGATACAGGTTTGATCCCTGGCCTCACTCAGTGGGTTGGGGATCTGGCGCTGCCATGAGGTGTGGTGTAGGTCACAGATGCGGCTTGGATCCCGGGTTGCTGTGGCTGTGGTGTAGGCCGGTGGCTGTGGCTCCGATTCGACCTCTAGCCTGGGAACGTCCATATGCCGTGGGTGTGGCCCTAAAAAGCATAAAGCAAAAACAAACAACAAAATATATATATATATATTTATCATGTAATCAGGATGAAAAATATCAATGCCACACTTGGGGACCTCGTCCTGCTAGAGCACAGCTCAACTTGAACCAGCCTCACGGCAAGTGCTGGGCAGCTGACATGGCTGGAGGCCACCATGCTGGACGGCACAACTCTGGGGTTCATGTCTGAGGTGCCTACTTAGAATGTCGGTTTGCGGGGTTTCCAACTAATTGATCATCGGTCCACAATCACTTGCTAAGTGTCTCCTCCCAACGGGTTCCTCATGATGGACAAGCTGAATCTGGGCTCTGGTGGTTCTATCAGGAACCAGAGGAGGGGCTGTCATGGCCTTTCTCTACAGGCAGGACCCTTCCCAGCAGAAAGGCAGCTGCAATAGATGCTGCCTACCATGGCCTTCACCCCACCCCCTGCCTCTTTCTCAGATTTGCAAGATGTATTTGCCCCATCTTCCACTTAAATGAACTCACACATCACAGCCAAAGAAAGCAAATCCTTCTCAAAAAAGGCCTTTTTCCTACTGATCCCTGTTCTCCTGGCGGGGGTGGGGGCGGTGGGGGAGATGTGTAGAGTTTGACGTTAACAAAGACTTTCCCCAAAGGAGCAGAGGCAGTGACAAAACCCACTGAAAAAGAGCAATTAATTATGGATCCCCTAAAAACTGGCTGCTGGCTACCTGGAATGAGGGCTGGCCAACATATAAGACAGGTACCACGATGAGCAAACTGAGATCAGAAAAACGAATGAACTGCCCACTTGCTGCCCTGGGAATTCCAGGATGAAGAGGACAGCAAGGAAGAGTCGCCCCTCTCAAATTTTATTTTCTTTTTTCTTTTTTAGGGCCGCACCCACAGCATATGGAAGCTCCCAAGCTAGCGGTCAAATCAGAGCTGTAGCCGCCGGCCTACACCACAGCCACAGCCACGCCAGATCTGAGCCACATCTGCGACCTACACCACAGCTCACGGCAATGCAGGATCCTTAACCCACTGGGTGAGGCCGGGGATCGAACCTGCAATCTCATGGATGCTAGTCAGATTCCTTTCCACTGAGCCACGAGAGGAACTCCACCCCTCCCAAACTTTAATCATTCATCTGCTAACTTTTCCGGTTTTGTCCTCTCCGTGCAGTGTCTGTTGTTGTCTTTATTCACCAGTGCTCTTGAAATCAGCTCATCTATCTTTTTCATGAACTAATTTAAAAAGGAAATGCTACCCATAAACTCGAGGAAAAACAAGGATAATTCTTGTTCTAAATAGAAGGTAGCTAGAAATATAAACACATAGCAGTTAATTTCTTTAAAGTTTGTTCACGCCCTGCCCTGCGGAAAGTGACCTTGAGCTCCACCAGGGCACCCTGGGCACTTCAAAAAGGCTGCCATCAGAAGTTGAGACCTGGCTGGAGTTACCGCTGTGGCAGGATCCACAGCATCTTGGGAGCGCTGGGATGCAAGTTCGATTGATCCTGGGCCCTGCACAGTGGGACAGTAGGTTCAGGATCCGGCGTTGCCACAGCCATGGTTTCAGTCATGACTGCGGCTCGGATCTGATCCCTGGCCCAGGAACTCCACATGCTGCGGGGTGGCCAAAAATGAAAAAACAAAACAAAACAAAACAACAACAACAACAACAACAAAACAGGAAAGAAAAGAAATTGAGACCTGGCTGCTTTGTCTGGCTGGCTGGGAAGAATTGGCGGAGGAGAAGGAGAAGGAGGAGGAGGAGGAGGAGGAGGAGGAAAGGCACCCTCGGCAGGGCACGCGGTGTGGACGAGGGGCAGAGGCTGAAGGGGTGGTGGAGGGCGGGGCGTGTACATGCGGAGAGGAACCTGCCGCTGGCGTCATCAAATCCATTACCTGCAATGGACCTGTCACAGGGGAACAGGGACTGACCCACTTTGGAAATACTTTAAAAGCGAGGACTGAAACAATAGTCTTCTGGTAACTCCCAGTTAACCCGAAAACAATTAACCCGAGCCCCCACTGCCACTCCCCAGCGCTTCCCAGCACTGATTATACTCGTCCCCTGGGGGGAAAAAAGCCTATTTTCTGGAGGATGGTGAACGCTGGATGCACATGTCCTAGGGTGGGGGAGGGGGCAGGAAAGGCGAAAACAAGGAAGACAGTCAAAGGTCAATGACAGGATGCGGACACTGGACCCCCATTCCCCACCAAAGCAGATGCGTGTGTGCACGTGTGCGTGTGCGTGTGTGAGAGTGAAGGCCCTCAGGGCCAGCTCAGGCCATCAAAGACACTCATACCTTGCAAAAGGTCAGCTTCTAAATTGGTCAGGGTAAGCCTGGCCAGGCTGAATCCCAAGGGGAAGAGCCAGCCTGATCTTTGCAAGAGCTGAGCCGAAGTCTCACAAACACAGGGGCTTTTGCATATGTGTCAGATCAGCGCGCTCCCTGCCAGTGGCTGCCCCATCGGGGCCTGGAAACCTTGGCAGTGACAAGCGGTCCCAGAGGAGATGCTGGTCTGCCCTCTCAGATGAAGTACAGTGCAGCTTTCCGGCCCATCCAGGCCAGAGACAATGCTTTCAAAAGCCCTTGGAAAAGAAAGTCATATATCCTGCAACAGCATATTCGCTAGATGCTATGATGGCATTTTATAAGGTCATATATAACGCCAGCAGTAGCTGTAAAAAAATTTATTATTCAGGCCCAGAAAGGCATATAAATCCCTGCAAAATGGAGGTTTTTCTTTTAAAAAGTGGTTTAGTTCTTACTACCCTTTGCCTCAGATCATTCCTGGAAGATAGTGGCCTGAGTTCAACTTGCAGCACCACAGTTCTGCCCAAACTGGGTCCTGGGTGCAAGATTCTACATTGCGAAGTCCAGGCAAGGCCCCCTTCCCAGGGCTTGGCCTTCTGGGCAAACAGGAGTGGGAGGCTCCTTAAAACCGTTTCCAGGAGTTCCCGTGTGGCTCAGCATGTTACAAATCCAGCTAGCATTCATGTGGATGAGGGTTTGGTCCCTGGCCTCAGTCAGGGGTTAAGGATCCAGTATTGCCGTGGCTGTGGGGTAGGCCGGCAGCTGTAGCTCCCATTCCACCCATAGCATGGAACTTCCATATGCCGCAGGCGCAGCCCTAAAAATTAAGAAAAAAAGAATCTTTTCCAGTCCCACTGGTTCTTTGACAACCTCATAAGATATTGTACAAACTCCAGGGTCCAAGGAGGGTGTCCTCTTCCCTCCAACCTGAAGCTTTAGTCACACTTTCCTACCTTAACGGTTTCTGCGCTCTCCCCCACCTCCTGCCCCCACGTGCCCAAATCCTTCCCGTCCACTCTACACATTAATGGCCCTGACACCTGCCCCCTCCTCTCCTTTCGCACTGGCCCTGCCTGGCTCAGGCCTTCATCATAGCTCTTCTGGACAGAACGCCCCTCTTCTGGTGCCCTTGCTTCCAAGCTCATTTTCCAATCCCTTCCCCAAGCAGCAGCCAGAGGGACCTTCTCGCACTGGTCTTGGGCCATGTTCCTCTCCTGCTCAAACACCGTCTATGGCTCCCCACTGCCTAGCTGACACATCTCAAGCTCCCTGAACGGTCTACATCGTCTGGGGCCGGGCCTACCTCATCAGGCCCATCTTCTGCCATTCTCTGCTCCTCTCCTTGTTCACCATTAATAAATATATACGTTTGCTTTTTAGGGCCGCACCTGCGGCACATGGAGGTTCCCAAGCCGGGGGTCGAATTGGAGCTACAGCACAGCAGCGTGGGATCTAAGCCGCCTCTGTGACCTACACCACAGCTCATCGCAACGCCGGATGCTTAACCCACTGGGGGAGGCCAGGGATCAAACCCGCGTCCTCCTGGATACTAGTCAGGTTCGTTAACTACTGAGCCACAATGGGAACTCCAATATATTTTTGGTGATCTCCTGAGAGAACACCTCCTTTCATCTCTGTTCTCTCCATTGGAATGGCCATGTGTCCTCGCAGGCCTGCCTCTCCTGACCCACCCTTACTCACCCTTTAGGACCATGGTGTGGGCCGAGGCTCCTCCAGGGAGCCTTCCGGGTGTGCTCTGGGTTGGACTAGGTGCTCCTTATGTTATCACAGACCTGGGGGCACTCCACCAGGGAGAGAGATCAGAAGCCCATTTCTTATGCAACAACTCCCATGACAAATGATCAGGAAAAATACAAAAGGACAGAAAGAGAGACACAGCAAGACAGCTCATTTGGGAGTTTCCAGTGTGGCTCAGTGGAAACGAACCCAACTCATCACCGTGAGGACTCAGGTTTGATCCCTGGCCTTGCTCAGTGGGTTAAGGATCTGGTGTTGCTGTGGCTGTGGTGTAGGCAGGCAGCTGGAGCTCTGATTCCACCCCTAGCCTGGGAACTTTCATATGCCACGGGTGTGGCCCTAAAAAGACCCCCCCCCCAAAAAAAGACAGCTCTTTAAAATAATATAGGGGACCCTCTCCACCCTTTCACTCGATGAAATGAGTCTACCACATCTTGCAATGATTTATCTCTCCATCTAGCCCAGGGGTCCTTGTCCACAGACGTGGGGGTCTGCGGAAAGAATTCCGGGGGACTTGAAGGTCTGTATTTATGTTCATAATCACTTTTTCTAACTCTAACTGTAATCTAGCATGTCTTTTGGTTATGAATGTAGACACCAGATTGCAGAGGTATTAGCAAGACCTGAGACTCTGACACCAACAGAAATGACAGATATTTTCCTATCATACTGCTTTGCGAGCAGATGTCTCAAAATATTATTCCCACTTGTCACTACTTCAAAATTATGGTGGTTATTAGACCTGCCGCCAAATCTAGTTACTTAATGTGTTAATAAAGGTGCAAATGCATTATTACCCCACATATTTGTTATATATATATATATGTATACACACACACACATATATAGGTAGATGTATTTCAATATAACTGCTTTCCTTTGTGTTCTGATGCATTTATTTATTTGCATTCAGAAATATTATTCAGAGAAGGGGGGGCTAGGTTTTGCCAGATGCCACAGGGGTCCATGACACAGAAAAGGTTTAAATGCCCTGCTCTATCTGTGAGCACTGGTCTGTCATCTTCCAGCCTCTGCTATCTGAAGCAGTGTTCAGTGTGTAACAGTGATTTTTTTTGTATCTACCTATTAATCTATCCTTCCCCTCCATCCGCCTTCCTTCTTTCCATCTGTTCCCTCCACCACCTGCCTCCATCTTTCCATCTACCTGATCCAGGCCACAGTCCTAACTGCTGACACATCTGCAATCGGCCCCCAGATCCAGTTCCAGGAGGAGATGTATTCAGTTGGGAAAAAAGGTGACCTCTGTCTCTTGTGTGGCCCTGGGCATGATGCATCTGGCTCAGAGCAGTGTCTGCAAATCTCACACCACAGGCTGGGGCCCCAAGCCCAGATGCAGCCAAACGCCAGAGTCCAATCCGTTTATTCGCTAAAGCCAGGGAATGCTTGGCTTGTTTCCAAAACATCAGAGTGATGGAGCCTTAAAGGAAGGGGGAGGGTCACCGCCATTATCAAAGCCACCTATCTGTCCAGCATGGCAGGTCCAAGGCAGGCACACCTCAGAGATGTTGCGGGTTCAGTTCTAGACCGTGGTAAAACTAGCCACATCAATTTTTTGGTTTCGCAGCATATAAACAAGTTGTTTGCACCCTACTGTTACCTATTAGGTGTGCAGTAACATTGCATTTTAAGAAACCAATGTATGTATCTTAATTAAAAATCTTTATCATTAAATATGCCCAACGCAATCCCAACAGTAGCATCCAAGGTCACGGATTCGGATCACCACAACAAATGTAATCATAATGAAAACGTTCAAAATACGGTGAGAATGACCAAAACGTGACACACACAGGAAGTGAGCAAATGCTGTTGGAAAAACGGATTTGCTCTAGGCAGGATTGCAGCAAACCTTCAATTTGTAAAACAAAACAAAAACAAAACAAAAACCATAACATCTGCAAAGCTCAGGAAAACAGAGATTACCATACCAAGCGAAGTCAGAAAGAGAAAGACAAATACCAAATGATGATCACTTGTATGTGGAATCTAAAATATGACACAAATGAACCTGTCTACAGAACAGAACCAGACTCACAGACACAGCAGACAGACTTGTGGCTGCCGGGGGGGGGGGGGGGGGGGGGGGGGGCAGGAATGCAGTGGGAGGCTGGGGTCAGCAGATGCAAACTGGGATGGATAAACAACACGGTCCTACTGTGTGGCACAGGGAACCATATTGAAAATCCCGTATTAAACCATAATGGGAAACACTATGAAAAAAAGCGTGTGTGTATAAAACCGCATCACTTTGCTGTACAGTAGAAATTAATACAATGCTATAAATCAACTATACTTCACTACGAAAAAAAAATAAGAGAAAACGTCTGGGGTTAGTAGATGCAAACTGTGGCCTTTGGAGGGAAGAAGCCATGAGATCCTTGCTGTGCGGCACCGGGAACTCTATCTAGTGACTCGTGATGGAGCCTGACGGAGGAGAATGTGAGAAAAAGAATGGATCTATGTGTGTGTGACTGGGTCCCTTTGCCGTACAGTAGAAAACGGACAGAACACTGTAGACCAGCTACAATGGAAAAAATAAAAATCATTAAAAAATAATAAAACTTAAACCCCAAAACCCCAAGGTCTGCAAGCTCCCCACTTCTCCACAGGACACGTGACCTCGGAGGGCCTCTTTAGCTCCTCCCGAGCCTCAGTTTCATGATCTGAAAGCTCCCCCGGGTGCGGGGAACGTGGTTCGGTGAGTCAGGGGGTGTTGGGCCCTTAGGCCGGTGCTGGCGGCACGCGCACTCAGTCCCAGGCCCCCACGCCGCACATCTGCGGGAGGCCAAGGACGAGAACACGGCCACCCGTCACCCAGGGAAACGGAGCTGAAGAATTCGTCAACAGATACGACGGTTACAAAATGCTCCCACCCGCTCATCTCTAAAATGCAAATCCAAACAGCAAGTACTGTTTTTACCCGTCAGGTTGACAGAGATTACACAGATTGATAATCATCAGAGCTTTGAGAGGGGAAACGGGAAATCGCTGTGATAGGCAATGTGAAGAAACCTCTGAATAGGAAGGTTCCGCCAGGCCTGTCAAAACCTAACACACACACCCCCTCTGAGCCCGTCATCCCCAGCGTAAGCATTCACCCCCCCAGACACACACACACAGCTGTGGAAAGATCTGTGTACAGGGATGGCAACATTAACATAGGGGCCAGAGGGGTCCCCGCTGTGGCGCAGCGGAAATGAATCCAACTAGGACCCATAAGGAAACAGGTTTGATCCCTGCCCTTGCTCAGTGGGTTAAGGATTTGGCGTTGCTGTGGCTGTGGTGTAGAACTGCAGGTGTGTCTCTGATTCAACCCCTAGCCTGGGAACCTCCATATGCCACAGGTGTGGCCCTAAAAAGCAACAACAACAACAAAAAAAAACAAACAAAAAAGGACAGGGAACACACACACACACACAGAGAGAGAGAGAAACAATCTAAATGTCCACTAGTAAGAAATCAGTTAAATAGATGATGGAGTATTTAATTCATTCAATGATTTTTTTTTCTTTTTTTTTTTAGTCTTTTTAGGGCTGCACCTGCTGCATATGGAAGTTCCCAAGCTAGGGGTTGAATCAGAGCTCTAGCTGCCGGCCTACACCACAGCCACACAGGATCCAAGCCACGTCTGTGACCTACACCACAGCTCACGGCAATGCTGGATCCTTAACCCACTGAGCAAGGCCAAGAATCAAACCTGTGTCCTCATGGATACTAGTCAGGTTCATTAAATGCTGAGCCATGACAAGAACTCCCATTCAATGAATATTTATTGAACAGTTACTACAAACCAGACACCAGGCTGAGTGCTGGAGAAAATAGAAGGCAGTTAAAAACAATGAGGAAGAGTGATAGCTGCTGACAGAAATCAACATCTAAGATACAGAGCGGAACAGTCAGTTATTATAAAATATGTTTCTTTTTTCCTTTTTTTTTGTCTTTTTAGGGCCACCCCGGGCATATGGAAGTTTCCAGGGGTCGAATTAGAGCTACAGCTGCCGGCCTACACCACAGCCACAGCCACATAGGATCTGAGCCTTGTCTGTGACCTACACCACAGATCATAGCAACATCAGATCCTTAACCCACTGAGCGAGGCCAAGGATCGAACCTGAGTCCTCATGGATGCTAGTCAGGTTTGTTACTGCTGAGCTATGACAGCAACTCCTAAAATACGTTTCTTTAGATTATTTTTCATTGAGACAAAATGCCCCCCCTCACCCACAGTAATATGCAAAGAAACTACTAGAAGGAGAAGTAAGAAAACTGCTAATAACAGTTGCCTCTGAAGACTGGAAAAAGGAGTATAAGGATTTACTTTTCCCTTGATACTCTCTTGTATTATTTGATTTATCTTTTATCATGTGCTTGTATTACTTCATATGCTTCCCACCTACAGTAAATCCAGTCGGCTCTGCTCTCGGCAGAATCCACAATCGAACCTCTTCTCTTGCCCTCCTCCACTGTGAACACGCTGGTCCAAGCCACCGCTGCATTGCCCTGGCTACTGCAACAGCCACCTCCTTGCTCGTCTCCCTGGGCCTGCCCTTGACCAGCGACAGTGCAGTTTCAATAGGACCGCAACCAATCCCAACTTTAAAGTCAGGCCATGTCACGCCTCTGCTCAAGTTCCTTCAGAGGCTTCCCAGCAGGGAGTGCAGGCAAAAGTCCTTTCTGGTTCAACAAGATCCTAATGATCTGGTCCCACATCCCCCCAGCACACACACTTATTCTTTCTTGCGTTAGCCACACCGGTTTCTATGATGCAACCACATGCCGAGCACCTCCTACCTCAGGGCCTTTGCACTGGCTGCTCCCTGTTCCTTGTCCACCCGCGCTCTTCAGGTCTCTGCTCAAACATGGCCTCATTTTCGCACAGCCCCGCCAATGTCAAAGGGCAACCCCTCCTCAACTGACCAGGCCTGGCCCACCCCTCTCCTGCCTAACTTCCCTCCGTAGCACTTGCCCCCATATGATATAACATCTCAACACACATCTCTCATTTACCATTTGGCTAGAAAGAGAGAATGCGACGGCAGGAGGGTCTGCCTTGTTCACTGCTGTATTTCTAGCCCCTAAAACAGTATCTGGCACAGAGCAGGCCCTCAACAAATATTCACTGAATGAACTATTTGATAATATAATAAGAGGAGAACACAATATACTATTGATCAGAGCAACGATGAAAAACAAATCCAGAAAAAGACCTCAAGTCCCAGAAGGAAAATTCAAAAATATAAATAAAGGAGCAAAAATTAAGAACAAGGATGTTTCCAGCCACCGGGAACAGGGTGGAGAAACTCTCAATGATAAACTAACACAGAGACAAGCAATGTCCAGGGGCACACAGCGGCCCGCTTGTCATAAGCCAACACTCCGCACATAGGCCCCTTTCATGGAGCCCAGGGAGACGAGAGCAGCTGATGTGACTGCAGCACAGTGTCAGCTCAGTAACCAGGGAGGGAAACCAGCCGGTCTGAACACGTTACAGAGTCAGTCCCAAAGCCACAGACTATTTCCGGGTGTCAGACAAGCCCACACCCTCCTGAGACAGCCAAACCACAGCGAATGTGCCAACCCCGCGCCTGCCGGCTTCACAAGCCCCGCCTGAAAGGCGGCCCTCTCCCCACCAAGCACTTGAGCTAAAAGTAACGCACGCAGGGTTCAGAGCTGGGGTTGGGGGTCTCCAGCCCAGGGCCCTTTATCTTTCTGTGCCTCAGTGTTTGCTGGAACATTCGAATTTTCCTTTCTATCTCATCTGACCCACACTCAAATTAGCATGTGCTAATTTGTTTATGACCCTGGCCCATGTGAAGTCCCTTGAGAGCAAAGACTTAAAATCCAATGAGATTGAGGGTGGTGGCGGCGAGGGGGGAGGGGGTTTCCGCAAGCAGTGGACTTGACCTAACCCTCCTAGCACCGTTTCATCACAGTCCCTGCAAACCACACCAGGTCAGGCTAGGGGTTCTCAACTGGGGTCAGCGTGTCGCTAGGGGACACCGGCTGTGTCTGGAGATATTTGGGGTGGTTCCAACTGGGGAGGCGGTGGTGCCACTGGCATCTGGTAGCAAGAGACCAGGTCACCCTCATAGGACAGCCCCCACGATGACAAGGGATCCAGTCCCAAATGGCAGGAGTGCCTTGGCTGAGCAAACCCGGTGGATGAGCAGGGTGAAGGGGGCCACCCTGGGGAAGGGAGACCTCTAAAAGGTGCATGCACGAAGTTCCCAATATCGAGCAGCAGAAACAAATCTGACTGGTATCCATGAGGACACAGGTTTGATCCCTGGCCTCGCTCAGTGGGTTAAGGATCAGGCTGTGGTGTAGGCTGCAGACAAGGCACAGATCCTGCGTTGCTGTGGCTCTAGTGTAGGACGGCAGCTACACCTCCGATGAGACCCTTAACCTGGGAACCTCCATATGCCTCGGGGGTGGGCCTAAAAAGACAAAAAAAGAGGGCGGGGGGCCTGCAGGCTGGAGCCAGAAGAATTGATGAGACCTGGCCCCGCCCTCCGCCCTGGGGCTACTGCTGGTTGGCAGCCGGCTGTTTGAGGAAGCTGTGTGGGGACAGCCAACCGGGTGTGGTTGCACTGCCCGGCCATGTTGGAACACACCCTCACCTCAAGAAGATGCTTCTTCATTAAAAGAACCATGCCTGCCTCTGTCAGTCTGCCGACCGCCCTGAGTCCCAGTGGGCTTGGCCTTTGCTCCTGTGGTGACAACACAGCTACCCCCTGCCCTGTATGCAGGCAAATATCCCACCCGGCCCACTCACAGGACTCAGGCACCAGGCTCAGCGGCCAAATACATGCTGGCATTTTAACCAATGCTACTTCCCTCTCTGCAAAGGGGGAACCAGCCATCCAAATAGAGAAGGGAGAATGTTCCAGAAACAGGACAACCAAGGGGACCTCCTGGCGTCTTCACCCTGACCAGGGCACGGGCTGGGAACACGCAAGGAGCCTGGAGTCCCCACCCCACACACAAAAGAGAAAGCAGGCTGAGGTTAGTTTTTATAAGTGACGATGAAGTGTCCTCACCTCCTTCTCTAAAGATCCCTGAGGAGGCCGGCGTTGTCACAGCTGCTTTAACCAGGGGGGACACTGAGTCCCAGGAGGCTGAAACACGTGTTGAAGGGGATACATTCAGCAAGTGAAGAGGCCAGGACTCGAACCCAGGACTGTAAGGGGACAATCCATACTCCCAGCCAGGCATGGTTCTGTTGATTAAGACATTTTAACACCCTGGGGCTACTGCTGGTGCCCTGGTGTTTTTCAGAGACACTGAGGTACGGGGACATCAGCTGGCAGGTGGCAGGTCTCAGGGCAAGTGGCAAGCCAGGTGATCTGGTGCAAAGTCCACAAGGCCCCTCTCTGCCCTACCAAATGGCTGCACAGGGTGACCAGGTCCAGGCTGCCCTGAGCGGCTTGGCAGCTGACGCCCTAAAAGGATAGACAATCTTGTCTGTGCAGGGAGTGCCACCGAGACCATGCCCCAAGGGAGGGGCCTGTCGGGGTGGGGGTGGGGGAGTGAGTGGAACAGACCAGGAGGAGTCTTTTATGACAGGTGACCTTGGGCCCCATCCAAAGGGGGCAGCTGGTCCTTGCCACTAGCTGTCTTCTAGAGGGTCAGCAGGGTTTTACCTTCCAGTTTTTCAAAAATCCTTCAACACCCCTCCCTGCCTCCAAACAAACAAAGACCCGGGGGGCCCAGCTGAAGATGTCACCAGGAAGCCTGGGCATGACCTTGGGACTAGGATGATGTCATGAGAAAGTTACCTCCTGCCCCCATGATAAGCAAGGGCCTTATAATTAGGGCGGGGAGCTTCTGGCAAAGAAGTCGCTTTAGGTCCCTTTTACAGCTGGCTGGGCTTTTCCTTCTCAGCACAATAAAACGGTCCCACTGCCCGCAGCCCCGCCCTTCTGGCACCTGCACCCAGGCTCACTTAAGTTTGCCACCCAGTCCTTTTCCTTCAGCGGACAAACAGGAGCTATAGTTCCCAGAGGAAAATGAGAAAGGGGTTATTACAATTAAGAAGTTCCTCTGCAGAAAGGCACTGGAACCTGGCAGGGAGGGTTACAGGAGGTTGGAGCTGGGAGGGGGCATCCCAGTTCCTCAGCCAGGACCCCCTGGACTGGAGAAGTGGCCAGGGGTTCTCAGAGGTGGTGGCGCTTCTGAGAAATCAGATTCAAGTGCTAAGAAGGGTGTATTTCCTGGAGGCGTGACAGAAAGAGAGAAAAGGAGAGTCCGCCAAGGCCTTCCTTGCAGGCGCAAAGAACTTCTCTGCCTGTCCCTCTGCTCGGAGGTGGGGGGTGGGGGGGTGGCTAAAGGCCTGCCCTTCCGCCTCGTCAGCCTGGACAGGCAGCGGGTGCGAATGACGAGACACAGAGCAAAGTGGCCCCTGCCTGGGGTCCCTTTCTCATGCCTGCGGGCCTTCTCAGGCTTTATTTAGCACGAAGGTGTTGGGAACATTTTGCTTCTCAGTTTGGTTCTGGGGGGAGGTTGTCACAAATAGAATGACAGCCCTGACCCTCTGCCCAGAAAAATGCCCAGACACCCACCGTTGGGCATCAAGTTTCAAGAGCATCCCTGTTCCTTCCCATCCATTCTGAGACCATCCCTTGGTCTGAAAACCTCCCCTTTTATCACAACATAACATGAGATGACAGTGACTCACCCTGGGAAACTCTGGAGGCAGTGCTGTGTAGGGAACGAGCTGGAGGCAGGCTCGGTGGCCAGGCCCCCAGGAAACAGATGCCACTCCCCTAGGGGGTAGCTGGGGACACTTTACAAAGAGACACTTTCTAAGGGAAATGAGGAAAGCAGGGCTAGCCTCAGCGGGGATCTGTGTGATCAGATCCTGGAGAAAGAAGCTTAGCTATGACTCGCCACCCCCCTCATTCCACTGTCCCCGGGCTCCCATCTCCTGCCTCCGTTTGGCCAAAGCAATGAGCAATCCAAGCTGATGAAATCCAAGGTCAGGATGGAGTTGGGGCAGAAGACACCCAATACCTTCATCTCAGCTGAGACTTAATGCCCGAGGTGGAATGAGCACGAGGGTGCCTGCAGGGGATGTGGGGCCGCTGACCTTCCCCGTTGAGCCCACTGCATCCCATTACTAGGAACCATGTGATGCTCATCTGACAATGGCAGAGCATTGAGGTCGGCCATTAGGATGCTCAGGGACCACGAACACTTTTGAGCCACCCTGGGTTTTCTCTCATGTAAAGAAAAAGGCGGATCCCGATTAGCCCTGAGGGACAGCGGGCACAGCAAACGCTGCAGGACATGAAGCCCGGCTCCGGTCCTCCCTCTGTCTCTCAGGAAAGCTGCGGCCCTGGACCAAGTTTTTAACCTGTCAATGCCCTGTTGTCTTCACCTTCAAAGGAGGGGAACACGAGCCCCTTCCCCCAGTGCTGGGGTCATGATCAGATGAGATGACGCATAAAAGCCCTTAGCAGAGTCCTAGATGCAAAGGAAACATGTGGGCAGTGTTACAGAAGCAGCATCTGGGGTCCGTTCTGGTTCTGAAATGCTCCAAGTCTGGCCCCTGGGTATTGACGTTGACATCCCTCACCCTCCTCTGTCCTCATCCGTCCTGCTGCTATTTTAGGGGACAGCAATTTTCTTAACTGAATTATCATGATAACTAGAACCTTCTAAGCCAGCCTGAACATTCCAGCCCCAGAATCTTCTCTTGTTAAGCTCCCAAGTTCCCATCCATAGGAGGAAGAGACAGACGAAAACTCCAACATTCTGGGACGTGTGATATTTCGCCAAACGTCAGCAGCACCTGCTCACTGACCCTCCAGCTTGCACTTCGATGCAAATCTGGCGACACAGCCCTGAGACTCAATTGGTGACACCGTGGCTTCCGCTCAGTGCTTGGGGTCGGGGGCCTCTGCGAGGTGCATCTGCTTTGGGGGAGTTGTGAGTGTCCCTTCCTCACTGTGCGACCACTCTGCTTGCTCTTTGCAGGGGGACCCTCCCACTGCCCAGAACCTCATCTGGAATTCTCTCCATACAGACTGGTATTTCCAAACCTGTCTGCCGGGGATTGCCGAGAAAATGATTACCCTACTTCTATCTCTATTTACAACTATATCTATAACTCCAGCTATATCTGCGTCTAATCTATGCCCACGTTTATAGCGACATCATCTCAATATGTAGTCTGTATCTCTGCAGCTAATCTCCATGTTGATCTAATCTATATGTAGCATATATATGTTATATTGTTTACATTATCCATACATGCATTACAATGTATGAGATATGATGTATACAGACAGAAGATATAGATATAAATTAGATACAGATTCGAAAGATATAGGGATTAGACACAGAGATACAATTGGGTATAGAATTATATTTTCTAAGACACAATGCATATATACATGACAGCTAAACTATAATGTGTATGATAACACATTATATAATATATGTATTATACAGTCGCCCCTCTGTATGTCTGGGAGGATTCAGGGCCCCATACAGAGAACAAGATACATAGGTGCTCAAGGCCCTTATCTAAAATGGCACAGGGAGTTCCCGTCGTGGCTCAGTGGTTAACAAATCCGACTAGGAACCACGAGGTTGTGGGTTCGATCCCTGGCCTCGCTCAGTGAGTTAAGGATCCAGCATTGCTGTGAGCTGTGGTGTAGGTTGCAGACGTGGCTCAGATCCCATGTTGCTATGGCTCTGGCGAAGGCCGGTGGCTGTAGCTCCAATTAGACCCCTAGCCTGGGAACCTCCATATGCCGCAGGAGCAAAGGCAAAAAGACCGAAAAAAAAAGACAAAAAAAAAGGGAGTTCCCGTCGCGGCGCAGTGGTTAACGAATCCGACTAGGAACCCTGAGGTTGCGGGTTCGGTCCCTGCCCTTGCTCAGTGGGTTAACGATCCGGCGTTGCCGTGAGCTGTGGTGTAGGTTGCAGACGCGGCTCGGATCCCACATTGCTGTTGCTGTGGCTCTGGTGTAGGCTGGTGGCTACAGCTCCGATTCAACCCCTAGCCTGGGAACCTCCATATGCCGCGGGAGCGGCCCAAGAAATAGAAAAAAGACCAAAAAAAAAAAAAAAGGCACAGTATTTGCATATAGCCTGTAATACATTCTCCCGTATACTTTAACTCACCTCTAGATGATTTATAATACCTAAGACAATGTAAATGCTAAGTGAATAGTTGCCAGCACATGGCCAAGGCAAATTGGGCTCTTTAGAACTTTCTGGAATTTTGTCTAATTCATGGTGGTTGAGTCTGTGGACGTGACTGGACATACATACATTACGTAACAAAGTTACAGATCTAATAACGACATCTACATCTCTGTCTCTGCCTAGTACACTTCTGTAACCTGTACCTAATGCCTCTCTCCGTTCATCTAGTTTAGCAACGTAGCAATGTAGGAAGGAGCCCTTCCTTTGGAACCGAGTTCTAATCCAGTCTCCACTTACTGACTGTAACTTTTACAGGAAACTCAGTCTCTCTGGGACTCGGTTGGCCCCTCTGTAAAATGGGACTAAGATTAGTACCTGCCCAATCGGGTTATGTTTCCTGATAAGTGGAAGCTAGACTCTCGGGTCCAAACCCTGGCTGCTCCACCCGTTAGCTACTAGACAAGCAGCTTACCCTGGTACCGCCTCAGTTTCTCATCTGTTACATGGGGATGACAGTAATCCCTCTCACAGGGGAGAGCTGTGAAATCGGAGTAACTCCACGTAATGAGCCTACTGAGGACAATTCCCATCATGTTTGTTGTTTTATTGCTTTGTTTTGTTTTTTTGGCCTTGTCCACGGCATGTAGAAGTTCCCAGACCAGGGATCGAACCTGCACCACAGCAGTGCCAACACCTGATCCTTAATCCACTGCACCCCCAGGGAACTCCCAGTGCTTAATGAACGTTGGCTAAAAGCACTGTGTTTGCAGATATACGTGCCATGTGTGGTTGTCGCCTCATAATAAACACAGAGTCAACATATATGGGTCTAAGGAGCAGTCATTTGAGGTGTCAAGGGCTCAACTCAAACCTTCAATGTGTTGGGAGAAGGCGGCGCCCACTGAGAACAGAGAAATGATGACCTCAACAGAATCTATTTCTCCAAATGGTGCCTGTGGCCACATTTTAGGGAACTCGCCGGCTATTTGTGGAATAGTTGCATCACTTGGTTTGCCCAGAGTCACACGGACGAGGGAGGCACCGTGGCTGCAGCCCAGCAAACCCTTCCTGAGATCGTTTCTACGGCCAGATCCAGCCTCCCTGCCCGCCGAGCCAAGCCCTGGCCCAGGCAGTGGTCCAGCTGGCCACCTCCCCGCCCCACCCCTCCCACCAGGGCTAATTAAAGACCCAGCAAATCAGAGCCAGAGGAAACGATCGTGGTGGAAGGATCTGGCTGGACCCCAAGCCAGGCCTGTCTGCTCCAGAAAGCTTCTGCTCCCCCACGGAGGCTGGCGGGAGGGAAGCAGATGAGCTGAGAAGCAATTTGGTCTTGCGGTCCTCTCGACAGATGCTGGGCACCGTAAGAATTAATGGCCTGGAGACTCAGGTAAGAGCCGTTCAGAGACTCTCTGATTACTCCCCAAACCACTCTCCATGGAGGAAAAGGTTTGTCGAAGCCCAGAGCTGGAAGCGAGGCCAGGAGACAGCCATTGCTTTCATCCGGCGAGGCGGGAAGAGCTTCAGGACAGAGAAGTTTGCACAGAGGTGGCTGTGATCTGTCTCTGAAAGAGGAACTGGGCCTTGAGTTTTTCACCAGGCCTGCTCCGTGAGTCCAGAAGTCTTGCCTCGCCCCTCTCTGAACCCAGCCAACCAGATGGGTTTTAAAATGTTTTTCCCCTTAATTCTGCACGTTCTCTGCTCCGTTGGGCCCTAGCATCTTGCAGGAAACCGTATCTGAGAGGTACTTCCCTTTGGCACACATGGTGCATATGCTCATCAGCGTCATGAGTCACCCCCCCGCCCCGGCATGTTGTCACTTATGGGCAACTCAGACCTGGTGACTTTGCAGGAAAGATGTGTCATGGCCAAGAGCCTGGGGGCAGGAGGTCTGATATTAACCAGAGAGGGTGATGTTTGAACATAAACAGAAGAACACCAGGGAAGGAACAAATTACACCCTTCTATGTGGGCACAACTACACGGCTGGGACGGGCTTTCTAAAATAGGCTGCCACAGAGCAAATGACACTACGACGGCATTTCTCACCCTGGGCACTACTGACACTTGGGGCCAGCAGGTCTTTCTCGCACATGAGGTAGGGTGTTCGGCAGCATCCCCAGCCTCTGCCCACTAGATGCCAGGAGCACAATCAGAAATACCTCCAGACATCACTAGATATCCCCTGGCGTGAAGGGGACACACCCCCAAGTTGTGAACCACTGGTTCCAACTCAGGCGTCTGTTCAGCAGAGCAAGAACCAGCGAATGATGACTATTAGCTGGATTTCTCACTGAAGCCCCGATTATCCCAGCACAACTTTGCTTAAATTGCAAGTGCCCTTGGCCTTGTCAGTCAGAATGCTCATCCTGGGCTTAGTTTGACCAGGCGGCCCTCGGTTTAAGCCCCTTTTCCTCTCTCCCACCTCCTCAGTCTTTGCCCTTCACTCTTGCCTGAGAAGGTAATGCCTTATTCATTTTGACTTTTTTTTTTTTCTCTTAGGGCCGCTCCTGAGGCATATGGAGACTCCCAGGCTAGGGGTCACATCAGAGCTGTAGCCACAGGCCTACACCACAGCAACATGGGATCTGAGCCAGATCTGTGACCTACACCACAGCTCATGGCAACGGTGGACCCTTAACCCGCCAACCAAAGCTAGGGATCGAACCCGCATCCTCACGGATGCTAGTCAGATTCGTTTCCACCGAGCCACAATGGGAACTGCTCATCTTGACTTTCTAATGACACACAGGCATTGAAGGCGCTCCAAGGAGCTAACACTTTAATTGATTCTAAGGAAAGTGGACATTATTTTTACAGGAACCCAGATACAATATGCAAAACCTTCAGGACACCGTCACTGCCATCCCTGTGCCTGGTTAACCCTTTCCACTGTAAGCTCTCAGCTCGAATGTCAACTCCTGAGCTGGACACTTCCAGAGAGAAAATCCCCCAAATACCCCCTACCGCCCATCTGTGGGTGCCCAGTCACTCCCTCTTACAGACAGTCTGGTCTTATTTTATTTTATTTTATTTATTTATTTATTTTTGGTATTTAGGGCCACACCCACAGGGCATATGGAAATTCCCAGGCTAGGGTTGAATCTGAGCTACAGCTGCTGGCCTACACCACAGCCACAGCAACTCGGAATCTGAGCCGTGTCTGCAACCTACACCATAGCGCATGGCAACACCGGATCCCAAATCTGCATCCTCATGGATACTAGTCAGATTCGCTCCAGCTACACCACAATGGGAACTCCTTATTTGTTTTAATCTTAATTTTTTTTTTTAATTTAAGTATACTTGATCTACAATGTTGTGTCAATTTGGGCTGTACAGCAAAATGACCTGGTCATACATATATAAAAACATTCTTTTTCTTATATTCCTTCCAATTGCGGATCTTATTTTTATTCACCCATTACTCCCTGAAAGTACAAGCAGATTTATTTGTTCCCATTTTCACTGTCTGACCACCACTCCCACCCCCCAACCCACATGGGGGCTCCATGAGCAAGGAACCTTCTGGCCAGTTCACTGCTGTATCTTTAGCTTCAAGCACAAGGCCCTGCCTCTTCCTGGCCCAAAACTATCAAACAAGCCGCTGGATGAAGGGATGAATTTCGCATGTGCTGATTTCCTTCCGCCCACTACTCAGGTTCTTTGTGGGCTTTGTTCACAATCTCCAAGGCCTCCAGCATCATCTTTAAATGATGTAAATGTAACTGCCCCCCCCTTAGTGGATCAAAGAAATTCAAGGACCCAGTAGGTGGTTGAAAGCTGTTCCCTCCCTCTCTTAGTTGATCAAAGAAATTCAAGGACCTGGTTAGTTGCTAAAAGCTGAGCAGTCAGGAGTCTTCCTCCTGATGCCCTGAATCTTCAGGTCCTGAGAGGAATCTCAGTGTAAGTGAAGGTTTGTTCCCGTCCAAAGAGAGCCAACTTCACAAAGACCCAGACGGATCAATCTTTACTCAAGTTCCTTTCTCGCATCGCCCAGGGTATCTCCGGGTCAGAGGAGAGACCATTAGCTAATTGACAGTGAAGCTGGGTCGGGGGTGGGGGGTGGTGGGGAGGGAGGCAGAGAAGCTAAAATTAAATGATGAGAGGCTTCGCCAGTTGGAGGGAAGTCATAAAAGATACACCATCTTGGGGATCAGTGAGAACGAGAGAATCAAATAGCGAGCCTTCAAACTTGCCAACACACCGTTGATGCGCAGGGAGGTGTTTCACTTTTGTTGTTTTCAAAATAAATTTTCTATTGGGTCCACTGCTTTAAACCCTTTAAACCCTTTACCCACAAGTCTTGTGGCAACCGATCTGTCAAAGAATTACTCACTATGGAAAGTATTCCATTTATCTCTTTACCTATCCATCTATCATCCCTCTACCTACTTATCGAAGTGCACCTGTGGATACTTGTGCAAAGCATTATCCATCCATCTATTTGTCGATACTGACCTCGGGTGCATACCTCAAGCGCGTCCCTCCAGCTCTGCCTAAGCATTAACAAATCTTTCTACTGGTCAAAGCAAATTTTTTTTTTTTTTTTTTTTGCTGCAAAAATAGGAGAGAGGGGAGTCTCCGTCATGGTGCAGCAGAAACCAATCCGACAAGGAACCATGAGGTCGTGGGTTCGATCCCTGGCCTCGCTCAGTGGATTAAGGATCCGGCGTTGCCGTGGCTGTGGTGTAGGCCAGCGGCAACAGCTCCAATTAGACCCCTAGCTTGGGAGCCTCCATACACCTCAGGTGTGGCCCTCAAAAGACAAAAAGACAGAAAAAATAAAAACAAAAAAATAGGAGAGAGGTTGAGACGATAGATGCTGATGTCATACGGCCCCGAGTCTGACATCAATGCTAGGTCCTGTGTGACCTTGGGCAAGTTATTTAACCTCTCTGACCCTCAGGGGGCCTCACCTGGGTATTATGAAAAGACCTAGGTGATAAGGGCATTGGAGGATTCAGTGGGAGAAGCCAGTTCTTGGCAAATGATGTCAGTGAGTGGACATCATGACAATGCCACTAACCAAACACAAACTCCCTTCAGACTTTTCTTTTTTCATCTCTAGGTCACCTGGTTCCCAGGTAACCGCCATCTGGAGACGAGAAAAGCATTCATGAGAGTTTCCATCGTGGAGCAGTGAAAAGGAACCCGAATAGAATCTATGAGGATGCAGGTCTGGTCCCTGGCCTTGCGCAGTGGGTCAGGGGTCTGGCATTGCTGTGAGCTGCGGCATAGGTCACAGACGCGCCTTGCTGTGGCTGTGGTGTAGGCCAGCAGCTGTAGCTTTGATTCGACCCTTACTCAGGCAACTTCCATATGCAGCAGGTGTGACCCTAAAAAGAAAGAAAGAAAAAAAATAAAAAGAAAAGCATTCACCACTGAAAGCCAGGGATTCCTCAGCACCCCCCAGGGGCCACCTGCTGAGGGAAAGCTGATACCACGGATCTAAACCTCACTAGGCTTCCTCATTCTATTAATCTGGCCATAAAGCAGAGTCCCGCAGACACGGACAGATGCGGAGCTTTGCCGTGCCAATGGCAGAGGGCGTTAGAAGAAGCCTCAGCAGCCACTCAAGCCACCTCCTCCAACTCAGAACAGCTGCTCGGGGACAGATTCGCCAAGCACGAGGTGGGGGCTGATGCAGTGACTACTAGGGAAACGGGGCAAGCCGGGCTGTTGCCACATGAAATCCAGGGGTCAGGCCCACCTGTGCCCCTGTGCTCCAGGACGGAACAGAGGGTGCCTTTCTCCGGAGCAAAGGGCACTGGAGGGAGGAAGCAGGAACTGACCACGGGCTCAAGCATGTCCGCCACCTGCCTCTGCATGGCTGGCTCTTCCAAGTTCAGCCACATCTGCCGTCCTGCTCATGCCATGTGGGTAATGTTTGGGGTGCCACGTTCTGCCAGAAAACCTTTCCCTGCTCCTCTCGTCTGACCTCCCTGCAGGCAGCAGCCAATCCCGTCGTGAGTCCCAGCGGGCTGAGGCCCGGCATCCAGGCAGATCTGGCCACGGCCTTGTGCCAACAGTTACAAAAATATTTGCACTTTGGCTGAGTTCCAGTGGCTCTTGAACATGGGAAATCAGAACTCGGAGAAAGACAATAACTGCCTACAGTTCCCCAAAGACCGAGCACCAGATGAGACCAATGGAGTGTTGGCTGGAGACAAATGGAGCCATTTCCCTGATGGTGTGACATCAACGCAGAAAACCCACCTTGTGCCACGGGTGGCTATGGACCAGGGCTGGGGTCTCTGAGAGGTCATTGTGGAGGGTTGAGCTGTTACACTCCCAGCATGCTGGTCGGAACCGAGGGCACGTGACTGTTCTTTTCCAAGGAGGTTTTGAAGGGCTGGTTGGGCCATATCCACAGTGAAAGATAGAGCAAGGCCAAGGACGGAACCATCCAGAACCACCCAGAGCCATCCATCCAGGCTGCAGGCACTCCACCCCAGTGAGTTTTGGCTTCCAGAATTCTGGGCACAGACTATGTGCCCAGGGTTTGAGGCTGTATGTTTTCTTTCTGGGCAGAGGCTGATAAAGAAGAGAAAGGCCAGCATTTTAAGAACGCACCCTAGAAGTTCTCTCCTAAGCGTGGGGAGTCACATTTCCCAAAGTGGGGCACACCTACCTCTGAGAGTCCTCTGGGATGGTTTTTGAGAGCACCGAAAGGAGCTTTTCAATATTATGAATTTAAGAAAAAATATCTAACTGGCACGTCAAAGGTGTGATTTCAGCAATATGGTTCCTCGAGATAGCGTTTCTCAACCTCGGCCCTGCTGACATTACGGGCTGGATAATTCTTCCTGTGGGGACGTCCCGCGTCTTGTAGGATGTTTAGCAGCCTCTCTGGCCTCTACTCACCAGAGGCCGGTAAGTAACTACCCCCGCTCCCTGGCAAGGTGAGGTAAACCCAAATGCCTCAACAGGGCTAAACGTCCTCTGAGGGCCAAAGACACCCCTGATGGGGAACCGCTAGCTGAGGCCAAATCTCCTTCTGAAAGGAAAGTAAGTGAATTTAGGAGATCCGGCTGTGGTGTAAGGGGATGGGCGGGTCTCTGGGAGCGCTGGGACCCAGGTTCTAGTCCTGGCCCAGCATAGGTGTGGTGCAGCTGTGGCATAGGTTTCAACGGTGGCTCAAATCTGATCCCTGGCCTAGGAGCTCCATACGTTGCAGGCGGCCGAAAAAAGGAAGGAAAAAAAAAAAAAGAATACAATAAATATGTTCATTTAAAGGGAAATGTATTTTTAGGTGACTTATTCACACATGGCAAGCACGGCTGAGGTGATGAGGGAACGGCAGAAGTTGGGGGAAAACCAGAGCAGAGGAGGGTCCATCAGGGGCTGCGCACTGGGCGTTTGGCCCCTCAAAGTCCCACCCGCTGCCCCTCCTGCCAGCTCTGCTGTCTGGTCAGCCCTGAAGCCGACGCAGGGAAACGTGGGGGCGGGGGTCAACCAGAGGCCAGCCGAGCACAGAGAGACCCTGAGAACCTACTCTGCCCACAACATCAGGCCCTGATGGAGGAAGGAGAAAGGGGTGGGATGGGGGGGGGGGGCTGCTCCTCATTCCCCTGGGGAAGTCCAGGGCAGAGATGCCAGGGAGGGGGTCGAAGGGTGGGGGGGCCTGTGGTCCTTGGCAACGAGCAAACTGCAAGAGTCACTGAGGAGCCTGGAGATGCTCAGAGACATTGGCCCAGCTGACACCCTGAGCTGTGGGGCACTGGATGGAATGAGTCATCCAAAGATATGCCCCCTTCACGTCCCATCAGAAACCCAACAGTTCTATGGGTTTGAAACACTCGTACTGGAATTCTCATCGTGGCTCAGAGGAAACAAACCCGACCAGTATCCATGAGGACTCAGATTCAATCAGTGGGTTAAGGATCCGGCGTCCCTGTGAGCTGTGGTATAGGTCACAGATGTGGCTCAGATCCCGCGCTGCTGTGGCTCTGGTGCAGACTGGCAGCTGTAGCTAGGAATGGACCCCTAGCCTGGGAACTTGCATGGGCCGCGGGTGTGGCCCTGAAAAAGTAAATAAATAAATGAAACACTAATAATGCTAAGCACTTAGTATGCACCAATGACCTTTTTCTGTTTTCATGTAGAACTTCCTGGGCCAGGGATCAAACTCACACCAAAGCAGTGACAACACCGGATCCTTAAGTGCTAGGCCACCAGGGAACTCCTGTACCATCACTTTGTAGAGACCATTTCCTGTAAGTCTCACCACCGCCCTGCAGGGTAGGCACTGTCCCTGTGGCGGTAATATTCCAGAGGGAAAGATGGGGGCTGAGACATTCTGGGGTTCCACCTGTGGCTGCTAGACCCAAAGCTGCGCTCTGTCCCATCTCCCAGGAAAGCAGAAAGTGCACAGTAAGGGCCAGGCCCTCCTCACAAGGCTCGCTGTCACCTGCCCCACAAGGCCACACCTCCGTGATGCAGACCCCTCGGAACAGCCCACCGTGCCAGCAGACCCAAGGATGCCAGGAATTGCCAAGGGGAGAAAGTTCTCCAAACTCAATACATGAAAGAGCAGCCGGCCCCTCGCTGTGTGCCTCATCTGTCACCTCCTCGTGATGGCTGGGCAGAAGCAAAGGGCAGAGGAAAACTCAAAAGGAACGGGTCCGGTTCTTCCCACGCTGCTTTCAGAACCTGGCTGCACACACGCATGTGCACACACACTCATATGCAATCAGCTGGGGTGTGAACACACACCTGCAGGCAGGTACACATCCCCACAGGGCAGGAGGGCAGCATCATGTGTCCGTCCAGGCTTTCCGAGTCCTGGAGCCCAGCGGAGGCAGAAACACGCCCCAGAGAGCTCTTCCAGGAGCATCAGGGCAGAAAAAGTGACAGAGACCATGGGAAGGTACTGACCTGGGTCTCCAGGGTGATCACAGGGCTTGGCTGTGGGTCCTGCGGGAAGAAAGGAGAAAACGCATGTGAGTGGCGGGGAAAATGCAACTGACTACCCCACCATCAGTTTTCAAACAAAGCCACTTCTCTTGAGTGACCCCAGCAAGCCCACGGGGAGGGTGGCCCCACACTGTCGCCCCTACCCCAGGAGACAGAAGGACAGCCTGGCCCAATCTCCCCACCCCCACACCCCCTCTCACACCCAGAGGATGAAGGAGGCTCAAATCGTTCACTAAGGGGTTAAGGGGACACCTGCACAGAGACCACACAAAACGATGAAGTGTAAAGAAGTAAGAAGCAAAGGCCCCTCGCCGAGGGTCTCAGAATGTGTTCAGATCATCGATGGGGAGAAGATGGGTCCTTGAGAGGATTAGAAATAAACCTGAAAGAATGTAAAGTCCCCACGAGGAGCAAGGCCACCACTTTGTGTCTGATCTTGGAAAGAATGAGGGAAGGAATGAGACGGAGGAAAAGAAGCGCTTGATTCCTGGTCTGTGCAGCACATTCCATGGGCCCCGGGAAGGTTCCTTTCAGGAGGGAGAAGGCAGGCCAGAGAAAGTCCCATTCATTCACTCACTACAAAAGCCAATTGACTGGAAATGCTTGGTGGTCAGGTCTCTCGGGTCGTTAAACATGAACTCTTGGGTAGGGGCAGGGTGAGTACAGTGGAGGAGGGGACGGATCGGGAGGAGACAGTGGTTACCAGCAAGCGGGTTCCAAAGAAAACAGGAAACTTGGCACATAAAGGCTATTTTTGTCTGCACCATGTCGGCTCTGAACGGAATCATCTTAGATTCATGATCCTGGGAAAGTAACCTCACGCTGCCTCTTACAGAGAATGGGCATGACTTTAGGGCCCCGACGCGCAAACTGAGTTGGAAGCTTTGCTTTATCCGAGCAGATCTTCTAACACAGGCTTCAAGGAAGCCACGCCAATTAGCCCCGGCCCACTGGCCTATGCTGTGGACAAGAAGGAAATGTGCAAATCACGCCATAATAGTCTTTCTGCAACTGGGCTGGTTTTACTCAGCATGACATCCGTAAGGTTCAGCCCTGTTGTCACAAATGACAAGGTTTCTTTCTTGGTCTAAGGCTGAATAATAGTCCACTGTGCATGTACATATAACACAGGTTCTTTATCCATCCCCCTGTCAATGCACACATAGGTTGTTCCCATTTTGTGGCTGTTACCAATATGGCTACGAGGGACATGGGAGCACAGATTTCATGATTCTGAAACCGAACAACGCAGTTGGGACTTGAACCCACGGGCTAGGACTTAAACCACGTCAAAACCCAGATTGGGACTTGAATCCACGGTCTCTGAATTAAAATACACACCCGGACTCAGAACTTACTGAAATCTCAGTGCAGGAATTCAGCGAGAGGCAAATAGGTAAGAAGGAGATGTACTGCTAGAGAGACACACGCCATAGACAGAGTGTGGGCCATCTCAGCAGGCGAGACAGCAGCCCTGAAATACGGGGTGCCGAGTTTTAATGGGCTGGGTAATCTCACAGGCCAATGAGTGGAAGGGTTATTCCAACTATTTCAGGGAAGGGGCAGGGATTTCTAGGAATTGGGCCACCGCCCACTTTTTGCCCTCTTATGGTCAGCCTTGGAGCTGTCAGGGCACCTGTGGGCGTGTCACTTAACGTATGTTAATGTATTATAATGAGCGCATAATGAGGTAACGAGTCTTAAGGTCCACTGGAAGTTGAATCATCTGCCACCTTGGACCCACCCAGTTATTGCTGTAACTGCGATGGCTGTGGCATTCTTTTAAAGGCTGTGCCCTGCTCCCCTCCCTCCTGTTTCAATTCCACTTACACCAGGTACCTAATAGAAACTCTCACAGAAAGAGTAGAGGGGTGGTTGGCAGAGGCTGAAGGGAGAGGGAAACGGGCAGCGGATGTTCAAAGGGCACAAAGTTCTGGTCACACGAGATGAATAAGTTCCAGAGTTCTGCTGTACAACGGTGCCTGGAGGTAAGGATGTGTATTGTACACTGAACATTTTGTTAAGAGGCTAGATGGCATATTAGGTGTTCTTTCCATAACTAAAAAAAAAAAAAAAAAATTGGAACATCTTAAACCTCTACCCTAGGGGTCTATCTCTGGGTCCTCCATCTCTTGTTTTTAGGGAATAAGCCTCAGCCTCCACGACCTTCCCTGAGTTCCAAAGGGCAGCTGCTCATCAGGGAAGGGAGGGGACGCGGACACCAGGGAGGAGCATCCAGAGACAACAGAGCAGCCTTGCGCCAGGGTCCTGGTTCCTCCTCCAGGAAGACACAGAACAAGATCTTGAGCCCTTTCTGCAGAGCTAATACCCTCAACAAATGGAAGCACTCCTTGATGAAGCATCTTCATTCTGGGAGGAGGGAGGACCCCCCGAACCAGTCCTGGGGCCCCGAAACACCAGCTCTGAAAGACAATGCCAGCTTGCCTCCACCCTGATCCTTCTCTGGGGCCCTGATCCTTGTTCCACTCCCCACACTGTAAAACCACCTCCTAGACTCTCCAAGGGGGGCACAGTCTTTAAGGCCTTAGCCAGCTGCGGCCCCCTTTGCCTGGCAAAGCAATAAAGTTATCTTATTCTCCTTCATCAAAAACTCTGTCTCTGCATTTGTATTCAGCACAGGCAGACAGAGGCTGAGTCTGAGTTTCAGCAACACCTCTCTCTCCACACTGCAGCCTGGACCCATAAAGGAACTTGGAGACGTCAAGAAAGAAACATTTTAGGCCTCTGGCTTCAAGCACTTACTAGCTCCTTGTCAAGGGGAAAAGCGGTGGCAGGTTGGACAAGGGGGACTTTGAAGGAATCACTTATTTCACGTGAGTGGTTATTTTAGCATCCCTTATGGAGCCCAGCCAGCTCCTCTATCACTGGTACGTGCGGAGCATGGACCCCTGGGTTCCCAGTCTCCCTGTCTCAGGCCAGCACCAGGCAAGGTCCATTCTTGTCTCTAGGAGGCAAGGCCCTCCTCCTGGTGTGTGCCAGGCAGCGTGAATCAGATCCTAGGCCAGCTGCTGAGTGAGTGAGCGCACGCGAGTCCACACTTCAGCTCAGAGTCAGTGTCTGTGTGTCTGTCTGTCCCTCTCTCCATTCAGAGCCCACTGACTAGACCCTGACGAGGACCTAAGAAGCTGCTTCTCAGACTCCGACATTAGCCTGACTCTCGAAGCCAGGTCCCAGCAGAGCCTGGTGAGGATGTTGGGTGCGTGCCCAGATTAATGAAGCTGTACTTCACAGCCCATTTGGCTATTGTTTGGGGCCTATGCTTCACTGCTCAGAGTCCCACGGGGGTGCAGAGGGGAGAATGCCATCCGGAGTCGGTCCCGATGAACAACTTCACTGGAAAAGACCTTCCTGGGAAACCACAGGAACCCTCCGACAACTGTGTGGACAAAACCCAGAGCCTAATCCTTGGATACAGGTGTCGCACCAACGCCTTATCTGCTGTTCCAAGATCTGAGACCCTATGCATGCAGGGTCAGGGGTCTAATATTCCTTAAAAAGCTTCTGAGAGACAAAAGCAAAAAATGCTATCTACTTAGCATGGTAATTACCTCCCCAGTTAGAAGACCAAGTACTCACAAAGGACCTCGTCATTAACACTGAGGGTTCACTTGCCCAGGCAATTGTGGTCCCCTCTGTCTGTGCGCCTTTGAAAGGGACGGTGCTCTCCCTACAGGGGCTCCGTCCAGAGGATTCAAGGTAAGACGATGGTATCTCCGTGAGGTCTCACTTTCAGCAACATCCTCCTTAATTGGAAAGGCTAACGAAGTGGAACCGGGTCAATGATGCCGTCTGCCTAATCCATCGCGTCTGTCTAAATTGGGACTCCTTGGTTTACAGTAGAGTAAATTCCTGTCTGTCAGAGAGAAAGCTCCGGAGACCAAAGGGGAATTTGCACCGTGCTCAGATGCTACAGTGGAGTGCTCTGAGAATCTTAATGCGGGTGCCGGGAGCCAGGGAACTGCCTCGAGCAAGGAAAGCCCTTTCATATCAACTACTGCAATGACTAGACTGGGGAAGCCAAGTGGGGAACCAGGTAGACTGAATTAGTGGCCCTCATCTTCACCACTCCCTAGATCCACACTCTCTAGTTGTGTGGTGTGGCGTTGCTTTGTGGAGTTCCCTTCCCCACCCTTTGACCTCGGGCTTGCCCATTTGACTTGCTTCGTCCAATGGGAGGTTAGCAGCTTTGACAGAGGAGAAGCTGGAAGTGTGCTTGGGTGATGGAGCAGGACCTCTGGCACTTCTGCCCTCCGAACGAGAGCATGCCCCAGGCAGCCTGCTGGTTCAAGGACAAAAGATGCTCAGGGCAGCCCTGACCCTCTCTGCAGCCTGGAACTACACCCAGCCTAGATCGGCCAACCCTAGCCAACCTTCGCACGGGAGAACATGCACGGATTGTTTCAAAGCACTGAGTTTCAGGTCCATTTGTTACCCAGCACCACTATGGTAGATACACTCTCCAAAGACTGATCTGGACAGAACCAAGACATACTGCACCAACAGTCCAGCCTTGGAAATGAAATGACACATATTCTCCCTAAGTCTGCAAATATACCAGAGGACCCTGAAATAACTACCACCGATAGCTCTCGTTTACTGAAGACCTACTATGTGCCAGGCTCCATGCACGAAGTACTTCACACCAAGCAACGAAATACTCAACCATCAGGATCTTGTACTACCTATGAGTGAACTTTCTGCCCTCTCTGTTAAATATACCAGCTCTGAATTTATTTAGATGCCATTGCAACATTAATGGAAAGCATCCCTCAGATTCTCCCTGCCCCGAGATAAAGACAGATTTCATTCCTTTGGTTTAGTCTAGAGTTTGTCCCATGGGCATATTATTTGAAGGTGCACAACAGTCATGAATAAGAGTAATAACTAGTCATTTATGAGGTTACATCTTAAGGTATGGCTAAGAATTTGCTAAGTTCTTCCCATATTCTAGGCAGTGGCTTAAGCTCTATACATACATCATTCCATTCACCCCTGGTGACCCTCTGGTAGGGATTACCATCATTTCCATTATGGGGAAGGGGAAACTGAGGACCACAGAGATTGAATGACCTTTCCAAGGTCGCACAAATAGTGCTGAAGCCTGGATTTGATCCTGGCGCCCTGCACTGAAGAAACCTGTGCTCCACTATTTCACAGTAGCTCTACGAGGGAACACAGCCTCACCTTAGACAAAGCCATCCTGCAACCTATATTATGTCTATTACAAGGAGGAATACTCATAGCAAATAAAAGGTACCAACTTGGAAGTTCCTGTTATGGCTCAGCGGTGACGAGCCCGACTAGTATCCCTGAGGATGTGGGTTCAAACCCTGGCCTCGCTCAGTAGGTTAATGATCCGGCATTGCCATGAGCTGTGGTGTAGGTCGCAGGTGTGGCTCAGAGCCCACGTTGCTGTGGCCGTGTCGTAGGCCAGCAGGTGTAATTCCGATCCGACCCCTAGCCTAGAAATTTTCATATGCTGCAGGTATGGCCCTAAAAAGCCAAAAAAATTTTTTAAAAAGGTACCACATTAACAACTCCTGGAATCCTTTTTTAGCACCAGTATTTATTTATTTTTTTAAGTAGCAGACATGGTTGATAGAAATTAGCACAGGTGTCATGATTCAAAACGAAAAGCAGTCACAGTGGCACAGCAGGGACCACGCAGAGTTAACCAAACCTGTCCCCACGTTCACCGTGTCCAACTCAGCAGCTAGCGCTTTGCCTGGCGGCCACCATGACACGAACAGAAATGAGTTTAAAGTGACCCTTTGTGCCCTTCTATTCCCAAAGATAACTGCTGAAATGAGAGACAGGGGGCTGATGACAGGTGCTGGAGAAATGAAACCTGTTTGCACCTCTTGCTTGTAAGACCAGAAAGCCTGGCTCACACACTTTCGAGCCCATCAAGGCCAAAGGCCCAGTTTTAACCAGCAATTAAGTTTTCATAAAGAAAGCAGAGAGAGGCGGGGGAGGAATTTTTTCATTATCTTTCCAGACGTGCATCAAACATCTCTGGCTTTCCTGCTCATGCTGAGCCTGAGTAAGGCCACTGGAAGGGAAGGTCTCCTCCTTGGCTTTGATGAAATCATAAGAGAGCGTGTGCTTCTGGGTATTAAGCATTGGCTTCGGTGTCCAGGTGACAGTCGGGTGACTCGAGCCTTCGGAGCCAGTTCCCCCCGAGGCCCATCAAGACGGCAGACAACGAGCCTCTGCAGTACGACCTCAGCACAGACGCATCCAGGAGGCCGCCACGCGGAAGGGGGGCTTGGCGAACCCCCCACCCTAATCCCTGGAGAGAAGCCCTCTGATTGGGGATAGAAATAGGGAGCTGCCACCACCCAGGAGACTGGACCTGCCTCTCATTACTGGCAAACACCAGGCACCTCGGGAAACACAACGAGCTTTTGTGGCACAAAAACTCGGCACCCTGGAGACCACCCAGTGGAAGTGGAAGATGGAGGCCAAGCCACAGACCTAGATGGATGCTGTCGCTTGTACCACAGGCCTGGCCTAGGGCAACGAAGGATCGATCATTCACTGGAAAAGCGTACAGGTTTTTGGTCAGCGGAGGGTCAAATCCTGCCTTAACCATCATTTCAGTCTGCTCAGGCTCCCAGAATAAAACACCATAGACTGGGTGGTTTACACAAGGAAAATTTATCTTCTCACATCCTTGGGGGCTAGAGGTCCAAGATTAAGGTGCCAGGAGAGTTGTTTTCTTCTGAGACCTCCCTGATCAGTTTGCAGGCCTTCTCACGGTGTCCTCATGTGGTTTCTTATTTATTTATTTTTTTTAGGGCTGCACCCAAGGCATATGGAGATTCCCAGACTGGGATGAATTTGAGCCGTAGCTGCCAGCCCACGCCACAGCCACAGCAACACCAGATCCGAGCCATGTCTGCAACCTGCACCACAGCTCACAGCAACGCTGGATCCTTAACCCACTGAGCAAGGCCAGGGATCAAACCCGCATCCTCATGGACGCTGGGAAGATTCGTGGTTTCTTCCTTCCACAAGTGAGCATAAGGGTGTCTCTGTGTCCAAATTTTTTTCTCTTATAAGGACACCCAATTAGACTGGATTAAGGCCCCCTCCTAAAGGCTTCAGTTGAACTGAATCACCTCTTTAAATGCCAGGTCCCCAAATATAATCACGTTCCCAAGCACTGGGCTTGATGAGTCAGCAGATAACAATCCCTGAGACCAGGGACCCCCAAACTGTGAGCTTTACCTTCCCATTTACCTGACATAAACAGGTGAGTCTGCAGTCTCCTGCACAGCGAATGCAAGAGAGCAAAGCACAGAATGTACTGTCTGGCGACTTCTTCAAGTGAAGAGCTCTGATGATAATTACCTGTTAAGCAGGTGTAAACCCAGACAGTCTCATGCAAAGCCAGATAGATCCACAGTCACCTTGTCTTGAAAACGGGACGCCACTGTCATCACAGGTGGTCGTGACCATGAACTAAAACCAAGTATTTCAAATGTCTGGTCCCTGCTTAAAAGCTCAAGGATAATGTTCCTTTTGTTTTCTTCTTCCAGCCTCAGGAAGGCTAAGGCAATTCCTCCACACCCAGCCCTACTCGGACCACAGTTCTTTTGAACTCAGAGTACCTGCAGTTAACCGGACAGATGCCCTTCAACAGCAGTGAAATAGGTAAAAATCTACCTACTTCACTTTGGATGCTCACTTTGTGCCAAGCGCATGAACTCCTTGCAGCCCTGCCCAGGGAAGCAGACTGCTTCCCATCTTACGGATCAGATGCTCCAGCAGACCATCTGCTCAAAAACACAGGTTTGAAGAGGGACAGAGCTCAGGTGTGTAAGCCTTCAGACACTGCTCCTGTAACCCATATCCCGGTGTTTCCAATAGCATGAATTTATTGAATCAGGATCTCTAGGCAAGAACCTGCATTTTTATTAAATACCCTTTGGGGAGTTCCCTTGTGGTGCAGTGGAAACACACCCGACTAGCATCCAGGAAGAAGCAGGTTTGATCCCTGGCCCCTCTCAGTGGGTTAAGGATAGGGCATTGCTGTGAGCTGCGGTGTAAGTCTCAGACGAAGTTTGGATCCTGCGTTGCTGTGGCTGTGGTGTAGGCAGGCAGCTGCAGCTCCTCGCCAGGGAACTTCCATATGGGGCAGGTGTGGCCTTAAAAAGCAAAAACAAACAAACACACAAACAAACCCTTTGGGTGAGTCTTAACCTAGACTGAAGCCTGAGAACCGCAGTACTATATCCAGATAATACAAGACTGCAAGCAGTGAAGGGGAGAAGGACGGCCAGTGGGAAACCAAAAATTCCTACAAGGACCCCAACCTCTGCTACCCAGCAAGCCACCAAGTGTTTGGCACCCATGTGGGACTCTGGTACTCATGTTCTGTGATGCCAAGAAACTTCATGACAGGTGTGCCTTAGCCTGTCAGGCTGCTCTTACAGAGCAGCACACACAGCAATTGATTTCCCACAGTTCTGGAGGCTGAGGCTCCAAGGTCAAGGTGCTGGCAGGTTTGGTGACTGCTGAGATCCTCCTGGTTCTAATTTCGCTGTATTTTGCTTTGCCCTCACATGGCAGAGGGGGCAAGAGAGCTCTTACAAGGGCACTAATTGCATTCATGGAGCTCTTCCTTTATGTCCCATATGTCCCATGAATCACCTCCCACAGTCCCCACCTCCTAATACCATCCCATTGGGATTTGGGATTTCTTTTTTCTTTTTTTTTTTTTTTAATTTTTTTCAAGTTTTATTGAAGGAGAGTTGATTCACAATGTTGTCATCATTTCTGCTGTACAACAAAGTGATTTGGTTATACATGTACACCACATCCATTCTCTTTCAGATGCTTTCCCCACATAGATTGTCACAGAATACTGGGTGGAGTTCCCTGGGCTCTACAGCAGGTCCAAGCAGGTCCAGTTGGCCAAGCATTCCATATGACACACTGTGCATATGCCAATCCCAAACCCCCAGTCCATCCCTCCCCAACCACGTGCCCCTTTGGTAACCATAAGTTTTTCAAAGTCTGTGAGTCTATTTCTGTTCTGCAAAGAGGTTCATTTGTATCATTTTTTTAAGATTCAACATATAAGTGATATTATATATATATATATATATATTTTACTGTCTAACTAACTTCACTTGGTATGATAGTTTCTAGGTCCATCCATGTTGCTGTAAATGGCATTACTTCATTCTTTTTCATGGCTCAGTAGTATTCCATTGTGTATATGTATCACATCTTCTTTATCCACACCTCTATCAATGGACATTTAAGTTGTCCCCATGCCTTGGCTATTGTAACTAGTGCTGCAATGAACACCGGGGTGCATGTGTGGGATTTGGGATTTCAACATAGGGATTTGGGGGGCACACACATGGAGCCTACAGCAGGGTGCAAGGTGGTTTCTGCCCCTTCCTTGCTCCCCACTTAAATGGGGAAGGTATGCCTCCTGCCCCAGAAACCCCATCACTACCTACCTCCCCCCAGCATTCCTTCCCTGGGGGTGTGTGACCCCTTCTCAACTCCTTCCTGAGTTCCGGTCATGGCCATCAGGGTGCTCACACAATGGGCTTTCTGTCTGCATGTCCCTGTGGGATTTCTCAGCTGGCTTATCTCCCACAGCAGAGGCTCCTGCAATGAAGGCGAGACACGTGCAGGGCGGGCGGCTCTGGGCCACAGGAAAGGGATGCCAGTGACACAGAACACCCTTGTTTGCAGAGAAAGGCTGTGCTGGAATGTGAACGCAGGCCAGCACCACACAGACGCACCTTGTTGGAAAAAGCAAGCTCACCTTTAAACCGGACTCAGAGGAGGAAGCAGAAACCCCACAGGCAGGGGAAAAGCATTCTTACTGCTTCAGAGAGATGGTGACAGGTGACAGATGACAGATATGGTTTGGCCCTTAAAACTGAGTGGAATTTTCTCACTCCATCTCTCCTTTGTATTAAAAGTTTTACAAGTTTAGAGGTCTCTTTGCTCTTCTGTATCCCTTCCACTTTTTTTAGTCCAGACCCCAGAAATGAGCCATGGAACCTCAAGAAGCTTCAGCCCTTGGACTTGGCCGTTCATCATGAGAAACCACAGGTGCACAGAAACTTGACCATGATTTTAGTGTTTCTTCAGTCCAGTATGTATATCTTTGAGCACAGTCAGGAAAAATCTAAACCGTTGCATGTAACACTTTGTTCTGTGCACGCCTCTGAAGATCTTGTAATTCTTTGCGAAATACACAGAATTACAATTCTCAGAACTCTAAGGTTTTGAATAAACCTACTTGAGACCCTGGACACGCATTCCTGCCAGACGGCAAAGCTCCCGGCCGAATGGCTGCTGCTTGGCTACTCCAGGCAGCTGTCTTTGTCCCCTCCGCCTTCTTCATGCAGCTATCCTAGGGTCACGGGACCAATCGACACTGACAATAACCAGAATAAGAGCTAACACTGGGCTCCTATTGAATGCAAGATGTTAATATAAGTAGGCTGTTATCTTGTTTAAACCTCAAACTCTTATATTATTAATAGGTGTTACTAATAGGTATTATTAAAATGGTAGTAACAGCCCCATTTTACAGATGGTATAACTGAGGCTCAGAGAGGAAGTAATTTGCTCAAAGTGGTTTTTTTTTCTTGCTTTTTAGGGGTACACCTGTGGCATGTGGAGGTTCCCAGACTAGGGGTCGAATCAGAGCTACAGCTGCTGGCTCCAACCACGGCCACAGCAATGCAGAATCCAAGCCGCATCCACGACCTACACCACAGCTCATGGCAACGCCAGATCCCCGACCCACTGAGTGAGGCCAGGGATCGAACCTGCATCCCCGTGGATACTAGTTGGATTCATTTCCGCTGCGCCACGACAGGACCTCCTCAAAGGCGTTCTTTAGTAAGTGGCAGAGACAGGATTTGGACCAGGACCACCCATCTCCTGAGGCTGCACTTTGGATCACTAAAATACACTGCTTCCCAGCAGTACAACCGCATCGTAAATCAGAATCACCAAACCACAGTTCATGGTTCTCTGAATTGCTGGTCCTAGAAAGCCTTATGGAGCAGGAAGCTAGATCACGCGGTATTAGCAAAGACCAAATCTTCCCATTTCCTTGCTGTGGATTTTCGGGCTAATTAACTCCTAACAACAACAACAACAATAATAACAGTAACCATCTCACTGTAAAGATCGACCGAGATGGGACATCAGAACCTCGCTCATTTCTGGTGCTGAGTAGGCCAGCCTCAAATGCTAGATCCTTTTGGAGGACAATTATGGTCAGTTTCTAGTGTTCTGTTTTTCAAAGCTCAAAGGCATTTCAGCTCAGAAACAAGCCATGCCTGCCGCACGCGGAGAAAATGTAGCTTCCACCAAACACAGCCAGACAAGAGGGGCTGGTAGACCATCCAGAGCTCTAGGGCCTTCGGAAACTAGCCACCCAGGCTCTGCTCGGACACAGCCGCATCTCCAGCTCAGCCCAATAATTAGCTCTTCCCAGGCACGGGCCGCGGCATCTACCCACTTGGCACCGGTTTGCTGTGGTCACCAAGATGGCGGGTGGCCCAACTGGAACCAACGCTGCCAAGTCCTCTAGACACTGTCCAGAGTTCCCAAGACACCACGCTCTGTTCAACAGCTTCTGGGACTTCTGATTGGGTTTATGTTCCACAGGGAAATAAAGATTTAAGCTCCAGGATTGGAGACTGTGAAAACGCCACAAAGACACTTAGAGATACCAGGTAAGTGAACAGCAGCTTCCCTATGTGATACCCAAGGTGGATACTACTGAGTCATTACCTGGCCTCAAATTCTCAACACGGCCCTATGAGCAAATACCACCAATAGATTCCTATTTTCCAGTGAGATGAAACACATTTCCTGCCCTGAGCTCAACCAAACCCATCATTTTCTGGTGAGGCACATGAGATCCAGAATGGGAAGTGAATTTCCTAAAGGCCACACACAGTTTCTAGCAAAACCCAATCTTGAATCTGCGTTTCCTGATACAAAACTCCGGGGTTCTTCCCTTTTCGGCAAAATAAATTTTTCGGTGTCCTCCCCCAATGCCCCCCGCCCCGCCTCTTCTTCATTTCCTCTTCTTCAGCGCCTCACCGAAGGCTCTAACCAGAACATCTTTTGTTCAGAAGACAGCATATCCCAGCTCTGGGAGAACTGTGATTCAGCAGGGCTTCAAGTCTGGGATGCATCCAAGAGGCCACACACAGAACTGCTGGTTCAAGCCGTGGGGGACAACGGATCCCAGAGGGGTAGAGAGGGTGGGGCATGTCCCCAGCTGCAGGCTGTGCCCCCCAACAGGGGAGCCTCCTTCCTAGACTGGAAGAGAGACAGCTGGCAGATGAATCTGTAGGAGGCAGACGGGCAGAGGCGTCCTAAGATGGGAGTCAGGGTCAATGTCAGGAGGTTTCAATGTGAGCGGTGCACGGTCAGGTGATTCAGAGCTTCCTTCTGCCTCTGAAGCCTTCTCCTGTATTTCGTTTTTGTTCTTTTGCTTTTTAGAGCCGCACCCATGGCACATGGAGGTTCCCAGGCCAGGGGTCCATTCAGAGCTATAGCGGCCGACCTACACCACAGCCACAGCAACACGGGATCCAAGGCGCACCTGCAACCTACACCACAGCCCACGGCAATGCCAGATCTTTAAACCACTGAGTGAGGCCAGGGATTGAATCTGCATCCTCTCATGGATACCAGTCGGGTTTGTGAACCACTGAGCCAAAACGGGAACTCCTCCTATATTTTTTACTGCTTAACGATAGTGATGAGGCTGATGATAATGGCCATTATGGAAGCTGTCATTAAAGTCCTTCTGGGACTTTTACAAGTTGACCCGACTTGTATCCATGAGGATGCGGGTTCGATCTCTGGCCTTGCTCGGTGGGTTAAGGATCCCGTGTTGTCGTGAGCTATAGTGTAGGTCGAAGATTTGGCTCAGAGCTGGTGTTGCTGTGGCTGTGGTGTGGGCCAGGGGCCTCAACTCTGATTTGACCCCTACTCTGGGAACCTCCATATGCTGTGGGTGTGGCCCTAAAAAGACCAAAAAAAGTCCTTCTGAAGCACCCTCTTTAGCAATGTCTGTGTATCATTTCAGAAAGTCCTCCCGCAGTGGCTACTCCAGGATGGTGACAAAGTCTGGAAACGCAGATGATTTTTTTTTAATGCTCCTCCCACTGGGAGATGCTCTGGATGTCACTACCTATTTGCCTCTGTTTTCAGACAATGCATATCCTGGAGCATTTCTGATTTATAGAGGGAGAAATGGAGGCTCAGAAAGGTTCTAAGACTTGCCCCAAAGCCAAAGCACAACCCATTTAACCTTCATATCTTCTGGTAAGCTAAAAAAAAAAAAAAGTAACCAAAATATATGGATGTGGTATGGTTTAACCTACATAATACACAATATTTTTAAAAAAAATGAGTTACCAACATTTAAAAATTGGGTGACTTCACAATACCCAGATTTCTAGCTTTTCTTAAATGTCAGAAGATCCGGCCAAGCGGATGTGCCGGCTGGCAAGGCTGCTACTTCCTTGAGATGGGTATACACCCTCCGCTTGGCCACTGTCCCCCATTTCCGCCCCCTGGGCTGGCCCCAGAGGCGTGGATGCTTGTGACCTCCCATTTCTTAACTATTAGACCTTATTACTTGCTGCCAAGTAAGGTAACATCATACCCACTGGGCTACTTATTCAACATGACCCCACGCTCACGCTGGGTCCCAAGAAAGAAAAGTTCGGGATGCTAGGACTTGGGACAAGAAAGCCACCAGCTCTAATAATGTACAAAGAAGCTGCACACTGGAGTTCATTCATTTATGAGCCTCTACCTGGAGTACAATGATCGGGACTTTTCCGGGGGTGCTGAGGTCATCTGTGGAGGGGGGAGTGGGGGAGGCTTCGGTGCAGAGCGCAGAACAGGAAGAAGTTATTAGTGCCCACTGTTTTCTGGCTTCCTGCACAGCCACCTCGTGCAGCTGCCCCTGAACTGGCTGTTTGTTCCTAACTCTCCCGGAAGGAAGCGCCCCCATCACCCACGACAGCAGAGTTGGCCCAAGGAGCGGAGAACGTGAGTGCAGGGGGCTCTGAGCCCAGCTCTCCTTCTGCACAGGGCAGCCCCAGAGCTGCCGAGGCAGGAAAACGGGAAGAAAGCGCAGCCGGGGCCACAGAGCATCCTGCGGGGCTGGCGGACAAAGCCCCAGCTGGGGGGAAGGGAGGAGGAGGCCAGAGAAGGGGGTCCGGCGGGGCGCGCGGATTCTGCACAATGAGCTCCTTTCAGCAGTGAATGCGGTCCTCTCCTCCACTCGCTCTCAATGGCTTTGTTTCTGAAACGACCCATTCTACATCCAGAAAGCCAAATTCGCCAGACCCTGTGCCAAGGTCAGGCGAGAGCCTGAGATCCCCCGGCAGGCTGATAATCAGCACCCCGGAGACAACCACGGTGCTCAGCGCTGCTCAGTTGACCCAGAGTCGACAATGATCCCCTTTGATGTCTCTCCTTTTCTGCACAGGGGCCGGGGGCACCCTCCCTCACACGCGTGACATGTGCTGTATGACTGTAGGATCTCTTCAGGACAGTAAGTGCTCTTTTCCCACGAACGTCATTGAGACATCTGTGCAGAGGAAGGGGGTGGGGCAGGAAGAGAAAGGAGGAGACTGGAGAAGCAGGATGCATGTTCAAGTTTGCCCTCGCAAGTTGACCCAATTCACGGTTCCGTGGGACTCATGACTGATGACCCCGCTGGCGGCCTCTGCCTTGCAGGCGCACAAGAACATCATCTTCAGGGATTTTTATTTTTATTTATTTATTTATTTATTTATTTATTTTTAATTTTCAGGGCCGCACCCATGGCATACGGAGGTTCCCAGTCTAGGGGTCTAATCAGAGCTTTAGCCGCCGACCTAGGCCACAGCCACAGCAACGTGGGGTCTGAGCCACATCTTCAACCTACACCAGAGCTCACAGCAACGCCAGATCTTTAACCCAGTGAGCAAGGCCAGGGATCAAACCCTCAACCTCATGGTTCCTAGTCAGATTCGTTAACCACTGAGCCACGACGGGAACTCTGAGGATTTTTATTTTTTGCCTTTTTCTTTTTAGGGCTGCACCTGCGGCATATGGAAGTTCCCAGGCTAAGGGCTGAATTGCAGCTACAGTTGCCTTCCTACACCACAGCCACAGCAACACCAGATCGAAGCCACATCTGCAACTTGTGGCAATGCCAAATCCTTAACCCACCGAGCAAGGCCAGGAATCGAACCGGCATCCTCGCAGACACTATGTTGGGTTTTTAACCCCCTGAGCCACAATGGGAACTCCGATTTTTAGGGGCTTTTATTGCACAGGGAGCAGACAGTGAACTGGGGGCCTCCAGGCAGATGTACAATGTGTTTTGTTCAGCCTATGCAATGTTTTCAAAAGAAAAATGCTACATTTTTTGCCAACACTAAAGTTTGGGAAGTTTCATGTAAAACTACTAAGTCCTGGCATTTCTTGGAAGATCATGAGGCCTGGCAAAAGAAAATCACCACCTCTGTAAGCACTGACTGACTGGATCTGGAAAGAAGCTACCCCTCTTAGATGGGGCATGCACCCACCAGCTTGCCACTGACCCCCAGACACGCTTCTCGCACTAAGGCTGCCCCGCGGTTGCTTGTGGGCACAGGAGTCTGCAATCTCTGGTTTATTAAGTTCCGAAGCTCTCAGCAGAGGCCCTGGGGTCACTTACAACCTTAGACTGATGGTCAAGCAAACTTGGCTATAACATCCAATTGGCTACAAAATCCAAAATTTGACTCAAAAAGGGTATACAACCTCACACCCAGGAACTCTGGGTCAGGGGCAGAGTCCACGCCCACAAGTAGCAGTGGGGCTCCTTGGCTCTCCTCACTCCCTGCTGTAGAGGATTTTAACAACTTGTCCTGGTTTCCAAGGTGATCGTCATTGTGTTTATGTTTAAGGAAGCCCTGGGCCTCCCACACAGACAGCACTGGGCAAATTCTTTTTTTTTTTTTCTTTTTTGTCTTTTTAGGCTAGGGGTCAAATGGGAGCTGTAGCTGCCAGCCTACACCACAACAATGCCAGATCCAAGCCACATCGGCAACCTACATGGAAGCTCACAGCAACGCTGGATCCTTAACCCACTGAGCTGGCCAGAGATTAAACCTGCAGCCTCATGGATTCGAGTCACAACGGGAACTCAGAACTAGGCAAATTCTGGCTGAACCAAAATCAACCAAAGCTCAAGTCATGTTGAGTTGGAATCTAAGAGATTCCAGAACCCAACCCACTTCAGAGCTGTAGGATGCTTTCGCAATTGCAAATCAAGACAGGTCCTCACTGCAAAGATGACCGCTGGGAATGAAAGCTTGAGCAGAGGTGGATGAGCTCAACCTACCAGTTGGCCGCTGTCTGAGATGAGGAAGCAGAGAGGTTCCTCTTTATTGGACATGCAGCATATTTGATACACATGCCACACAGTATATGGTCTGTTGGGAAGGATACAACATGGGCTGACCCTGTAAAATCAAAGGAAGTTCCCCGTGTATCTGAGGATCCAAAAACTCACCAGAAACAAGGAAAGCCTCAGAGTAGCGGCAGGTGCAGCGTAATTTCTTGTAGCTTTTCTAGGTCTAAAAAGGGAGCCCGAGGTTTACAGCATCTGCTTCTGCTATATGTAGCCATGGTCACTGTTCAGCTCCGTGTATGACGTTGTGTGTGCATGGGTGTCTGTATGTGTAGATGCAAACATTTACACAGACATGGTACCTTCCATCCAAAGCCCAGATAAAAAGCAACAGCAGGATCTTGTTTAACTAGCATCCCTAATTTTGGGGAATTCTCCCGAGTCATCCCACTTCCGATACTAACTTCCCATGGCCTCTGGGGGCAGGGAGACACCATCCGGAGAGATTGCACTAAGCCGACTTTTATTTCTGAGCTGTGACACAAGCAAGAAAGAAGAAAAGCATGCAGAATTTCATTTCTGCACTTTGCATTTAGTTATAATTATGCATGCAGCAGCATCTTTAAACACCGAAAGGGGGAAATATTACAGTTGTTCTGATTTCACACGCTAACTGTGTTTACATGCTAATGGCATTTCTCAGGGACAATTATCTTATTACTAGTGCACTAATCTCTTCAATCTTTTCAACACAGTTTACAGCTGCAGACTTCAAAAATTAAAGCTAATTAAGACCCCGCTTTCAGCAGGTAAACTCCTCACACGTTTTAACCTAGGAAGAGAAAATCAGCTTGGGGAGAGGCCGTGAAGGGGACTGAGCCCAGGGTCAAAGGAAGAGAGACGAGATCGAGGGCTCACATGCTCCAGATGGGGGTATTCTGGAATCCCCCCGTCATGTTCTATCCACGGGGAGACCCGTAGCTATCAGGACCAAGGACAGCTGGTCTGGCCCATTCAAGGAGAAAGTAGGCATTTTGCATTCAATTATCTACTTCCATTCTACACGTGACTTCAGCACAGAGGAGTGGCTGAGAACATGGATTTAGGCGTCAAATCAGATTATCTGTGCTCAGAAGCTGGTAAATTGCTAAACTGAGCAGGTTACTAACGATCTTGGTGCCTCAGTCTCCTCATATGCGAAATAGGCATAGTGGAGTTCCCTTCATGGCTCAGCGGTTAATGAACCTGACTAGGATCCATGAGGACAAGGGTTTGAACCCAGGCCTTGCTCACTGGATTAAGGATCCGGTGTTGCCATGAGCTGTGGTGTAGGTTGCAGACCTGGCCCAGAGCCTGCATGGCGGTCACTCTGGCGTAAGCTGGCAGCTACAGCTCCGATTGGACCCCTCGTGTGGAAACTTCCATATGCCATGGGTGCAGCCCTAAAAGAGACCAAAAAAAAAAAAAAAAAGGAATAAGAACACTTACCTCCCAGGCTGGTTCTCGGGAGTGATTGAATCAATATTTATAAAGCACCCAGAATAATGTCTGGTTCATACTAATCATCCAATAAGGATTTCTGTTAAAAAGTGTGAGCTCTATTATAAGGCTGTAACATACCTAAACGACATCTGTTTTCTAAGGCATCCCTGACCTCATGCATACGCACAGCATTACGAGCCATTTGAGAACTGCTCGTGTATAATCACAGCTGTATTTACTGCGTCTCTTCGCAATACGTTCTCCAATTACTTGTCCTGCTATCTCGTTAGCTGCCATATAAAACCAGCACCTCGGACCATCCATCATTACTTTTCATTTTGTTTTAGTCTGAATCACAGAGAAGCAGCCCTGTCTCTGAAGGGCTGTTTCGGGCGCCCAGATTTACGGTCCAGCTCCTCAGAGCCCAAGCCCAGCACAGGCATCCCTGTAGCGGTGGCATCTGAGGAGCTGCTAAGGAGATTCTTAGAGCCCTGCAGTGTGCCTGGGCTTGGCCATCCACAGCTACATCTTTTGTTTTTTGTGTTCTGTTTTTGGTTTTTAGGACTGCACCCGCAGCATATGGAAGTTCCCAGGCTAGGGGTCGAAGCAGAGCTGCAGCTGCCCGCCTACACCACAGCCACAGCAACGAGGGATCGAGCCACGTCTGCGACCTACACCACAGCTCATGGCAACACTGGACCCTTAACCCACTGAGCGAGGCCAGGGATCAAACCCACATCTTCATGGACACTAGTTGGGTTCACTACTACTGAGCTATGATGGGAACTCCCAGCCCTATCTTTCTGAACTCTCACACCAAGCCTCTAACACTGAATAGGTTGCACCCCATTTACAGATGTAGAGACTGAGGCTTTAAACAACTCTTCTCTTGTCACACAGCTTGCTAAAAAGACAAGGTCATAACGCGGCACAAACAATTAACCTTCTCTCCTTCCCCATTTTCTTAATCTAGCTGGCTGCATATCTCAAGATGACTCCTGCTACTAGTAGTAGAACTTAATGATAACAAAACCCACCAGCCAACAGGACCAACGTGCCAGAATTATTCTAAGCCACTGACATGTATTAGCTCACGATATCTTCACAACCACTCTCTAAGGGTGGAGCTATTATTGGGTCCTGTTTTAGGGATGAGGGAACTGGGCTCAGAGAGGTTGTACACATGCCCAAAGTCACACAGCTGCAAAGTATCAGAGCGAGAAGTTGACCAAATCCAGGAGATCTGGCTCCAGACTCACTATTTATTTTTCTATCTTTTTGCTTCTTAGGGCTGCACCTGTGGCATATGGAGGTTCCCAGGCTAGGGGTCGAATCGGAGCTGCAGCTGCCAGCCTCTGCCACAGCCAAGTAACACCAGATCCGAGCCGCATCTGCGACCTACACCTCAGCTGACGCCAAGACCAGATTCTGACCAACTAAACGAAGCCAGGGATCAAACTCGTGTCCTCATGGATACTAATCAGGTTCATTTCCGCTGAGCCACAATGGGAGCTCCAGACCCAGTATTCTTGAACCCTCTGCTCTACAGCGTCTCATAATGCCTGTAAAAGTCAACCACTGTTGCCTTTTCAAATAACAGAGAAGGTATAAGGAGATTAAGTAGGACTGGACTGATTCAGTCATCATGTATCAGACAACTGATGACCAAAATGGTGATTTCGCTAAGCCTGTGATGAGTGCTGCCAGAGAGGATGCAGGGAGGACACCACACAGGAACTTCAACCAGGGTGGGGATCAAGAAGATTCTTTCGGGAAGCGAGACTTAAACTGGGCTTCACAAAGAAAAAGCAAGAATCAACTTGTCTGAGGTGGGAGAAAGGATATGAATTTCAGGCAGGAGTTCCCTAGAGGCGCACTGAGTTAAGGATCTAGCGTCGTTACTGCAGCAGCTCGAGCTGTTGATCCCTGGCCTGGGACTGTCCATGGGCCATGGGCTCAGACAAAAAAAAAATAGTAATTTTAGGCAGAGGGAACAGCATGAACAAAGGCTCTGAGATGGGAAAGAACACATAATTCTTAAGAAATAAAGAGAGGAAGTCTGGGAGTTCCCATCGTGGCTCAGTGGTTAACGAATCCGACTAGGAACCATGAGGTTGTGGGTTCGGTCCCTGCCCTTGCTCAGTGGGTTAAGGATCCGGCGTTGCCGTGAGCTGTGGTATAGGTTGCAGACGCGGCTTGGATCCCATGTTGCTGTGGCTGTGGTGTAGGCTGGCGGCTGCAGTTCTGATTCGACCCCTAGCCTGGGAATCTCCATATGCCTCGGGAGCGGCCCAAGAAATGGCAAAAAGACAAAAACAAACAAACAAACAAAAAAAAAAAAAGAGAGAGGAAGTCCGAACTTAGACTGTGGAGGTGCGAGTGGCAGGCAATGAGGTAGGAAGACTGGTGTCGAGGCTGAGGCGGGTGTGGGAGGGTGGGGGGGGCAGGTGGGTCCTAGAAGGAGCTCAGATCGTATCCAAAGAGCATGAGCGAATCACAGACAAAGCTGAAGGTCAAGTGCCTCGTATCTTCCTTAGAAGCCAGCTTTCAGGACTACCACAAGATCCTATTGACCTGCCTTTCCATAGCCGATCCACAGGTACTTCTGAAAACCCAATTCAGGGAACCAACATGCTGGAGATTTTCAGGCTGAGTTTCAAGTCATTGTTATTATGTTTTAGGGATCACAAAACATGCTGCACAGTTTAAGCTGCAGGTGGCCTACCAACTTCACAAGTTATTCAAGCCTCATTATTATTATCGACAATGAAAATGAAGTGATATTTTGCAGCATATGAAAGTCTGATAAAATATCTTTTTTCTACCTCCAAAAAGAAAAAAAGAAAAGAAATCGATCTGGGTTACACAAACGTCAATTTGCCCCCTCTGTGTTCTTCAGCTTAGGAAAATGCCAGAGGCATTTGCGGGTTAAAAGAGATGAAGAGCAAAAACATCCCCGCCAACACACACACACACACCCACACCCACACACCACCAAGATGTACGTACTGTTTCCTGCAAGCTCCCATTTGTGGGCACCTACCGCACACCTTGCGCTCTGGTTTATTTCAACCTCAGAACTAATGCGGCCACCACCCCGGTCTGCCTGGGTGTTCAATCTTCAAATCAGGAAAGTCCTAAACTAGGACAAGCTGGTCACTCAACCCACAGTAACCATAGGTATTATCATAAAGAAAATACAGGCTCAGAGGGGTAAAGACACTTACCAACATCACACAGCAGGGAAGGAACAGGGAGTGGGTTGAGTTTCAAATCCTGTGTGTGGGACAGCCTGCTCGACCTCCCAGGAAAGGACTTTGAAAACCACTCACTTGGCTTGCTGGCTCCTCCCAACATCCTTAAAGACCCTCACTCCCACGTGACACACACAGCCCAATCGAGAAGGCTAAAGGGCTGTGCCCTCTGTGGGATAAAAGCTAGGATCCCATGTAATCGGTCACCCTCTCTGTAATTTCCTTCCCAAACATAACCAGAATGGCCAGGGGGCCCTCGAAACCCAGCCATGACTTACTTTCTATCTCTGGCCTGACCGCGTGATGATTGCAAGGGTTGAGCATTTGAGCTCATGCTGGAACCACCTCACCTAGAAAGAGGAGGCGGAACAAGCAGTTCTCCGTCAGCCTGCTGGGGTGCAGATCGAGGAAGAGAAACTCCTGAGCTACAAAGAATCTGGAGCCTGTAACACCCAGCTGGGTTCACGGTACAGACAGAAAAACGGAGGCTTCCGAAGAACAAGAATGACAACAAAGATGACACTCGGACTATCTGCATCGCGCTTTTTCTCCTTTGCCTCTTTCTCCGCAGTTCAACTGGGGCAGGTCGAACGTGTCTACTCAACTGCTGGGAGTTTTCCACCTCTCTAGGCATGGCATACAGCTGACGCTCAATAAATGCTCAGTTAATGTTCAGCAAACATTTAATAGGCACACTGCTGGAGGGACAATGCATGCGTGTGAGAGAGAGGGAGAGAGAGCGGGAGAAGGAGAGAGACAGAGACACTAGGGTCCCCGCACCAAGTGGATGTTCACTTCTTCAAAGACACTTTTTTTTAACCAAAAAATTGTTTTATTTTTACTTTATTATTATTATTATTTTAGGGCCGCACCTGCAGCCTATGGATGTTCCCGGCCTACACCACAGCCACAGCCACAGCCACACTGGATCTGAGTCGCATCTACGACCTACACCACAGCTCATGGTGACGCCGGATCCTTAACCCACTGAGTGAGGCCAGGAATCAAACCCATGTCCTCATGGATACTAGTTGGATTTGTTACCGCTGAGCCACAATGGGAACTCCCCCAAAAATCATTTTATTATAATCACCTCTTAAACAACATACTCTGTAATCTTGATTATGTCTATTAGATTTGTTCCAAGAGGCCAGGCACCTTGCAGGCAAATCTGGTGGAAGCTTCCTTCTGCCAGATCACTGCTCAGTGGCCGTTTTCCAAAAGGTGACCCTTTAAATGCCTACTTGCATAATTTAATCTTTGTTAGTATCCTAGCAAAGACACCTCCTTCTAATTGAGGTAATTTCTAGGAAGATATGGCGAAAAGCCTTCCTTGCCTTCAAATAAAGTAATAAGGGCTGCCATTTATTGAGCATCTATTATGTGCCAGGTACTCTACTGACCTTAAATAACTCTTTTGGATTCTCACCTTTACGACGACACTGTAAGGAGATGCCCCCGGTCCACAGCTTAGAAACTGAGGCTAAGAGACAGTGAAACAACTACTCCAGTATCACAGAGCTAATAGGAGGCCATGCTGGGGTTGAACCTGGGTCTTACGCCAAAGTCCAGGCTCTTTATACATCATCCTATTAGCCCCAGATTAAAGCCCACTTCCAGCCTTTACTTTCTTGGTATTTTTCCATGCACAGAACACTCTGAGGAACATAATTTTTACCACAAGGATACGCCACAAGGAACTGGCAAACCTCTGTCCTGTCTCAGCTGTCTTAAAACCACTTTGGAATTGCTGGCACATGGCAAAGTCACCAGGTTTCAACTGCTTCATCTGTTCAAGGGGCGTCATTCCCACCCACGCCTCTCAGGACGATGCAGCCCAAAGTGCATCTTCATCTCTCCCAGAACTTTCAGAGGCCAGATCGTCCTGCAGGATGTCAGTCTGAACAATCTTTCAAAATGCTCTCCCAGGCCAGCAGCCCCACCCACCATGCTCTGCGCCAAGGAGTTACCTCCTAAAATAAACCGTGCTAACTTCAGTCTGCTCACCATAAAGACTATATATAGAAGAAAACACTCCAGAGTTCCCATCTGGCAGCAGCGTCTCCAAAACTCAGGCTGAACGGCTCGTTTCGCATGTAATCTGCAACATCTGACAGGCAGCTTTAAATCAGGAAGGCGGGCTGAGACGGAAACCTCCCGTGGGTTCGCACAGTCTGTCCCAACAGCGATGCCGCAGGGCTTCTGAGCAAACTCTTACCGCAAGAAAATGAGAGCGTGTGGCAGGGAGACTGCCCGAGTGAAAATAGACAGGGTGCGGTGGGTGGCGGCTGGAGGCAGCCACACCAGGGCTGCAGAGGTGGAGGTCCCAGCCAGCTGGGGAGCAGAGGGCGAGGAATGGGGCGTCAGGGGCCGCTGCCATCTCTGAACCTTAAGCTCACATTATCTGTTATCCTCAGGACTGGCAAGAAGCCAAGCGCAGCTTCTCAGTTTCCCCCCACCTTGAAGTGAAGGATATGACTCAGTCACACACACACACATTTGCCTCTTCATGCTCCCCCCCACGCACTTGAAAATTTTGCTATTTCCCCCAGAAGGATATACAACAATTTGGTAGCAAAGATCTCTTTTAAGAGAAACTGGAAGAAGTGGAGGAAAGAAATTCTCCTTTATTTGCATCTTTCTCTCAGGGTGCATGTTCTTATCGTATGCTTCGAACTCCGGTTTTTTAAAAGGCCAAGCTCCTTAAAAAATAAAAGGATAGTATAGTGGTTCCTCAAAAGATTCCACATAGACTCACTATACAGCCAAAAGAATGGAAAGCAGAGACGCGACAGATACTGGCACCCCAGTGTTCCTGACGGCATCAGTCACAACAGCCAAGAAATGGAAACAACCTAAGTGTCCACAGATGGAATTGAACCTGCAACTTCATGGACACTGGTTGTGTTTGTAACCTGCTGAGCCACAACAGGAACTCCTGGAGGTGTCATATGTATCCTTCCCAACCCAGCTCAGGCTTTTTCCTGGAAACCTTTCCTGATCTTGCAAAGATACTCTGCCCACTCCCACCCCCTCCTTTCCTAGCTCTGCTCTCACTGCCATCACCAATTACAAGTATCTTGTAATTACCACTCTTGGCACTGATCTTGCTCAAGATTGGTGGTAAGCAAGGAGGCTTTTTTTCACCCACGCCCCTTCCCCCGGAGCCTAAGAGGGTGCCTGACCTATGGTGCCTACACAGCAAATGTTGATTCTGAACGGCCATAAGGTGGATAGTTTAAACAAAAGGAAAGTTTAAATTTTAGGAGCTGAATTAGAAACTGGTTTCTGGTAAAAGAATGTTTCAACAGCTTCAGGCCCCCGAAGATGGACCAGGGTGAATTTTCCAGCTCAGCTACCTTCTAGCTGTATGACCCCACGCCAAGAGGCTTAGCCTCCTGGAGCCCCACCTTTCCCATCCATCAGATGCATTAGGACCTACCAGCAGAGGCTACTGGAAGGGCCACCTGAGCTAATCATGTATGGAAAACCCTTGGCCCGGAACCTCAGCTCAGACAAAGTGCTTGGTCAAGTCCAGGATCCCTGGCAGGTTACCTAAAAGGACGGCGTACACATCAGAGCTCGTGTGGTTGGGGGTCAGGGGGACCAGCCAGCTGTGGGCCTAGCGTCTTAGAATGAAAATCAGTCAGAGCAAAGGTAGTGGTCCTGGACAGACTGTCCCAGGCAAACACGGGACTGGCCAATGTCTTCCTCATCACTTCCCACCAGGTTCTGAAGACTGGACACACGTGGCTTTCTCAATGGGCCAGGCCCAGTACCCAGCACCCCTCAGACAAAAGGCACCGAGCAGCCAGATCTATTGTGACGCTCAGACAGATTTTGGTTTTGGTCTCTACGCGGCATTGTTTGAATTTTACAACTGGTTGCCAATATCTAAAAATCAGGAGGACCATGCATTTGATAGGGACAGAGTAGCCACATGTGGTTGTAAAGCCCCAGTGGGGGTCACAGATAAAGAGGGAAACCTGGAGGGTGTTGGGAGACCCCTCTGAATTCAAGCAGGCCATCAGCACAAGGCAGGCCTGCCGGACTAGTGGAGGTGCGAGAATTGCCTCAGGTCATTGGGTGGGGGTGGGATGAGGCCTGCATTCAGATTCAGACCAAGGGCAAGTGTTTGAGGGCTGCCCTTCTGCGGATTTGAATACACAGCTTACGGGCTACTAAGGAGGAGCTGCTACTCCCAGAAAAGAAGAGGTAGGCCTTTCCAACCCCCACTCCCCTTGGAGGATAAAACCATGGCCCAGGGGATCCTCGGGATCCTGGGGCAGAGCCTCTGTGCCTGCCCGTTTGCATCTCTCACAAGTGTCCTACCCTAACAAATCTGTTTCTGGCCGATCACTGTCTCTCGCTGAATTCCTTCTGTGCGGAGGCACAAAGAACCTGAACCTCAGTGAGTCCAGACACGGGTGAGTGATTCTAATTTAAAACCATGGCTTTAGGCCCCAATCTGGCTTTAGGTTGGGTTCGAGTCCTGGCATATGAGTTCAAGTCCCAGTCTGGCTTTTGGCTGGGTTCAGGCCACAGTGCTGTCAGTTTCACATTCACATTTCTGCGGGGCGCACCTTGCTTGAAAAGGCAGAAAACCGGGCCATGCTTGGTCTACCTCCCCAGGCAGGTGGAGCTAAGAAGCAACTGTCCACCTCTGAGGGGGTGTGGGCGCACTCGGCCTCCCCGTGTCCACCACCCTGCTTCTCACTCCCTGCTCTGCTCAGAAGGCAACAGACCGAGCAAGTCCGGCCCAGGAAGAAGGGACTTGACCAGAAACAGGCCTCCTGCTGCTAATTGAGCTAATTGGTCAGAGCTGGAGGTGGGCTGCAGTCCTGAATCGGCGTGGAAATCGTACTCCGAACCCACTGCCTTGTCTCTGACGTCCTCAGTGTGTAAAGACACGGACGAAGACGTGGTGCTGCTGCTAATAACAGACTAAGCATGTCTCCGCTGCCTCCGCCTCTGCCTCGCTCACAGAGAAAGCTAAAAATAAACCACTCCTGGCCTGGACCTCAATCTACACCTGAAGAGGCGTGTCAGGGGTGGGTGGCTTCCTCTTCCAGCTGCAGGTCTGGAAGAACTCCTGGTCTCAGGTTACAGCACAGTCCCTGAGGGCTGTGGGAGCCAGCAAGGGACCTGGGCCTGAAAGTTCTCTGCATTTGATCGCAGTTGAAAGAGGGTGATAGGGCGAGGAGGTAGAAGCCAGTGAAGGGACAAACACATCCAGGTCACTTTCCTGTCTCTTGTAAAGAGTCACCTCTCCCTAGAGGTGACAGAAAGGTTACCCTAGTAAAGGTAGTGTAACTGAGCTGGTGCCCTGCGGGGCTCCTGCGCACACAGCCTTTCTGTGTCCTCATCTCTTGCTTTTAGGGAATAAGCCTCAGCCTCCACGACCTTCCCTGAGTTCCAAAGGGCAGCTGCTCATCAGGGAAGGGAGGGGACGCGGACACCAGGGAGGAGCATCCAGAGACAACAGAGCAGCCTTGCGCCAGGGTCCTGGTTCCTCCTCCAGGAAGACACAGAACAAGATCTTGAGCCCTTTCTGCAGAGCTAATACCCTCAACAAATGGAAGCACTCCTTGATGAAGCATCTTCATTCCGGGAGGAGGGAGGACCCCCCGAACCAGTCCTGGGGCCCCGAAACACCAGCTCTGAAAGACAATGCCAGCTTGCCTCCACCCTGATCCTTCTCTGGGGCCCTGATCCTTGTTCCACTCCCCACACTATAAAACCACCTCCTAACTCCTTCCTAGGGGGCCACAGTCTTAGCAATAAAGTTATCTTTTTCTCCTTTACCCAAAACTGTCTCTGCTTTTCAACTTGGACCCGGCAGACAGAGGCTGAATTTCGGCAACAGGAGGTCCCTGCTTTCTGTCCCTGTATAGCTCATGCGCACTCGCACGCACACACGCGTGCACACACACACACCCTGCCTGCTTTCCCCCAGCACTGCAATACACCCCATCCCACAAGCTGCAGTATCTTATTATTTGTTCTCTTGTGCACTGTCTCTCCCACCAGATTATAGGCTCCATGAAGGCAGGAAACAGAGTCAGTCTGTTTCCAAACAGCTGTGTGTTTCTGGGTTGGCCGCTGGCACCTCGCAAACCCCACTGAAGACCCGCTAAGCGCATCTCTGACATCCCATTACACGATGCTTGTAACATGGCCATGCTTCCAAAGCTTACACAACGGTTTCACAATTCTCACGATTATTTCTCTAGCCTCCAGTCCAACTGAATATTTTATTCAACCAGCACTCTTTTTTTTTTTTTAAACTGAAGTCTATCCTAAAATATAAAACTTTGGAGCAGAGACTTAAGCAATCGAGAGGCGCCTGTATCCATGAGCTTGGAAGCTGACCATGGCTTATTGGCTGTGTGACCTTGGAAAAGGGAGTTAACTTCTTTCCTCAGCTTCCCCATCTGCTCATTCCCCATGGGTGAGCACTGCCTCCAGATGTCAGGGGTAAACGAATTAAGTCACACAAAATGCTTGGTACAGAGTAAGCGCAATAGGATTACTATTCCTGTTAGTCTTTCTTTCCTTTTTTTTTTTTTTTTTTTTTTTTTTTGGCCAAAAGGCATGTAGAAGTTCCTGGGCCAGGCCAGGCGGAACCCACATCACAGAAGCTTGAACCACAGCAGTGACAACACTGGATCCTTAATCAGCTGCGTCACAAGGGAACCCTTAAGTTTCTTTATAGAAAAAAAACAAAAAAACAAAAAAAAACAGTATCATTTACCATATTAAAATAATTACATGACAGTTGAAACAAAAAATGTCACTGACATTAATAGCTAAAATCCCCCTTTGGAGACACAGACTGAGCCTCTGCTTTGCCACCACCCAGATGGGTAAAGCCCCCCCTCTCCCCAGGCCCCCATCTTCCCATCTTTTAAATGAGAATTCTGGGTGAGAGACTCTTGAAATTCCATCCACCTTCCAGCTCTAAATGGCAAACTCTCAATCCATGAATGATCCTACCTTAAAAGAAATAAAATCAGAAAACCCACTTCTACACAATGGGAGCCAAAGGGAGGAGCTGGGGGGGGTGCAGTGCGGGGAAGAGAAGGTTATTCACATTCCAAAAGGATTTGCTCTTACAAAAGGATTAACAGCAGAGTTGCTTTAAATAGCAGCTTAAGCCTTGTTTATGGATTACTAAGTACTGGATGGAGAGGTGGAGGGGCCCAGGAATGAGGAGCAAAGCTTGCTTAGGCCCAACCAGAAATTAAAAATGTGCACGCTTGAACATTATAACGAGTTCAACAGAAAACCATGCCATTTCAAAGAATCCTTTTCCTACCCAACAGTTTGGTTCTGCATCAACTGCATTAAAAATGTGCCTGTATCCATGAGCCAGTTTAGAACAGTGATCCAGCATGCTTTTAAAAAAAATAAATACATAAGGATCTGGCGTTGCCATGAACTGCGGTATGATGCTCGGATCTGGCGTTGCTGTGGCTGTGTGAACCTAAAAAGATCCCCCCCCAAAACAAAAACACATAAGCCCCCATGGTAAGACGCTGATAATTTATTAAATGTTATAAGTGCTTGTCAAGTACCAGGACCTACTGAGCAGGTGACCTGCATTATTGTTTCATCTAACTACCAAAGCAACCCAGTGAAGAGGGTTTAACTGTTACCCATCATTTTGTAGATGAGGAAACTAAAGCTAAGAGAGGGGATATGATTCACCCAGAGCCAGTGGATGGCTGAAAGAATACTCAAGCTGAAGTCTGAACCAAGCCCAGAGGTTAGATTATTAAAGGTAGGATCCTTGCCTCAAGGAGGACACAGAAGATCAGTCAAGGAGGTCAACAGATACAGAGAAGGACGGTAAGCACCCTAAGAGAGACCTTTGTGGGAGCAGAGGAAGAGGACACCCAGGGTCTAGGGTGTGCCCAAAGTGGGGGGGTGCCCCCAAACCAGATGTGACCCCCCTTTGTCAACCTGTTGCCGAAACTCAGCCTCTGTCCGCTGTTGCCAAATAGAAACGCAGAGACAGAGTTTTTGATGAAGGAGAAAAAGATAACTTTATTGCTTTGCCAGGCAAAGGGGGCTGCAGCCGGCTAAGGCCTTAAAGACTGTGCCCCCCTTGGAGAGTCTAGGAGGTGGTTTTACAGTGTGGGGAGTGGAACACAGGGCCCCAGAGAAGGACCAGGGTGGAGGCAAGCTGGCATTGTCTTTCAGAGCTGGTGTTTCGGGGCCCCAGGACTGGTTCGGGGGGTCCTCCCTCCTCCCGGAATGAAGATGCTTCATCAAGGAGTGCTTCCATTTGTTGAGGGTATTAGCTCTGCAGAAAGGGCTCAAGATCTTGTTCTGTGTCTTCCTGGAGGAGGAACCAGGACCCTGGCGCAAGGCTGCTCTGTTGTCTCTGGATGCTCCTCCCTGGTGTCCGCGTCCCCTCCCTTCCCTGATGAGCAGCTGCCCTTTGGAACTCGGGGAAGGTCGTGGAGGCTGAGGCTTATTCCCTAAAAGCAAGAGATGAGGACACAGAAAGGCTGTGTGCCCAGGAGCCTCAGTGGGCACCAGCTCTGTTAGAAACCCACACTCCAGCATCTCTAAACACTCCTCAATACCTAGACTCCTCTCTTTTCCATCCTTAATGCCAGGGACACTGTCACGAGAACCTCTCTGAGCAAAAACCAGTCTCTCCTGGGGCCTCTATTCCCCAAAGGTGGGGTGGCGGGCCTGGAGAAGGCGGTGCGAAGGGAGAACGAGCAACTCTTGGCAGGGGCTCGCCCAGGGCTGACATCACCTTACCAGGCTACCTGAGGGCTTCTCATGCCTCATTTTCCTCCCTTGACAAATGGGGATATTAGCTCGCCCACCTCGGTGGGCAGGGAAACACCAGTGATTAATTCGTTAACGTCTGCGAAGCGCTCCTGCTCTATGGAGAAGGGCACCTTGGGAGAGAAGCTATAAAAACACTGAGGGGCAGCCTATTATCAGCTCGATCACTATTACTGTCATTTTCATCATGACACATGCTGCCTAAAGACCTGCCATGGCTCCCCAGTGCCCGGAAAACGGGCAGCTAGCAGCCTGGAGGCCAAGGCCACTGGTACAGGTACTGCCCTGGTCCTCATCCTCCTTCTCATCCCCAGGTGTTCAGGCCCTGTGATCCCCTCCGGGCGAGCCCGCCACCCCCACATCGTCCCATGGTACCCGTGTTCCAGGGCAAGCACGGCCCTCAACATCCAAGCTGGAAGCTCAACACCCAGTGCGCCCGTTTTTGTTGCTGAGCCCATTATCTGGCTTCTCTGGAGGGTTCTGTCAGCACAAGTACAGGGTGGAGGTGGGGGAGACACAAAAATGGGGTCTTGCACAAGTTTCTCTCTCCCCAGAGCGATAAGACAAAGATTCTATATCGACTCCATCTAGATAATAAGCGAAATCTCCAACTAGATAATAAGCGCCCTGAGGACTAGATGACGTTCAGATCAAGTCCAAAATTCATAAATAGAGCCTCAGAAAGTAGTTAATGGCACAGGCAGAGAATCTGGGTTCAGAGAGATTGGAGCTCCCCATTCCACCTCCCATCACCTCCCTGAATCCCAACTTCCTCCTCTTCAAAATGGAGATGATGTGTCTGCCTGAGAGAGGACAAATCTGGTCTTAGGAGTTCCTGGGTGGCCTAGGGATTAAGGAGCCAGCCTTGCCACTGCTGCGGCTCAGGCTGCTGCTGTGGCGTGAGTTCAATCCCTGGCCCGGGAACTTCCATGTGCCGCAGGCACGGCCAAAACCAACACCACCACCACCCCAAAATAAATCTGGACTTAGTAAAGACAGACTTTATTTGAAAAGCTTATTGGAAGGGTGGGGGGAGACGGACTGCGAAAAGGGGACAGGAACTCCGGCAACAAGGAGGCAGCTTTGACCATGAGGTCTGCAAGCATCTCAGCCACCGGGGGGTTTGCTGTAGATGAGAGTGAAAAGGACCAGGAAGAAGTGCGTGTGGGAAGCAGGATGAAAGGGTAGATCAGAGGATGTTTTACCCGGAAGCCGGCCTGTTCTCAGGACAGGTGGTCCACTGGCTCGGGCTGAGGCTGGCTGAAGGAGAGGCACTTCAGCAAAGTTTGGTTAGCAGGCATGTTGTTCTGCAGGATCGGGCCGGGGTCGGGGGGAGAGCATTTCAGCTAATCATTTATGAGGCAAAGAATGGAAATGCGGTGGGTACGCCTGACTTTCCCATCGGTAATCAGGAGGGCATCTGTGCGTCATATGAGTCAAGAGAAGGGTGGCTCTTTGCAGGAAGCTGTTTTCCAAAACACAAAAAGCTGGGGGGGATTCCTCTGTTCTTCTCCAGAAGTGCAGGGCTCAGGGAAAATGCAACCCTGTCAACACTCAAGAGGGTTGTTGTGTGGACTCAAGGCGACGACGCACAGAAAGTGTTTAAAGCAAACTCCGTCAACACTAGCTGCTTTTAGTTTGGGTGAATGATTTACTTCCAGGATCATGAGAAGGGTGGCTCTTAGAGCCGAAGGGTAGAGAATGAGGTGGAAGACCTTCTAGAACCACCTTGACGATAAATAGGTAGCCTGGGAGTGTGCATTTGTGTTTACCCAGAAAGGCACATGACGAGAGAGATTTACACCGAACTCAACCCAGACTCAGCCCCAGGACATTTGCATCTCATCCTCTCTTAAGCAAGAAGGAACTTAGCCTAAAATACACACAATATGGAGTCCCTGGCCGTTGACAAGTTAAAAGAAAAAAAAGTTAAATATACAACTCGTCATCCCAACTCCCTGGAGAATCAGAGTGGCTAGGACACAGGCCTGGGTGCGGAAGCAGGAGTTAAAATGTGCAGGCGGCCAGCAATGGTCTCCTAACTTCCTACGCTCTGCTATAATCAGTGGCATGTAAACCTGCTTTAAATTTACCGACAGCGTTTTAAGCTGCCATCTAGCTCTTCAGGTATTTTTAGTCAAGTAGAAATTCACTTAGACCTTAAAGTCAGGAAATGGAATCATGTCAGGTGCTGCTCTTACAGAATCCGGTCGTGCCCTTTGTCTGCTGCCTTCGCTGCTTCTCATTTGCACACAATTAAATAATCACTTCACCCCCCACTTCTTCTTTGGAGGCATCTTTAGCCTCTCCCCACAGAGGGAAAAACACCAGGGAACTCAATGCCAGGTTTAAAAGATCTGTTCTTAATGCAAAAGTCATTTCCATCGGCAGGAGCAGACTTTGCAGGGGCAGGGGGCGGGGGCAGGGCCGGGAAGCAGAGGGACTCAGGCTCACAAGGGACACAGCCAAAAGCTTGAGGTTATATACATACATTTATCTGCTGCCAGAAAGAGCAAAGCAGACAGAGGAGGAAGGAAATCAAAACAATACTGCCGGGCTGGAAGAATCGAGAAGGACCTGAAGGCGATGGGAGAACCACCCACCCCAGTGCTCAGGCTAAAAATCCAGGAGTGTCCTGGATTCCTCTGCCCTTCACGCCCCCCACAGCCAACGCATCTCCAGTTCACTGGCAAGCCCAGCAGAATCCACCACCGAAATGTGCCTGGAACCATCCACTGGGGGCGTCTGGGCCACCCCCATGCCAGCCCAAGTCAAGGGCATTTCAGATGCACACCTGTTCCCTGTCCGGGGTCCCACCTCCACCCAGTCGTCGGAGGAACCTTCGGAAAATCATAAACCGGAGAGCACACAAAATAGCAACTCAGCCACCAGACACTCCCATCTCGCTGGGAATAAAATCGAAACCTCTCACTCTGGCCTGCAGAGCTCCACTAGCCCTGGTTGTTTCTCAGGCTCATCTCACCCCATTCTCCTCTCTCCCTTTGTGCTCCAGGCCCGAAGGCCTTCTGTTTCTAGAACATTCCATTCTCTCTGACACCCCAAGGTCTTTTCCCACCACCCTTCATGCTTTTTCTCCAGGTTTTTACATGGCTTCTCCGGTCATTCAGATGTTGAGTCAAATGTCACCTCCCCAGAGGGCCCTCTGGTGACCAGCTTCTCCATCATATCACACTGATTTAATTCCATGTACGACGACACTTATCATTGTAATTTTTTTCTATCTGTCAAATGAATAAACATCCCTTGGAGGAAAACACGGCAGAGGCGCATTAAGGGAAGAAATAGGTGAATCTGGAGGGTGTGGTGTTTTTATGCTACACATATCAACCTAGATGCTAACTTTTCACTAGAAATGTGTGCTCCACATTTGCTTCATAAAAACGTCAGAAGGAAAAACAAATTCTCAGACCCACGTTATTCCAAACCTATTTAGCAGCTTCCCAATAACTGTATCTTTTATTTTATTTTTTTTTAATTTTTTTTTTTAGGGCCGCACCCACAGCGTATGGAGGTTCCCAGGTTAGGGGTTGAATCAGAGCTACAACTGCTGGCTTCCACCACAGCCACAGCAACGCCACATCCGAGCCCTGTCTGCGACCTACACCACAGATCACAGCAACGTCAGATCCTCAGCCCACTGAGCGAGGCCAGGGATTGAACCCGCAACCTCATGGTTCCCAGTCAGATTTGTTTCCGCTGCGCCATGATGGGAATTCCCTCACATTAGGCACATTTCAAGTGCTCAACAAATACATGTGGCTGGTGGACACGAAGCTCGGTGACACGGGAAGTGATAATTCCGGGGGGTGACAGCCATTCCAACAGGGAGACAGGCGTGTGGGAGAACAGGTCTGGGGGCAGGAAGAGCAGCTCCATCCTCACTGACTCCTGCCATGACCTTGGCCAGGCTCTGTGTCTGACCCCGGAGAAGGATATCATTTCTTTTTTCTTTTTTCTTTTTTTTTTTAGGGTGAGGCATGTGGAAGTTCCCAGGCCAGGGGTCGAATCAGAGCTGCAGCTGCCAGCCTACACCACAGCCACAGCAATGCCAGATCTGAGCCACATCTATGACCCACACTGCAGCTTATGGCAACGCCAGATCCTCAACCCACTGACTGAGGCCAGGGAATGAACCCGTGTCCTCATGGATACTAGTTGGGTTCGTTACCACTGAGCCACGACAGGAACTGCCAAGGACCTCGTTTCTGGAAGTAAGTAAGGTCACGCACAGAGGGAACAGCACAGCTGGGCAGTGAAGAGCCTGGGCCCCAAACTGGCCCATCTGGGTTCGTGCCCCACTTTCACTAGCCATGTGCCCTTGGGTAGATTATTTAACCCCCAGGCCTCAGTTCACCCACAGATAAAAGGTCAGCAGCTGACCTGCAGATAATTTGAAAGGGTCAAATGAGACAGTGCATAGAAAGCAGCTGGCACAGTGCCTGGCACATGAATGATCTCAACCAAAACCATGGAGCCACCGTTGTGGCTCAGAGGGTTAAGAATCTGACTAGTGTCCACGAGGAGACAGGTTCCATCCCTGGCTTCTCTCAGCGGGTTAAGGATCCAGTGTTGTCATGAGGTGTGGTGTAGGCTGAAGATATGGCTCAGATCTGGCGTTGCTGCGGTGTAGGCCGGCAGCTGTAGCACTGATACAACCGCTAGACCAGGAACTTCCATATGCTGCAGATGTAACCGTTAAAAAATAAAAAACCATTGTAATCATTATTATTATTCCTAATGGCGCTGTGAGGTCTGCTGACAGGCGTACAGGACAACACAGGTGTCCCAGTTAAACCGAAGTCAAATTTCTAAAGCGGGGAAATTACCAGGAGATCTTTCACAGCCCCAAGGATTCCCACTGGAGATGTCTTTAAATATAGTGAAATATCTGAAGAGCTTTTCAAATAGAATCAATTTACCACACTGACATGGAATTCTTCGGGGACCCACCCCGGACCTCGCCCGCGCGTACCTGCGTCCTCTTTGTCAGGCTCATGTGTCTGTGGGTTTAGTGGGGGGAGACTCCATTCGCGCCCAAGTCCCTCCCATCTGCAGCCAGAGGCTGGGGTTCAAGGCAACGAGGTAGGAAGATCAGATTTCTGTGCTGTTAAGGGAACCAGATGTTCAAAATCAGCCCACACCAGCCCCAGCCAGAGCGTCCACCCCCCTGCCGTCGCTGCCAGATTCCCAGTGCCAGGGAGGCAAAGGGGCCTGCCTGGAAAAGTCTGGGGGCAGGTCCCTATAGCAGGCGGGACTGTCACAAGTCTCCTTGGAAGGGGTTGCAAAGAGGCATTTTTATCCCCCTTCTGGACAGGTTTGCAGAACGAAACAAACAAACCCTGTCACTCGATCTGTGACTCCTGAGTACATCTTTCAAGCTGGTCCTGTGCTGGCCACTAAGGAGACCCAGAGATGAAGAGGGAGAGCCTGCTGGGTGAGCCAGAGCAGCAGCGAGTTCACTTTCACTGTGAAAGCTTGGCGCTTTGTGAGCTGGATGACTCTGTGCACACTGCTTAACCTCTTGGAGACTCAGTCTCTCGACCTGTGAAATGGGGATGGCAGCTGAACCTTCCAGGTCAACTTGTGAGAATCGAGTAATTAAGACAGGGACGGTGTAGGAGAGTTACACCGGTGGTTGTGGAAGTCCCGATAAGGGACCACAGACAGAGAGGGAAACCTAGGGAACTTTGGGAGACCACTGTCAGTTAATAATGGCTTAAGAAAGCCATCAGAAGGAGGCAGGCTTGCTTGGCTTAGTTGGGGCTCGAGAACTGCCTCGGATCATTGGGTGGGGGATGGGGGGAGACCCACATTCAGGTCCAGACCAAGGGCAGGAGTCTAAGGACCGCCCTTCTGCTGACTGGAATAAGCACCAGGACAGTCCTAGTCTGACCTTATAGGGTCAAATACTCTCCTACCAGACACCAAGGAGGAGCTCCTGCTCAAAGAAAGAGGAAGAGTAGGTCTTTTCCCAGCCCCACTCCCCCTGGAGGATAAAACCGTAGCCCACGGGCTCCTGGGGGCAGAGCCTCCATGCCTGCCCGCTTGCATCTCTCACTAGTGTCCTCTCTTAATAAATCTATTTCTTGCCTCTCTTTTTCTCTCTAGCTGAATTCCTTCTGCACAGAGGAACAAAGAACCTGAACCTCAGTGAGTCCTGACACTGGGTGAGTGATGCTAATTTAAAACCCATAGGTTCAAGTCCCGATCTGGGTTCTGGCTGGGTTCAAGTCATTAAGTCCTGTCAGTTTCAGCTACACATGACAGGCTGAGAACAGCTCCGGGCACAGTAAATGCTCAATTAATGTTTTTATTCTTCATTGTAGTAGTAGACTGCTTGTGAGGGGCTAGATTCACAGCGTTAGGATAATAAAAGAGGCATCTAACTCTGGTCAGTAAGCTACTAGAGCCCATGGGCCAAAACCAGAGGGTGGCCTGTTTTTGTAAATAAAATTTTACTGGAACACAGCCATGCTAGGTTCCCCATTCTTTCTGGCTGCTCTCACACTACAGAGTCACAGGGGAGTAGTCACCAAGGAGACTGAATGGCCCTCAATTTCCAATACATTTACAATCTGTTCCTTTAAGAAAAGGTGTACCAAGGCCTCATCCAATTCAAATTAGTGGGAATGAGATCAGGGAAGGCTTCCTGGAGGAAATGACAATCCTTTGTCAGTATTCTTGCTCTTCACAGAGTTGGTTCCCCACCCCACCCCCACCGCTGCAGGCTGCACCCACAGCATATGTAAGTTCCCAGGCTAGGGGTTGAATCAGAGCTGCAGCTACGGGCCTGCACCACAGCTACAGCAAGGCCAGATTCAAGCCGCATCTGCAACCCACACCATAGCTCATGGCAATACCGGGTCCTTAAATGGCTAAGCATAGCCAGGGATGGAACCTGCATCTTCATGGATACCAGTCAGATTTGTTTCCAGAGCCACGACGGGAACTCCTCGCATTCTCGAAGAGGATGCTTAGACCAGCCAGACTGCGTAAAAGCTTCAAGGAAGCAAGTGCTGGCACCAACCCTTACCTATATTAAATTCTGCAGTAGAAGCCAACACACAGGGCTTGTGGGACCAGAAACAGTCCGCAAACCAGTTTTGTATGGCTTTCCAAGCACTTGAGACGGCGCTGGAAGACTGGGTGACATGACGGTCTGCCTGGCTGGCTTCTATTGTAAAATTCGGAGTATCCTGCACGCTGTGGGCCCACCGTCCCACAGAGCCCAGAGGCCTGCCCTTCTGCCCACCGTGGTCCTCACCAGACCCACCTGCTGCCCTGTTTGACATGAATCCTTGTCTACGGCTTCCCTCCACTGGTGTCAAAGGCTCCCGACACACATTCTTGGGTCTCCTGCTAATCCAGAAGGTAAACAGGCGATCATTACAGATGGGAAAACTGAGGTTCAGAGAGGTTCAGTGCCTTCCTTCAGGACACCCAGCTGGGCGAGGCTAAAGCCGGAAGGGAACCAGGGCCTCCGCCTCCGGCCCCTCTGCAGACATTCAAACAAAAGGATCGGTCATCACTGCAACCTCCTGAGGGCGTGTTACCATTTGTAGCAGTCGCTCACACACCCGAGGCTTCAGAGGAGTCCGAAGACCTTGGACAGATATGAAGGGGCATATGGTCATCAAAGGATTAACGAGGCAAGAAGTGAGAAGGCCCGAAAAATAAGGACAAAAGTGGACAGGGCTCAGGTCAGGGGCAGCGAATCTAAGGACTCTGACCAGCACTGGTCAGGCACCTGCAGGACGAGGTCACAGAGGGAGGCCTGGCTCCGCTGCGGGCTTCACAGTCTCACAGGCAGGCTGGGCACAGGAGCGGTACAAGGCAGACTGGGTTTCTGGCAGATGCCAAGGGCAACCTGGGCTGACATCTAGGTGGGCCAAGAGGTTGCTGAGGGCCCATTCAGGGCGCGGGTGTGGATATTTAGATTTGCGTGGGTATGAGTGCTTTATTTGGGGGGGGTAGTGAGGGATGGTAGGTCAGCCAAGCCCCCTGGATGACATATTCATTTCTTTTTTGGTTTTTTATTTTTCCCTTTTTTTCTTTCTTTCTTTCTCGTTTTTTTTTTTTTTTTTTTTTTTTTTTTTGGCCGCACCGCAGCATATAGAGTCCCTGAGCCAGGGATCAGCTGCAGCAACACTGGATCCTTGGAGTTCCCGTCGTGGCTCCGTGGAAACGAATCTGACTAGTATCTATGAGGACGTAGGTTTGAGCCCTGGCCTGGCTCAGTGGGTTAAGGATCTGGTGTTGCTGTGGCTGTGGTGTAGGCCTGCAGCTACAGCTGCAGTTTGATCCCTAGCCTGGGAACCTCTATATGCCGAGGGTGCGGCCCTAAAAAGACAAAAAACAAAAAAACAAACAAAAAAAAGGAACTGTATTGTCTCCCAGTTCTGGAGGCTGGAGGTCTGAGATCAAGGTGTTGGCAGGGTTAGTGCCTTCTGAGGGCCTGTTCCGTGCCTCTCTCTCGGCTTCTGGTGGCTGATCCTGAGAGCCCCTTGGCTTCTAAAAGCATCACCCCAATGTCCACCTCCACGTTCACATAGCAGACGCCCAGGGTGCGTGTCTATGTCCTGATTTCCTCTTTTTATAAGGACACCAGTCACACTGGATCAGCGCCCATCCTGCTCCAGAATGACCGCATCTTTCCTATTATACCTGCCAGGACCCTCTTTCCAAATCAGGTCACACAGTCCATGGTACCGAGGGTTAGGATTCCAACATAGACATCTGCCTTTTGAGGGACATAAGTCAACCCCTAAGAGATGATTTCGAAGTGGCAGGAAAGCATGGGGTCGGAAGCTGAGCATCTCATCCCCTTTCCAGAGCCGCCCCCTGCCCTGAAAAATCAGGACCTGCGTTTCCTCGGGTCTTTCTGAGCAGACCCAAGGTCGGCTGAGGTTCTGATGCTGTGGGAGTCGAGGGAGTGAGTGGACAATGCCAGGCACCGGCCTGAAAGCGGCAGGAAAAGCCAGTCTCCCTCTGCATTGTACCTTGGAAAACAGAAAACTCAACTGATGTGGGAACAAACAGGCTTTAACCTGAAGTTCATTCTCCAACTCAGCGACTTCTCAGCATCTACACGCATCCCGCCCCGCCACACACTCCCGGGCACCTAGATTGGGAACATAATGGCCTTTTCTCAACCAATTATCTCATGGCTGAAGCAATAACTTGTTTGTAGATATGCCAATTAAGGTTTTCATCCCCTTAACCTACCTTTAAAAGAAAAGCAGCACCATCTACAGCAAAACGGCTGCAGTTTAATCACCACGTCCCCACAACCCCCTCCCTCCCCACCACGAACTGCTCAGCCTTTACTAATTTTAAGCCAGTGACAGAGTCTCCTCTGGAAACTATGTTTTCACATCACAGGTCGGCACCCTCCTGCCCTGTTCCAATAAAATACACACAGTCACAGATAAAGCAAATATTTCTCTGGGAAGGAAAAAACAAACAAACAAAAAACCTCCAGAACCACTGTATTTTAAATATAAGCACCATGATCCAGCCAACAAATTTCTCCAGTGGCCGCCACTGAGTCAACTGGTCCTCCCTGGGGTTCATATTCATTGTGCAACAAGGAAATCACAGCCTCAAAGTCTCTCCTGGAGCTCACAGCCTGCTTGGTCTATGCCTACACTGCTGGAAGGAAAGGTGCCAGGAGGAACATCAAGCATTCAATCAACAAACAGTGGGTGCACCTCCCAGGTACCAGCACTATGTGAGGTAGCAGGTACCTTGGTGAATAACACAGACATGGTCACCGGTGCCCTCTTCGAGTTTACAGTTCAAGGAGGGGAGACATGCAATCAACCCACCAACCCACCAACCAATCTATCATTAAAGCAACCATGTAATACAAGCTGCAAGTGAAAGAGAAAAGGAATGGAGTGAGAAAGAGTAAGGGCGGCTGGTGGCACTTGACCTGAGATTTGAGGGATGATGGGGAACAGACCTTGGACGAGGGAGGAGAGGATCATGCAGAGGTTACGGCCCTCTTGTGCCAAGAAGGACGGAACTTGTGACCCCAGAACAGAAAGAAAGCCAACTGGGCTTGACGGGAGGTGGCGGGGAAAGAGTAGATCAAGAGGAAGCTGAGCAGTGGGGATAACCAGAAGGTCAAGGTCAGAAGTCGGGATTTTGTTCTGAACGCAGTGTGAAGCCACTTCAAGGTCTCAAACGGGGGATGACATAACCTCCCGTCTCCATGTCCTTCTCTCTCAAAGACACACACACACACACACACACACACTCTCTCTCTCTCTCTCTCTCTCTCTCTCTCTCTCTCTCTTCTTCAATATAAGCTTCAGAATCAATTCTCTGACTTTGGACCTCAATGTGATGCAACGCTCTCTGGAATGGATTCCATAATCAACTCAACCCCCACATGGATGAGTTCCTTCAGAGAAAGGCAGGAAAAGCTGGACGGGAGTTAGTGCACTGGGACACTGGGCCCCTGGGAACACTGCAGAAGAAGAGGTACCAGGAAGCAGGGAGAGAGGGCTTCCCCAAAGCCCACCTTACCGGGAATGCACAAACTCAGCGGTATGGGGCGGGAGTTGTCCTCAGGAAAAGGCAGAAGGGACTTCCTGCACGTGCAATCACTGCCTAAATTTATACATGGAGACACACTTAAGGTTATACATTGAGCATCTTCAGGCTTACACGGTGGGAATGGTTGTGATTTTCCCCAAGAACTGGCCGGGACAACTCTGAGCTCGGTGATGACTTGTAACGTCCTACGACGGAGACCCTTAAATGAAGGGATGACTTCCTTTACATCCCTTTCTATGTTCCTGGGCAAGTAATTTAAGCTCTCTCTGCCACAGTTCCTGCATCTGTAAAATGGGAATAAATCACATCTCCACCTCAAAGAGTGGAGCGGATAAAGGAGAAGAATGCATGCTAGGCCTTCAGAGAATGCTGGCTTAACCTCGTTCAAGGGTCAGAGGCTCTGGTCAGCACTATTACTACTGCATCAACTTCCATAACATTGAGGAGCACCAGGCTCCTTTTTTTTTTTTTTCCTTTGCTTTTTAGGGCCACACTTGCGGCATATGGAGGTTCCCAAGCTAGGGGTCTTGAATCACAGCTGCAACTGCCCAACCTACCCCACAGCCACAGCAACATGGGATCCGGGATCCAAGTCACATCGGGGACCTATACCACAGCTCATGGCAACGCCGGATTCTTCACCCACTGAGTAAGGCCAGGGATCAATCCTCATGGACACTGGTCGGGTTCTCAACCCACTGAGCCACAAAGGGAACTCCTCTACCTTCATTTTTAATGAATGTTTCGTTGAACAAATCCCAAGTGCCTACTATGTGAAAAGCTACTGCGGACGGGCCGCCAGCAGGGCTCTGAGAGCAAGGGCCTCAATGATGGAGAGGCTGGGCAAAGACAAATGGGGGCCGATGATAAGCCAGCACTGCTAAGGCGCATCAATGCTCCCTATGAGCCAGGCAGCCTTCAGAGGGTTTGAGGGCATAACCCCCTTTACACATATCCAGCCCCAGACGCAGCCACAGCCACTTGACAGAGGGGCTCGATGCTCAAAAAGGAAGAATGACCTGCCCAAGGTCACCCCACCAGTCGTTGGCAGAGCCCAGACTTGAACCTAAGACTCTTTCCCAGAAGCCCTCCCTCGCGGCCTCCTCTGCTCCCGGCAGCAGGAGGCGAGAAGCCCCTTCCTGGAATAGCTCACCCCGTCTCTATTTCAGACACAAGGTCTCTATTGAGAGCTGGCCTCCCTGACCTCAAGCCCCGGGGCTGCATGGGCCTGAAACACCAGGGTCACCCTCGGGAGCCAGAGGCCAGCAAGTGGAGTCCACTCTGTGGACGGGGACAAAGAGACGCTCTTCGCCGTTTCCAACCGCGGCTGTGGAGCACTATGAAGGGCCCCCTGGGGAAACCGCAGTGACATCAGAAAGATCCTGTGTGCGTGTGCGTGTGTGTGTGTTTAGGGAGGGAGGGAGGGTGACAAGCATGACTGAGCTGAGGGGGACACAGGGCACTAGAGGGATGGGCACCCCTTCCCCGCCCAGGCCAGGCAGCCCCCTGAGACCCAAAGTTAACCTCTGATGCTGTCAGTTCCCCCTCAGAACTTTGAGTGCTGGATCTTTAGCTCAGAAAGCAAGAGAAAGGAGTTCCTGCAGTGGTACAGCGGAAACGAATCCGATTAGGAACCTTGAAGTTGCAGGTTCGATCCCTGGCCTCACTCAGTGGGTGAAGGATCTGGCGTTGCCGTGAGCTGCGGTGTAGGTCGAAGATGCAGCTCTGATCGTGTGTTACTACGGTTGTGGTTGTGGTGTAGGCCGGCAGCTACAGCTCGGATTAGACCCCCTAGCCTGGAAACCTCCATATGCAAAGGGTGCAGCCCTCAAAAAGCTGACACAATTCCTGTCCAAGATAATGACGTGAAGCGAGCCTCAGAGAAACACACACACACACACACACACACACACACTTGCACAGCCAAGACTGTAACAGAAGAAAGAACTGACATATACCCACCACTTACTTGGGCCTCATTTACCCTTTGTGACTCTCCCGTGAGAAACGAGAACCACCACCATCCGATGTGCAAAGGTGAGAAAAGCAAGGCTTACCTGGTTAATTTCCCTGTCAAGGTCACATGGCTGTGACTGGAACCCAGACAACCTGTGCCTCTCAGCACAGCAATGTGCACACAAGCAATATTCAGAGTTGTGTCCACACACTAGAGACGCGCACCTAGGATTAGGGTTTGGGCTAACCTAACTGTGGCGCTACGACAGGATCGGCAGCATTTCTGCAGCACTAGACGCAGGTTTGATCCCCAGTCTGGCACAGTGGGTTAAAGGATCGGGCGTCGCCGCAGCTATGGCACAGGCTGCAAGTACAGTTTGGATTTGATCCTTGGCCTTGGGACTTCCATATGCGGCGAGGTGGCCAAAAGAGGAAAGAAAGAAAAAAAAAAAAAAAAGACATATGCCTACACAGAAAACAGACACAGCGCAAAGCTATAGCCACAGACATAAACACAGGCTTCCTCGGAGAGGTTTCACGTGGGGTTCCAGACCACGGCAATAAAGTGAATATCGCGATAAAGCGATACACACGGATTTTTCAGTTTCCCAGTACACAGAAAAGTTAGGTTTACACTATACTGTCATCTGTTCAGTGTGCAATAGCATTGTGTCTAAAAAAAAAGAAAAAAAAGTACCTTAATTTAAAATACTTTTTTGCTAAAAATGCTAACCATTATCTGAGCCTTCGTAGTAGTAATATCACAGATCACAGATCCCCAGAACAAATATAATAACGAAAAAGTTTTGAAAGATTGTGAGAATCACCAAAATGTGACAGGGAGACACGAAGTGAACAAACGCCATTGGGAAAATGGCACTGAGAGACCTGCTTGATGCAGGGTTGCCACGAACCTTCAATTTGTTAAAAAAAACAAACAAACAAACAAACAAACAAAACAACTCAGTATCTTCGAAGGGCACGAAAAACTATGCTAAAAACAAGAGGTGCCTCATGAACATCTGCAGTCCCATCGCCACACCAGGGCCACCCCCTCTGCACACCTCCGGGCGTGCCCTGTAAATAGAACACAGAGCTCTCTGGAGGGGTAACTCGCAGATGCCAGGATTGAGGGCTCCCCTGGCAGCACAAAGCCTCCTGCCCAGGAGTGAATGTGCCGCTTGTAGGCTCTGCTCAGGCAGCAGCACAACACGCTGTCCCATTTCCCCTGGCATGGGCGCCCCGCCTCCGTTCCATCCTCATTTTCACATCTTTCTCCCCAACAGACACAAGGCCCGCTCAGTGCTGGAGACTCGGCGTGGCTGCCAAGGCCCAGCGGAGGGAGAAGGCCTTGAAAAGTCACTTTATGAAACATCCCTGCTCAGGGAGGCCCAGCCACGCGGCCGGCGCGGCTGACTTTCCATTCAGCGCGCACCCCGCCCAAAGCTGGGGTCGGGGGGTGGGGGGGGCTCGGGCACAGCCAGCCCTTGTTCTCGGCCTGCTGGGAGCCCCGGGGAGTCGGAATTCCCGGGACAGCGTCACAGAGGCCCTGGCAGTAGACCCCGCTTCTGGCATCTTCCTAGGGGGCCACAGCTTGCTGTGGTCACAGCCAGGACAGGCTGATAAAAGGACTGAAAGGCGGCCATTCATTCCCCGTGGGGCCTCTGCGAGCTCAGTGACACCCAGGCCGGATAAGGAGGCAGGCTCAGCATCACCTGGGAAGGCGAACGGGACCCAAGGCCGAGAGAGAACCTGGGGCAGAGCCAGCAGAAGCCAGGCCCTGGGGATGATGGGAGTGAGAAGACAGCAGGGAGGGGCTGGAACCTGCTCCCCCCAACCACCAAGGGGATGGGGATGGGGCCCACACTACCTATTCAGGTATTCATTCACTCCCTCAGCCAGCCGACATTTATTAAGCACCTACTATGTGCTGAGGTTACTGTGTTAAGCGCATGTGAATAAGACAGCCTCAACCCCACCCCCGCCTCGCACACAGCTTGTTCTCAAAATCCTCAAGCTCTTGGAGTTCCTGTTGTGGAGCAGCAGAAACAAACCCGACTGGTTTCCATGAGGATGTGGGTTCGATCCCTGGCCTTGCTCAGTGGGTGGGGGTCCGGCATGGCCATGAGCTGTGGTGTAGGTCACAGACTCGGCTCTGATCCCGTGGCTGTGGCTGTGGTGTAGGATGGCGCCTACAGCTCCCTTTAGCTTCCATATGCCTCAGGTGCAGCCCTTAAATGCAAAACAACAACAACAAATCCTCGAGCTCTCCCCAGCCTTCTCCCCGCCACCCCCAGTAATAGCTGTGTGACCTGGAGCACACCACCTCCCCTCTCTCTGATTCACTAAAGTCTCTCCTAGGCTTCTGGGAACCAACCACCATCTGGGAGCCAGCAAGTTCCCGCCTTGGGGTCTGAATGCTGAGTTGGTTTCCATCACTTGCGGCCAAAAGAGTTTTGCCCAGGAGACTAGGAAAGAGAGCTGCGAAGACAAAAAGCAGGTCTGGGAAGGCTGCGGGGAGCTCGTGAGTCATCTGCTCATCTGGAAAGCAGATGGGGAGAAGGAGGCCCTGGGGAAGAGAAGCTGCCTGCACACCAACCTTCTCCCACAGCCCTTAGAAGCGGGGGGTTAAAAGCGACCGCAAGGCCCTTTAGGACAAGGAGGAAGCAGCTGAACATAGTTAAATAGATAATTCCGAAGAAAAGAAAAGAAGTGGTCTTTTCTTCTTATGAATTGAGCGTTCATTCAACAAGTTATCTGCCGTGCTTAGCGGATGCCAGACACTGGGCTGGGTGGGGAATGCAACAGGAAAATGAAACAAAAGAACACAGAGTGTCTCTTCCTGCAAGGGTCACACAGCCTTTCAAAGTCACCCTTTTTATTTGAACCACTTTGCCTCCTTCCTTCCTTCATTCGTTCATTTCTTTACCTGCTCACCCCCCACCTGTGGGACTCCTGCTGAAATCAACGCTGTGAAGGCCAGTGTGGAGTCACAGCCCTGGGAACCAGGCAGGTCTGCACTCTGATCCTAACCCCCTGAGCAAGTTACTTAGCCTCTCAGAGCCTTGGTCACTTCTGCAAAACGGAACTCACATTTCTTTTCTTTTCTTTTTGGCTGTGCTCGCAGCACGTGGATCAAACCCACACCACGGCAACAACCTGAGCCTCTGCAGTGACAACAATGGATCCCTAAGCTGCTGTGCCACAAGGGAACTCCCTCATGCAGATTCCTTTTTAAGGAATAAATAGGATCTTGCTTTTTAAAGTCCCTATTGGGCCCAGTGGCAAGCGCTTGGTAAGTGCCTTGTAAACGGTCCGTAAGAATACACCACGAATTTTCATGACGTCTTCAGAGCCAGAGTGTTGGGAACACCACACCATGCGTCTTCTGGAACCAACCTCAGCTTTCTTGGGGTTCCCACCACTCCTGAGCCTCACATCTGAGTGACCACAATGGCTCACCCAGAAATCTTTTGTTTTGGTTGTTGTTTTTTGTTTTTGTTGTTGTTGTTTGTTTTTGTTTTGCCTTTTCTAGGGCCGCTCCCGCAGCATATGGAAGTTCCCAGGCTAGGGGTCTAATCCGAGCTATAGCCGCCGGCCTATGCCAGAGCCACAGCAACATGGGATCTGAGCTGTGTCTGCGACCTACACCACAGTTCACGGCAACGCCGGATCCTTAACCCACTGAGCAGGGCCAGGGATCGAACCCGCAACCTCATGGTTCCTAGTCGGATTCGTTAACCACTGAGCCACAACGGGAACTCCATCACTGAGAAATCTCTTGACCAAACACCAGTTGATTCAAAACCCACTGGATGGGACCACAATAGCCTTGGTCACTACATTTTTAGCTGCTGGAAGAATAAGAAGTGCCAGAGGTGTGGGGGGAGGGACATCAGGAGGCCCTTGGTCGACATCCCCAGGTCTGTTCTGGGTTCAGATGGCAGATTTAGCCAGAACGGAGGACCCAAATAGGCCTCCAGAAACTGGGCCAAAGGAGCTAGCTGCCTGTAATGACACATATTAAAACCAGAGAAAGCCTCTGTCAAGGGGAAAAAAAATAGATGAAAATTACAGAGACCTTCTGAACCACCTTCTAAAAGTGAACAGAAAGAGCAGGAAGCTGCCAAAGGGAGCCCAGACCTCCTCCTTCGGAGCTAGAAAGAGTAACGGGTCAAGTTCCAACGTGCAATTTAATTCTATTTTGAAGTTTACTGGAAAGCAGAAAATAAGAGAGGGATTTGGGAGAGACTAGCTTTTGGCAGACAAGGAGGAAACAGAAATGCATATTAGACCAAAGAATTCAAAAGCCCCACCAGCTTGGGTTCCCCACCTCTTGACAGCCCCCCAAAGCCCCCTGCTGCACAAGGCGATTAGCGATGACATGCACGCTCTTCACTTTCAACCACAGGAGACAAGATGGATGGGCACAGATAGAGAAAGAATTCCCTGGAAAGCTACTCAACTGCTTTTGAAGTACTGAGATCTGAAAGGTGTATGTATGTAAGATAAGATTTTAGCTGCAGACAACAGACGCAAAAAGAACGCACTCAATGATACCTATAGGTGACCTGCACTGTCTTTGAGACATTGAGTCAAGCTCGGAGGCTCTGCCAGGGTAGACAAAGACCCAACCAGAGGAGGACTGGCCAGCAGAGACCCTGCCATCGCTGCTACCCTGTCTCCGCTGCCTGCGCTGGACACAGCACCAAAACCTTGACCTCTGCTGGCTGCCTCAGAGCCAGCACCTCTCTTGCTGCCCTTTCCCCCAGTGCCAAGCCGGCTTCATTTCATTAGCTTCCTCATGAAGTCCAGAGATGCAGATACGAAAGGTGCATTAGAGCCGGAAGTGCGTAGACAGAAAACCTGCACATTTCCTGCGCCTCCAGGTCCACTGCACTTTGGTTCTCTGCTGCTGACCATCATCAGCATTGCACAAGGCTTCCTGCATATTCCAGAGGCTGATTTAAATATGCCAACAAAGAGGTCGGGTGGCCCACTCAGCAGTAAAGAACCTGAGGGCTTGAACCGACCTGTCTGGGTCTGAGCCTTGCAATCTAGCCCTTACCGCCTGGAGGACATTGAGCAATTAATTCAGCCCCCCTCTCCCTCCACTGCAAAATGCAAATCATACCCAGGGCCCCTGTCACAGGCTAGTCAGAGGCTTACACAAGCTCATTTCAGCCAAATACTCCGCACAGTGCCTGGAACAGAAATTTGTGCAAAAACACTCGTCGTAGTTGCTATTATTGATGCTGATAATAAACATTACAATAATAACCTTATAACCGCCTTCGCCATGCTTGTTTCTTGATGGAGTGCCGCTGAAGCTGAGCGCTATCTATTTAATGCAATTTGCTCCCCAATTAATTAATTATAATACATCCAAATTGAATTATATTGTCTCACTCTCTGAGGAATGCTGGCAGGTTCACCTTGGGCTGTTAAAAATGCCCCGCCACCACAAAATTGCTTAAAAGGCATTCCTGTCATTTCACTTGATGAAAGTAAGGTTTATTACTTTTTGAAGAAGTCTTTGGGCCACGAGGCCTCATGACACTGAATTGAGAAAAATCACATCTGAAGAGCAGATGAAAACACTCCTTGGTTGGCTCTGACTTTGGAGGGGTCACTGCTTAAGACGGTGACTCTTCTGAGACCTCGGATCTCTAACAGCTCTGGGTCAAAGAGTGACATTATGTCACATCCTGCTGCAGCTTTGTCCTGTGAGAACGGTCAGCTGCTTACCTGGCTTTAAAACACAATCAGAGGACTCCAGAAACCATCCAAGAAAACCCTAGTGACCGAGGGCCTCTGTTTGGCTAAGAAGGACACTGCTGATCCAGCGGTTCCTTCCTTCCTTTCTTCTTTCCTCCCTTTCTCTTTCTTTCTCTCTCTCTTTTTTTTTTTTTTTTGCTTTTTAGGGCTGCACATGCGGCATATGGATCCTCTCAGGCTGGGTGTCAAATTGGAGCCTTACGCCACAGCCACAGAAATGTAGGATCTGAACTGTATCTCTGACCTACACCACAGCTCCCGGCAACGCCAGATCCTTAACCACTGAGCGATGCCAGGGATGGAACCCGAGTCTTCATGGACACTAGTCGGATTCGTTACCGCTGAGCCTCAAAAGGAACTCCCTGATCCAGCTGCTTCAATCATGAAAGCTCCCCTGACACTCTGCCTGGCTCTCAGCAGTAGGCGCCAAGGAAGCCTACGGTGAAAAGGCTGTTTTCTTTCCTTTTAGAAAAGTCTTTCAAACTCCTCGACTTGGGGCTCAAGGGAATGTGATAGAGGAACAGGCTCTGCCCTTACTGCAATATAATCACGGTGTTTTTTTGTTTTCTCTTTTTAGGGCCATACCTGCGGCAAATGAAGTTCCCAGGCTAGGGGTCAAATCAGAGCCGCAGCTGAGGCCTATGCCACAGCCACACGAGATCCTTAACCCACTGAGTAAGGCCAGGGAGAGAACCCACATCCTCATGGATCCTAGTCAGATTCTTAACTCGCGGAGCCATAATCATGTTTACACTGGGCAGGGGCCTAGAGCCTCTATCTCACAGCAACTTGGCTTGAAGGGCACATGTGAGATGTACGCGCAAGACGGTGTCTCTGGGGGCCCAAATGCCCCCCCCCAAATGCTCCGCACAGATCCTGGAGGTGAGGGTCTGTACCCTGTATCCTGCTGAGGTAGAGTCTACATTTTCATGGCTACAGTTCAGCCTGAGTCTCAGGAATCACTCAGTCACATGAGAAACTATGTTAACAGGAGCTGTGGAGAGCAGAGCGCTCACATCCACGAGAGGTGCTCCTAACGCGCGTGCACGCACACACACACACACACACACACACACACACACACACAGTCACACCAAGGATTCCAGAAGCCCAGGCTTAACTCAACCACATTGCCCACACTGTACTTAGAAGCTAGAAGAAAGCCCATGTAAAGAGATTAAATGCCATGACAACCAAATTCCAACCTTACAAATACCAAGAATGGGGGGGCGGGGGGGAGACTCACTTCGAGATGAGCAGGGAAGGGCAAAGGCAGAGAGGCTCTCAAGAATCTAAGTCATCCAAGTCCTCTTCCCCGACCCCGATGGCAATGGGGTGGCCTCTAACTCTGGTTCTCCCAGTCACACGCCATCCGCCATCCTGGAAGGTGGGGGCCTAGTGATGGGGCTCCAGGGAGATCTAATGACATCTGCTGTTGCAGACAAGAACCAGGGCAGTAGGGGTGTGTCTACCTCCTCATGGTCCTACCGCTGGGGAGGAGCTTGTCAAACCCGACACCTGATTTGCAATCCGGCCCATGTTTCACGTTCATCTATGTTCAGTCTTTACTCCAGTGACTAATGTGGGCGGAGTGTGGCTGGCAGGTGAATACCTATAGTGACGCCACCCCCTCTTTGCCCCAAACTCATTATTACTCAAGCTTAGATACACTATGAGGCAAAGCACACCCTGCAAGCCATCCAGCCTTAACAAAAGGCTGGATCTGACCCCCCAAAGGAGGTGCCAGTCCTGGTTCTTGGAACGGAGTTGTTCACAGGTTCTTCAAACACTGCAAGAAAAGTGCATTTGGGGGTGCTACATCCCATTTGCCCCTTCTTTCTTTACTAGTTTATGTTTCCAATGGTTGCGCCCGCAGCATATGGAAGTTCCCAGACCAGAGATTTAATCTAGGCTGTAGCTGTGACCTATGCCACAGCTACAGCAATGCCACGTCCTTAACCCACTCTGCTAGGTAGGGATCAAACCCATGTCCTCACAGAGACAAGGTCAGATCCTTAACACGCTGCTCCACAGCAGGAACTCTCATTTTCCCCTTCTTACGGTTCCCACCAAACATTCTAAAAATAGCCTTCCCAACTCAGCTACTAGGTCACTTCCTCCAGGAAGACTTCCACGATGTCCCAGGCGGACCTACCTGCTGCACAGTGTCACCAACCTCGGTCTCTCCCACTAGACTTCAAGTGCCTGGAGGTCAGGGAATGAGCTTGACCGCTCACATTATACTCCAGTGCCACCCAACCCAGAGCGTGCCATACAGCAGGCACTCCTCACACGCAGCCCAGACAGGCACAGCAATGTCACGCCATCTGTGCCCAAGGACCTTGTGTTCTATCCTCAGAAAACAGGTGGCTTTTCTGATGACAAGATACAGGCAAGAATCAACAGAACACACGTCTGCACTCTGGGGGTCCCAGGCTGGACTCTCTGGGCCCAAATGTGAGCAAGGAAGGGGTACGCTCTGTGTTTTCTTAGATCCTTTGTTGAGCTGGCATTCCCATCACAGGGCCAGCAATGTATACATCGCTTTTTAGGACTGTGCCCACGGCATATGGAGGTTCCCAGACCAGGGGTCGAATAGGAGCGGCAGCTGCCAGCCTACACCACAGCCACAGCAATGCCAGATCCTTAACCCACTGAGCGAGGCCAGGGAACGAACTCACATCTTCATGGACAGCAGTCGGATTCATGTCGGTTGAGCCACCATGGGAACCCCAGGGCCAGTTACATTAATGACATTTTCTTGTTTGCTGTATCCCTGATGCTCTGGCAGGTGAGGGCCTTACCGACGGGGAGAGGCCGCTCCCCACCCCGCAGAGGCGAGCAGCTCTGAGCAACAGCAGGGGCTCCGAGGGGAGCCCGGCGTCCATACACAAACCAGCCTGCACCCCCAAGGACCGCCTTACCAAGCCAGCATGCCCCCTGCCCTCGGTCATGCCCAGGCCAGGTTTCAGGCAACTAGAGGCCACCGCTGTAGTCCAGAGCTGTCTAGAAGGATCCAACCAGCCAGCCACAAGCTGTTTACTCCGCCCCCACCTCGCCTTGTCCTCAGAAACCCCAGTAAAGGCTCTGGCCTGGAAGGTCCCCTCCCTCCGCCGCATTTCTAAGGAAACCGTTACAGGAAACTTCTCTCCACAGGCCCGGCCCCCCCGGGTCTGCACGCAGTCATCTTCGTGAAGGTTCTGTGCCGCCAGCATGTGGGCGGGTCCCCTTATGAGTGTCCTGCCCTCCCCACACCCCCAGCCTCAACTCCCTTTGACGAATCGGCTTGTCTTGACTGCAACCACAGGAAGCCCTGCCGCACGCAAACAAGAAACGAGAAAAGGAACATTTCTGCAAAGCGAGGTGAGAAACAAATCCCAGAAGGGTAGCTCAGCATCCTGGGCAAGACTCTAAAAGCCAGACCGTCTGGATGTGCTTGAATCCCACGTCCGCCACTGACTCCCTGGGGGCCCAGCTCAGCCGCCCCCACCCCGAACTGCCTCTCCTCACCTGCACAACAGAAGCCCCGACACCGGAAGTGGGGTGAGGAGAAGGGCACACTGGTAAGCTAAGCTGCCTAGAAAGGGCTGTCTGGGTGTTAACCGCTCCCATTCCTCCCTCTGCCTCCCGAACTGGGGGCATCAGGACCAGCCCTCTGGGGAGGAAAGATCATCCCAAGGTGTATACCGTTTATTCAGCCGTCACGACACGTCACTGAAAACGAGCCTCATACAGCAAGCCCGTCAGGGAGGTGATGATCACCCCATTGTACAGATGAGAAAACTGAGGCTCAGAGAGCTTGAGGAAGTATCCTCCAAATCACAAGACTAAAAATTGGTACCTGAAGCCAGAATTTCTGAGTCTTCTTTCAGCTGCATCCGCGACATGCAAAAGTTCCCAGGCCAGGGATCAAACCCAAGCCACAGCTGTGACAATACTGGATCCTTAATCCACGGAGCCACCAGGGAACTCCCAAGGTTTTTGGTCCTAAAACCTCTCCTCTCCTCACTTTCAACCTCCCCCAATTTCAACAAGCTATGCGTCTGGCCCTGGGCCGGAAGCTGGGGACATAGCAGTGAACCACACAGCTATGATCCAGATCTTTGCTGCTCCTGCAGGCTGGCGGGAGGGAGGGTCACAGAGGGTGGTGACAGAAATGAATGGAGCCTTGCAGACAGAGGCAGGAGCTCTGAAGAGAAAGCAGAAGCGGCTGTGGGGGCCCACTGAGACCTAGAGACCAGGGAAGACCACTTTGGGGAAAAACAGTTAGAGAAGGAACAGCAGGTGTGAGGACTCTGAAATAAGACAGCGCTCGGTGCATCTGGGGGAACCACCAGGAAGCCAGAGCGAGGGTGACTTACGAGCAAGGGGAAAGTGCCAGATGATGGGAAAAGAGCGGGGTCTTTTGGACTTAGCACTCCTCACATTTTGGACCAGAACATTCTCTCTTGTTGGGGATGTCCTGTGTGCTACAAGTGCATGCATCTGTTAACTACAGCTGGTCAGGTGGGGGGAGAGAGTTGGGGGAAAGTCATGCAAATCAGCCCTGTGAACAGGCAAAGAAATTTAGCCTTTGTGCAATCCCCCAGGTACTGCTGAGGCAGCAGTGGTTGTCCATTTAAAACAGATAATCGCCAGGCAATGGCTGGAGTTCACTGGGACTCTTCACAAGCCCCAGGACTGCACTTCACAGTTTGGGTAAGACTTCATGGATCGCTTGCCACTCTAAAGGCATGAGCTGTAGGTTCAGTTCTGACCCTGGAGAAAGGAGATGATGAGTGAGAAGCGGATGGAGAAGAGGGGCCAGGTGGCATACTTCTTGCATTTGCTACTCGCCGCTTCCAAGAGGAAAGAAAGTTCACTGTGCAAGGCTTTACCGACCCATCCTTAAGTTCATGCTCACAAAAGTCTCATGCGAGAAACATGATCCTATTTTCTAAATGAGAAAACTGACACTGGACCACCAAGCGGGTCAACATAACTCTTACCACAATTCCCTCAGACTCGGGCTCTAGCTCCACCAGCTTTCTTGCAGTCCAGCCCCAGGACATTTGCAAGGGTTGTCTCCTGCCCTCCCTTCTTTACCTGGTTCACTCCACTTGACCTGCACAGCTCAGCTTATTCATCCACAAAGAAGCTTTCTCTGGCTTTTTTCCAGACCAAACCACCCTATTAAAAGCTCTCTTATCATCAGAGCTTCTTTTTCTGCTCTGAACTTGTTAATGTGGCAATTTAACAAAACTGTCATTGTGTGCTGGCCCCCCGCTGCATGCAAACGTGTCAGATGCAAGAGGCCACACAGCTTAGTGGGTCCCTCGAGGAAAGGTGGGGGTCTCGTTACCCGTGAAACTGGGCCAACCTGGGTGACTTGTCTGACCACTAGCATGTGGGGGACATGATGTTCTGGGGGCTCCAGGCTTAGGTTATAAGCAGCTCCCTCTGGGACTCCTGGAACATTCCTCTTGGGAAGCACCCTCTTGCAACCCTGCCACCGTGGCTGGAGAAGCACAAGCCAATGTGCTCCAGTCTACAGCTCCAGCTGCGTTCCCAGCCAACAGCCAGCACCCACTGCCAGCCATGTGGATAAGACACAGTGTGCTCCACCCTGGCCCCTCCTGTGAGTGCAGCGGCCTCAGCCCATACGTGACTGTAACTCGGGCAGAAACCCCAGGGAGAAGGGTCTCCATACGCCCGGTTAACCCACAAAACCTGGAGAGAGACCTGTTCAAGCCACATGTTTGGGAGCAATTTGTTACACCGCAATAGATACCCAGGACCCCACAGGATCCAGAATAATGAGAGATTGTTGACAACTTTGGTGTACATGCTGGCTGTAGCAACTATGACTAGACGCTTAATAACTATAGCACCTGTGGCATGCTTACAACTACAATAAATGAAACACTGAATATAGGAATTAACCAGTGGCGAAGGCTGGATTTGAACCAGGTTATACAACTTCAAATCTCCCCTTCCTTTTTCTTTTTAACCAGAACCTAATGCTCCCTTGAAAAGAAAAACATCATTTTCTTTCCTGCCTGTCATATGGCTACAGATTTGGAAGAAAAAGGGGAATGCTCAAATTGAGTCTTTCACAACAGAATGGTAGCCTCAGCAGCTATGTCAGGGGAAGTTCACAGTTAAAAAGACAGCTTGGGAGTGCCTGTCGTGGTTCAGCCGAAACGAATCTGATTAGCATCCATAAGACGCAGGTTCAATCCCTGACCTGGCTCAGGGGGTTAAGGAGCCAGTGTTGCCACAAGCTGTGATGTAGGTTGCAGACGTGGCTTGGATCCCAAGTTGCTGTGGCTGTGGTGTAGGCTGGCGGCTACGGCTCTGATTCATCCCCTAGCCCTGGGAACCTCCAAGGGCCACACGTACAGCCAAGGCACTTTCTCTGTAAAGGACTACATCATAAATATTTTCAGCTTTGCAGACCCTAAGGCCTCTCACCGCAACTACTCAACTCTGCCATAGGGCGAGAGCTGCCTTATTTAAATGAGTGAGTGCAGCTGTGTCTGAATAAAACTTTATTTACAAACACAGAGAGTGGGCCAGATTTGGTAAAGAGCCTAATCCAGTGGTCTTCAAATTGGGGAGTGGCCAAGTTTGGAGACCCAATGAAACAGGCCATGCCTCTGAGGGAAATGATTTTCGGTACTTAACATGCATTGCAGATAGCGTATTTCTCTGTATTTTAGCATGGGCAAGTAAATTCAGGTGCCAAAGGTGTAAGAAAAAGTACAGTAAAAAAATTTTAATACAGAGGAGTCCCCTTCGTGACTCAGCAGTAACAAACCCGACTAGGATCCATGAGGATGCGGGTTGCATCCCTGGCCTCGCTCAGTGGGTTAAGGATCCGGCGTGGCCGGGAGCTGTGGGGTAGGTCACAAAAGTGACCTGCCTTACTATGAGCCGCCTCAGTAGTTTCCAGACACGGATCTCATGAGCTGGCCACAGGCATCCCACACTCAACCCAAAGCAAGCAAGCTCCCCCTCCCCCAATTTACAGAAGAAAAAAGGACAATGGATGAAATTTTTCTCTATGTTAAACTTTTTTAAAAAAATTATTTATTTTTTATTTTGCTTTTTAGGGCTGCACTGGGGGCATATGGAAGTTCCCAGGCTAGGGGTCTAATCGGAGCTACAGCTGCCGGCTTACGCCACAGCCACAGCCACAGCCACACAGGATCTGAGCTGCATCTAACACCTATACCAAAGCTCATGGCAACACCAGATCTTTAACCCACTGAGCAAGGCCAAGGATCAAACCTGCATCCTCATGGATCCTAGTTGGGTTCGTTAACCGCCGAGCCCTGACGGGAACTCCTCGAGTTAATTTCTTAACCTCTGTATTTCAAAATAATCATACATGCTATACATTTAATTTTTAAATGAGCCACAAAGGCATGTTGTATGTTCATTCTCAGGCAACAGAAATTTGCTATGCTAATTATTATTAGTCATAATGGCTCAATGTGTAAAGCATTTCCGAACTCACAAAGCAACTTGAAAAAAGAGTATGGCATCATTATAGGCTTAGATCCGGCCCAGGAGTGGATGGAATTGGTATGTTTCATTTTCTAGGTGAAGCAAATGTGGTTCCGATGAAGTACCAGCCAGTGACCTACCCAAGGTCAGAGCTCACAAGTGGCACAGAAGAGGCTTCTGGCCCCAGCTCCCCTGCCTACAGAACAACTCAGGAGAACAGGAGAACTCCCCTCCAGTTACAATTAACATGCAACATCTCTTTCTGCTGTTCTTTGCAAAGTTTAGCAACATCCAAAAAATGTGTCTGGCTAATTATTTTCATTTTTTTTTTAAGCTAAGGGTCCAAATGTTCATTTGAATGGGTGTGTGTGTTATTTGTCACACCATATCTTTACAAGGAGTGTCCAATAATGACCCAAGGGCTTGGCTTGGAAGCAAGTTTCAACTGAAAACATCAATTTACTGTCTGAATGCGCTTCCACTGAAACTGAATCTTGCTCGACTGACTCAAAAAAAACGCATTTTGAATGTCAACACCAGGGTGGGCCGTGAGTTGAACCATGCCAGATGGCCCCAACTCCCCAGCCTCACCACACATAGGCCAGCTGCTTTTGCCATGATGCCCTTGAACCACCACGCTGGTGGTACCCACGCTACCTCTTCCCCTACAGCAGTGCTCCTGCTGGGGATCTTTACCCGTTGCAAATCGGTTCACCTTATCAGCATCACCTCTCTTTTCTCTCCTTTTTTTTTTTTCTTTTTCTTTTTCGGGCCACCCCTGCAGTGTATGGAAGTTCCCAGGATAGGGATCCAATCAGAGCTACAGCTGCCGGCCTACGCCTCAGCCACAGCAACGCCAGATCCCAGGCTCATCTGCGACCTACACCACAGCTCACGGCAATGCTGACTCCTGAACCCACTGAGCGAGGCCAGGGACCGATTCAGCATCCTCATGGGTACTGGTCGGACTCGTTTCCACTGCGCCACAGGGGGAACTCCAGCATCACCTTTCTGACCAAACTGGAATCCATTAGCAAAATTAAGAACTGGACGACTATTTTGATCTTCAAAGAATATGCCTGTGCCTTGCCCACTGTGCTTTGGATGGGAGGCTGAGGGGACTCCAAGAGAGAAGAATCATGATGAGGCCCCTAAAAAAATCCTTGCCAATGAAGGAGTGGCTGGCTGCAGTTTCCAAAGATGATTGTGACTCTGTCACCCATTCCCTATGCTCTTCTGCAAGGTGACTTTGCCACACACACACACACACACACACACACACACACACACACACCCCTGCCCGGCCCAACAAGGCGAGGGTAGGTCCTATTTTTCCAACCCTTAGAATCTGGGTGAGCCCTTTGCTCTGAGCAACAAAACTGGCAGAGGTGAAGCTGGGCCAGTTCCAGGCCAGCCCTCAGCTTGCTGGCAGCAGCCTCCACTTCCTGCCTCCTGGAGGCTGGGAGCCACGGAAGACGACCACCCGGTTGTGAGAAAATCAAGGCACACAAGAGGCTCTAGAAGACGATGCCACGTGGACAGAGGGAGACCAGGGGGAACAAGACACATGAAGGAAGGCATCCTAGAAGTGGTTCCTCCAGCCCCGGCTGCAGAAACAAACTGCCCAACAGAGCGCTTCCTACGATTCTCACCTGCAAAGTCATGAACTAGACAAAACGGTTGTTTCCAGCCGCTAGGTTTGCACAGAGCTTGCTATCCAATACAAGTACATACAGGTTTTTATTGATCTTCATATTTTGTGTGTGCTTTTTCTTTTCACTGAAATATAGTCAACTGACAATGTTGTGTTAGTTTCCAGGGTACAGCAAACTGATTCAGTTACACTTTTTTAGGGGATTCCTGCTGCAACTCAGTGGAAACGAATCCGACTAGTAAGCAATGAGGTTGCCGCTTCGATCCCTGGCCTTGCTCTGTTGGGTTAAGGGTCTGGTAGTGCTGTGGCTGTGGCATAGGCTGGCAGCTGTAGCTCTGATTAGACCCCTAGCCTGGGAACTTCCATATGCCGCGAGTGCGGCCCTAAAAAGAAGGCAAAAAAAAGGTGATTCAATTATACTTTTCCAAATCCTTTTCCATTTCAGGTTATGACAAGATACTGAGTCTAGTTTCCTATGCTGTACAGGAGGTCCTGGTTGTTGACTGTTTTATATAGAGGAGTGTGTGTATATGTTAATCCCAAACTCCTAATTTATCTCCCCTCATCCCTCTTTGGTAACCGTAAGTTTCTTTTCCCTGTCTGTCCTGTCTATTCCTGTTTTGCAAATAAGTTCATTCAAGGCCACGGTGAATGGCTGTCTAGTGTGTGGACAGCAGAGCGGGGCTGAATGAAGCCAGTGCACAGGCAGGACGGCCCTCAGCCAGTAGGACGCTGCCTGCAGCCCTCCACCAAGAGGGCCTCTCCACCATCCCAGAGGCCCCATACAGACCACACTGACCCCAAGCCCAATTGCCCAGGTTTGAGAACCCTGTTCCCTGGAAAACTTCGAGTTTTTTTTTCTTACACCAAAAAATTGGGGGGCAGTTCCTGTTGTGGCACAGAGGAAACAAGCCTGACTAGTTCGATGCAGGTTCGATCCCTCGCCTCGCTCAGTGGGTCAAGTTTGCGGTGTTGCCGTGAGCTGTGGGTTAGGTCTCAGACGAGGCTCGGATCCCGCATTGCTGTGGCTGTGGTGTAGGCCGGCAGCTACAGCTCTGCTTCGACCCCTAGCCGGGGAAACTTCATATGCTGCACCTGTGGGCCTAAAAAGAAAATTAAAAAAAAATGTATTTTAACGTTGTCAAAAGTTATGTGTGTAGTATTTTATGTAATGAAGGCTTCTAAAAGGAAAACCACTGAAACATCTTAGATATAACAGGGAAGTTTAAGAATAGATAATTTGTTGCCAAGACATGCCTAGTCATTTAGATATCTTCCCTAAGCACCCTCGGGTGACTGGTCCTGCTGTAGGGATCCTGGAGAACCTAAGGAGATACCCAGAAGTAACAGCCAAATTCTGCTATAAAAGACCATTTATTGACAAGGAAATGTGTCTGCTAACAAACTAGATAGAAAAAACAAAACAAAACAAACAAACAAACAAAAAAACGCTAGACAGAAACGTATGAGTTTTAAGGAACAATGTGATGGTCACGGCCAACTGCAGTCACGCTCCCCCCGATGCTCCCCAGCTGCTCCTGGGCTTGCTGACTGTATCCAGACCTTTCTCCTTCTGTCCTAAGCTTCAAACCCCAACAGGGGGCTAAGCCCTTCCTGCCCAGCGGGGGCACGCACTTGGCTTGTTGATCTACGCCACGTGAAACTGCCCGACCCAGGGTGGAGCTTGGCGCTGGGCAGTCACTGCTAGGCCTCAAGGGCAAGGGTGGCTGAGTCTGCTCTCTGTCACTGTCCAACAACAGCTGCCAGTTGGGCTCATTCAGAACCTATTAAAAAGATTTTCTTCCTCCGAAGTCCTCTGTAAGGACTGAATACCAATGAGCCCCAAGGTGCAAAGGTGGGGCCTCCTGCCACCCTGGGAGCAGGGTAGTGGCTCCGTGGGGACGGTCCCGGGTGCCATCCTCCCCCACCTTGGATTTTGGGCAGGAGTCGATATTGATTACTGTTATTTGGGGGCTGATTAAAAGCTTACCATGCCAGGATGGCAGTGCCACAAGAACAATTCTTTGTCTAAGCAGATCCCGGAGCCAAAACCCATGGGAATCTAGATGCTGGAGGCTCAGCCTGTCGCACCTTCCTCAAGAAGGGGCAGGAAGTCTGATCAGCCTCAGTCCTACCATTTGTGCCTGTGCTGAGAAGTTTTATATATTTATTTATTTATTTTTGTCTTTTTAGGGCCACATCCAGGGCATATGCAAGTTCCCAGGCTAGGGGTTGAATCCGAGCTGCAGCTGTCATCCTATGCCACAGCCACAGCAATGTGGGATCCCAGTCACATCTGTGACCTACACCACAGCTCACAGCAACGCTGGATCCTTAACCCACTGAACAGGGCCAGGGATTGAACCTGCGTCCTCATGGATACTAGTCGGGTTCGTTTCTGCTGAGCTGCAATGGGAACTCCCTGAGAAGCTTTAAATTTGTCCATCTAACCTAGGGGATGTTTGGCCATTGCTCCTTCTCCTCCTCTGAGAAGCTGGCACAATCACCTGGACGTTAGAGCAGAAAGATCTGTGTTCGAATACAGAGGCTTCCCTGCCCTGTGACTCTGGGTGAGTTGCCACGTCTCTCTGGGTCTCAGTTTCCTGACCTATAAAATGGGGGCAGTGACACCTCCTGGCAGGTGTTCGAGGACCAAACAAGGTAAGGCCAAGTACAACTGCATACAAGCTATCCCATGCGGTTGGGGAACAGACCTTTCTGAAGAAAGGTCAATAGGACGTATTTACACTGATGTATCCTAGAAGAAGATGGGCCTCTGATGAGGCTTTATGGACAGCACAGCTCAAAGTTGAGGCTAAGTAAAAAGTGAGTGGAGGAGTTCCTGCTGTGGCGCAACAGGATTAGAGGGGGTCTTAGGAGGGCTGGGATGCAGATTCAATCCCCAGCCCAGCACAGTGGGTTAAGGACCCGGCATTGCCACAGCTGTGGCTTAGGTGGAAACTATGGCTCAGATCAGATCCCTGGCCTGGGAACTCCACATGCCGAGGGGAGGCCAAAAATGAGAGAAAAAAAGTGAGTGGATTTAAAGAAAAATACCGTTGCTAGGGAAAGTGTTATGCAGAGGCTTTAGAAACACAGAGACAATAAGGTATGGGACCACACCCCTGCTCCTGCATGCGCACAGTGGGTCTGAATGCCACCACCTCCCCCAGCGCATAGTAGGTGCTGGACAAGTGTCTCCCTTTCTGCAGCCTGCCTAGCCATGCAGCCCCAAGGCTTGGGATGGCATCCACCTCCACGCTTTGAACCTGGCTCCAGCCTCACCCAGGCTGGGTCAAGGCTCAGACATTGGAGGCAGGATCTCCAGGTATTTCCCCCATCAGGATGACAAAGAGGGGCAGCATTCAGCTTTGCAGGTCATGGTTTCCCTTTAAAGTGCCTCATAAACAGTAGGGCTGGCCCACCCCAATAAAATGTTATTCAGGGCTTGCCATTCGTCACATGCTGCCCTTTGTGTGTTTAACTCCCTGCTGATAACTGACGGGATTTAGACCTGTAGACGGCAGGATGAGAGCCACAGAAGGCAGCTCGTTAGCACTGTCTGTTTCTTTTTTCTTTTTTTTTCTTCTTTTTTTTAGGGCCTCACCCTTGGCATATGGAGGTTCCCAGGCTAGGGGTCCAATCGGAGCTGCAGCCATGAGCCTTCACCACAGCCGAAGCAACATGGGATCTGAGCCATGTCTGTGACCTACACCATAGCTCACGGCAACGCCAGATCCTTCACCCACCGAGCAAGGCCAGGGATCGAACCTGAGTCCTCATGGATACTAGTCAGAATCATTTCTGCTGAGCCATGACGCGAACTCATGTCTGTTTCTTTTAAGAACCAAAAAACTATTTTTCTTGGACCTATCACTTACATAGGATGTCAAGCGGCTCCCCTCCAAACAGCCAGGTCTACACGGCAGAGGCCAAATCAACTGAGAAGGTGTATTAGCCTTAGTCAGATCCAGGACCTACACCACAGCTCACGGCATTGCCGGATCCTTAACCCGCTAAGCAAGGCCAGGGATCAAACCCACAACCTCATGGATCCCAATCAGATTAGTTTCCGATGCGCCACGATGGGAACCCCAATTTTTTTTTTTTTGGCTTTTTAGGGCTGCACCTATGGCACACGGAAGTTCCCCGGCTAAGGGTCGAATGGGAGCTGCAGCTGCCAGCCTGCACACCACAGCCACAGCAACTTGGGATCCTAGCCTTGTCTGTGACCTACACTGCAGCTCATGGCAACAGCGGACCCTTAACCCACTGAGCAGGGCCAGGAATCGAACCCACATCATCATGGATACTAGCCCAGTGTGTAACCTGCTGAGCCACAACAGGAACTCTGAGCGCCCAACTTTCACCGACTGCTGGTAACTCAACCTGTGGCTACACAGGGACGGCACTTGCTCCACCCACCTGGGCTGCTTTTTCTTCCTGCCACCACGTCCCTGCACAGGCTGTTCCGTGTGTGTGGATGCCCTTCCAGGCTCTGCTGCTCTGCTTAAAGACATCCTTCAGGAGTTCCCGTCATGGCGCAGTGGTTAACGAATCCGACTAGGAACCATGAGGTTGTGGGTTCGGTCCCTGCCCTTGCTCAGTGGGTTAACGATCCGGCGTTGCCGTGAGCTGTGGTGTAGGTTGCAGACGTGGCTCGGATTCCGCGTTGCTGTGGCTCTGGCATAGGCCGGTGGCTACAGCTCCGATTCAACCCCTAGCCTGGGAACCTCCATATGCCTCGGGAGCGGCCCAAGAAATAGCAACAACAACAACAATAACAACAACAACAACAACAAAAATAAAAATAAATAAAGACATCCTTCAAATTCAGCTCAGATGTCACACCCTCTAAGAAGCCACCTCTGACTTCCTAAGAGTGGATGCCCCCCTAGGTTGTGCTCCTTCTGAACCCCACTTGGTAGACCCTCCCCTGGTTGAACTTCACCTTGCACCATAACCTGCTTCCACATCTCTGCGAGCTCTGTTTCTAAGGCTCCAAGTGAGGCGCGAAGCAAAGCGAGTGAGACACGCATGCGTGGAGAAGGAATGAATGAATGAATGAACGTGGGACTCCTGCGACTGACAGTGCCTATTCCTCGAATGAACAGCCATGGAGCTGGTGCCATGCGTGTGGAGCTAAGCCTGAGGCTGTCACACCAAAGGAGGCCGTGCTCCTGCAGGCATGGGCCTCAGTTTCTCGATTTCAGGAGACAAAGTTAGACACAAACAAACAAGGTTATTTTAGATGGTGATAAACATTATGATTACAATAAAATAATAATGTCGATAGAGCAGGAATAGGCAAACTACAACCAGTGGTTTACCGACCCCTGCTCTAGGCTGTTATTTCATCAATCTGGCCTATCACCTGTTTTTGTAAATAAAGTGCTACTGAGGAGTTCCTGTCATGGCACAGTGGAAACAAATCCGACTGGGAACCATGAGGTTGCGGGTTCGATCTCTAGCCTCGCTCAGTGGGTTAAGGATCCAGCATTGCCATGAGCTGTGGTGTCGGTCACGGTTTGGATCCTGAGTGGCTGTGGCTGTGATATAGGCCGTCAGCTGCAGCTTCAATTCGACCCCTGGCCTGGGAACTTCCATGAGCCGGGGGTGTGGCCCTAAAAAGACAAAAAATAAATAAATAAAAGAATGAAATAGGAGTTCCCGTCGTGGCGCAGTGGTTAACGAATCCAACTAGGAACCATGAGGTTGCGGGTTCGGTCCCTGCCCTTGCTCAGTGGGTTAACGAACCGGCGTTGCCATGAGCTGTGGTGTAGGTTGCAGACGCGGCTCGGATCCAGCGTTGCTGTGGCTCTGGCGTAGGCCGGTGGTTACAGCTCTGATTCAACCCCTAGCCTGGGAACCTCCATATGCCATGAGAGCGGCCCAAGAAAACGGCAAAAAGACAAAAAAAAAAAAAAGAATGAAATAATGCTATTTGCAGCAACATAGACGGATGGACCTAGAGATTATCATACTAAATCAGAAAGTGAAAACCAAATATCATATGACATCACTTATACTGGGAATCTAAAAAAAGGATACAAGTGAACTTATTTGCAGAACAGAAACAGACTCACAATCTTTGAAAACAAACTTACGGTTATCAAAGGGGACAGGTCGGGGGTGGAAGGGATAGACTTGGGGTCTGGCATATGCACAACTGAGATGTAAGGAATGACTTGCCAACAGGGACCTGCTGTAGAGCACAGAGAATTCTACCGATATTCTGTGATCATTTACGTGGGAAAAGAACCTGAAAGAAAATGCATGTGTGTACCTATATAACTGAATCACTTTGTTTAGCAGAAATTATTACAACATTGTAAATAAACTATACTTCAATAAAACGTAAGAAAAAAAAAAGATCCCTAGCACAGCAGAGAGTGACTGCAGCAAGAGAGGAGTGTAAAGTGGGTGGACAGGAGAGGCCTAATAAAGTAACATCTGAGTGAAGACCGGAATGATGAGAAGGCATCCACCATGCAAATATCTGGGAGCAAGATCAGCAAGTGCAAAGGCCCTGAGGTAGGTTTAGGTGTAATTACTCTACAGAGAGGAGGCCGGTGTGGTGTAATTAGGTGGAGAATGGTTCAAGACCAGACAGGGGCAGACAGAGCACAGCTGATGGGGAACCTCCCAGGCCCTGGTAAGGGCTTCTTGCTAATGTTCATGGATAATTTTGAAAGTCAGTGACGTTGTCTGGGTTCTGAGCAACAAGCGGTGAGATCATGTCTGTGAAAGAGGAGGAGGTGATGGCACCATCAACATCGACGATGAAGTCTAAAATGATGAGAGCTCAGCGCAAGACTTCTTTTCCACTGAGAACAAAGTCTCCCTGTCTGGGGACCTGGCTCTGCCTGACCCCTAACCCTGCAATACTGCATTCAAGGTTGTTCCAACTGCTCAGGCAAGATGCTTCTAGAACAGCTGAACCAGCAGGCCTTATGCATATCTCACCTACTCTATTTTTTTTAAAAAGGCTGTTTCTTTTCTTACAGTCATGTTTTAAAAGGGACTGTTAGTTCACTCTAAAATCACAGGTTTAATATACCAACAGAAAATATATTTTCTCCTTAAAACACAATAAATACATCTTTTAAAATGTTCACCTGTCTACCACCTCAGCGACACTTTGGGAGACAACTGCTGAGGTTCAAATCTCCTGGAATCTCATTTAATGCAACCTGTGACCAGCTCCTGCCATGATATTGGGGATGGATGGCTGTAGTAGTTTCAGACGAGACAGTGAAGTCAGAGGGCAGCTTAGAGAACCTGGCCCAAGCCCTAGAGGCAGACAGAGCTGAAATCTGACACTGCTTCTGACTAGCTATGTGCTCCAGGCCAAGTCAAACCTTGGGGGCCTCAGACTCATCACCTGTAAAATAGAGCTGGGCCGTACACAGGGTTGTTGTAAGAACGGAGAGATAGGCGTGACTTGGCCTTGGCCCTGACACGTAGTGGATGCTCAATAAATAACCACAGCTCTGATGACAAATATATAATTATGATTTTAATTATAGTCATCAAATGTCCTTTGGTCTCAGAAAAAGTACTCAAAGTTGAAATTCCATGGTGGCCCAGCAGTTACAGATTCAGCGTTGTCACTGCTGTGGTTCAAGTTCAATCCCTGGCCTGGGAACTTCTGCATGCCGTGGGCACGGCCGAACAAAAGTACTAAAAGCACCTTGTCGCTGACATGTTAGAGCTTCTGAGACAGCCACAGTCCCTGGCTCGCTCACCACCCTTTGGATCCTCTTGGCGACATGGTAGTTTTCCATGGGGTTCACCTAACTAGGACTCCTTTTTTTTTTAGAGCCAAACCCATGGCAATATGGAAATTCCCAGGCTAGGGGTTGAATCGGAGCTACAGTTGCTGGCCCCAGCCACAGCAATGCCAGATTCGAGCTGCGTCTGTGACCTACACCACAGCTCACGGCAATGCTGGATTCTTAACCCACTGAGCGAGGCTGGGATCAGACCTGCATCCTCATGGATATTAGTTGGGTTTGTTACCGCTGAGCCATAATGGGAACTCCTCGGTCTCCTTTTTCTTGCTTTCTTTTGATTTTTTGTTTCCCAAAGTCTCCTGATTAACAATCATTCAGAGGGAGGAGGAAAGCAGGCACAGCGATGCTCCTTGTTCCAGGCCTGCTGGGCTGGGAGGCTGCTATTTCAGACTCAATCAGCTACCTGCAGGGTCACTGGATGCAATCCTCCCCACGGGGACCAGGAGCAAGTGGTGGCCCTGGAGGTTTCCACCAGTGACCTGTCAGGACTGCTCAGATGGTCCCAGGGACCTCAAGCTGAAGCGGGTGGGAGCCCAATTTCTTTAAGGAGCCCCCCTCTTAGAAAAGCCGCATCTCTCACTGACTGTGGGGAAAAGTGCGACATACAAGCCCTGAAAGCAATCCCATTCCAGCGGTGAGACTCAAACACCAATCTTGACTGGAGATAATCTGAACTTCACTTTGAGATCCCTCTGCATGAGCAGGTTGACCTCTCTAACTGCTTAATTTAAGAAATCATTCCAAGTGGTCCTCCTTCTCCTGGCACAGAATAAGGTAAGAGAAACACAGACAGACACATCAGCTTGGTGGTGACAGTGGGGCAGCACTACAGTCACCGGTCCAGGCTAATGCAGCCACCAGCTAATGGGACAGCCTGCACGCGGCTCCCACCTTCCAGGATTGCCTGGCACATTGGTCGGTTCTTCCGATCCCACCCCTGGCGTCCAGCACCAGCTACCTAAGTGGCAGGGCCTGGTGCAAAACAAAAGTGGGGACGCCTGGCTTTAAAGTTATTAAGAATTTCAAGATGGTGACAGCAGAGCATCAGGAGCTCTCCTGACATCGAGACCCAGCGCGTAAGATGCAAACCCATGAAGGAGCCCTGCCCGCCTCCCTGTCTTGTTGGTGCCTCCCAGGACCACTCTCGCAAGATTTTCCCACCCTAACCAGACCCTGTGATTTGATAGAGGAATCCTTTCTGTTCTACTTTGTGAATGTCTCTTTTTAAAAACTTTACGAAAAGTAACAACTATGACCTTCCAGTTTCACACATAATGAATCTCCTCTCCTGCAAAGAATAAAAGGACAAAAACCAGAGCTCACCCAGAACATGCTTCAAGCAGAGCAGGATGGCATCTGAGAAATCAGAGGGAGACTCAGAGCTTTTCAGACCGTAGATGAGGACCCTGGAGACTAAACATCATTTCAGATCTGTCACTTGATTCTAAGAGGCAGGACCCAACCTAGGAATGAAGAGCACTCACAACACTTACTTTAAAAAAAAAGGTGGAGGAGTTCCCGTCGTGGCGCAGTGGTTAACGAATCCGACTAGGAACCATGAGGTTGCGGGTTCGGTCCCTGCCCTTGCTCAGTGGGTTAACGATCCGGCGTTGCCGTGAGCTGTGGTGTAGGTTGCAGACGCGGCTCGGATTCCGCGTTGCTGTGGCTCTGGCGTAGGCCGGTGGCTACAGCTCCGATTCAACCCCTAGCCTGGAAACCTCCATATGCCGCGGGAGCGGCCCAAGAAATAGCAACAACAACAACAACAACAACAACAACAAAGACAAAAGATAAAAAAAAAAAAAAAAAGGTGGAATAACCCAAAGTGTATAATAAGTGGAAGATGGAAAAGGTAAAATGAGGGAAGCTAATTTTTTTATCTAAGTACATGAAAAAAGTAAGTAAATCATAATCAATATAAAAATAAGTAAATCAAAATAATAATAACAAATAAATACAAATAAAACCATTTCCAGAGCAAAAGTTGGCAAGTTTTCTGTAAAGGTCCAGAAAGTAAATATTTTCATCTCTGCAGACCATCGGATCTCAGCTGCTCGAGTGCCAAGGAACCACAGACAATATAGAAAGAATAGGCATGGGCATGTTCGAACGAAACTTTTTTTTTTTTTGTCTTTTTGTCTTTTCTAGGGCCGCTCCCGCAGCATATGGAGGTTCCCAGGCTAGGAGTCTAATTGGAGCTGTAGCTGCCGGCCTACCCACAGCCACAGCAACGCAGGATCCAAGCCGCATCTGCAACCTACACCATAGATCACGGCAACGCCGGATCCTTAACCCACTGAGCAAGGCCAGGGATTGAACCCACAACCTCATGGTTCCTAGTCGGATTCGTTAACCACTGCGCCATGACAGGAATGCCAACATGTTTTTTTTGTTTTGTTTTGTTTTTTTAAATAAAAACAAGCAGCTGGCCAGATTTGCTCCAAGGGCCTTCTTTTGCTGACTCCAGATTTAGAGCAGCATTTTGCAAACTTCAAAGTTCATGAACATTACCTCGGGACCTTGTTAAAATGAGATTCTGATTCTGGAAGCTGGCGGGGCCTGAGACTCAGCATTGCTAACACGCTCCCAGCTGATGCCCGTATAGGCGCTTCAAGGACCTTGCCTGGAGTAGCAAGGAGAATATACCCCCAAAAGAAAAGAAGGCACATGCGGCAAAGAACCCAAATTTAAGAATTGCTTAGCTGACTACGGTGTCGAAAAGTAATTTATTTTCTCATCATCAAGAAACAGAGTTATGCGATTTAGGTCCATCTCCAAGAGGGGACTACCGTGTCATTGGTGGTCAGGGATGCCGTTAACGACCATTATCAGAAAGCAAAATGCTACACAGGTTTTAAGTACTGCTGTGCATTTTCTGGCGGCAGTTAACAGCGACACAGACCAATCAATGCAGGTAAATGAATCTATTCGGAGGCAGGCCACGGATGGTAAATCACATTGTCCATAAAGTTGCTAAATTAACACCAGTGGGCTGCAGAACATGTCTGTGGAAGAGCGAATCCTCTTTGGAATGAGATGGGCTGCAGGGGAGCAAGGCCAGCAAGGCTGGGTGTGGGAGGGAGGCGGGAGGGAGGCACAGCACCCCAGCACCCCCCCCCGGGGGGGGGGCCTGGTACCCACACACAGGGGGCAATTTTGGGATTTCACAGCGATGGGCTCTAAAACCAATTCGAACCACCATCCAGTTCGCTCAGAGTTCCCATCGTGGCACAGCAGAAACAATCCGACTACCATCCATGAGGATGCAGGTTTGATCCCTGGCCTGAGAACAGTGGGTTGGGGATCCAGCGTTGCCTTGAGCTGTGGTGTAGGTTGCAGAAACAGCTCGGATCTGGCATTGCTGTGGCTGTGGTGTAGGCCTGCAGCTACAGTTCTGACGTGACCCTTAACACACTGTGGGCGCAGCCCAAGAAAAGGCAGGCGTTAAAAGAAAGGAAGGAAGGGAAGTGGTTCTGCTCCCTCACCGCCCACGGGGAACGTAGAATGATACAGCTTGGCAAAACTTTGGCAAATAGGGAGACAATTCCTTAAAAAGTTAAATCTACATTTACCATTTACCATAGGATCCAGAAATTCCACTCCTAGGAGTCCACTCGAGAGAAATGGAAACACATGTCCACACACAGACTTGTGCAGGAATGCTCACGGCAGCATCCTTCACAACAGTCAAAAACTGGAGACAGGAGTTCCCGCCGTGACTCAGTGGAAACAAATCTGACTGACTAGCATCCACAAGGATGTGGGTTCGATCCCTGGCTTTGCTCAGTGGGTTGAGGATCGGATGTTGTCGTGAGCTGGGGTGTAGGCTGCAGACACGGCTGAGATCTGGTGTTGCTGTGACTGTGGTGTAGGCTAGTAGCTACAGCTCCAATTTGACCCCTGGTCTGGGAACTTCCATATGCCGCAGGTATGGCCCTAAAAAAAAAGGAGACAACCCATGTGGCTATCAACCAATGAATGGGTGAAGAAAATGCAGTAAATCCATCCAGTGGGATACTACTCAGCAGTATGGTGCCATTACAGACCCCAAAAACCGTGTGCAGGGCTGAAGAAGCCAGATCTGAAAGACCACATATGACATTTCTGCCTTCCTATGAAAGGTCCAGAATGAGCAAATCTATAGGGACAGAAAGCAGAGGAGCAGTTGCCTTTAGGGTGACCACAAATGGGCATGAGGAATCTTATCGGGATGATGGAAATGTTTTAAAACTGGATTAGGGTGATGGCTGCATAGCTTGGGGAATTTACTCAAAGTCCCTGGAGAGAACCACTAACGTGTGTCACTGTAATGGCATATAAATCATATCTCAGTAAAGCTGTTTCAAAAAGTCAATGTCCCCATGGTGTCCTCTCCTGTGTCATGTTTCACTCTCTGGTTCTTTTTTTTTTTTGCTATTTCTTTGGGCTGCTCCCGGGGCATATGGAGGTTCCCAGGGTAGAGGTCGAATCGGAGGTGTAGCCACCGGTCTACCCCAGAGCCACAGCAACTCGGGATCCGAGCCGCGTCTGCAACCTACACCACAGCTCACAGCAACGCCGGATCGTTAATCCACTGAGCAAGGGCAGGGACCGAACCCGCAACCTCATGGTTCCTAGTCGGATTTGTTAACCACTGCGCCACGACGGGAACTCCTCACTCTCTGGTTCTTAAAGGACTCAGGCACCCCATCAACTGCAAAAGACTCAACAGACCCTTTGGTTATTCCAGCCGAGGCTGCAGCCAGGCCTTTGGCCGAGACAAATACCCCGGGAGGGATGCGCCAAGTGACTCGCCAAGGGAGGGGAGTAAACCGGCAGGAGCAGGTCCTCGATTGTCCAGCAAGGACTGAATTCATCTGCGGTCAGAGCATCATCCGGGCCCAGCAGGGCGATGCCTCGGAAGATGCCTCCACGACCCACAGCCGCGAGCTCCACCCCATCCCCAGGCCACCGGGCTCGCCAAGGCCTTGGTCCAAGCAGAATGGAGAGTGAGGGCATATGGCGAAGGCGAATCCATCCGCGGGAAATCGAAGAGGAAAAGAAAACTTGCCATGCTGAGAGCAAATTCACCCCCTCACAACACTCACTGACTCACGTACCCACCAAGATGGCATGTTCTTTGAAGCACACTGTCACCCTGAAAGTGACTCTCTGGGGTCACATGCCGATGCCAGAAGCAACTCTCCTGGGCTTGGAAGAACGTGAAAAGCTCTCATGGGCCACATAGCTTTGGCGCACCTCTGACAGTACCAGAAACATCTTTTAAGATCCTGAGCTATTACGCTATCCCCTCCTTTGGAAAAAATAGGACAATCCAAACCCCTTGCAGGAGATGGTATATCCCTAGTGGAGGAGGGACAATCATAAAACATGAGAAGGGGGAGGGGCCAGAAGGAAGTGTCTAGAATGATGCACAGTCTTAACTACTTTTCTCCACCTAACTCACTTCGTCACTCACAAATACACTTGGTGGCAGCTGCCAAAGTCAAAGGTGGAACTTGGGGATGGGGACGGGGACTCAAGCTGGCCCACGTGCCTGTCCAGCCGTGACATGATGTGGGTCACCTGGGTGCAGGGCCCAGGTATCGGAGCTGACCAGGTATGGAAGGAGCCCTGTCGAGGAGGCTTTGGGGCTGGAGGGATGGACCTGTTGCTCCAGCTAGAGATTTAATAGCAGTCCCTCTGCAGCCCAGGATGTAGTCAGGATCAGGAACGCTGGTTTCACAGCCAGAAGTCTGATCATCTCTTTCTCCCTTTTTCATTGAAAAAGAAAATATCTAAGATACTGGAGAATACAGTAAAATCCTTAACTCCATTTCCTCCTCCCACCCCCTCGCGCTCTGTCTCTCTCTCGCTCTTTTTCTTTCCTGGCGGCAAGGCTGGATAAGCTTATCAAGTGCAGGCAAACTACGTCGTAGCTCTGATCCTTTCGAGAAATCCATTTGGCGCCTTTAACGTTTCATTTGGCAGATTGAATTTCAGACATGTATTTATGGGGCTGGGTTTGCCCTTAACAGAGTATTGCATAAATCCCATTACAGTATCCACTTTAGCGTGTTTGGGGTTTTCTAAGCCAGGGCTTTATTTAAGTGGACAGCCCCGGAATGACCTGCTCTGGCTCAGAAACTCTCTCCTCTTCCTCCTTGCAGATTATCTCCATCATCATCAACGTCAAGTAAGTTTTAGGAAAAATCCTTTCGGCACAGCCGAGAACAAGCCCTGTTCCAGCCTTGGCAACCGGGCGTCATCACCCTCTGGTGAATTAGGGGGTTCCCTTCCAAGAACCACCCCACTCCACCCCACCCCACATCCCTCTTTCTTCTGGCCATAGCCAGGGAAGGGGTGGAAACGATACGAAGCTGATTTGGTATTTCTTCAATTTTCAACAAGAAAGGCACATTACTTGTAATTTCTGGAACAAAAGAATCACAAAGAAAAGTGATCTAGAGGGAAAAAATGGGGAAGGAAAAGATCTGGGTTAGGAAGCCTGAGTGAGCCGACTCCTCTCTTTAACCCTGAGGGAGAAAATGGAATGAGCAGCCCCAACGACGTGCCCGCACTCGTAACTAAGAGGGATGCTGAGACGGTGCCCGGTGCGTGGGTACCCAGGCTGCCAGACCTTGCATCCAATGCACACACGCTGGTTTCCTTTCCTAGCCGGTCCTCCAGGGGGCTGGACGGGCCATTTACGTTACAGGTGGCCAGGCAGGGACGCTGCTAAGAGGCCCCTGGAGTAGGCTGCTCAGGGGTCCAGCGTGGCATGTGCCACACGGGGGTCCACCAGGCTGAAGCGTTACTGGGTGAGGGGCCCTTTCCATCCTCCCAGGACCCATGCTGGAAGCACAGGCAGAGTTGTCCGATCACACTGATTTTCACATCAGTTGGCTCAAGAGCAGAAAGGCGAGGGAGGTGGTTGGTGATGGGACCACCTCAGAAAGCCAGGAGAAGCTAAAGGAGTGCCACCTGATCCTCTGGGACCCTCTCTTCCCCAGGCAGCCCCCCTCCCCCCCCATCCACGGAGCCTGGCAGCCCAGCCCCTTGTCACTTCATTCTATCACACAAGCAAGCTTTACGAAAATGCAACAGCAGCTGCAGTAAATGAAGAAATACCCATGACGAGGGGCCCGGGGGCTATTTCAGGCTGTCTCTCTCGGATGGCAGCTGTGCCTTTGGTTACATCTAAGTTTGGCCTCAGAGCCTGTGCAGGTAAACTATTCCTGATGAGGAAAAAGAAAATGTCAGGAATTGTCATGGACCCATTCCAAAAAATATTTGCCAAGTTCCTGCCTTACACCAGGCTCTAGGCGAGGGGCTGACATCCAGGCAGGAGCCGCACAGAGCACGCCCGCCCGCCAGAGATGATGGTCTGGGGAGGGACACGCAGACAGCAGATGTGGGGCCAGGGGAGAGAGTTGGTGGCCAACGGCCAATGGCACAGCCGAGACAGCATGGCTTCTCCAGATAAGACCAAAAGGTGGCCAGAGGGAATCCAGAGTATAAACACCCAGCACCCTCTCTCCAGGGCTTCATCTTCTCAAATCTCTCATCTGCTTCTTTTTCTTCCTGTCTCACTTGCCTGTGAGTGGCTGGGGACAGAAGCTGCGCATGATGCTTAGGTACCAAAGCAAGCATGAAACACAGGACTTCATTTATGGCCAACTAAAGGTGGGCAGGTACTATTAATATCTCCATCTTAGAGCCGAGGCAATCAGGGCTCAGAGAGGTGAAGTGACTTGCCCAAGGTCATACAGACAGGAGGGGGAGGAGGGATCTGAACCAAGGCTGCATGGCTCCAGGGTCCCTGCTGGCAACCACAATGCCCTTTGGCCTTTCAGAAAGTTCACTGTGGCTCTGACATTGGTATCACCAGCCTAGAGACATGGCAGCTGGCACATACTAGGGGCTCAGCCAAGGTCTGCTCAACTGCATTTGATCATCTTATTTAAAGCTACTGCAATCACTCCCAGCTTTTAAGCTATGGGCCGGGAACAAGGTCATTCTATAAAAATGGAAAGCAGAAAGGTGCCCTGAGGAATTTGTTGGAGTTAGAGGCAGGAATCCAGAAAGGCATCTATTCAAATGACAACAGAACTAAGGCATGGCCTCAATATACTATGATTAAATGAGATGTGCTGAAGAATTACGTAACAGCTCAGAAGCACAATTTAAGTCTCCACTGGCGCTTGCCTCTTTGTAAAATTAGCATTTCTGTTAAGCTCATAATATAGGAGCACGGGGTTTTATATAACTGCTCGGGTCACATGGGGAAATGAAGACATACTCCCTTCTCTTTCTAACGCTTGTGCTTCCCAGAGAGAACGGTCTGGAAGGCCACGTGAGACGGCTGATCAGGATAACAACAATAATGATAACTGGCTCTTTTGTGTACATCCTGGTTGCCAGACCTAGGCTCAACAATCCCACTGCACTATCTCATTTAATCCGCATAAGACCCTTCTCTGACAGGCAAGTATTACAGGTCCCATTTTACAGAGAGGCAAACCCAGTGAAGCCAGGCCCTGAATGCAGGTCATGGGACTACCGATCATGCGACTCAGTCCCTGGGTCACATTTACAACATTGTGCTGCAAACTACACCAAAGATGATGTCAAGGATTAAAAAAAAAAAAAAATGCTTGCCAAAATCCCAACATCTCAGGAAGGCAAGACGGCCGGGACCATCTGGGCCTGTGAGGGGTACAAGCTGCCTGCTTCCCACTTTACTGGCATTTCCCTGGGCTGAGCCCCCACACATGGCCACAGATACACACTTTTCAAGCCCAACATCCTCTGTCTCCAATCACATTTGGCTCGAAGGAAACAAAGAAGGCATCTGGGGACAAGTGATCTTTATCTGTACCAAATGTGTGTTGGGACTGCTCCAGGAAACGGTCCCACAGTAAGCCAATGTCACCCACATCTGCTTGGCATGCACCCTTGTCCACATTGCAACACTTGGAATTGTATCTCTCTTGGAGTGTCGCCCTGGAAAAAAATGTCACCAGGTCCAACAAGACCAACAGCCTCCTTTTCACACAGCAGTTATCCAGATAAAGAAACGAGAGGGAAAGGGGGAATCAGACCACTCCTTCAAAGTGTCTCTCTCCACGCATCAATTATAGAAAACTGTTCTTGGGGGTGGGGGCCTTTCAGAAGTATGAAGGAATGTAAATCTGGCCAGTTTTAAAAATAAGCGTGAAATTCACTTTCCTAGATTCCAGCACCATCTCCCCAGGGCCAAATCATGCTCGGCAATACTTGCAGAAAAGGGGCTGAGCACTGGTTTGCCTCTCTTCTGGACGGGACCAGTCATTCTCTTCTGCAAATTCCTTCCCTTAAGGGTGAGCTGGATTTAGTGCCTCACGTAAATGAACGGAATATGGCAGAAGTGATGGTATTTTATGCCCGAAGTTCAGTTTCACAAGGACCACAGCTCCCATTTTTGGCGCTCTTTTTCCTACAGTTCTCCTTCTTGGATCACTGATTCTGGGGGAATCAGTGATCCTACCATATTATGAGCTGCCCTATGGTGAAGAACCAAAAAAGGCCTCCAGCTCAACACCAGCAAGGAACCATGGTCTTCAGTCCAACAGCCTGTGAGAAACCAAAGGCCTGCTGACAACCCTGTGAGCGAGCTGGCAAGTGGATCTTCCCCTCAGATGAGCCTTCGGATGAGACCACAGCTCTAGCCACCAGCTCAAATGCAGAATGAATGGATAACTTTAGTTATCTTTTCTAATTAAAGTAATACATGTTCACTGAGAAAAATTTAGAAAATGAGGTTCAAGAGAGACCCTGGATCAGAACACTCAGTTAAGCTGCTTCTAGATCCCTGATCCACAGAAACTGAGATGATACACATCCACTGTTTGAAGCCACTAAGTCTAAGGTGTAATTTATGCACATTAGGTAATGAACACAGTGCCACATACGATGGATTTGAATACCGCTAACAGAACACATCCCATGTTGTGGGATGCACAGGTCTAAACATATAGACGGTAAATTTCTTTGTACTATGAAGACGAGGGTGGGTGAGAGGATGCTTGGCAATTCTAGAGCCAAAACTAGGTCGTCCATCTGAAGGCCTTAGATGAATCTGCACTTCACCACCCCAGGGCCAATTAATACAAAAGGCAGAAAACAAAGACTTTTCTGCGAACAGTTTTCAACATGGAAATACACACTGCTGTCAAATGTTTGCTATTTTATCAACTCATACAAGTCAACAAATTATAAATGGGGATGACTGTCTGAATGAGGATCCATATCCGTTTCGGGTTATAGTCAGTATAACCGTATTCTTAGTTACCGGTCTCAGTTCTTTGTCAATTCTTCAACCTTAATTATGCAGGAGAGTAGTAAGACCATGGGCCTTAGGGACACACAGACCTGGATTCCAGTCCCACCTGTGCCCCTCCCTTGGGAGAGGCCCTTGGGAAAGCAGAAACAGAGTCTCATCTGCTGATGGTGACACCACTGTGTCAATGCAAAGGTTCAATATGTTTTTATTTGAAAATTCTGAGTATGGCCTATGGCACACAGTTGCCCAATAAAATCTGAGCTTCCTTATGTAATCTCCTCCTGGCTCTCTGCTTTGATCTGAGATAACCCAGGCTGAATATCTCCGGTGGGTGTGGGAGTCAGTATCACAAAGGAATTGAAGGCAAAGGCAAGGGATCCAGAAAAGCCAAGTTCCGGAGTTCCTGTTGTGGCTCAGGGGTAATGAGCCCAACTAGCATCCATGAGGATACAGGGTCGATCCCTGGCCTTGCTCAGCTCAGTGGGTTAAGGACCCAGTGGTGCCGTGAGCTGCAGTGTAGGTTGCAGAAATGACTCGGATCTGCCATTGCTGTGGCTGTGGTGTACGCCTGTAGCTGCAGCTCCCATCAGCCCCCTAGCCTGGGAACCTACATATGCCTGGGTGCAGCCCTAAAAAGAAAAAAAAAAAAGAGAGAAAAGCAAAGTTCCCACACTAACTAATGGTGTGTCTGTGAGCATCTTACCCACCCTCACCTGTAAAATGGGGTAACATCAGCACCCACCTCTGTTCTGATGACTGAAAGAAATAATTAGTGCCAGGCACACAGTGAGCATTAAATAAATGGTAGCTATCTTGTTAAATTTATTATTCTTCTCACTATGATTATTTAATTCATAATTGGCAGGACAAATCCCAGCCCACCAAAAGGTTTTGTTTGGTTCACACAGGGTGTTAATAAAATAAATAAATAAACTTGTGTTAGTTGTCAATATATATGAGATCACAGCGAAAAATCCAACTTTCTGGTTTCTTTTAGAACTTGAAAGAGCAGATAACGCTGGGGCTATTCTCTCATAGCTACAGGCAGCTGGAGTCAAAAAGTTCCTGTCCACTTAAGATAGCCTATCTGTTCTTCTATTCACCACAATCCCCACCATGCCCTATTACCCTACACCTGACCCACAGAAGAGACTTATCCACCTGCCTGGCCTTAATGGCATTTGGGTTTTTGACCCTTGCTTTAATTCCTTAAAGATGTGACTCCATTTGAAATTCTAAGATATTTTTTAAAAATACCAAATACTCTAAGTAGCAATGGCAAGAATGGATAATGAATAAGATTAAATCTTCCCTTAGGAAATTCTCAGCAACAGCGAGTGCCAGATAATGGCTGAGGATAAAGATAGAGTCAGATCAGAAGGCAGATAAAGATCTCTGCAACAGCCCTCCGACCATGACCCAAAAACCAGCTGCCAGAGCTTAAGTATCAACATCTCTGCCTGCCCCCCACCCCCAGCCTGTGATGGTTAATTTTATGTGTCCACTTGACTTGGTCACCAGCTGCCCAGACATTTCGTCGAATGTTACTCTGAGTGTGCCTGCGAGGGTGTTTCTGGAGGGGATTCACATCCGAATGGGAGACTGAGTAAAGCAGCCTGTCCTCCCTGATGTGGATTAAGCCTCATCCCAGCAGCTGAAGGTCTAAAGAGAACCAAAAAGGCTGACCCTCTGCTAAGTAAGAAGCATTCCTTCTGCCTGATAGCCTTCAAAATGGGATGGTGGGTTTTTTTCCCTGCCTTTATTTATTTACTTATTTTGCTTTTCAGGGTCACACCTGCAGCATATGAAAGTTCCCAGGCTAGGGGTCGAATCAGAGCTACAGCTGCCAGCCTACAACACAGCAATGCCAGATCCGAGCCACGTCTGTAACCTACACCACAGCTCCCAGCAACGCTGGACCCTTAACCCACTGAGTGAGACCAGGCATCAAACCTGTGTCCTCGTGGATACCAGTCAGGTTCATCACCGCTGAATCAGGATGCGAACTCCCTTTCCCTGCCTTTAGATACAAATTGAAACACTGTCCTTCCTGGTTACTGAGCCTGCTGGCCTTCAAACCGGAACTTACACCATGGGACCTCCTGGCTCTTAGACCTTTGGACTCAACACTTGGAACCACCCACACTCTCAGCTCTCTGGGTCCCTGTCTGCAAACTGCAGATCTTGGGACTTCACTGCCTCCATAACAGTGTGAGCCAATTCTTTATAATAAATCCATTTCTCTCTACATATACATCCTGTTGGTTCTGTTACTCTGGAGAAACCTAACACAAGCCCCTCTCAAAAAAAAAAAAAAAATAGCTGGTATCAAAATGATGGTACAGGGCTTGTATCCGATGGTGAATCAGAATCAAAGAACCACAGGAAGCTGCATCCCAGCCTATGACCCGTTGTTTAAGCTGAAAAGGTTCAATTACCTGGAGGCTCGTCGGCTGCTATAGGCTGACTCGAGTACCTTTTTTAGCTTCTGAAGGCTCCTGGGCTGTGCATTTGCAGTGAGCTTGGTAGCTTCTCCTGCCTAGAGGGAAGGGGCAGAGGCCGCCCCAGGGAATGCTGGGAAGAAGTGCAGAGCATCCTCCCAGAAGCCTTTGCAGCTTTGCCTTTGCCTTTCCCCGCCTCCTCCAGAGCCCACCGCTCTGCATCCTTAGTCCCTCTCAGAAGAAAAGAAAACAAGACCACCTTATGCCCGCTAAAATTGGCAACTTCCTGGGCTAACCCTCTTCCAGAAGTAAACCAAGAGTGCTAGTTTGGGGGATTTGGGTTTTCTTCTTCACACATGCGTCAGTTTTACTACATTTTTCTCAATGAATGTGTTACTTGAATCGGTAAAGATAACAAAAATGGTCGCTTCGCTCTGCATGCGTTCTATGGCGGGCACGTTGCTCAGTGTTCAGAGACGGCCTGGGTGCAAATCCTGGCTCTGCTCTGTGACCTTGATCTTAAACCCTTCTGTAAAATGAGTACAAAAACAGCAGTTATCTCATAGGGTTGCAAGGATTAAAAGTCAAGCGAAGGGCTTACCATGGGCTTGGCCAACAGCAAATGCTAATTAAGTGCTTACTGTCACTACGAGTGTGGTTGTTTCATAGTATTTACATATTCTGTGTAGATACAGTAAAATATGTATATAATCATAGTATTTATTGAGTGCCTGCGACAGTCCAGGCATTAGAAGTACAGTAATAAAATTAACACCACTCCATATGTCTTAGCCTATGTCGTGGAGGATCAGACATCACATAAACAAACGTACGCGCCCACTCAGGGTCTGGCTCTGACTTTCTCCCTGTCTCTCTCACTAACTCCAAGTCATTACTAATGGTGATGGTGCCCACTTCCATCGAGGGAACGAGGCAAGTAGAGCTAAGAGGCCACACTGCCTGGGAGTGAGGGGGTGAGGAGGAGCTCTGATCCACGGTATGGCACCTAGCACCTAGAATGTGCTCAAAAAACATCAGCTGGATTGGAGCTGCCTGGAATGACTTAGATCAGTGCCGGGGAGATCTTCAAGCGCTGGGGCTGCAGACCCATCACTCCACTAAGGAGGCCTCCCTCTCCCAGGTCAGAATTCCCACGGTGCTTTTCCTGTCACATTCCCTCATCCAGTTGACCTCGGAAGACCCCTCACTGTTCTTGCCTCCTTTCTTTCTCTCTTTTTTTCAGGGCCACCCCCAATACCCATCACCCAGAGAGATCTTTAAAGTCATGTCTTGTATTCTAAGGTGACTTTAGAATTGTGGGAAAATGGCAAAGCCCGTCCCCGCGCTGGCCATGTACCCTTCTTCATCCAGCTTCCCCCAGTGTCCACACCTCGCCCCTCCCGGGGCTCATTCAGCAAAACCAAGACATTCACATGGATGCCATGCTGTTCATTAAGACACTAAGTTGCAGACTTTATACAGATTTCACCGATTTTTCCACTAATGTCCTTTTGTTTCTCTGTTCCAGGATCCAGTCCACAAAATCACACTGCACTGTGTCATCATGGACTAGACCAGAGGGATTTCTTTAAAAGCTCAGAGCAGATTATTCCCCAGCTTTACACGCAATGATTTCCCACACAGTTTGAATAAAATCGGAGCTCTTGGCCCCTGTCTCCAAGCTCCACCCACATTTGCCCTGCTGACCCCCCTCCCCTCCCACCTACACTCCCCTCACTCGGGGTGCCCAGGCCCACTTGGCATCCCAAGCTTTGTCCAGGCTCTGCCCTTGCTAAGCCTTCATAAAGCTGCATGTTTAGGTGTGGGTGTGAATGTCACCTCCTCAGAGGCCCTCCCTAGTGGCCCCAGCTAAGCCGGCCTCATCACAATGACCCTCTACCACATCCTGCCCTCTCGCCTTCCTGCCCACTCACTGCTACCTCAACTGATCCCACTTATATATTTGCAGTCGACAGGCTTTCTTCCTCTGCTGGGACACAGGGGTCTTTTTCACTATTTCATTTTAAGTTCCCAGGACAGTACCCGATGTAGTAGGTGCTCAGGAAGTATCTGGTGACATATGGCTGAAGCAATGAATTGATGAAGGGAGAACATCTGTTTTCAAATGCTCACGAATGTCCCCCGAAACTAGTACAGCACCCGCATACAGTAGGTGCTCAATAAATACCTCCTGAATTAAATACGGGTCACTGATTTATTCCAAGAGCCTGGCAGAATGCCTGGCATATAGCAGGTGCTCAATTAGCATTTGTTGGATGAGTGGTACTTGAGTGAATGCCACGCATTTTCAAAGAAAGAGGTGACCCAGGGCAGGGAGGAAGCAAGAGGCCACTTTGCTAACCACGGGCGCCTCTCTAGAGAGGCTGCCAGCAAGGAGGGCTGGGAGCTCCCCACTAGCTGCTGGGACATCTGTTTGGAACGTGCACTGGGCCCACGTGGCTGTGCTGAGGGGGTGGCTGCCACCAGGCCTGCATGGGATGACGCCCCCCTGCCTGTTCAGGAAGTCCCAGCCACCACCTCCCCAGCATGGAAGCTCCTCGGCAGCCCGCAATGCGAAGCTGCTGCAGAAAAGGCAGCTGATTAATACCCTCTGAGGGTCTATTGTCTGAATCCTGTCACCAGAGGAGAAACAGCTGTTTACAGTTTGTTTATTTGTCTCCCTTCGGAGCCTTTGCAAGGAAACACAAACGCCTGTTCTGTGGGCACAATTCAGCAGCCGAAGGGAGCGAAGAAAACGGTGTTTATTTTTAACAGGATAAAGAGTAAGGGGCCCTGAGGAAGTTTGGACACTAGCAGGAAGACATCTTGCTGGGAGGCCCCAGGCCTTGTGACAACATCTTGCATAATGTCAGCCTTTCAATGGACACTTGAGAGTGTATTCCAACTTCTAGCTGAAAATTCAGGCACGGGCCATGTGGGTGAGCCCAACAGAGGACTCAGGTGAGCTGTGTCCTGAGTGAACAAGAGCAACCTGGAAGAGCTCTTCAGGCTTGGAAATGAGAGAGCAAGGTGCCCAGGGGAAGCAACCACCTGCTACAGGTGACATCCTATAGAGGACTGCCTTGTACAGTTGCACAGGTTGGGCACTGCACATAGTGCGCAGTGAGGGAGAAATCTAGCCACACTTCACCATCCAAGACAGCACTGCTCAGAGGAAGGGATACTTTTTTTCTGCACAAACACTGCTTTCTGATCAAATCATGCCCCCTTCCTAGAGTGAGCACTTTTCTCCAACTCACATAAAGGTGCCATATAGCAATCTACAAGTACACAGTGTCCACCAGCCCAGGTGGAAACCACAGGAAGAATGAAGGGCTCTTTTCCTTCCCCACCCAGGGCTTCTCCTGGTTCCCACCATCGTTCCTCCTACTTCCATCAGGTTCATCCCCCATAACCTTCCTGACAGGAAGGCTAAATCAGCAACTCTCCATTTTTCATGTCTCCCTACAAGGTGTAGCTACACTGGAGAGTTAAGCCAAGCCCTCTCACAAGTCAGAGCAGGTGCCAGAAACCTTCTGCAGTGTCTCTGGGTATCTGACTATGGGCTGTGGGCCCCTGACTCCCGCAATGATGGAACTCCAGGAAGGCTTCCGCAGCCTAAGAAACAAGGGGTCAAGGACACAGAGGGGCCGTGGGCAGACTGGGGTAAGGGAGGGGGTAAAGAAGAAGAAAGGTTCGAGGAAGCACAAGGGTAAGGACCTTCGGGCCCAAGGTCAGCAGCAAGCCCACAAGTTCAAACACACCCCAGAAAGTAGCCTTCAACTCTGGTCCCTGAGACCCCAAGAAAAACATCTCTCTGCTCCAGACAGAGGCCACAGTAGTTAGGAAGGTTCTTGGTGAGACCACCGTGCCTCCTAGATGACAAGCAGGGACCACTCCCAGAGCACCTGAGTCGTGATGCTGATGACAGCATGTCATGGACCTCCTGGTCCCATCAGCCTCTCTGTTGTGTCCAGCAAGGTCCCACGGAGAAAGCATGGGCCCTGAGACACAGCACTGTCTACACTGCATGACTGAGCTTGATCCACTCTCTGTTCACCCTGCACCCTACTTTGAACACTTTGGATTCGAGAAACCTCACTTGGCTGCATGAATGTCTATATACACCCAACACACATGCACACATCTGAGTCACCCTGGAGCTGGTTACTTTTGCTCTCTTAAACCACTTTCTACCTTCTAATGCTCTTGTCTAGGTCAGGGGTTGGCAAACTATGACCCACGGGCTAAATGTGGCCCTCTGCCTGCTCTTGCAAATAAAGTTTTATTGGAACCCAGCCTCTCCTCTTTGTTTACATACTGTCCCAGGCTGCTTTCATTCTTCAAGGCTGGGAGGTGAGTAGTCATGACAAGGACCGTGTGGCCTGTAAAGCCTGAAATATTGCCTCTCTGGCCCTTTACAGTAAATGCTTGTTGATCGCTTCTCTAGAGTGTTTGTTACATTTATTTATTTCTTATTTATTCTTATTTCTAGAAGCCTCCCCCTTCTAGAATGTTCACTCCACAAGGCATGGGCCACCATTTTGTTCACAGATATATTGCAAGCTCTTAGAACAGTGCCCGGCAGGCGCTCAGTAAATACTGACTGGATGGATGAACAAACAATTGTCGAAGTGCAGGTTACCCAACAGGGGAGCTGCTGTTATCACCCCATTTTGCACATGAGGAAGTGTGGCTCCCAAGAGGCCAGCAGCACTGAGCAGGTTTCATAGCTGGTCCGTGGTGGCACCAGGATTTGAACCCAGATTGCAATCTCCGAAAACGGTTTTCCCAACTCACTTAGAGGCAATCAATTACTCATGACCTGGAATTCCTGTTGTGGCTCAGTGGTAACAAACCCAACTAGGATCCATGAGGACTCGGGTTCAATCCCTGCCCCTGAGTTAAGGATCCAGAATTGCTGTGAGCTGTGGTGTAGGTCAAAGACGCGGCTTGGATCCTGTGTTGCTCTGGCTGTGGTGTAGGCCGGCAGCTGCAGCTCCAATTAGACTCCTAGCCTGGAAACTTCCACATGTTCTGAGTGTAGCCCTAAAAAGACAAAAAAATTTCTTTTTTCTTTTTTTTTTTTTTTTACAAACTCCCCTCCCACAAACTCATAGACTATCTCTCTAAACCAGCTGTGCAGTTCTGGACAGAATCCCTTCTGCCTGGACCACTTCGTCTGCCCATCCTTTCTCACCCTGCCTTCTACATGGGCTGTTAAGAGGACTGAATGAGGCGACAGCTGCAGCTTTATTTTATGTACACTTGTATTTATTTATTCTTATGTTGAAATATTTAATTGTTGCAACAATCTCTTCAAGTAGGGACTGCAGGAGTTCCTGTTGTGGCTCAGCGGGTTAAGAACCCCACTAGTATCCGTAAGGATGAGGGTTCCATCCCTGGCCTCGCTCAGTGAGTTAAGGATCTGGCACTGCCGCAAGCTGGGGCGTAGGTCACATATTTACTCAGATCCCGTGTGGCTGTGGCTGTGGTGTAGACAGGCAACTACAGCTCCGATTTTACCCCTAGCCTGGGAACTTTCATATGCTGCAGAAGCAGCCCTCAAAAAGACAACAAATAAGTAAATAAATAAATAAAGTAGGGCCTGCAGGCACCCCCATTTTACAAACAGAACACTGAGGCAGAGGGAGGGAACAGGACTGGTTCAAGCACAGACAAATACGAAGGGGTGGATCCAGGGGTCAAGGCCAGGCCCTTGATTCCTAAAGACGAGGTGATGCTGTCTTTCCAGAAACAAAGTGGGCTGAACCAGCCCCAAAGTGTCCTGAGGTTTCCATTCCAGGGGAACCCCTTTAAAGGCACAGGGAGCTGCCCTGGACTTGAGACAACCTGGGGTCCCACCCTCCACAGGGAGCAGCCCCGCCCAACAGAGCCCAGGCCGCCCCTCCCCGCAGCCCATAGGCAGCCGGCCCCTCCACAGGGGCAGGGCAGACAAGAAGGAGCCTGAGAATGCCCCTGGGCTCCAGGGAGAAGGGGGTCCTTGTCCTTGTTCGCCCCCCCGCAGCCAGCGTGCTGATTGAAATCCCTGAAAATGGTTTTCACAACTCAGTTAACAGCAATCAATTATTCACGACCTCGCTTCCCACAAACTTATGGACTGTCACTGTTAGCAAGATCGTTTCTGGACTCCACCCAAAAGCCCTGCTCGAAGCTGTCAGGAGGCCCGCTGTGTACTTCCTCCCTTCCCCACAGACCCCTGCAAAGGCCACCAACAACCAGTATCCACGTTGGACACTGGGGCAGAGAGACGGGGTGGGGAGGGCCCCTTGGTGCCCAGAGCCCGGGAGGGGCTGCTCCCAAACTATGTGACTCACTTCAGGCTCTGGGGCAGAACGTCTGACCTCAGTTCAATCCAGCTGGAAAATAGGGCTCAGGAATTCCAGACCCTCTGCCAGGCTCTGGGATGAATCCCACGTTATTTTATAAACTGCTTCAGGCTCAGAAAACATTGTGTTCTGCAGAAAGCATGACTTGTAAGGGTCTCCCAGACAGGCTGTCACCCTGCCAAGCTCATGGTCAAGAACTTTTGGCACTTGTCAGGGGCTTAGGGCCAGTAAGACCACCACTAGCATTTCTCCTCTGAAAAACTTGAGGCTGCCTTCAGGAACAAGTTCCCACATCCCAGAGAGAAGGAAGGAGATGTTACCCAAGCTCCCTGGGAAACTTTTAGGTTCTGGCATCAGACCCATCAGTGCTTAAGCACTAGTTCTGCCGCTTAAATAAGCATGACCTTCTCCAAGCTTCAGTTTCCACATCTGTAAAATGGGAGAGTAATGGTACCGGCCCTCTAGGGCTGTGGTTAAGATTAAATAGAACAGCACATGTGGAAACACTCAGTACCTTGCTTGGTACCTCACAGACACTATGGCCTCTTTTTTTTTTTTTTTTTTTTGGTCTTTTTGCCTTTTCTAGGGCTGCTCCTGCATCATATGAAGGTTCCCAGGCTAGGAGTCAAATTGGAGCTATAGCCACCAGCCACTGCCACAGCCACAGCCATAGCAACGCAGGACCCGAGCCGAATCTGGGACCTACACACCACAGCTCACGGCAACGCCGGATCCTTAACCCACTGAGCAAGGCCAGGGATCGAACACACAACCTCATGGTTCCTAGTCGGATTCGTTAACCACTGAGCCACAATGGGAACTCCACACTATGGCCTCTTATTCTATGACCTTGTTGCTTCTGAGGCGCACCAACTGATTTGATAATAGTTTTAGGACAATGGGCTGGGTTGGGAAGCACAAAGGCAATAGTCAAGTCAATTGTAGAATTCATTCCCAGATGTTAGAAGTACTATTTATTAAATATAAAAAGTTGCATCATTTTTTTTTTTTAGGGCTGCACCCGTGGCATTTGGAAGTTCCCAGGCTAGGGGCTGAATCATAGCTGTAGCTGCCAGCCTACACCACAGCCACAGCAACACCAGATCTGAGTCTGCAATCTACACCGCAGCTCACAGCAACAACAGATGCTTAACCCACTGAGCAGGACCAGGGATCGAATTCACATCTTCATGGATACTAGCCGAGTTCCTTACTGCTGAGCCACAACAGGAACTCCTAAAGAGCTGTGTCTTAAGATGAGGGCCATTATTATTACAATCGCTATGTTAACTGGAGATGAGAAAGCAGGTACAGGGAGGCTATGTGACCAGCTCAAGGCCAAAGCCATGCACAGCGAGCTGAACTTGGATCCGGGGCCCCATATCTCTCTGGAGGGAGGAAGAGGAGGAAGAGCAGAGGCCGCCAGACAACCCCACCCCACTTCCAACTCCTCCCCGTCTTCCTACAATGACTGAAAGTGACAGAACAGTTCTTCTGAACCTGGAGAGCCCTGTCAAACTCTCCCATGAACGAGCCAAGCCTGTGCCTCTCCTGCCCTCCTGCCGCATCAGCACAGCCCAGCTGAGCTTGGCAATGGAGGGAGGGCACCTCTGCAGTCCCATCCGGATGAAGGCTGTGACCTCAGCTGCCAGCCTCTCACGCGCCCCCACCCATGGGCCTGGAGAACAGAGACCCCAAAGAGAGCAGAGAAGCAGAAGGAGGCCGGCCAGGCCTGCAGGCAGGAGGGAAGGGACGGGGCCAGAGCTGGGAGAGGGGGCGTCTCCTGGCCCACCTCGGTCCAGCCACTTCTCAGTCACCCGAGGAGGACGAGGCACTAGGTAACACCGTGGTTAAAAGCATGGGCTCCAAACCAGCCTACCTGGGTGAGAATGCAGACCCACCTCCTTGCAGCTGTGCAACCTTGGGAGAGTTACTTCCCGCTGTGCCCCACTTCCTCAGCCCACAGACAGGGACTTCCACACGCTCACATCCCAGGGCGCTGGAAGCATTAACACGCCTGGCCTATCCATACGTGCTTAGTCAACGGCACCGGCTCTGACTCAGTGTTATTACTTAATTTGTACGATTATGGATGATCCTCATCAATGTCCCCACCCGCAGGCCGCTGCCTCAGCTCCTAAAAGCATGAAGTAAACGCTAAGGTGCTGCAGGTCTGGTGGCGGAGCTAGCCAGAAACCATGCAACGACACAGGATTCAAGGTCTGGCAAAGTCTCTGGCCTCTGGATGTTGAAACGACATTTTAAAGCAGGGCTCCAGAGCTCTGACTTTTAGAGCATTTCATGTGATTTGAAGGAAACAATGAGCTACTTCTGAGCAACAACTGTGTGCCCCAGGACGGATGAGGGGTGCCCTGATGGAGGCAGTGGACTAGAGGCCAGCCGTGACGGTGACAGGGGCTGCCCATGAGGTCTCGGGATGCTGGAGTTTATCGTCAAGCAGAAGGGCACGGACTGGGGACACGCGCCGCACCAGGGTAGCCAACTGCACACACGGAGTGGGTGGGTAAGGCTCCTTGTAACTCCCTCCAAGGGGGCAGGTCTCAGCTGAAAGAAGACAAGACATTCAACTAGAGCCCAGGAGACCACCAAAGACCTCAAAGGGGGGAAAGCCTAAGGGACCACGAGATCTCTTAGTCCAGTTGAAAGATGGGGGGCAGAGACCCCGAGAGGCCCGCAAAGAAGGAACACGAAGTGAGGTGCAGAACAAGGGCTGGGCCCCAGTGATCTAACTCCTGGAAGAATGGGTCTGCTCTGCGAAGGGCCTGAGTGACCCGGGCATCGCACAGCTCCGCCACAGCCAGACCCAGCTGCTGGCCCCAGGCAGGCCAGCAGCCTCCTTCCTAGAGTTTCTCTGGGCTGATGCTGCCTGGCTCGAGTTGGTGCGGGAGGAGGTGGCTATCAAACACACACCCAGGGGATGGGATGCAGGACAGGTGAGTTTTGATATGGAGATGAAGGCAGAGACCAGTTCCCAGTTGGGGACATTGTTCTGAAGGGTCAGCAGGGATCCGAGAGGCCCCTGAAAAGGCGGGAGAGTTTCCTGTTGGAAATGGAGCAGCAATAAAGGCAGAGAAGATCTGGGAAAAAAAAAAAAAGACCATCGGAGGCAGAATGGTTTTGGACAAGCAACAGGAAACTGTTTTCGTCTGTCCAGGTCCCCCTCCACATCATGTAACGTCTACGCCAGTCAACGTTTCAGGCAAACGGGGCTGATGAATACGCTGAAGGGGCTGCAGGGCCCCTTACACAGGAGAGCGCTTTACAGCGGCCCCGGCTCTTGTCCCTCCCCAGCTGACGTTTATGCCCTTCATCATGACGGTCACACTGTCCCCCTCTTCCTCCAATCCCTGCCTAATCCCCTTCTATTCACTGTAGCCTAAATGTCCACTTGTCAGAAAAGCCTGTCCTGACGACCCTCTCTACACACGCTCACGTCCTCCCAGGACGGGAGCTACAGGCGGGGTTGGGATCCTGTTTTGTCCGCTGCTCCTAGCACAGTGCCTGGTACACAGCAGGTCCCCAGTAAGACTGCAAGTGAAGTGTCTGTGAACGGCCTGGATAAAGCTACAGCAATGCAGGCATGTAACCCTTCCAGCACAGGATGCGTGGCAGATCAGCAATGCATGCTGCTTGGAGCACGTCCAAACCGATCCCCGGCCCACGAGGTTAGCATCCCATTCCTCCCAGAGAGTAGCCCTGTGCTTAGCAAGGTAGAAGCCCCTTTCCCAGTTCCCCAAGGGCCACCCTCCAGTCCCCAGCCCAACTCTAGGCCCAGGAGAATGCCGGCTTTACAAGAACCAGGAAGGCATAAGAGCTGACGGGCCAGGCTCTTTGCAAACCTGCACAAGTGTCAATGTATTCCACAGGACAACAAAACGCCCCGCCGGCCAAATTATTTGTTGTTTTTCATAGGGCCGCACCTGCGGCATATGGAGGTTCCCAGGCTAGGGGTCGATTTGGAGCCACAGCTTCCAGCCTACACCACAGCCACAGCAAAGCCATATCTGAGCAGCATCTTCCACCTACACCACAGCTCACGGAAACACCTGATCCTTAACCCACTGAGAGAGGCCAGGGATCGAACCCACGACCTCATGGTTACCGCTGAGCCACAATGAGAACTCCCCAAATTATTCTCAAAGGCAAGAGGAAGTTGGTCAATAGGACAAAAGCACAGAAGATTTGCTCTGCCTTGATGTGGGCAGGCTAAGTGATAACTTCCCCTGACCCACTTACCCAACCTAAATCACATGAAACTTCAGGGGCTCCTCCTGCTACCTACCGCTTCCTTCACTCAGTAGCCACAAAAGAAGCACTGAACAAACAATGGGAGTTAGGAACATGCAGCTAGTCACAGATTCTAACCCTAGGAGGAACTAGATCAACATCACGTGCTGTGGAGTACTTAGAGGATCTTGTTGAACAACTGCTATTGTGTTTGTGTCCTGTTTCATGAATTTCTGCTTTTATTTCTACTTAGCCCCTTTCCTACATACTTTGTTGTTCTCAATGACCTTTTAAAATAAAAATTGGAGTTAACTCAATCATTTCATCTTTTATATTTAATGTCCAAAGCTAAAGTATTTCTAAAATAGGCTATTAATTTTCCTCTGGGCACAATTTTAGCCTCATCCCATGGGTTTTGATTTGAGATAATCTCATTTTCATTAATCACCCTACAATCTAAAATTCCATGTTTGATTTCTCTTTTGATTTAAGAGTTATTTAGAAGAGTTTTGGTGATTTGTTTAAATGTTTTAAGCAATAGCCTTTTAGAGGCTAATTTTTAATATATCTTACTATTTTATGAATGAGGCCTATTAGGTTTCTACTTTTGAAGTACATTAGGTTTGTTTTGAGACAAATTAATTACCAATTTTAATTAGGGCATCTTAGAATATCTTTTTAAAAAAGCCTTTAAAAAGAAAAGGCCATCTCTTAGAATAAACACACACACACACACATCTCTCTGTGAAGAGTTTCACAGAAAGCTTACCAAAAAAGTTTTATTTTTGAAAATAACATCCAAAGAAAGTAAATAAACTATTAAGGGGGGGAGGGGGGCTACCAGAATTTAAGTATTAGATTTCTCTGATCTGGAAATTCCACACCCAGGAATCATACCCAAAATGGCATTGCTCTGCATCCCCATTTTATTTTATTTTTATTTATTTATTTATTTATTTTGTCTTTTTGCTATCTCTTGGGCCACTCCCACGGCACATGGAGGTTCCCAGGCTAGGGGTCAAATCGGAGCTGTAGCCTCCGGCCTCCACCAGAGCCACAGCAACGCTGGATCCGAGTCGCGTCTGCAACCTACACCACAGCTCACGGCAATGCCGCATCGTTAACCCACTGAGCAAGGGCAGGGACTGAACCGGCAACCTCATGGTTCCTAGTCGGATTCGTTAACCACTGCGCCACAACAAGAACTCCTGCATCCCCATTTTAAAGACTAAAACTGAAGCTGCCCAAGACTGAGTCAGATATACTATTCCATTTGAGCTGAGACAGGGTTTCTGATTCCACTAATGCCATCACCATTGAATCCAACTGTCTTCCAAAAGAACTGCTAAAGCAACTGCTGAAGTCTTCCCTTGTGACAATCCTTAAGCCTGATAATTGCACAAGGCACAACCAGAAGGGAAGTTCAAAACAAACAGGACTTTACCCCCAGTAAAGTGGGGTGGGCTAGCTAGAAAAAGTTCTTTGAGAAGCCCCAGAAAGAATATTAAGCCATTTGTCAGCCAGTGCCAAGCAAACCTGAAATACAGGTGGATCTTAGGGAATCCTGAAGTTCTTCTCCCAACCCTGTCAGTGCCTTTGCCTGCAAAAGTGGGACAGGAAATAGAAAAGGACCAGCGTTGCAGGAACCGATGCAGGACCGGAGCTGCTAAACAATACTGACAGTGCACATGAAGGCAGATCCTTAGGGAGAATCTCTGAGCTCCACTGCTGTGGCCACGTACAACGTCTGCAGTCCCAGAAGGGACATTTCAGCACACTGTTTCAATGCAAAATGACATATGCTACTCTAGGCTAGAGATCTTATTGGGATGTAGAGTTGTAGTCATCTGCTTCCCAGCAAGAAAACCAGAACAGCTAGAGATAAACAGAAGTCAATCAAAGCAGAAAGCGACATTGGAAAAACTCCTAATTCTGCCAGACCTGTTTTGCCGCATAAAGATAAGAGGCCTTTGGACAATATGGCTTCAGTATAAGAAATTAAATGATGGCACCCTTCCACAAAGCAGTGAACTTCAGGCATGCTTCCCACATCCTTAAGATGGAAGAACAGTAATCCATTAATGAATTGTGATTCTACAGATGCTCTATTTTGCAAGACTAATTACTTTTTTGAAAGTAAGCCTTGTTCCAGAGTTTCAACACATGATGGTATCACCAAGCTTTACTTCCTAGTAGGAAAAGTAAGACTTAAAAATTAAAATACACTTGTTAGAGTTCTCTTCTGGCACAGAGGGTTAAGAATCCAGGGTTGTCACTGCAGTGGTGTGGGTCGCTGCTGTTGCACGGGTTTGATCCCTGGCCCAGGAACTTCCACATGCCACATATGCAGACAAAATAATAAAATAAAATAAAATAAAATAAAATAAAATAAAATAAAATAAATAAAATAAAATAAAATTTACACTCATCAAATCAACCCATTAAAAAGAAGAACAATCAAAGCAATTTCTCTCCTACATCTATAGCCAACAGAAATGTTTACCAAACACTTGTTTACTAAAAGACTTGCACAAGAAATGTTCACAGCAGCACTCCACATAAAGGCCAAAAACTGGGAACTTGACAATAAACAGAATGGTCATATGAATCGTGGTGTACTCCGTCCACAATGAAATACTACAGAATCATGGAAACGGACAATTACAGGTACACGAAACAATATAGATACAGAGTCAGCAATTTTTTTTTTTTTTTATAAAGAGCCAGAGAGCAAATCTTTTGGTCTTTTGGGGCCACGTGGTCTTTGTCGAGTCTACTCAATTCTGCAATTAGAGGGGCTAAAGCAGGCAGCCAAATGGATGTGGCCAAATTCCAATAAAGCGTTATTGATGCATGTTGCATATTTCATACGCTTTTCTCATGTCACAAAATATCCTTCTTTTGATTTTTTTCCCCATTTTTTTGAAAATGTGAAATCCATTCTTAGCTCACACGCCATATAAAAACAGATGACGAGTCAGATTTGGCCCTCAGGCTGTAGGCAGCCAATTGCTGATGTCATCGCACATAATCTAATCGCATATAACATTCTGAAAAAGAAACTGAGCAGAAAGTAGTAACGACCACATGATTCCATGTCTTAAAAGACATAAATGTAATCCATGAGGTCAGAAGCCGTGATAGAGGTTACCTCTGGGGTCGAGGACGGGGGGATCAGAAGTGGGACTGAGGAGTTCCCATTGTGGCTCAGCAGTAATGAACCTGACCAGTATCCATGAGGAGGCCTGTTTGATCCTTGGCCTTTCTCAGTGGGTTAAGGATCTGGCATTGCTGTGAGCTGCTGTGTAGGTCTCAGAGGAGGCTCAGATCCTGTGTTGCTGTGGCTGTGGTGTAGGCCAGAAGCTGTAGCTCTGATTTGACCCCTAGGCTGGGAACATCCATATGCCAAGGGAGCAGCCCTAAAAAGGAACAACAACAAAAAAAGTAGGACTGAGAAGGCTCCTGAGAAGGAGGGAGTCGTAGACCTCTGTGCCGTGGATTCCAGTCCTGGTAACTCAAGTGTGGCCACTTGATTGACCATACGGTGATGATTTCTGTTCTGTATGCGTGTTCTACTTCCAGCAAAATTTAGCAAGTTGTTCAAATCAAGGCAGGACCATTCAATCAGCTTCAAAAACAGATGTGTAAAGCGAGGCACTGCCCTCCAATTAAATCAGCTACGAGTCCATCACTGTGGCCAGGTATCCGGGTATCGGCCAATGCTAGAGTATTTAAAAATGTTCAGTAGTTCAAGGCAGATTTAAATGGTGTTTCCTCTAGCTATTCTCAACTTCGCTGTCATGGTGAAGTGCATTTCATGGGCTCAGGGCTGGTGCTCCAGTAGATCCCAAGCAGGCCGTTTTGGTCCGTGTCCGTGGGAACTGACAGCGTCGGCCTGATACGGGCTCCTCCCCGCGAGGAGACCCATCATCAGTGCTGTGAACACAAACAGCATCTGGCAAAACAGGTGGCCTTCAACCTGCAGCAGAACCGGCGCTGGACCCACACAAAGGAGAAGGGCCAGGCCTGGCTTCCGCTTGATTCCGAGAGAATATGCAGTTAATTACTTTTCCTCACAGTCAGCAGCTGAGTCGCACCAAAAGCCGTGCTTGTAATTACTGCTGTAATTATTATTTTAATACAAATCAGTAACTTATCAAAATATTACCCTTTAGGTGCTACCTCGCTGCTGCAAGGATGGAGGGTGGAGGGGGCCACCCCCGCCCTGCTGTGGGTGCCAGGACAGGGGAGACCCTGGTGAGGGTCCTTCCACCACAGCCAGACTGCTGGCTTCGCCACTGCCCAAGTCCACGGTCAATTTCACGCTCAGCCTCTCTTTAGAGATGCCGAGTCAGGGTCTGGTGACCTTGGGTGACCCACTCACTGCTGGGTCTCAGTGGTTCCATCCACGAAATGGGCAAACAGTGTCACCCTTTTGCAGAGCCTTTCTGAAGAATTCCTCACTAGAATCGCTTTGTGAAAATACTCCATGCAGTACAAGCACGTGACCTGACACACAAGTTTCCCAGTCGAGCGGCCTGAGTTCAAATTCCAAGTCTACTGTCTGTGACTCTGGGCAATTCCTGACTCTCTATGCCTCAGTTTCCTCACCTGTCAATGGGACTAATGTTAAGATTGTTGTAATGATTAAATGAGATAATCCATGAGATGCTGTTTAGCACAGTGCCTGGCACATAGCATTTAATAGATAATAGCGGGAGTTCCCATTGTGGCTCAGAGGTAAGGAGCCCAACTGGTATCCATGAGGATTTGGGTTCGATCCCTGGCCTTGGTCACTGGGTTAATGATCTGGCGTAGCCATGAGCTGTGGTGTAGGTTCGAAGACTCGGCTTGGACCCTGCGTTGCTGTGGCTGTGGTGTAGGCAGGCAGGTATAGCTCCAATGTGCCCCCCTAGACTGGGAACTTCCCTATGCTGCAGGTGTGGCCCTACAAAGATAGGGAAAAAAAGATAATAACAACAACAATAATAGCTATTATTGTTGTTATTATTATTGAGAGTTGTAAATTCAAATCCTAACAGCAGTCCTGCAGGAAACACAAATAAGTAAGGTAGACTGGTGGGCTCCATGGCAAAATGAAAAGCAGGGCCACATGCAAAGGGGTAGCTCTAGCTCCCCCCTCGAATTACTATCTTCTTGGGAATAAAGGCCAGAAATTCAAAAGTTTTAATAGGAACTCCAAATTAGATTTTAATTTGAAATCATTGATTTTAAAATGTTGGCCAGTAATTTAATTTAAAAAAAAAAAAAGAGAGAAGGGAAAGAAATCTCTCTGTTGCCATCACAGCATCAGTACAGCCCAGCTCCAACCCACGGAAAACCCGGTTCCCTTCATCGGCAGGTACTTTTCTCACGCCTGCTTTTGTTGGGGGTTTATGATATCTGCTCACGACAATAAAGAGTCTGTTTCCTCCACGTGACTTGTTTTTTACCCTAAAAGAAAGCCAAACAGCAGTCAGCCTCTTGACCTAAGAGGAGTTAATAATCCAGTCCACGCCCCCTTGCAAACAGGCCAGTTTTTCTCTTAGCCTCCGGGAGCCTCCCCCCGAGGCCACCTCCTTGCTGTTCACTGTCATCACCTCATCTTCTAAACAAGAGGGAATCAGATGTAACAATTCAAAAACTATGCCTCCATAGGACGCTGAGAAAAAGCAGGTACTGGGGGCATTTTCCATCAGGCAAGGCATCTTTGGTAACGCCTGATGACAAGCAAACGGGGTTCTCTGTGTCTTTTATAAGAGCTGCCCCTTCTAAGCTGGGGATAAAAGAGAGGAAGAGACACAATGAATAGGCTTTTATTTCAAAGAGAACATCTGCAAAGCACGGCCCTGCATTAAAAAATAAACAGAAAACAGCCACTAGTCTGGGGGGAAAAAAAAAACCAACTTTCCCATTACATCTCTAATTAATAAAGAGCCATTTCACAAGGAAAGAAGAAAAAAAGAGAGAGCCGCGTTTCCACATCCCCAAAGAAAGGATGCTTAATGAGGTAAGCACTGTATTACTTGATCCATCTAATCTGGTCTTAATACTATCCTTAAATAATGTATACATTAGCTCTCCATTACCCAAAACATTTGTTTATTTTATTAACATAGGTCTGGTTGAGTGCTAAGACTTTGGGAAATTATCATGCCGTCCTTGGACTGTTTTTTATTGCTTCTCCTCTTGCTCATTATAAAATGATTAGTTGTCTCCACTGCCCTTTTGAATTGCTTGTTCCAGCCGTGCTGCGGTTCTGTTAGCCTGGTTCTGACGGGAGAGTCTTGGTTCAGGGTTAAGTTAATGTAGTCATTACAGGCCCATGTGGGGATCCATTCATCAGGATTAATTCATGTCCAACACACGGGAGATGGGAGCACAGCGTCAACGTGCAGCGGAAGCTCAGCGGGAAGCCAAGAGATGAAGAGAAGGGTCCAGACCCAAGCCCCTAGGACAGGCTTGGGGAACCCCACAACCACAGGAGCAACCAGACAGCCACCTAGCACATGGGAGGGGAGCCCACAACTGGGATGGGCCCTCAAATAGACCCGAGCGCCGTTCCACCTGAGGTCTCACTGAAACCTTTCCACGTGAACTTCAGAACAAAACAACACCGCTGGGTACCAGGAGCGCACAGTACCTTTAAACTGGTTAAGCCAAGGTGTAACAGACCTCGTCATCCCATCACCCCCTTGTCACTCATACATCTCAACCGAGGTCAGGATTCCAATTAGAATTAGAGTCTTAGAGATGATCACATAGGCACTTTCCTTATGTTTGAGACAGGCGGGGACCCGAGACCCTTGCGGCAGTGCTTGCAGGTGGACAAAGTTCTCCAAGAGCCACAGAATACAAAGGAACTACACAGGGCTAAAAATAACTGTGGGCAGGTGCGGCTGGAACAAATTATGGACAACAAGATACAAAAACACCAAAAACCTAACTGCCATTTCTGAAGAGCCCAGAGCAGGAAAACCACCAAGGGGGGGAGAGGAGGGGCAAAGCACCTAAGTCACCCCTCCCCTCACCCCCTATAAGGAACCAGCTCACGTCCCTCAGGAGCCCACAAGGAAGCCTGCAAGGGAGCTGCTGCTTGTTTTCACTCCCCTCTGCTGCAGCAGGGGCCCCAAAGAAAACCTTGCCTGAATTTCTTGTCTGGCCTCTTATCAACTTCTACTGATTAAGGAAGGCCAGCAATCCTGGTTGACAATATGTTAAGTAACTTCTTTTACTTAAATGTCACTTTACAGGCATGCGAGGCCATGAGAGCCCTGACACGGCCATTTTGATTGACTGATTACATTTATATATTTAAAGGAATATACAGTTATTACAAGTTTATTCAAATGTCCCCAAGAAGCAGAGGATGGGTGCAATTGTTTCTGCCCTGTTTGTTGGTCTGAGTGTGGGTTACTTGGGTGTGTTGAGTTTGTGAAAATTCGTCAAGCTGTACCTTTAGAAGAATGAGCAATTTAGCGTATATGTTTTAGTTAAAAAACATTTTAAAGTCCAGGCAAATGTTAGGAGATGAATAAATTCTATACAGACAGGAGTAGAAACTTCACTAAAACCTGCTGTAATAAAGAGTGTCCATGCAGCGGCTTCAAGCCCTGATGTATACACAACATGCATGTTCCTCTTACACTGGGATTCCTGGGGTCAGTGTGGAGCTATTCTGGCAGAAGATGTCCATCTAAAATAAGTCCCGTTGTGGCTCAGTGGTTAATGCACACAACTAGTATCCATGAGGATGCGGGTTTGATCCCTGGCCTCTCTCAATGGGTTAGGGATCCGGCGTTGCCATGAATGGTCGTGTAAATGGCAGACGCGGCTCGGATTCTGAATTGCTGTAGCTGTGGCACAGGCTGGGAGCTGTAGCTCCAATTCGACTCCTAGTCTGGGAACTTCCATATGACGTGGGAGGAGCCCTAAAAAAAGACAAAAAACAAAAACATAAAAATAAATAAAAACAAGTCCTCAATCAGAAATAAATAAAATTAATCCACCCCATTAAAAAATAAACCTCACTCACAGCCTCTTATCTTCTCTCAGCATCCCAACTGTAGGTCATTGCATTTGTAACAATTTGATATTTTTTAAATATGTTTGCTTGTTTGTTTGGGGGTCATCCTGCCTCCAGACCATAAATCCCACGAGGGCGAGGAGGGCGAGGCAGGGCTGTCTTTCTCCCGCATACTCTGCCCCATGATAAACAGCAGGCACTCAGACGTTACTGTTCAATTAATGGGCAGATGGAGGAGTGGGCGGGAAACCTCTGGTGGATTTTACTCACTCATTCGCTCCTCATCCCCCAAGGATTAATTACAAGGTGATGGAAGGGACACACCGCCAACTGGTCAACCTGTTCCCACTTGCTTCTGCCCCAAGACTAAAGACGGGAGCCCCATCTTATATTCATGCAGGGTTTCTGAGCCTCAAAAAGCTTGCTCCTCTGTATATCCAATTACATCCTCACAACTCAGTGAGGGGGTATCCATGAGCACTACCCGGCACAAACACCAAAAAGACACAAAGAGGGGAAAATCAGGTTCCTCCCTGCCAGAGTCGGAACCTAAGCCAGGATGCTCCAGAATGTTCCACTCTCCCATGCCCCATCCCACCCCAGTCAGCTCTTCAACAACTCACAACATCCCAACACATGTTATTGGGGCCCAAGGTGGTGAGAAGCACAGAAAAGGGAAGCATATTATTCACACCCCCAACAAAGGGGAAACCAGTTGACCAAATTGCAGAATGCACGCTGATTCTATTTTTTCTTGAGGACGCAGACTTTGCAATAGCCTAAGGCTTACAAACATTTGCATATTCTGGGCTTATACCAATGGCAGAGAGAGAAGGAAGGAAACCTCCATCACGCCCAAGGGCAGGCAAAGGCAGTCAAGGTACAGAAGTGCTGTGAATAAATCACACAGGGATCACCCAAAAGTGACCACAGATACTTATTTTGGGCTCGTCACAGTTAACATGGAGATCATCCAAGCAGAGGTTGAAAACTTAACAGCCCCCAGGGTCCAGTCAGGTATCACAGGCGAAGGAAGAGTTTTGGGGGGAGCTCTTAGGAACCTGAGCATCTCAGGAAGCTCCTCCCAGCTTGGCCAGTGGACAAGAGAAAAGACCCAGTGCTGTCAGATCTCATGACTTTTTAAAGGCATCGCAAACATCCACATCCACGTTGTCTTCCGTCCCAATCCTTACATTCTGCTGCCTTTTGAAGACCGTGTGGGCAAAACTTACCCACAGGCTATGGTCGCGAGAGGGCCCATCTTGCAAACATCGCTTATGGTGAGGCTGCATCAGGAAGGAAGATGGGATCGTGGGTCATCAGCCAGGGCTGTGCCTGGTGTAGGAAGGTCCTTGCACTGCAGGTGTCCAGGCCATACACTGCTCCCCCAACTCAACACTACATGACATACCTCCTAGGCCTACAGCTTCCAACCACCTGCTCCCCTTGCAAACCTCATCTCCAGGTGCATCTCTGGGCTCCTTATTAGCTAGAAGATGAACCTGAACCCCATTAATGAAGCAGTCTAGGCCTCAAGTCTGGCAGTTTGGGGGTGGGAGAGATTGGGGCTTCAAGCCTCCTGAATCTCACTGTTCCTGGCCCCCACCTGTACAGAGGACACCTCTCTCTTGTGTCCAGGAAGCCACTCTGGGGTGAACTGGGCTAGAATGGAAGAGGAAGCACTCTATGGACAGGCCGTGGCCCTAACCCTCACCTCCCTGAGGGTGGGGGCACAGCTGTCCTGTTCACAAAGGCAGTCCCAGGGCTGGGCACTGCTGGAGCGGAGGGTGGATGGATGGATGAATGGGTGGGTGGATGGATGGATGGATGAATGGGTGGGTGGATGGATGGATGGATGAATGGGTGGGTGGATGGATGGATGGATGAATGGGTGGGTGGATGGATGGATGGATGGGTGGGTGGATGGGTGGATGGATGGACGGCTAAGGGGGAGGGGAGAGAGGGCAGGGGCTGAGGGACAAGGGACTGACTGACTCTGAACTGGGTACAGACCAAGATCACAACCTTTAGTCACCACCAATCTTCAGTTCCTAGTCCAGCTGTCTCTAGCTCTTTAACTTTCCTCCAACTTATTGCTTTGCTATTCTTACTGGTAATTAGTAAAACAGAGGTAAGACCAATAGTCCCCAACTTGCAGGAGACGGTAAGGATTCAGTAAGAGCCTATCTTCCCAGTATTTCCACAGTGTCTGGTGCAAGGTAAGAATTCAGTGCAGAGAGAGATCCTCCTCCTCCCACCATCAGGGTCAGGGTTACAATGCCTGTACCCCTTGGGTAGGGGACATTTGCATCAATTTCTCTGCCCCAGTAGCTGAACTCCTTTGGGCTTAAACCATGTGACTTGTGGCCAAGGATTACAGCACAGGATTCCTGGGGAGGAGACACACTTGTCATTAGCATCCACGGGCACATTAGCCTGGATTAGATGCCTAGATAAGCCAGGAGTCACCTGGCTGGGACAAACCAAGCCTGACACAGAACAAATCCATCCTGGCGTCCTTAGAGGGCCCTGAAGGGGGGGATCTTCCCCCTCCCCCAAAAGACGTGAGGATGCCCTCGGAGTTCCTCCTCTCCCCAACCTGCCAGGTCTGGGCTCCCAGGCCCGAATACCAAGAACGCCAACCTCCTGGCTCTCTATGTTGTTGAAGGGGTTAAGGTGACACACGCACCCGCCCCAGTCCCTGCCACCTCCTTTGTTGAGGCTGTGGCTTTCGATGGGGGAGGGGGCAACCCTAACCACAGGAATCCGAAGGGCTCAGCCTGCTGAGCATCTGCGGGCAAACGGGTAGTTTCTTTTGCGGGCGGAAGGAAGGAAGTGCCCACAGGACACTCGGACTGCGTGTTCTTAGAGATACCACGCCCCCTCTCTTGGCCCAGGCTCTTGGGGACAAGCCGTGGGCTCCTCCAGGGAGAACCGCAGAGCTGTTTAGCTGGGTGAGTGGAGCAGCGGGAGGCCTGCTGATGAGAACGACAGGTGGTCTGGCAAGGAAGCCGCCACTGCCCCGTCTTGCCCTCCTCTCCTCCGCGGAGCTGAATTCAAACACCTTACCCCGCCAACTCAGCAGTTCAGGTTCAATTATTCCCTAGTAGGCATGATGCATATTTCACTAAAGGGTGATACCTTTTTTTCCTGGACCATAAAATCCTGTCCTTGGGGCTGGGCACTGTGACTGAATCAATTACCTATGCGCCTCCATAAATGAGTTCTGTGGTTCCAAGGTTGGGGACCTTCACAAGACGTTTAAAAGAGGGCAAGTGTGGAATAGAGTGGAGAAGAGCACAGACTGCCTGGGTTCAAATCCCGGCCCTGCCATTTATACCATGAACTTCGGGAAAGCTGTTTTTCACGGAGCCCTTTGCCTCAGTTTCCTCACTGCAGACCGAGTTTTAAACCGGCTGCTATTTGTCAAACACCCCAAACAGGGCCTGGTTCCGTTAAGCACCATGACTGCTGGCTGCTGAAACAGAATAGTGCTTTCCCTGAAGGAACAAAATAAATAAGGACTAAAACATCGGAACAGCTACATAGGTGTCAGCACTGTTATTATCATCACTCTTGTCTCATTATTTAGGGGTCTCATTCAAGAAAAAATTGCATCTCTGCTTCTTTTTGAGAGTTGGCACATCTTTAGGAACCTGGAACAAGAAAGTGAGAAAAGTGGATGAGGATTTTTCAAGAATGATCTGGCTGCCTAGAGGGTTTTTCAAAGGAGGACGCAGTCAAGGCACTCTGAAATCCACATGCTGATTGGAACAGCACGAGCCTGGTTCCGGATCCCGGTTCTGCTGTACCCGCTGCACTGTCATCTCAGCCAGAGAGCAAGCCGCTTGCCCATGCTCAGCCTCGGTTTCCTCATCTGTGAAATGGGGACAAGAGCAGTCTTCTCCCACAGAGTTGGGAGGATTCACGGAGACAGAGAAGTCTGCAAAGGCTTCACTATCCCTGCCACATAATTGGTACCTAAGACTGGCCATTTCTAGCCAGGTGTCCTTGGCCTCAATTTTACATGTAACAGCTTCTTCCATCCTGGAATTATTATTTTTGTATGCAGGCAGTGAATAACATCTTTTATGCAAAACACCTAAAGGATGCCTGGCATACAGCTGGCACTCAATAAATGTTAGTTCCCCTCCCCCTACCGCATTCCATCCGGCTCCGAGGCTGACACACACAGAAGGAGTTGGACACACTCTACTGCCTTGGACTGCACTCAAACCCTACTTGGCTTGGGGAAAACGAATAATTGCGAAAAATTGCTTATTTCCAAACATACTAAGAGTTTCTTTTTAAGAACAACAGCTCACATTCGAGCATTTATTATGTGCCAGGCGCAAACTGGCTCACACATATCATTACATTTCATCCTCACATAACCCTAGGAGGTGGCAGAACCAAATTTGCAGAGGAACCAAGTCCGAGTGGCTTGCCCAGGATCCCTGAGACCAAGAACAGGGCTGGGATCTGACTCAGTGTGGCAGACCTAAGGGTGGTTAATGGAGGCCTCTGTCATTTGTGCTGGGGTCTAGCACAGGTTTCTGGTGACTTTTCTCCTGCTCCCACACCCCTTTCTTTGAACTTGAGTTTTGTTAAAGTTGCACTTGTATCCTACTGATTTTTTTTTTTTTTTGCTTTTTTAGGGTTGCAGTTGCAGCATACGGAGGTTCCCAGGCTAGGAGTCAAATCAGAGCAGCAGCTGCTAGCCTATGCCAGAGCCACAGCAGTGCCAGATCCGAGCCACATCTGCGACCTACACCACAGCTTACAGCAAGTCCAGATCCTCAATGCACTGAGTGAGGCCAGGGATGGAACCTTTGTCCTCATGGATACTAGTCAGATTTGTTTTCACTGAGCCACGATGGGAACATCCCTGTTGATTTTTAAAATTTCCCCCAAAGTATTCTCCCTGGCTTCAGACAGACAGGGACTAGAGGCAACAGAAATGGGAGATGAAAAGGGGGAAAGGGTGAGCTTTATCGTAAGGGACAAGTCTTAGGGCAGAATTAATCCACAACAGAGACCAGGGCAGCCTTTACCCTCGCAGTCCAATTACGTCGGCACCGTGCACTTTAGTCTTTCTGCATATAGCTTTATGGCCCCGCTATTCATAAACAGCTCTGGGTGGGAGGACAGACCCTTAGTACAGAGATATCCTTAAGTCTATGTTGTTTTCTGGGGAAATACACACACACACACACACACACACACACAGATGTCAGATATCTGCTCCAGCTCAAAATAATTTTTCTATTAAGACCATGGATCTAACTTGGACAATCCCCAGCAAACACAAACTCATGCTTTGGCTTCCTATTTGCAAAACAGCACACATTTGTCACTCAACCTTCCGAAAGATTTTTTTTTTTTAAATTGATAAAACTAGAGATGATGTCTAAAGTGTAAGAAGACTGGAAGGAAAGTGAATATATGTATATGTGCAAACAATAATCTCTACTTTTATTTATCTATTTTATTTAATATTTTCCAGTACATGATTAAGCAGATGGCAACATTTGCAGTAAGATAAATATTGTTCAGTGATGCATATTTCTGTATGCAAAGTGTAATGCGTTGCTCAAGCAAAATAAAACTCCATTGAAAGTGTGAGAAAAATGAACCTTCAATAAAATACCCTCTGTTCTCTCTGGTCTCAAAACATTTGGATAGAAAGAAAAGCTATGCCTCTGAGGCTGTTAGAACCAGAGGCGATCTGGATACAGTGAACCAATTTTTCAAAGTCACTGCCAGTGTCTGAAAAAGTCCTGAGTTATCCGAGTAATGTGAAGTATGAGGAATTTCTGCAGAAAAATCAACAATTGAAAGGGGTCGGACAACACAGAAACCCTATTCTGCTTTAAGAGAGGGAGCGAGAGTGTTTGTGTGTGTGTGTGTGTGTGTGTGTGTGTGTGTGTGTCAAGACAATAAAAAATTAGGTTTCTTAAGTGAAACTTACTGAGTAACAGTTTATCTAAGGGCACAAGCAATAAATTCGAGGACTTCAAGAGGATCACTGGAGGCAAAGGGAAAGAAAATAAACATTCGTTACATTCACACACATTAGCACTCTGATTTCATTCTCTCCAAAACGGCATCAGAACCCTTAGTGTGATCTTTCTGACATGCTCCTTGGTGTTTTCTCTCCCTTGATAAGCGAGCCCATCTGTTTCTTACATCCTGAGATGACAGCAAAAGTCACAGCTTACTGGTGTCCCAACGAAGGAGTGAGTGTCACGGCCACAGAACTCAGCTGCAATCCACCCAATAATTCTAATTCACGAGAGCTGCGAAAGAGGCTGGGACGAAAGGAAAGGGGAGCTTGCAAATCTTTCATGGCTATGTCCGTCACGCCAACCGGCACGCTCTCGGGCTCTGTCTGCTTGAGAATCTGGGTGTATTTCCTTCGCTTCTTAAAATGCACCCCAAATGCAATCAGGTCCTTCTACCGGGGTGCAGCTCTCCCAACAGAGAAGGTTCAATTGCAGAAGGTCTGGGAGGGTGGCCGCAAGGCAGCAGCAAGGTGTAGTTTAGAAAAGGCTCTGAACACAACGCCCACCTGACACTCTTTGGGACACACCCTCGGCCACTGCCACCAGAGCCACAGTCCCTCTGTATCCAAGACCCACAACTGCCCATCCCACCCTGTCCTCCACAGAGCACAGAGACGAAGCATCGTCTCCCAAGCATGTGCCTCACCAGCTCTTTACGAGAGCCATCTGGAAAATTACGGGGAATTTTTTGTTTTAATGTTCCACTCCTGAATCTCCCTCCAAAGCATCACGGGCTGGCAGCCTTGGCAGGGTCAGCAGACAAACCACATGTTCTGAGGGCCTCCCTGGCCTGCCAAATGGTCTGGTCCTCTCCTCGCCTGCAACCTCAGCTCCAGTGACACCGGACTTTGGGAACAGCCTGCCCCCTTCTGGTCTGCTTGAGCTCCATGGAAGGGCAGGGGCTGGGCGGCTGAAGCTAGAGGGGGACAGACCCCCGCTCCACAGGGCATGTCTGCGCTGTGATTTCAGGATCTGGCCAGGCATGAGGGTATGAGTTGGGGACGGGAAGAGAGAGGAGACAGACAGAAAAAGTTCAAATCCAGGAGAGACCGCAGTGAACAACAGCATGGAAGACAACCACGAAGATGGGAGGAGTGCAGAAAAAAAGGCAAAAAGAAATATATGTATCTATCAGAAGAAATGGAGACCCTGGGAGATGTGTGTAGGGGCACCGTCACTGAACTTGCAGGGAAAGCAGTTTCCGAAAAGCACAGCAACTCGGTGGCTGGAACTGGCATTCCAAAAGGAATAAAAAAGGAAAAACGCCACGCTCCCACCTCCCTTCCCAACTGCAAACTTCTGTGCAGCTGGGCTGGGGGATGAGAGAGGGAGACACAGCACTGAACATGCAAAGAGCAGGTGTGGACGAAAGTCTCAAAATGTCAGAGGCCCAGGAGGAAAGCAGCCAACAGGGGCTCCTCCCTACTCTCTACTCATTTCAACAGGTGGAATGTGCACTGAAAAGGCATCTCCTAAGGGCTGTCTGGACCCCAGATGCACAGCCCCACACCTCCGTGTCCATCCTCCGTGGGTTCGCTCTGTGGGCTCACGGTGCACGTCCTGAACCCCCTCCCACACCACCTCCCCTTAGGGCTCTGGGATCCAGAAAGAACTTCTAATTGCGTTTCTGCCCAAACACATCACTATTCACTCCCGGAGTTCAAAGGCAGTGTCTGAGAGTACTCACTCTCTGCTATAAATAAGAGACACTCCGAATGTTCTGGTCCTCCATCAGGAACCTCACTCCACTCTCCCATTCGCAAATGGAGAAAAGACATCTCCCTGCTACCCACACAGACCAGCCAGCAACGCGAGATGCCATCGCCTCACGCCTTGCCCTGGCTCAGCCGACAGTCACCAAAGAGCCAGGCCTTGGCAAAGACAGTCACCTCGACTCCAAAGAAGTTTAGCAGAGCAAAGAGCATCATGCTCTGTCTTCGGATGCAGCAGGCAGCCTTCAGTGAGGGCTCCCGAAGTGACAGACGACAGAGACGTGCATTCACGGCCCAAGATCCTCAAACTACGCCCTGGTGTATAATGTCCCCAAGGCCCGAGAGAAGTTCTGTTAGGCAGGCAGGAAGATGAAAATACAGACAGACAGACACTCAGCACATCGTTCTCCCTCAAGACAGACACTCACGCCCACAGGGTGTGGAGACTGGGGACGTACCCTGCGAGCTCCGAGCAGAGTGGGCTAAGCCAGGCCCACAGAAGGTGTGAAAGGCACCCTGGAGAAGTTGGGGACAGGGAAGGAAGCCACTCAGATGGCCCCAGAAGATCTGCGGAAGGCACAGTTTCAGAGTCTGTGCTGTTCACACCCAAGGAGGGCAAAGTAAACCCACAGGAGCTTAAGTCGTGATGCTGTGATCGGCCACACAGCTGGTGACAGGAATTAGCCACACGCAAGACAGAGGGCCAGACACAAACACCCAGATTGCGGCCATGCCCTGACACCGGAGCACAGGGCGAGGAAAGTCAGAGAGGGCGGAGGAGAGGGCAAGGTTAGACGTGGAAGAGGCAGAAATGCGTCTCAGGCATCCAGGGATGTTAGACAGGAGACCCAGAGTAAGACCAGGCACCCAAAACTGAATCTGGATTCCAGGGCACGACTGAGGACTTGGGGCACTGATCTCGGACCTCCTCTCAGGCCAGGCAAAGACAACGAGGCAGCAAGCAGAGGACCGAGGGGTCTACACCCAGATCGGCCAAAACCCAAGCGATGCAGTGAGCACCACCGCCCAGGCAGCGGCTGAAGGTCCCGGGCACGGCCACTCTCTCAGACCGGGAGGGAGGCACCAACACCCATATGCACAGAGCAAGTCGGGGCGCCGAGGGAGAGTGACGGGAGACAGGAACCCAGCCAGGCTCTGGTAACCCCCCAAAGCACCTCCTCCGGAGATAACTTCCCCAGACCCCAAGGGGGCAGCCCTCGGCCCGTGAGCCTGAGCAGGGACCCCCATCCTGGTTTCCAGGGGAAAGCGATGTGGAGCCAGAAGGCTTGGGGAGTCCCAGTCTCCTGAGCGGGGTTCAAGGGCTGGGGGGCGCGGGGTCGCAACCGCCTACCTCCCTCCTTCCCTCCGGGACGCGAGCCCAAAGGGCATCTTACCAGCGCCCGCGAGGCCAGTGCCCCCCGGCTGGCCAGCTGCTGAACGCGGGGTGCTCCGGGGCCGCCTCCCCGCGCCCGCGCTGGGGGCCCCCGTCCTCCGCCGCCGCCGCCTCCTCCTCCTCGGGCTGCAGCTGGCTCGGCGGGCAGGTCCCGGCGCTCTCGGCGCGGGGCCGGGGCCGGGGGCGGCTGCTCCGCGCCGCCAGCCGCTGCGCCCCCGCGGCGCTCCCCGGCCCCGGAGTCTAGGCTGCTGAAATTCCACACGACCAGCGTCTGCAGCAGCAGCACGGTGAGCGCCGCGAGCAGCGCCGAGTGCGAGCGCCGGGCCAGCCTCCGGGCGCACGGCGCCGCCACCATCTTCGGAGCGCGGCGGGCGAGCGGGGCGCGGGGACCCCGGGCGCTCCGGGCCGCCCCCGCGCTCCCCGCGGCTCCCGCGGCCGCCGCTGCCGCTCCGGCTCCCGCTCGGGCCGCCGCCGCCGCCTCCTCGGCTCGCCGGTGCTCCTCCTCCGCCGCCGCCGCCGCTGCCGCCGCCGCCGCCGCCTCCACCGCCGCGGCGCGGAGTTTTCAGACGGGCAGGGACCCGGACGTCACCAGGAGGAGGGGAAGGCGGGGAGGCGGGGAGCCGGAGGCCGCGGAGGGGGGCGGCGGGCGCGCGCGCTCGGGCGGGGCGCGCGGGGAGGGCGGGGGCCTAGGCCGCGGGGCTCCCCCTCCCCACACCCTCTTCTGAGGGCGGGGGTCTCGCGGGATGGGGAACGGGCTGGGGGGACGCGGGCCCCGGCGGAGAGGGGCGGGGCGTGGGGGCGGAGCGACGGAGGAAAAAGCAGGAGGGAGAGGAAGGGGGTGGGGGCGAGCTGAGGGGACCGACACCCGCCGGGACGCGAGCCGGAGTGGGTGGGGGAGAGGGGGACAGTCCCCGCAGCACAGAAGGCCGGGCAAGGGCAGAAGAGCCTGGGGAGCTTCGGGTGAGGGTGGGCCCGCGCAGGATCAAGGGGAGGTCGGAAGCTCCAGGGGTCCTGAGATCCTGCCTTCCATGTGGGAGGCAAGCACGAGGCAGCTGAGTGGAGCCGCCTCCTCGCCCCGGAGTTGCGGTCCAGGTGTCTTCTTTGGGCACAGAGACTGCTTGGCAGGTGGAGACGCGAAAAAAGTGTCTGGAGTGTCAGAGCCAGGGAAGGGTCTCACGCGGTGGATCCCTGAATCCCGAGATCCCTGGCTTGAAGGGGCAGGGAGGAGGCCACAAATAAGAATCCGTGAGTGATGACTCCTGAATCATACCCCACCCCCTAGTGCCAATGATGTCCTAAGTGCTTCATTGAGTCATTTCTTTGATCCCTGAGGACAAACGGGTCAGGAGACTTCCAAATCCAGTTGGCAAGCACGTGCCCTAGTGGGAAAAGGGAGACTCAGTGGAGTTTCTCATCCTTCACATAGTGCAAGCCCCAAAGACTTGCCCCAGTCTTCCACTAGGTCCTGCTTCACCTCTGACCTGAAGCCTGCCTGCCTGCCCGCAAAGGGCTCAGCTCCTGAGGGAACTGGTCTTGCCTCCTAAACTGGAGTTCTTTCCCATCTGGGCTGGACTGTCCGGTGACCTTGAGCAGGGAGAACTCCTCCCTGGGCCTGAGCCTCCTCTCTCAATGAGGGTTTAAGCTGGCAACCCCAACGGACTCAAATTTCATCACCAGCCTTCTCTGACTCAGTCTTTCTAGTCTTTCCCTCCTGGTGTCCTCTTGCCCAGCAGCCCTGAGCACATGGTGAGCTGATAGAGGGAGTAGGTGTCCCAGACAGGACATAACACTCAGAATACAATAGCAGATCGAATCCTCAGCTTATGCATCGGAGACTCAGGGTGAGTGCTTTGCATCTTGACCACTGTGCTTTTAAACCTCATCCTAATTTTAAAGGGAAGAAAGTGGAGGAATAGAGGATCCATCCGAGAAGGAAGCAGGGAAGAGATTGTTTTATCCACTCAAGGAGGGTCTGTGAACATCATCAAGCATCTGTCAGACACTGGGCAAGGCGCAGTGGATCCAAAGGTAGGGCTTAACTTCCGCTCCACCAGCTTGGGGTCCAGAGGAGGAGCCAGATATACACATCAGTCATTAACAAGCAGTGAGGTCAATGCCACTTTGGAAATGTGCACAAATTGCTGTGAATTCATGAGGATGTGGTGGGAATGACCACCAAGAAGACTCTTTCTGGACCCATGTAAGAGGCCAGCCTGCTTCCCTGAACTGGGAGTGTGAAATGCCAGCAAAAGGGGATCTAAACACCAGAGGAGACTCAGCCTTCAGAGTCTCCACGCCTGGCCAGACATATGGCCAGGTATAGAGGCCTCCCCCTTGGGCTGAGCCTACCTAACCACGAGTGAGATAACAGAGGCAAGCTTCTACTGCCACGCCGCCAGTCTTCTGTCCTCTGTTTATCTCCTGGGAATATTTTTGTTACAAATTAAAACATTTATTCTGTCTTAAAAATAGAGTTACCAGATCATATAACTAAATGTTCCAGTGATGACATCAGGTGAGATTTGATCAAGTAGCTCAGAACTATGACCTATGATTCGTTTTCTTTCCAACTCTCCCCTCTGCCTTTCATGAGATGTACTTCATCCTTAAGTTCTCTCACGTCACAGTCTGGCATCAGTTACTCAGACTCATTGTATCCTTTGTTCATTTCTAGCCCAGGAGGAGGGTCAGTATTTTCCGGAATTCTCCTCAAAGTTTCAGATATTCTCCCTGATTGAACCAGCTTTAGGTCATAGGTCACTCCTAAACTGAGCACTGTGGCCAGAAAGACAGAATGTGCCGATTGGCTTGGCCAGGTCCCATGATCACCTCTGGCAGCTGGAGAGCTCTCCTTAGACACTGACCAAGACTTCTGGGCACACGACAGGATGATCCTCCCATTCAGGGAAGCTGGGGAGAAGCTAGCTTCCCTGAATGGTTACCTGAATGTTCTGTAGGGATCAGGGTCTTAGGGGAAGGTGGGCGTAGGTGCAGCGGAGGCTGCTTCCACGCCGTGCAGCCATGGTGATGCTTACAAGACCCTGAGCCAGCCACTCCTTTCCCAGGACTTCAGTTTCTTTAATGCCAAATGAAGGACTGGATAAGATGGTCCCCAAGATCATCCCGTTATGTCCCCAGAACTCTAGGTCGGTGTCTAAGGAGAGCTCTCCAACCCAGCAGAGGCTACCCTGGTGACTCTTGGCACCCCTGCCCTCTGGCCCGTCTTTGTTTCACAGGCTCTGCCGCATTTTTCCTCTAAGCAGCAATGATGCTTCCTCCACGTGACACGTTTAACCATAGTCCCTGGGGCCCACACTCTCGTTTGGATCCATTCGGAACCCTCGAGGGCCATGGGAGCAAGGTTAAGGATCCAGGCCCCCAAGTCCCTGGAGAAACAGAATTGTTGTTGATCTCGTCTCATAAACTGCTGTGAGAAAAAGAGGTTTAAAAGCTCCAGGCAGGTTATGGATGCCATAAACAGCTTATGTGAGGTTTTTAGGATGAAAAATCACCTGAGATAGAGAAGAGGGAAGGCAAGATCCTAGGGACTATCTTCCTGCCCTGAGACAGACCAGCAGCACCTCCAGCATCTCTGTGGAACCCAAGTACCTGCCTGAGCCTCTGGCGGCAGCAGCTGTTAACAACAGCAGCAAAGTTTCTTTAGAATTTTTAAAGCTCATTCAGTCATTCAACACAGATGTATTGGACCCAGTTAGGTACCAGGCATCATGCTGGGCAAGCGAGATATAGAAATAAGGAAGATTCCCTAAGGTGTTTTTCCTTTTTAAATACAGTTTCTTCTCATGCTAACTGAGAGCCAGAGCTCTAAGGAAGTTCCAGCTGGTCTGTGGGATTCCCTTCCCTTCCCCACCCCCAAATCTTGTTTCATCACCACTTTCCAGCGAGGGGAGAGTAAATCAGCCCCTGGGTTGCCCAGCACTAGGCTAAGGGCTGTGAGGGAAATCAGGAGGGGAAGAAGGGTCGTCACCTTCGAGGAGCTGTCAAACAGATTCCCAGCTCTGCCGTTTTGTCACGGAGACTTTGAGCATCACTTGTTTTCCTTTTCTGTGCCTGAGTTTTTCGCCTGTAAGATGGGGCATCATGATAGGGCTCTTCTCATAGATTTCTTAGGATTCAATGAGATAATCCATGTAAAGATTTTTTTTCCTATAGAGATTGGCACGCAGTAAGTGCCCAATAAATGTAAGGTATTATGCACTCCATTTAGAACAGTAGAGCAGTGTCTGAAGATCACAGGGGAGGAGGAGAAAGGTAGTCAGGGAGGGCAGCCCAGAGGAAGTGGCATGAAACCTAGTCCTTGATTTTGAAGGAGGACTGCAAGGACCCCAAGGCGGGAGTGGGGGTGACCTGGTCTCATTCATCTTTGCTCTCTCTGGCACTCTGCATAGCTCAGGGTACTGAGTCAGCTTTGGTCAGGCAATGAACACCAGTGACAAGCGGGCAGCTGGAAATGAGCCCAGTGCCTTCCTCCAGCACTAAGACAGCTGGTGAGTGGAATCTGGTGTTTACAAGTTCTCAGAACCCATCACAGCATCTTCTTAGTTGTATGATTTTATTTTATTTTATTTTATTTTATTTTTAGGGCCACATCCATGGCATATGGAAGTTCCCAGGCTAGGGGTCGAATAGGAGCTGTAGCTTCTGGCATAAGCCACAGCCACAGCCACGTGAGATCTGAGCCATGTCTGGTGACCTACACCACATAGCTCACGGCAACACCAGATCCTTAACCCGTTGAGCAAGGCCAGAGACTGACCTGCCTCCTCATGGATGCTAGTAGGGTTCACTACCACTGAGCCACAATGGGAACTCGATTTGAAGCAGATTTTTAACATTATCAAACTTCAGTCTTTTCATCCATAAAAGTAAAGAAGAATAATACCTATGTCTACAGGCTGCTGAGGGGGCTGGGGCAAGAGAGCAGCGTCATGTATTTCCTATAAGATGTCACCACTGACCAATGGCAGGGTTGAAGGAATGCTAGCAGGCTGGTCTAACATTCTCTCCAGTCGTTCTGCCAGAAGGTACCAGGGTTTGACCTGCCTTCTTCTGAATTTAAATAAACTTCAGCCTAAGAATAAATTTAGTCAAATACATGGTTATTATTATTTTTAAATCTTAATCATGTGTCTGTTTCTTTTTGGTTTAGTGGAGCCTATTTTTACCCAGACTCTACAAACTGTCCCCGACTTTGTTTTTTAAAAAATGAGAAACCTGCCCCTAGGTTTCACTTCTGCATCAGACAGAATTTATGAACATGGGTCACCTGTTCCTGAGTGTCAGTAGGAGAGTTATGCGGGGGGATCGTCCCATCCCCACGTGTTCCTAGGGGGTGTCTCCAACAAGCACATGCAAGCAGCAGGGCTCCTGGGAGCTTGGAGGGTCAGAAGAGCCAGGATGCCAAAAGCACATGAGGCCAGGGCCACGAATCACCTGCACCACCCACCCCCACAACCCGACCCAAGAGAAGGAAACAGCCTCTGTTTGGACCACAGCCTTAGGCAGGCGACATGCCCCGCCAGACGCCCAGCTGTGCTTCTGAAACCTGTGGCTTTTCCAGTGAATCCTCCACCCACTGCATCAGCAGAGGGAGCTCTAAGTAGCAAATAACTTTCCTCTGACCCCGTACTTTCCTCTAGAAAAGATTTACAAGAGATACCAAGGAAAAGCAGGGGTCCTAAGTGGAGCTGGGATCCATGCCTTGCAGAAGGAAAGCCCACAAATTTGCAAGAGGGGGCGCTGGGACCGGGGAGTGGGGGAGGGGGGCAGGCGGGGCTGGGGGCGATCTGGGAGAGGAAGACACACCAGCTGAAGAAAGGACGCATGAAAATCAGAAACCATCACGCTGCTTGGGGTGTTATCCACCCTTGTTCTGTACCAGCCTTTTGACCGAACCCTGAAACATCTCAGAGCCTTTGCACCATCCTCTCCGTGATGTGACGTTTGAAAAGGGGACGCACTGCAAGTCTCAGACTACCTTGGCAGACCTTTTTCCTTTAAAATAAATATTTAGAGAATTCCTGCCATGGCTCAGCAGGAACGAATTTAACTGGCATCCATGGAGATGCAGGTTCAATCCCTGGCCTCACTCAGTGAGTCAAGGATCCAGCATCACTGTGGCTGTGGTGTAGGCTGGCAGCTACAGCCTTGATTCGACCACCCTTAGCCTGGGAAGCTCCATATGCCATGGGTGTGGCCCTAAAAATAAATAAATTAATTAATTAATTAAAATAAATATTTAGGGAGCTCCCTCGTGGCACAGTGGGTTAAGTATATGGCATTGTCACTGCCGCAGTACAGGGTGGCTGCTGTAGTGAGGGTTCTATCCCTGGCCCGGGAATTTCCTCATGCCGTGAGTGTGACCAAAAACAAAGAGAAAAAGAAAATAAATATTTATCGTGTGTGTTAGTAGTACCCAATCTGGTCCCTGGGGCTATAGGCTTACAACTGCGGGGCAGACAGCAGTGATGACGTGATGATAGCGATAATGATGACAGTGATGGTAAAAGTTAAAATTTATTGAGCACTTACTATGTGCCAAGCCTTGTACTGAGAGCGTCAATAATAATAGTACCCAAATATTTATTGAGAACTTAGTAGCTACCCAGGAGGGCGCTCATGCTGGGGTGTTCAGTGATGAATAAACCATGGAAGGTTGCTGCCCCCCTGGAGCTCGCATTCTTCTTCTTCTTCTTTTTTTTTTTTTTGCTTTTTAGGGCTGCACCTTCAGCATACTGAAGTTCCCAGGCTAGGGATTGAACGGGAGCTGCAGCTGAGGCCTACACCACAGCCACAGCAACTCGGGATCCAACCTGCTTCTTTTTTTTTTTTTCCCCCTCTCCCTAAATGCATCCCACGTTTTAAAATACCTCATTGCACTTTATAATGGAGGATGTATGGTTCTGGTTTGCATGCTTTGGAATCTGACTTTGGGGGCTAAAATTCTCATTCTACCAACTGTATGACCTTGGGTAGATTAACTAACTTCTCAGTACCTCAGTTTCTTCTTCTCTAAGATGGACATATATATCACGTACTATGTCATGAAGCTTTTGTGAGTTTTTAAATGCCATTAAACGCCTATTACCTAGTAAAGTCTCAATAAGTATTATGTATTATTATTAGGTACTATCATTTTGGAGTCTTTCATATTATTATTTTACTTCCAATTGCATTTCATTTTCCCTAGGACTTGGGTGTATTCATTTTAGTGGCTACCAAACTAAATAATAATAGCAATTCGGAGTTCCCGTCGTGGCTCAGTGGTTAATGAATCTGACTAGGAACCATGAGGTTGTGGGTTCAATCCCGGGCCTTGCTCAGTGGGTTAAGGATCTGGCATTGCTGTGGCTGTGGCGTAGGCTGGCAGCTACAGCTCCGATTGGACCCCTAGCCCGGGAATCTCCATATGCCGCGGGAGTGGCCCTAGAAAAGGCAAAAAGACAAAAAAAAATATATATATATATGTGTGTGTGTATATATATAGGTATATATATGTGTGTGTATATGTGTGTGTGTATATATATATATATATATAGCAATTTGTCCATTTAATAGTTTTCTATAAGAAAGTCTCAAAAAAAAAAAAAAAAAAAAGATCCGGCGTAGCCGTGAGCTGTGGTGTAGGTTGCAGACGCGGCTCGGATCCCTCGTTGCTGTGGCTCTGGCGTAGGCCGATGGCTACAGCTCCGATTCAACCCCTAGCCTGGGAACCCCCATATGCCGCGGGAGCGGCCCAAGAAATAGCAACAACAACAACAACAAAAAAGACAAAAGACAAAAAAAAAAAAAAGAAAGCCTGTGATGTGTTGGGAGATTTATTTAAAGAGAACATTAGTGTGTTTGGGTTTGATGCTTACTTCACCTAATACCTGTACTTAGTTAATCTCATTTTTCAGAGTGTCTTGCTTATTTTTTTTTAGTTTTTTTAAATTACTCAATGAATGTATTACATTTATAGTTGTACAATGATCATCACAATCCAGTTTTATAGGATTTCCATCCCACAACTCCAGCACATCCCCTCCCCCGGCCCAAGCTGCTCTGTGACCTACACCACAGCTTATGGCAATGCCAGATCCTTAACCCAGTGATCAAGGCCAGGGATCAAACCCACATCCTCATGGATACTAGTCGGGTTCATAACCACTGAGCCGCAATGGGAACTCAAGAGCTTGCATTCTAACAGGGCAAATGGGGCCAAGATAAGTGAATAAATATGTAAGCGAGTAATATCAGAGAGTGATGAGTGATCCAAAGAAAAATTAAAAGGAACCATCTGCTAGAATGACCAGAATAGGGCAAGTTTAAACAAGCTGTCTAGGGGGACCTCTCTGAGGCAGTGACATTGGAGGGTTTCATGAAACCCAACTGTCTGAGGAGTGTTATTTCTTAATGCACTATTATCTGTCAGCTGAATAAATAATGGTTAGATCTATTTTTTTCAAACATTGTATGCATGCTCTTAGGATGTACTAAAGAAAAATGCTGCTTAATTCATGGTAGTTCCTTTCACATTTTGGATTTCCTCAAATGATTAGTGAAAACTCAACCATTTGCCTGGGTATGATGGGGGGGGTGTGGATTGAGTTAGGGAAAAGTCCATTAAAAAAGAAAAAAGTTAAAAAGATACCATCTTAGCAAAAAAAAAAAAAAAGAATTGAAAGCAACTGATGTATTAAATCTCAAACTTTTTCATCCAAATACCCTTTAATTTTATAACTTTACCCTCACCCCTCTCAAAGATTCTCTGTGTTACTGATGTTTCTGTCTAGTTCCTATGTCTTTAATTTGGAAAGTTCAGTCTTGTACCCTGAACTCATCTTCTCCTTCTTGTTTACAGCCTCTGTTCTGCACTCTCATCTCTACCCATCTTGTACCTGTTGTTATTGCTCATTGTCACTCAAGTTTCTTTCGCTTGTATATCTCAGAAATGCATTTCAAAAAGGCCCAAGGGAAAAGGGAATTTCTTGGAAGCCTATTGGATGTGTTTGAGTCTGCTAGCTACCTACCAAACACCTGTTCTTCCCTTCTTGCTTGAGAAAGACTCCTGATTTATTTAAGGGGATGACATGCCCAAACAGAAAATAATGGTCTCCAGCTTTCCTTGTAGTTTGGGGGTGATTGAAGAAGGATAGTAGATATCATTGTGGAGCTTCCAAAAAATACTTTGGGGGAGAGTGCTAAATTAGTTGGGATGAGTGCCCTTTAACCCCTTGCCATTCCCATTCTTTCTGTCTGGAATGTAGAAAGGATAGCTGGAACTCCAGCAGCCATCTTGTGACCATGAGAATAGAAGCCAGTGCTAGAGGTAATGAGCCAGAAAGATGGAAGAAATCTGGGTCCCTGATGTCCTGTGGTCTGCTGTATATGGCCCACCTTTGGATTTTGTTTCAACCTGAGAAGGACAGCCCCCCCCCCCCCGCCCCCAGTTGGTTGAAGCCACTCAAGCTGTGTTTTGTTTCTATAGCTGGTACATTGAGAAGTGTGATGGATTTGAAGAGTCTAACTGAAAGAAGTGCAGGGATAAAAGTAGGCTTTAGAAAGATCTGCAACCAGAGATCCAAACACATGAGCCAGTCCCTCTATCTTTTGTCTCTGCTTTTCTCTGCATGCTTGGTTAATTCTCTCTCATGGCAGAAGGATACCCTCTATGTTTAAGAAACACAGCTGCCCAGCTCTTGAGTGTTACATCCCATAGCTCTCATAAAGGGACAGGTTCTCCCTCCACAGCCATGGGATTCAAACAGGCCCTAGAGGCTGCTTTATCCCTCTGCTTTTTGCTGTGTGGTCACTCTTCCATGCCCTGGACCACTGGTCCACACTCCCCTCCAGTCTCTGGCATCCCTCTTCCTTTCTCACTTGCCTGAGGATCTGCTTCCTAATCACTGAGGAAGGAGGAAGTGAGCAGAAGGAGTTGCCACAAGCTCCCCCTACCTTACTCCCCCCAAAGTGCACTGACCTCATTTTGTTGGACAGGCTAGCCAGGCTCCTTCATGAAGCCCATCCCCCATGTGCTCGGGAGACCCCACCCTCTCTCCCAGTTTATGGACATCACTCTACCGTTTCCCTCTCTTTCCTTTAGCACCATTTCCCCCTCTCTACAGCAACATTCTGTCCAGGATGCAAATTTATTGCTACGTCTCTGATTAAAAAGAAACAAAAAAGAGCTCCCCACTGTGGCACAACAGGATTGGTGGCATTGGGAGTGCTGGGACGCGGGTTCAATCCCCTGCACGGCACAGTGGGCTAAGGATCCTGTGTGACCACTGCTTTGGCTTAGGTTGAGACTGTGGCTCAGATCCGATCCCTGGCTCAGGAGCTCCATATGCTACAGGGCGGCCAAAAATGAAGGGGAAAAAAAAAAAAAGAAAGAAAGAAAGAAGAAGAAGACCTCTCTTGGTTCCACTTCCCATGTTTCTGTTCTCTTTGCAGTCAAAGTCCTCAAAAGAGTAGCCTAGCTTACTGTCTCCAATACCCTGCTTCCCATTCTCTTCTCAGTCAGGCTTTTGCTTCCTGTCCTCCCCCTCCCAGGACTTCACACACCCACACACCCACACCCACACCCACACACACACACAAACTGCTCTTAAGCTCACCGTCTCTCTCACCTTGTGTGCTGCTCCCCTGAGGGCGACCCATGCTTCTCCATCCTCCTGGTTTCCCTGCCTCTCTGGAGCACACCAGGCACGCCCTTCTTGGGACGCCGCCCTGATTATTCATTCTGTCTGGAATGCTCTGCTCCCTTCCCTCCCCCACCTTATTCAAGCTTTTGCCCCCAGAGTCTGCTTCTCATTTCAACCTCTCTTGACTATTCCAATGAAAGAGCAGGGCCTAGGCCAACACTCCCAATTGCTTTCACTGTAGCACTGATCACCTTTTATATAAAAATGGTTTATTATATTTTTTGCTTTATGTCTCTCACCCCATAGATTATAATCTCCATGAAGGCAAGTTTTGTCTGGTTTTATTCACTACTTGGCACATAGTAAGTGTTCAGTTAAGCTTTGCTGGCTCCGCTTTCTTCGACATAATCCAAAATCACCTCAGCAAAGGGTGTTGATGATCCGAAAGGGCGAACCTGGTGCTACCTGGGATCAGCTGTACTTAGAGGAATAAGGTCCCATAAGAAGGTGGAGAACTTGTTTGCGGGGTGGGGGTGGGGGTGGGGGGCATTTGCAGGTGGGAAGGTCAGCCATGCTGTAGATGTCAGGTGCAAGGGGATACTTGAGAGCTGTTACATGTAGAATGGATAAGCAATGAGGTCCTGTTGCACAGCACAGGGAACTATGGGATAGAATATGATGGACAATACTGAGAAAAAGAATGGGTGTGTGTATATGTATATACATGACAGCGTCACTGTGCTATACAGCAGAAATCAACGCAACACTGTAAATCAACTACACTCTAAAAAAAAAGGCTCTATCCAAACCATCCCAGTTTGAATTCTTCATCTACTTTTACTAACTCAGGGGCTTTGAAAAGTTGTCTCACTTGTATCATTGGATCACTATTATCCTCGTCTGAGGATTGTCTTGGACCTTAAATAAATGAGTTAATTTTTTTTCTTTTTTTTTTTTTTTTTTTTTTTTTTTGCTTTTTAGGGTCACACTCGCAGCATATGGAGGTTCCCAGGCTAGGGGTCTAATTGGAGCGACAGCTGCCGCCCTATGCCACAGCCACGCCAGATCTGAGCCGCATCTATGACCTACACCACAGCTCACGGCAACGCCAGATCCTTATCCCCCTGAGCAAGGCCAGGGATCGAACCCGCAACCTCATGGTTCCTCGTCGGATTCATTTCTGCTGCACCACGACTGGAACTCTATAAATGAGGTAACGTTAAAAATCACACAGGCCAGTGCCAAGCACAGAGTAACACCAAGTTCAAAAACTGAAAACTATTAGAAAAATAAGGAGAACTTGATATAAAACAGTTACATATATTTTTGAAGAAATCAATACTCTTCCATATCAAGCAGAAAAATAGAAATAAAAATAAGAAAGGCCAGAGGTTGCACATTGTGCAACCTACAGACTCAACTTAATACATGTGTACAGAAACATATGTTAACCAAAAATAAATATTATCTTCTAATATCTGTGAAATATGTCATATATCTGGACACGAAGACAGCCTCGACAAATGAAATAAAAGAGATTTTGCTCATGCCAAATTCCCTCTGATGATAGTCCAATAACATTAGAAATACATTTTTTAGAACTTAGAAATTGAGAAATGCAATCCTAGACAACAAAATTCAATCTTTTTAAAAAGCAGTGCATAAGAGAACACTTTATAACTAAATGTATGGTATACAACAAAAGCTGTAGTCAGAGGAAAACTAATAGACTTCAATGCCTTCATTACAAAGAAGGACTAATAAAATAATAATAAAACTTATAAACGCTAGGATGTGAGAATAAGAACAAAATAAACTAACAAATGCGGAATAGAAAATTAATAATTATAGAATCTGATAGAAAGCACAAAACAGCAAAAAGGAAAATAAGCTCAAAGGCTCATTTTTGAAAATACCATATTGGGTGAAAGGGACTCAAAAGGTACAAATTTTTAGTTATAAAATAGCAAGTCCTGGGAATATAATGTGCAGTACGGTGAGTATAGTTACTAATACTGTATTACATATTTGAAAGCTGCTAAAAATCAGACATTCAAAGAATTGCAAGAAAAACAATTGTTACTCTGTGTGCTGATGGGCTGGAATCATTTTCAGTATATGCAGGTATCACGTCATTATGTTGTACATCTGAAAGTAATACTACCTGTCAATTATATATCAATTAAAAATTGATATTGAAAAATGAAAATCCCATTAAACCCCACACAAAAGTCTGATTAAGGAAGAAAGAAAATGGGATCATATCAAAAAGAAGACATGATCAAGTTATAAAAGAGAAGAAAAATGGAAGAGACTATCATATCCAATTCGACAGCAACATACTTGATAACCTAGAAGAAGTGGCTACTTAAAAAAATATATATATATGTATGTGTATACGTATATATTTATCTCTCTAGACTCAAGAGAAGGTAGACTATTTGAAGAAACCAATTAACCAAAAAGGATGAAATTTTTAGCTTGTTTAAAATGAGCCACAGAACAGAGAGTTTCATAGCTGATTCTGTATAGCCTCATGTAAAGAACATAGCTCCCAATTTTTTCCATTGAAGTATAAGTGACTTCAAATATTATATTAGTTTCAGGTGTACAACATAGAGTGATTTGATATTTTTATGCATCACAGGAGTTCCTGTTGTGGCTCAGCAGGTTAAGAACACAATGTAGTGTCCATGAGGATGGAGGTTTGATCCCTGGCCTCGCTCAGTGAGTAAAGGTTTTGGCATTGCCACAAGTTGTGGTGTAGGTTGCAGATGTGGCTCAGATCCAGTGTAGCTGTGGCTCTGGCGCAGGCCGGCAGCTACAGCTCTGACGGGATCCCTGGCTGGGGAACTTCCATATGCCACAGATGCTGCCCTAGAAAGGAAAACAAACAAACAAAAAACAAATTGCCCGGATGTTTTCTTTCTTTTTAAGTATAATTGACTTATTGTATTAGTTTCCAGGGCGCAACATAGTGATTTGATACATTTATTCATTACAGAGTGACCACCAGAGTAAGTGTAATAACAAATTTGTATGGGTGACAATACCAAGTTGCTATTACAGTATTATTGTCTATATTGTCGGAGCTGATATTACATCCCTGTGACTTACTCATTTTTTAACTAGAAGTCTGTAGCTCCTCATCTTCCTCCCCTAGTTCCCTCATACCCCAACCTCCTCCCCTCTGGCAATCAAAAATCTGTTCTCTGTATCTGTGAATCTGTTTCTGTTTTGTTAGATTTGTTCATTTGCTTTGTTTTTTTTAATTCCATGGGTAATTGAAATCATATAGTATTGTCTTTGTCTGATTTATTTCACTCGGCACATAATGTAAGTGCTGGATCATTTGGCTCTTCTATTTTTAATGGTTTGAAGAACTTCCATACGGTTTCCCACAGTGGCTGCATAAATTTACATTCCTACCAACAGTGCATGAGTGTGCCCTTTTCTCCACATCCTCGTCAGTGTTTTTTGGGCTCTCTGTTCTGTGCCATGGATCTATGTGTCCCTTTCTGTGCCAGCACCATACTATTTTGATGACTATAGTTTTACGATCTGAAATCAGGGAGTGTGATACCTCCAGCATTGTCCTTCTTCCTCAAGAAAGAGATCTTCGGCTATTCGAGATCTTCGGTTTTTCCATACAAATTTTGGAATGATTTGTTCAAGTTTTGTGAAAAACGCCTTTTGTATTTTGAAAGGGAGTGCATTGAATCCATAGATTGCCTATGGTCATTTTAATAATATTAACTCTTCCAATCCATGAATACGGTATATCTTTCAGTATGTGTCATCTTCAATTTCTTTCATTGGTGTCTCACAATTTTCCAGGTACCGGTCTTGTGCTTCCTTGGTGGGACTTAATCCTTTTTGATGCAATTGTAAATGGGATTGTTTTCTTATTCTGATAGTTTGTTGCTAGTGTATAGAAACAAAACAGATTTCTCTATATTAATTTTGTGTCTTGTAGCTTTACTAGATTCATTGATGAGTTCTAAAATAGTTTTATGGAGGAATTTTCAGGATTTCCTATATATAGTGTCATGTTTCCATTACCATTTGTCTCCATGTATTTTCTGATTTTTGTTTGATTTCTTCAGTGACCCATTGATCAGTTGGTAGTAGATTGTTTAGCCTCCCTGTGTTTGTGTTTTCTGAATTTTTTTCTTGTAGTTGATTTCTCATCTCATATTTTTGTGGTTGAATAAGATGCTTGATATGATATCAATCTCCTTAAATGTACTGAAACTTGTTTCATGGCTTAGCATGTGTTCTATCCTGGAAAATACAAGTGAAAAGAATGTGTGTTCTTCTCTTTTTAGTTGGAATGTTCTGTATATACCTAATAAGTTCATCCGGTATAATGTGTCATTTAAGACCAATGTTTCATCATTGATTTTTCTGTCTGGATGTTCTGTCTATTGGTGTAAGTAGGGTATTAAAGTCCCCTACTATAATTGTGTTCCTACCAATTTTTTCCTTGATGTTAGGTGGTATTTGCTTTATATGTTTAGGTGTGCCTATGTTGGATGCATATATATTTTCACCTTTTATATCTTCTTCATGGATTGATTCCTTTAGCATTATGCAATGTCCTTTTTATCTATTATTAGTCTTCGTTTTAAAGTCAATTTCGTCTGATAGAAGTACTTATTGCTACCCTAGCTTTCTTTTTGTTTCCATTTACAGGGAATACCTTTTTCCTTCACTTTCAGTCTGTGTGTGTGTGTGTGTGTATCCATTCAGCCAGTCTTTTGACTGGAGCATTTAGTATGCTTACATTTAAAGTAATTATTGGTAGGTATGTACTTAGTGCCATTTTGCTAATTGTTTCCTGGTTGTTTCTGTAGTATTTTTGTATCTTTCTTCTTTTGTCTCTTCGCCTGTGATTTAATGACTGTCTTTAACTGTTATATGTTTGGATTGTTTTTTCTTTTTTTTGTGTGTGAATCGGTTACAGATTTTTGGTTTGTGGTTACCATTAGGTTTAAATATAACTCTATGCTATTTTTAGCTCCTAAGTTTTACTCCCTCCCTCAATGTTTAGTGTTTTTTGATGTTATATTTTACATTGTTTTGTTTTTGTGTATCACTTAACTACTTATTGTGAATCTAGATGATTTTACTACTTTTATCTTTTAACATTCCTATTAGCTTTGTAAGTGGTTGATCTACTACTACCTTTACTATATGTTTGCCTTTAAGGTGAGATTTTTTTTTTCCTTTTGCGATTTTCATATTTCTAGTTGTGGTCTTTTCTTTTCCTCTTAAAGAACTCCCTTTGACATTTCTTGTAAAGCCTGTTTAATGGTGCCGAACTCTAAGCTTTTGCTTATCTGTAATACCCATTATCTCTCCTTCAGATCTGAAGGATAGCCTTGCCAGATAGAGATTCTTGGTTTTGGGTTTTTCCCTTTCATCACATTGAATATATCATGCCTGTCCCTTCTGGCCTGCAAAGTTTCTACTAAAAGTCAACCCATAGTCTTATGGATGTTCCCCTAGTTGCTTTTCTCTTGCTGCTTTTAAGATGATGTGTCTGTGTCTTGTGGCATCTGGCAACAGGGCCAGGAGGGTCTGAAGCTGGGGCTGACTCACTGGATGGCAGAGCCACATCCCAGAGCAGCTGGCGGGAGGTTCTGGGGTAACCAGCAACTGGTGCCCACTCACCGGTGCAACAAAGTTATTTAAACAATTGCAAATAATACACAGTGATTTTCAGACTTGAGTGAATGATAGAATCACTGTTTTGTTTTTTAAAAGTAATGATGTTCAGACTCTATAACCAGAAATTCCTATTCCATCCCTTTGGATTGCAGCATGCATCAGCACTTAAAATAGTTCCCCAGATGATTGTAATGCGAATGTGAATTGATACTCTTGTCCACAGAAAGAAATGAGAAGTATTTCAATTATTTTAAAACCCAGTTCTGATGGGCAGCACAAAATAAATAAATTTTAGTCATAAATAAATATAAACCTTTTCACTAAACTACAAGCATCAAAGGAATAAAATGTTTTGACCAAGAAGAGTTTTTTTTGTTTTTGTTTTTGTTTTGTTTTGTTTGTTTTTAGGGCCACATCCACAGCATATGGAAGTTCCCAGGCTAGGGGTCGAATTTGTGCTGTAGCTGCTGCCGGCCTATGCCACAGCCACAGCAATGCAGGATCCTTAATGCACTGGGCCAGGCCAGGGATTGAACCTGCATTCTCATGGATAATATGGATAATAATCAGGTTTGTTACTGCTGAGCCAGGACAGGAACTCCTTTTTTTTTTTAAACCAAGGAGATTTCATTCCAGGAATTCAAGGCTGGTAAGTTTGGTATTCATTCTTAATAAATCATTAATAGAAATTGCCTAAATATAATTTAGGCTAACGAATAAAAAAACATTCAAAATGGTGCTTTATTTAAATACTTACAAAAGTTCTTGCAAGTGTATAAAAATAAGAAAATAAGACAGTCAGTGTAAGCATTGGAAAGAAAATTTTAAACTCTTTACTGGTGGTTTGCTTGTATATCATGGAAAACTGGTAAACTCTAGTAAAAATGTATATAAAAAACCCAATAATCTCACTAGAATCAATAAGAATATTTATAAGGTGACTGGAAATGATAAAGTATACAAATGTTAATAACTTTTCTCTATACTAACAACAAAGACTTTGAAATGGGTATGAGGAGAAATTAGAAGGAAAAAAAATCCCAATCAAAATAGGATTTTTTTTTTTAATAGCATCAACTATAAAACAACTTGGGGTGTGTTTAAGAAGAGGGACTCAGGGATTCTATGAAGAAAATTGTTTTAAAAATAGTGTTTGCAACTTCATTGGATGTCGTAAAAGAAGATCCACACAAATGGAAATAAATACCATATTTTTGAAAGATAAGATTGCTAGAAAATGTCAATATTGCCAAGTTACTGAAATTAACTTAAAGTTCTAATATAAATTAGAATATCAACAATTTGCTTGTAGAAGTTAGGAGAGGGAAAGAGGAGACCAGACTAAATAAAAGGAAGAGGAGACGCCCTAAGATAGCCAAGGAAGAAAGAATGGCAGGGTGTGGTTGCCTTGGTTTATATCAGAATATAAGTCAAGTGTAAGCAAATATGTTATTTCTGGTCTACGAATAGAAAAAAGTAGATTATTTAGATCTCTTAAAGAGAACTCCTCACACAACAAAGGTGACATTTGAATCCAGTAGAGGCATATGGCTGATTTTTAACCTACTTTAGGATGTTGCCGGCCCAACCGATTTTCAATTGAGAAACAATAATGTCAGGCACTTATGTCATGTACAAGAAAACTCCAGATGGATTAAAGTCTTGAATATAAGTTAAAAAATTAAAATGTTAGAAGTGACAGAGAAAGAAAGAGAGAGAGAAATAAAGGAAGGAGGGAAGGAAGGAAGGAAGGAAGGAAGGAAGGAAGGAAGGAAGGAAGGAAGAAAGAAAGAAAGAAAGAAAGAAAGAAAGAAAGAAAGAAAGAAAGAAAGAAAGAAAGAAAGAAAGAAAGAAAGAAAGAAGAAAGAAAGAGAAAGAAAGAAGGGAGAAGCAATCCTTTCATAATAAAGTACAACAGGAGGACAGGGATGTCAGACAGATCTTAACCTGACAGAGGGAAGGACAATTTGGGGCAAACTGAGCCTAATAAACTGGGAAAGAATGAGAAAGATGTTTAGCATGATGAAAATATTAATAACACACTGGACAGCTATAAGGGAATGAAGGACCGATTCATGCTGCCATATGGATGTATTTCAAAAACCTGCTCAAGAAGGAAGTTAGACACAAAAGTCCACATACTGTGTGTTTTCATGGGTGTGAAATGTTCAGAAGAGGCAAATCTCTTGAGGTAGAAAGCAGCTTAGTGGTTGCCGGAGTCTGGGGAAGGGAGGAGGAGGGAAGAAACCGATTATGGGCCCACAGTTTCTTCCGGGGACGATGGAAAAGTTGTAACCTCATTAGATTGTGGTGATGGTTGCAAAACTGTAAACACACCAAAACGGGTGGATTTCATGGTATGTAAATTAAATCTCAATAAAGCTCGCAAAATCCACATTTGTTTACTAACTATGCAAAACATGGGGTAACCTATTTCGCTAAGGACATAAAGTGCAGACTTCCTTTTTCTAGAACTGATGTCTACCATTTCACATAGGTCGACTGTCAGAAATCTAAGTGAGGGCTCAGTAAGTCATCATCGCCTAAAACTTTGAGTGTGTGTTACTTTAGCAGAGGTAAGGTATTACCTTGCTTAGTGATGAAATGTGCCAGTTCTGGAGGGAGACCACACTGGGTTCAAATGCCAGTCCTCAACTTACTCCCTGTGCGGCATACGGCTCAGGGTCCTTATCTGTAAAATGAGGACAATCCAGTGAGATGATGTATATTATCTCACTGAATTTAGGGAATCTCTGGCACACAGTAGGTCCTCAGTAAACGTGATGGTAATAACGATAACGGCAGTAGGGGTGATTACCACTCCAATCAGAGAAAGAATCAGAGAAATATTTATAAATATATTTATTTATATTCATTCTAATTTTGACCTATATGTATTTATTTGTATACGTAGATATTTTATTTTAACCTTCACACTATTATCCACGATGAGTTATCATTTAACAAATTAATTACATAAAGGTCCACGATTGCTGGAGAGAATATCACTGGCTTCTCCCAAAGTCATGTATTCAACTGGAGAGAAACTGTGTAGTATCTTAAACTTTCTACTCAGCTTGCCAAGGACAGATGGAAGAGAACTAGATGCCATTTGTGGAGTTTGAATAGCATCCTTCTGAGCTTCCTTTAAAGTGCTCCGAGAAGCTTGCTTTGGGAGGGACCTCGTACACACCAAGGTTCCATATGGTGGGAAAGAAAGGTATCGCCATAACCTAACACGGGGGTGCTGCTCTGGGTCAGAAGAGAAACTACTAATTTTTTAGGGCAAAGAGAAGATGTGTTTCACTGTAGGGTGCAAAGTACAAATTTTTATTGAAAAATCATGCCACAGGAGCGGGTTGGGGGTGCTTTTTGCTGTGCTGGAAAAGAACCACATCTTGATCTGCAGGGTGGTACCCAGATCATGTGTAAAAAGTTGTTGAGCTCTATGCATAATATGCGTACACTTTTTATCACTTTATGTACTTTATATCTTTTTGTCGTTGTTGTCGTCTTTTTGCCATTTCCTGGGCCGCTCCCGTGGCATATGGAGGTTCCCAGGCTAGGGGTCGAATTGGAACTATAGCTGCTGGCCTACGCCAGAGCCACAGCAACATGGGATCCGAGCCGCGTCTGCGACCTACACCACAGCTCACGGCAACACCGAATCCTTAACCCACTGAGCAAGGCCAGGGATCGAACCCGCAACCTCATGGTTCCTTGTCGGATTTGTTAACCACTGAAGGACAGAAACTCCTGTACTTTATATCTTTGAGAGAGAGAGAGAGAGAGAGAAACAGAGACAGAGACAAAGAAAGATTTGGAATCTAACCAAGTATCCCAAGGAAACACTCATACACTCATATATGCAGGAAAAAAAGTGTGACATACAAATATAGTCATCATAGAGTTTTGACTATAGCAAAACATCAGATACAACCTAACCTTGGAAAATATCATCTGAAGGTTAAGTAAATTATGGCATATGGAATATGTCTAGAGCAACTAAAATATATATGGAGCTTCTGCAAAAACATGGGAAAAATGATATGTTATAAACTTAAATTGAAAAAAATCAGAGTGTAAAATCTTTGTGTATAATACACAAACATAATTAAGCTAAAATGTACATAGAAAAGTAACAAGAGGGAAATATTCCAGATTTTAATACTATCTTTGAATGGTGAATCTACGGATGATTTTGTTTCATTCTTTCAAATTTTCTACACTTATAGTAAATGCGTTTAATTTTTATAATTGCATAAATGTTATTGATACTTTAAAATTTATAAGAGGATAAAAGCAAGCATTGGATCAGGAATCAATCTTGCAATGACTAATAGCATGGGGTATTTGGAATTGCAGACTTGATGTCAGATGCTGGTCTTTTTGCTTTAAAAGGGCAGTCGTTCCTATGGCTAAAACCAATTTCCTAAGGAGATCACCATCAGCTTCAGTGTTCCGGCTCAGTAGTATCCTCCTGACACACAGTTTTGAGATGTGCCTCCTGGTCAGAAAATAGTTGGCTATGTTCTACCAATTAAGGATTTCTCTTTTGTTGCCAGAATAAGCGCTTCAGAAACTTGCACTTCTGGGAAGTTTCTGTGCAGCCAGCGTAAGATAAAAATGCTATAACTTAAAGGAGATTTAATCTCCCAAAATGAGATTATACCGATATACATATTTCCAGAGACAGTTCCTTTGAACCTGTAGTTATGAGCATTCCAGATTTCCTCCAAAACCTTCAACCACTAAGGAAAGACCCACATTAAGGGAGGGGGAACTTGGAGGAATTTGAGCTTGATCTTTGAACAAGACTGCTGGTGAAGACATAGGTGATGGTATTATTAAATAACCTCACTGCAGGGAGTTCCTGTTGTTGCTCAGTGGGTTATGAACCCAACTAGCATCCATGAGGATGCCTTTTGATCCCTGCCCGCTCAATGGATTAAAGATCCTGCATCACTGTGGCTGTGGTGTAGGCTGGCCGCTGCAGCTCTGATTCAATTCCTAGCCTTGGAACTTCCATATGCCATAGGTATGGCCCTAAAATATGAAATACATAAATAAATAACTTCACTGTTTTGTCCTTCAGCCGTCCATTTATTAGGTATACTGAGTACCAGACCTTGCGTTAAATTCCATTATTTTTAAGCTTACACTAGAGGCTGGCAAATGACTTTCAGCTTGCATGCCAAATATGATCAGTTGGAAGTGGTGGCCTAGAGGGCTCTGCTGGAAGAGATTCTGGGACTGTATCCAAACTCAAATGAAAAGAACAAAGATCGATTAGTAATGTCTGCTATTATTGTGAAGGGGGAATGGTGGCGTGTGTGCCCTGTATTTGCCATGCCTGCTGGATTATTCTTGCCAGTTTAACAATGGTCACTTAAGCCTTGACACATGCTCTGCTTCCTACAGGGTGAAGAAACCAATTTCTAGCCAAGTTAACGTCACTAGAGAAACATTCACAGAGATGGACGAAAGAGTAAATGTTGGCCATCTGCTCAATGCTAGACCTTGTCCAGTTCTCTTTACATATAACGTCACATCATCTCAGGAGAGCCCTTTAAGCTGAGCATTGTTATTGCCTTTTGACAGATGAGAACCTAGGCTAAGGGAAGGGAGACAACTTTTCAAAGTCTGAGAGTCACAGCAGAATTACTCCTCAATCCAATGCATGGCCCAGGTTTAACATGGAACCAAATAAAATATGATAGCATCCCTTACTTTCCAGAAGGTCATAAAGCTAATTCTGCTAATTTTTGATAATTACTTTAGCGAAACGGGTCCCTTTGGAGGAATATGCAATCCAGTTTGTTTGTCAAGACAAAATAAGGCACCGTCTGTTCCATTTTCTGCCCACCCCCTACCTCCCAAGTGGCTGGTGTCATTTGGAGAGGGTGGTACTCCTGTCACCCAAGCCACAAGCCCAGAGCTTTACGATCTTGGCTACAAATGCACCTGCTATGGCTGAACCCCAGGAAATCCAACCCACCCTCTTTTTTGAGTCTGGTTCCAATGGCTGTGGTTATTTGGTGGACCACTCATTGCCTCATAAAATCACATATAATTACATCTTATTAAACATTTACTATGTGCCAGGCCCTCTGCTAAGAGTGCCAGCTGCACTATTGAGTTGCATATCCCACTATCCCTGTGACATAATGTAGTTATCATGATTAGATGGATGAGGGAGATGAGATTTTAGGGTAGAGAAACTTAGTCGAAGTCACACCAGTACTAAGATAGGGCTGAGACTCCAACCCAGGCAACTGGACTCCAAAGTCCAAGGCTCATCTTCCATTTAAACTGTTGAATTGACTTTTAGTTCTTCCCTTTTTTTTTTTTTTTTTTAAATCTTTTTAGGGCCACACCCGAATCGGAGCTGTAGCCACCAGCCCAAGCCACAGCCACAGCAAAGGCAGATCTGAGCCACATCTGCGACCTACACCACCGCTCACGGCAATGCCAGATCCTTAACCCACTGAGTAAGGCCAGGGATCGAACCCAAGTCCTCATGGATCCTAGTCGGGTTCATTAACCACTGAGCCATGACAGGAACTCCCAACCTTTAGTCCTTAACTAATTTCCAACGCATCTTCCTTAGTGGGTTATCCCAAAACCAGACTTTGAGATCAGAGTTCCCACTGTGGCTCAGCAGGTTAAGAACCCAACATAGCATCCCTGAAGATGCCAGGTTGATCCCTGACCTCACCCAGTGGGTTACGGATCTGGCGTTCCCACAAGCTGCAGCATAGTTCACAGATGTGGCTTGGATCTGGCGTTGCTGTGGCTGTGGTGTAGGCCAGCAGCTGCAGCTCCAATTAAATCCCCAGGCTGGGAACCTGCATATGCCGCAGGTGCAGCTCTAAAATAAAGAAAAAAAAAAAAGATTTAAGTGAAAGTAATTTGGCAGGAATCCCAAGAAACAACAGCAGAGGGGTAGGAAATTGAGGCAGGGGAAGGAGGCCTGTGAAATTTATCTCCTGAAGCAAGTCATCACTGTGGGATTTTGGAATTTAATTCCACTTGGAGAAGCCTGGGAAACACCCTGTAAAATGTGCCGAAAGGGCAGGAGCTGAGGTATTTATACACCAGTTCTTAGCAGTTCGTGGTTGAAAGCTACTCTTAAGGGACAGGAACAGCCTGGGACTTCCAGTCTACCCCTGTGTGGGCAGAGCGAGTGCTGGTGGTCGGAGCAAGCCCTTAGGCAAAGAGCTCTAGGACTCAGGTGGAAGCCAGAGAGCCTGTATGCAAACCGACAGGCCTTGGGGTGTGGGCAGGACATCAGTGACTACTTTACTGTGTCACGTTCTTCCTCATTTTACTTATAAACAACTTTATCGAAATATAAATTACAGACTGCAAGGTTTTGTTTTTTGTTTTTTTTTGGTCTTTTTAGGGCCGCAAGGGCAGCATATGGAAGTTCCCAGGCTAGGAGTCGAATCAGAACCCACGTGCTCATTTCCCATTCATCCCTGCCCCCACTCCCAGGCTGTAGTCTATACCACAGCCACGGCAATGTGGGATCCGAGCCAAGTCTGTGTGTCTGCGACCTACACCACAGCTCACGGCAATGCTGGATCCTCAACCCACTGAGCGAGGCCAGGGATCAAACTCGTGTCCTCATGGATACAAGTCAGGCTAGTTACCGTTGAGCCATGACAGGAACTCCCTAGATTGCAAGTTTTATTCATTTTAATGATACAATTTAATACCTTTTAGAAAATGGACTGAGTTGCAAGACAGTCACCACAGTCTATTTTAGAATATGTTTATCACACCCAAAAGAACCCACGTGCTCATTTCCCATTAATCCATGCTCCCCACTCCCAGTTCCTGGCAACCACTGATCTACTTTATGTCCCTATGGATTTACCCTTTGTGGACAAATGGGATCATACAACACATGGTTTTCTGAGTAAACGAGAAATCCCTCTCTGTGTGCATATGGCACATGCACTCATATGGCTGCTGTGTCACGCAGGGAATGCTACCCCATAGTCTGTGACAATCTATGTGGGAAAAGAATCTGAAAGAGCATGGATACATGTTTAGGTATGACTGAGTCACTTTCTGGTACAGCAGAAATGATCCCACTTTAAAAATCAGCTTCCCTTCAGTAAAACACATAAAAACTAATAAAATAAATAAATAAAAAGAAAGTCCCTCTCTAAACGGCTCAAGTTACCGAAAGGAAGTAAAAGAAAGATGGGCGAGTGTCTAGCAAGTAGAGTAACTTCGTGGTGTGGAAATTGGGGATATTCTAGATGAAGTGACCAATGACTGCATTAAAATTGACAATTAAGAGACATTCCATGCTTGGCCTCGAGTTCCATCTTCCTCAGGATATATTTGCTCCTATGGAACTTTTGAGTCAATATGTTTTAAAGATTATCTTTTCAACACAACGACTGGCAGTCAGCAAGGTGTCGACTAAGAGACCTTGAAGCCCATTAACCCATTAACCTCAGCATTGAAACAAACAGGGCTGACTCAGGGAATCCTGTGTCGTTAAACAGATCCAATGGCTTCTGATGGTTCTTGGGAGCTAAAGAGCTCAGTCTTTGGAAGTGACCGATGTACAGAGGGATCTTGACTTCCTATCTGGACTGCCAATCCCTTCACAGTTTCCTCCCTGTCTTTGTTGAAATTTGTAAAATAGAAAACAAAACAAAACTTGATGGAACACAACAAGAGCAGAAACACTGACCAACTGGTCCACCACAGTTATGTCTCCTATAGGCCTGAGACCTCCTGCAGTCCCCTGTGTCTGTGGGGTAAACTGCTTACGATTCTCTATGCACAGTGGCATACTTAGCCCATGACTAACTATCTGTGGTAACAGCCACTGATAAACACAAAGAGGTTAGGATGTGGGATGCTGTCCACACTGTCTCATCCAAAGCAGACTCTGACTTTGCTGCCAGAGGTCATTTTCTCTGAGTTGCTTCCACTCCTTGATTCTGGACCAATGCACAGAGAAGTTTGGCTGTTGTCCCCTGGCATGTGCTATTTAGAGACATCCCTTGTTCACTTTTGCATTATGAACCAATTGAGAAATAGTCACAGGAATGATGAGCTGGTTAAAATATCAGCTTTCTTGTTGGGAACCCTGGGCTGGAAGATATGGTTTGGATCTTTGACCTCAGTGTGACTCCCTGCACCCTCTCCCTGCACCAGGATCTGGGATCCCCTCAGTGTGACGCCCCGCACCCTCTCCCTGCATCAGGATCCTGGGATCCACTAAAGGGGAGCAACAGGTGAGCAGAACATTTACCCCAGCAGCTGCAAGGAAACACTACTGTGCTCCAGGAGAGGAAACAGAGAGAGACAGAGAGACGGTCATCCTCTCCTGTCCACAAGACCAGCCCCAAGCCCTGACCCGGGCATGCTGACTCCATGTGGGAGAGCCTCGTGCTTTTCTCCTCCCGTGTCAATGCTTCTCCAGTGATGTCAACGTGGATCGAAATTTGGTTCCTTCAACCTGTAGGATGCAGAGCATGTGTCAAGGCTTAAGCGACCATCATTAAACTGGCAGACGTAATCTAGTGGACATGGCAAAGGCACGTGGGTTCATCCATTCAGTCGACTAGAACAGAAAGATGGGCCTCCCTGAGCAAAAGGGAATTCTCTGAAGCAGACTGCCTTCAGATTGGAATAGTCGCATCGACTCTCCTGGGTCGCTAGCTAGCCAGCCCACACTGCAGATTTGGGCTCGCCCACCTCCATAATTGTGTGAGCCAATTCCTTATAATAAATCTCCTTCCAGACATATACACATCCTACTGTTTCTGTTTCTCCGGAGAACACTTGACTAAGCTAGTAGGCCGATCTTAGCTACATAGTGGAGGATTTGAACCTGCCTGGGAGTGGGGAAAAGAGTTAGAAGTACCCAGAACAGAAAGATGGGTGTAGGGAGAGAAGATGAAAGACCCCAGCTGTCATCTCCCTGGCTTTGCTCAGGACTGGCTCAGGTCATCACAGCCATCTTTCCGTGGAAGAGCCCATCACTCCAGAGAACTCCTGGGCTGACGAAGGCCCAAGACAACCTTTGGTGTCTGGTGGACACTCAGAGATCTGGACTAAACAGGCGTGAAAGACAGGGCAGCTTAAATGCCTCCTGTTGCCAGAATCTCCTCCTACCCCAAGTAAGGTTTCTCAATACAGTCTGCCTGTAACTGCAACACTTCATTTCTCCACACCTTGGGCCACAACAGTCAAAGATGAAGAGACTGAGGAGAGATTACTGGGGGCAGGAGAGGCAGAGAGAGAAATGGAATGAAAAACAATCTAGGTTCAACAACAAAGCCTTCGGGATACCCCTAGAGCACACTTTCTTAACATGGGTATTACTTACATTCGGAACTACACAGTGATGGTTGTGAGGGGCCGTCCTGTACATTGTAGCATCTATAGAAGACCTCTGGATCCTACCCACTAGGAGCCAGTAGCACCTGCCCCCCAGTTATGACAACCCGAAATGTCTCCAGACATTGTTACAGGTCCCCTGTGGGCAAAATTGCTCTTTGTTGAGAACCATTAAGTTAAAGGGATGTAATCCCTGCACGCCTCTCAAAGCTCTAATTGTTCACATCTACGAGAATGATGGACTCATGGCAGAGTCCACTTTTTTTCTGGAACCCTAATTCTCCTTGATGGTAACTTAAAGCATTATTTTTATATTAAAACGAATGTAGATATATTGCAGAGGAGATCCCAAACTTAAAGCTGGGAAGAGTTTTCATGTCCGAGGTGGGGTAATTTGGCCACACTCCCAGAACGCTTGGCAGGTACACATTTCCAATTCTCTGCCTTGGGGGAGCTAATGATATCCACTGTTTACTGAGTGCTCAGGATGTGCCCAGAGTTCATGGTAGAGGATGGTCCCCATTTGATCGTCATGGCCATCTATTATTGGTCCCATTTTACTGATGAGGAGACTGAGATCCAGGGAGGTCATGAAACCTGTTCAAAGACCAAGGATTGCTAAATAATGAAGCCGGCATTGGAATCCATCTGTTTCCCTGAGCTCCCTCCCAAAGAGCATCTGGGAAAATCCTTGGAGAAATGGGTTGTGTTGAATCACCAAAAGTGACATCCTGGCTCTGGTGGGTGGTATGGCTTGACTAAATTCAGAAAGGCTCTGTTGAAAGGTACTGACTCTTAGCACTATCCGGGATGGAGAAATAGCGGAAGGAGTGAGGTTCAGAGGCTGAATACTCCTGAAAAGGAAAGGATTCCAAAAGTGGGACTCGCTCCTCTGGTAGGAAATGGTCAATTAGCTTGGTGGCATTGACTTAAGACCCTAGAGTCTTAGCCTGAGACCCGAGTTGCCTGCCCACAACCCCCATCCCCAGCGGGGACAAGCCTTTAGGAATTTTTTCTTCTCAGCCTTTGATTCATGGGTTCTTTTGGTTTCAGTCTTTCCTGTGGTTACCAGTATAGACAAGAGTCTCCTTAACTTCAGCCACTGTAGACACCTACATGGACTGTCATTGCTGTGAACCACTCTGACTCTAACTTGCTCAGTACCTTCGTTTCTTTAGATGGACTCCCTCTTTTTTTTTTTTTAAACTTTTAGTCTTTTGAGGGCCACACCTGCAGCAGGCTAGGGGTCGAATTGGAGCTGTAGCTGCTAGCCTACACCACAGCCACAGCAACGCCGATCAGAGGAGTGTCTTCAACCTACTCCACAGCTCATGGCAACGCCAGATCCAAGCTGTGTCTGTGACCTACACCAGAGCTCACTGTGATGCCAGAGCCTTAACCCACTGAGCAAGGCCAGGCACTGAACCTTCGTCCTCATGGATACTAGTCGGGTTTGTTAACCATGAGCCATGATGGAAACGCCCCTTTATTTTTTTAAAGGTACATTTATCCAAAAGGGAAACATCCCATCAGTTTCTGAAAAGGAAAGGATTTTCCTTGCCTTGACTAGGAAGTCACTAGGAAAACCAATACAGTAAGAATAAGCAAGGCTTTAAAATCTGGTTAGTTAGCTAGCTAGCTGTCTTTGTTCAAAGAGGAGACCGTAAGCTTCGGAGAAGTGTTAAGTCGTCAGCACCTCGCCAAGATGGTCTCCCAGGTGTGATCGGGGAACTGGAAGAGATCTGAAAATGGAATCGCTTTCTCTAGGGACAGTTCAGGGCTGTTACACCTGTTCAGGTCATACCTGAAGCCACGTTACTTTGTTAATGGTATGTGTTTCACACCTGAGGAAACACAGGTTTGGGAAGTCGCTATGGGCTCAGCTGTGTTCCCCAGAAGTTCCTCTCTGGAAATCCTAATCCCCAGTATCTCAGAAGGTGACATAATTTGGAGATGAGGCATTTAGAGAGTAACTGAGTTGAAATGAGGTCACCATGGTGTGCCCTCAGCCAATCTGACAGCCAATCTTATAAGAAGAGGACATTTGGACACAGACATGGAGAGAGGGAACACTGCTAAAGACACAGGAAGAGGGACTTCCCCTTGTGGCTCAGTGGAAACGAATCTGACTAGTAACCATGAGGTTGCTGGTTTGATCCCTGGCCTCGCTCAGTGGGTTAAGGATCCGGCATTGCCATGAACTGTGGTGTAGGTCACAGACACAGCTTGGATCCTGCGTTGCTGTGGATGTGACACAGGTCAGTGGCCATTGCTCCAATTTGATCCCTGGCCTGGGAACATCCGTATGCCACAGGTGTGGCCCTAAAAAAGTCCAAAAAAAAAAAAAAAAGACACAGGGAGAAGATGGCCACCTGTAACCCAAGAAGAAAGCAACACCTTGACCTTGGATTTCTAGTCTTCAGAACTACGAGAAAATAAATTTCTATTTTGTTTGTGATGGCCAGGGAGGAGGGGGAGGGCATGGGATGGACTGGGAATATGGGGTTAATAGATGCAAAATGCAAACTATTGCCTTTGAAATGGATAAGCAATGAGATCCTGCTGTGTAGCACAGGAAACTCTACCTAATCACTTATGATGGAGCATGATAATGTGAGAAAAAAGAATGTATACGTGTATGTGTGACTGGGCCACCATGCTGTACAGTAGAAAGTGGACAGAACACTGTAAACCAGTTATAATGGAAGAAAAATCATAAAAAAAATAAAATTCTGGAGTTCCTGTCGTGGTGCAGTGGTTAACGAATCCGACTAGGAACCATGAGGTTGCGGGTTCGGTCCCTGCCCTTGCTCAGTGGGTTAACGATCCGGCGTTGCCGTGAGCTGCGGTGTAGGTCGCAGATGTGGCTTGGATCCTGTGTTGCTGTGGCTCTGGTGTAGGCTGGCAGCTACAGCTACAGCTCCAATTAGACCCCTAGCCTGGGACCTCCATTTGCCGCGGCAGCGGCCCAAGAAATAGCAAAAAAAGACAAAAAAATAAAATAAAATTCTGTTTTGTAAGCACCCAGTCTGGGGTACTTGGTTATGGCAGCCGTAGCAGGAGTTAACTGGGTCCCCACAGCCAAATCCTTCTTCTAACACTAGGTGTGGGATCTTGAGCAAGTTACTTCAGCTCTGAAAGCTCCGATACAGTCTCTTATCTCTCTAAGATGAGGTAACAATACAGTCTACACTACAGAGTTGTTAAGAGTTCAACAAATATGTACAAGGTGGTGACCAGAGCTCTTGGCACAGAGTAGGAGTCAAAACAACAAAATTACCGAAAAAGACCAACCAACCAACAAAACACCCCAAACTATTATTATCACAATAGTTGGAATACTTCCTGGTTTCTGGTAGATTTGAAGATATTTGCGATTTTTTGTCTCTAATAAGATAACAATCACCCCTCAGTATCCACCAGCGGTTGGTTCCAGGACCACCCCCCCATGTCAAAATTCACAATGCTCAAGTCCCTTATAAAAAATGGGCTAGGACATCGGCCCTCTGTTGTAATCAAGATGTAAGGAACTTGGTGCTAAGGACCACGGGCTCCATCTTTAATACCAACCAACTGGAGTGGGATGTGAAGGGGTGTAGGAAACAAAATACTCACCCCCCTTGCCTCTTCCCCAAAGTTGCCTGGATGTTTTAAAACCACCCAGTCCTTCGCCCTTTTTCGCCCACTCTGTTCCTCTTCATGAGGATGGGTCTATTTCCCTGGACCCCCTGGCAATCTTTCAGTGTCTTTAGGACCCCTTTACACTTAAGCAATCTCGCCCGGGGTCTCACCACTTGTACATTGCAGAGCCAGGCTTTGAACCCAGGCTTGTGTGATCCTATGACATCCCAGGAACGACACAGATCAGAAGAGGACTTTGATTTACAGCAAAAACAATGATTCACCCATTAATTATAATTTCTTATCACTGCTTCCAGTGATGAATGCCAGTGGATAAAGTACAATGTGAAGTTCTTGTTCACGCCTATCATGGTGGGGGCCTGGACTTTACGTGTATCATCCTACGGAGTCCCTTCAGCTACATCTCCATGTTGATTATCTTCTTTTTTTTTTTTTTTTGTCTTTTTGCCTTTTCTAGGGCCGCTCCTGCGGCATATGGAGTTCCTGGGCTAGGGGTCGAATCGGAGCTGTAGCCACCGGCCTACGCCAGAGCCATAGCAACTCGGGATCCAAGCCTGTCTGCAACCTACACCACAGCTCACAGCAACGCCAGATCCTTAACCCACTGAGCAAGGCCAGGGATCGAACGCACAACCTCATGGTTCCTAGTCGGATTCGTTAACCACTGCGCCACGACGGGAACTCCAATGTTGATTATCTTCTTATGCCCACTGGATATTCAAGGGCCCTGAAATGCAGGGAGCCCCGTGTTACAGCCCGCACATCTGCTGTTTAATAGATTCAGAGAATCGAGGGCAAAGAATGAAAAGGCAACTAGAGTGTGGGCGAGGTCAAGGGAGGAAGAGGTGATTTTATCATATCCTCTTGGGGCCCAGCATGACAGCAGGGCTATCCTTTAAATTTTTTGGCTTCTGGAGCTCTTTGTGGCTCAGCAGTTAATGAACCTAACTAAGATCCATGAGGATGCAGGTTCGATCCCCGGCCTTGCTCAGTGGGTTAAGGATCTGGTGTTGCCATGAGCTGTGGTGTAGGTTGCAGATGCAGCTCAGATCCCACATTGTTGTGGCTGTGGTATAGGCCAGCAGCTGTAGCTCTGATTCAACCCCAAGCCTGGGAACTAGCCTGGAAACTTCCATATGCCATGGGTGTGGCCCTAAAAAGCAAAATCAATCAAACAATCAATTTCTCTGCTTCTGTATACAATATTCAAGACATGGAAGCAACCTTAATGTCCACTGCCAGAGGAGTGGATAAAGAAGATGTAGTATATATACACAATGGAATATTACTCAGCCATTAAAAGGAAAGAAATAACGCATTTGCAGCTACATGGATGGACCTAGAAATGATCACACTAAGTGAAGTTAGACAGTGAGACACCAACGTCATATGCTATCACTTACATGTGGAATCCAAAAAAAGGACGAAATGGGAGCTCCTGTCATGACTCAGCGGAAACTAATCTGACTAGCATCCATGAGGACCCAGGTTTGATCCCTGGCCTTGCTCAGTGGGTTAAGGATCTAGTGTTGCTGTGAGCTGTGGTGTAGGTTGTAGACATGGCTTAGATCTGGTGTGGCTGTGGCTATGGGGTAGGATGGCAGCTGTAGCTCCGATTCAACCTGAGAACCTCTATATGCCATAGGTGTAGCCCTTAAAAAACTAAACCAAACTAAGCTAAAATGATATAAAATAAAAAAAGGACACAGTGAACTTCTTTGCAGAGCAGATACTGACTCACGAACTTTGAAAAATTTATGGTTTCCAAAGGAGACAGGTTTGGGGGGAGGGGAGATGGGCTGGCGGTTTGGGATGGAAATGCTATAAAATTGGGCTGTGATGATCATTGTACAACTATAAATGTAATAAAATTCATTGAGTAAAAAATAAAATAATATGTCACTTGATAGACAAAAAATAAATAAATACATTTCCCTGCTTTCTTAGATTCAGTGACTCCTCCTTCATGGGGGTGCTAGGACAGTTCATAAGGATTATGTCATCTTTACCTGACCTCATTCAGCTGGGTTAGTTCCTAGGGCCACCTTCCAAAGGACCAGAACCCAAGCAGCTTGAACAAAGGTTTTGCTTCTAAATACCATCAAGTCAGGCACTTGGGTTTCGACATATAATTTGTGGGTGTGATATAACAGAAAATATATGGACTGGTCTTTGCTCTCGGTACCTGGCACAGAGCTCCTAAAACTCTTAAAATGTCCTAAGTGATAACAGCACTAGGATCCTCTTTTGTTGTTGTTGTTCTTTCTTTCTTTTTTTTTTTTTTTAAGGGCTGCACCCACGGCATAAGGAAGTTCCCAGGCTAGGGGTCGAATCGGAGCTATAGCTGTTGGCCTACACCACAGCCACAGCAACACGAGATCTGAGCCACATCTGTGACCTACAACACAGCTCACGGCAACACCGGATCCTTCACCTACTGAGCAAGGCCAGGGATTGAACCCACATCCTCACGGATCCTAGTCGAGTTTGTTAACCGCTGAGCCACAAAGGGAACTCCATGAGCTCTAATGATTTCTCTTGACAGCCACCCATGTTCAACACCTTTCTCCAAAAGGAAATAAGTCCCAATCTAAACCCAAATTTCTCCTGTTGTAGTTCAAATTCATCTCCTTTTGTTCTCCTTAGGTATCAATATTTTCTCCTTTCTATTTTGAGCCTTATGTTTTGGACTCTCCTTGCAGCTGGACAACCACTCCCCCGCCCCCTCAAATAAAAAGACACCAAGAAAGGGAACCGAGAAGAGAGATTTGAGGGGAGGCTATTCAAATCACTGTCTTTAATTCAAAATGTGAGCAAGATGCTGTCAAGGACTCGAAAAGGAAGGTACCTTCATGGTTGCGGTTCAGAAGCCTGAGCGCTTTGGTTTAAAAATAGGTGAACTGAAATAAACACTGAAAGCTACTGAGATGGCCCTGAAATAGAGTGGTAATTGATCTAATGCAACTTTTGCCTAGGATAACATCATTATTTGTGAAATTATGTCAGTGTTGCTGCTGCCAAGTCAGCAAGCACTTACAGGACGTGACTTCTAATTTAGGAATGGCACTATTTGTGGCTCCTCTTCGAAGACAGCAGGAACTCAGTGGACACCGGGTAGCCAGACTCCTGAAAGTGCTGCCTTGAACTTGAGGTCTGCAACAGCAAAACACGGAGGAGGCGTCCTGTCCAGGCACCCCTCTCAGGAAGGAGTCTCTGCCCAGCTCCAGGGGGTGGCAGAAAGATGACCTCCAGCTCTCAGCTCCTTGGGGTCAGCCCTGGCTGCAGAGATCCAGGCGCCAGGTCAGCCCACAGCCTGTGATTTAATGAAGCAGCGGGATGACCTAAGGTCACCCAGTATTTGCTCCAGAGCTAAGACCTGCTTGCATTGTGATTCCACCTCTTTCCACCTCTCTCTCCAGCCTGCCTCCTTTCCCAGGAATTGATTCGTCATAAACATCTCATACCCCAGACCCAGTCAACATCTGCTTCCAGAACCTGGACCTGCTCCAGGTGCCATGGCAGTTTCCAAAGTAGGTTCATGTTTCCAGCTGTATCTGTTGTGCTCCTGAAAAAAGAGAAGGTGAACTTGTCCCTTCACGCCCTGGTGGAGTTGGCTGTGGGATTCTTTCATGGAATTTCAAATGAAAGCATCTTCTAAATTATTATTTTTTTTTAGGGCCATACCTGTGGTCAGATTCAAGCTGCATCTGTGATCTACACCACAGCCCAAGGCATCGCCGGATCCTTAACCCATGGAGCAAGGCCAGGGATTGAACCTGCGTCCTCATGGATATTAGTTTGCTACCACTCAAACACGAGGGGAAATCCAGAATCTTCTAAATTATTAAAGAATATATTTGGCTTACACAAAATAAGGTACATGTGGAAAAATTATTGTTAGAAAGGACAGACATTTCTTTATACAAAATTGCTTTTTCACAGTGGCAAGGCTACACATGCTGTTCTAGGTACCAACACCATGGTGAATACGAGGGAAAGATCCTCAGAGTTGAGTTCTCCAGGAGCAGAGAGGTAATATTCAGACAAGTAAATGAGATAATGAGGAAGTATAGATATTAAAACACAGGGAGAAAATGAAATGGGGAGGGGTGGCTGGTGACTAGGGTACAGGAAGAGTCTTTTCTGTTTTAAAAAATTTTTTTAGGCTATGCGCATGGCATGTGGAAGTTCCTGGGCCAAAGAGGAAACCCACACCACAGCAACAATCCACAGCAGTGACAGCACCAGATCCTTAACCCACTGAACCGCTAGGGAACTCCTGGGAAGAGACTCTTTTTTTCCTTTTTACAGCCACACCTGCAGCATATGGAAGTTCCCGGGCTAGGGGTTGAATGGGAGCTGCATCTGAGGCCTACGCCACAGCCATAGCTATGTGGAATCTGAGCTGCATCTGTGACCTACACTGCAGCTTACAGCAACACTGGATCCTTAACCCACTGAGTGAGGCCAGGATCAAACTCGCATCCTACAGAGACAACATTGGGTCTTTAACCTCTGAGCCATAACTGGGAACTCCCTAGGAAGCGTCTTTTGATGAAGTGGCCAGGGTAGTCCTCTGGAGGAGGTGGCAGTAATGTTGAGATGTGAATGAAAAATAATCTAGAGAGTTCCTGTCGTGGCGCAGTGTAAGCGAATCTGACTAGGAACCACGAGGTTGCAGGTTTGATCCCTGGCCTTGCTCAGTAGGTTAAGGATCCTGTGTTGCCATGAGCTGTGGTGTCAGTCACAGATGTGGCTCAGATCCTGAGTTGCTGTGGCTGTGGTGCAGGCCGGCAGCTGCAGCTCCGATTTGACCCCTAGCCTGGGAACCTCGACATGCCTCGGGTGCGGCCCTAAAACAAAACAAAACAAAAACGATCTCGACTTCTGCAGATAAAACTCCATCTGCTGACACTGAAAGGATGCACAAGTTCCTGCTCAAAGCTGAGGTGAATCAACAGTATCATCTTGCCTGTCTGAGATGGTCAGCTGGACCACGACCTTCCCTGATGGTCTCCATGGAGCCTGAATCTAGGGTTGGATGGATCGCAGCTATTTGGCTCAGAATGGAAACTGATCATTGAAGTTCTTTTATTTCTTTCATTAGATTTTTATTCAGAACCGGTAAGGAAAATGGCTCACGTATCCCTTGGTTTATGTTGTAGGTCACAGGTGGCACGGCGCCCGATTAGCCGGCATTTAAACAATCCCTTATCATCTTTTCGGGGCTTTCATGCTTGATTTTTTTTTTAAAACTTTGTCCAATTCTCAGCAACTCGATTTTAAAGGTCATTATATTAACTGCAAAGATGCATCAAGGGACGAGGTCATTTCTCATCCAGGGAAACTCTTTCATCTTGCATGCTGTCATTTCCAGGCGCCTTAGATTAGATGCCAATCTGGGTTTTAAAAAGACAATTCTATTTCAACCTAGTACTCTTTGGGGGAAAAGACTGCCTTCCCTTCCAGAACTCAGCCTTGCCTTCTCATCAAAGGAAGCTTTGTATGGCATTTGTATCCCTCATATCTGGGAGAGCAGCTGCATGCACACATCCTACTCCAGCCGAAGAGAGCTGCGGACTTTATTGTAATCACCTTGTTGAAATATTTGGAATTGTATCACAAGAGACTGGTTCTGTGTTGCCATAATTTATGACAAAGGCCTGAATAAATCCCCAGACATGGATTTTCTATAAAACCCTCCCTTGTGAAACTTTGTTGCGTTGCAAAAATGAAAAGATGGGGAAGAAGAGAGAGAAAGGGGTAAAAAAAGCCTGCAAGATGTATATAAATCTCCAAGGATGCTGTTTCCATTCATCACATTAACTGTAAAGACGGGGATTTTATTTGGATGGAAAAAGAATGAATGGTCGTGGTTTGAGAGTCTAATGTGGAGCCTGCCTGAAGCATTTCACTCTGATGGTTCTGCTTTCTCGAGATCACCGGCATATGGGTAGAGACAGAATATAAAGTATACTTCCTATCAACCCTGGAATGTTTTGAGTGGGGATGGGCATCAGGAGACACAGGGAAATCTCCTTTTTTGTGCCTTTTTACTGGAGACATTCTTTAGTCTGTGAAAGTATAGTTGCACCAAAGTTGAACAACATAGTTGCATCAGAAGTATATTTTAGGAGTCTCCACTGTGGCGCAGTGGGCGAAGGATTCTTCTGCAGTGGCTCAGGTCACTGCAAACCCTGTTGAATCCCCGGCCCAGTGTAGTGAGTTCAGGATCCAGGGCTGCTGCAGCTGTGGCTCGGATTTGATCCCTGGCCCGGGAACTTCCATAAGCTGTGGGTGTGGCCAGGACAAGGATGTTTTCGTTATCCACATCATACGATGTGAAGTGGTTAGTGGGAAGGGCAAGAGAAGGAGTGAGAGGGAAGAGAAGGGAAGGGAGAAGAGGAGGGAGGGAAGAAGGAGAAGGAGGCTGGGGAAGAGGACAGAGAATCTTTTAAATCAATGAGATGATTTTAACCTCCATCCACTCAGAGCTTTAGAACGCAGAAGATGGAAAATCTGATTTTACAGAGCCCTCCTCTCGTCTCTTGGCCTCTGATAGTATGGGTGTTTCCCCATGCTGTGTGCCAAGCTGCTGTTTTTAGTCCCTATGATTGGCTTAAACCCAAATCAGCCTCTTGATCACTGACTCAGCTCGAGACACAGTCGTCTGTTCAAGATGGAAGGAAAATGGACTAGGCTGGACATACTGAGAAACGATCTACTGCTTCACAGGGTGGGTGACTTTAGAGGGATCTTAAGGGACGTTGTGACTCTTTGTGATTGTTTCTTTGGAAACTAATTGCCTCTTAAGCACCTTCTCTATTGGGGTCTTCCTCAGTGAGCAGGTAGGGGACGAGGATTCTGTAGCGTCAAAATATATTCATTAATTATTGACCAACTTCTTCCTGAGAACTTCTCTGTGCTGGGCACTGCTCTAGGCTCTGAGGATATTATGCAATGATGTAAAGAAAAATTTCTCGCTGCTCTCGTTTCATGCAGTCTCAGGGTTCTAAAGCTGGAAAGACCCTGCGAGAATATCATCTATCAAAAACAATATTGAGCCACTTTTTATACACAAGGCCTGCTTCGGGGCAAAGAAACATGTTTACCGGCTACATTCTTTTGGTTCCTTCAGAGTGAATTCAAAGTGAAATCCTTTTTTATTGAGTTCTCTGGCAAGGAGGATGTTCTCAAAACTCACACTCCCCTGCACTAAGAGATTTGGCCTTGCTTTTGGGCCACGAAAAGGCAAATCTTTGGATATTTGATATACTAAGTGTCAAATATCTGAGAAGTAGCCCCATGGAGTTGGCTTTCAAATTGTTGAATGTGAGATGAGATTACGGCCTGTATCCCAAAGCTTAGGCAGGTCCCCTGTGGTCCACAGGCTGTGGTTACTCATCCAAGAGGTAGTGTATGGGACACTGTGATGGATTCCACCTTCCATCCTCCATAGCCTGTCGTAAATAACTGGATCCATTTCCTGGGTTAGCTGTATTTTATTTTATTTTATTGTTTTATTTTATTGTCTTTTTAGGGCCACACCCATGGCATATGGAAGTTCCCAGGCTAGGGGTCGAATCTGAGCTGCAGCTGCCAGTCTATACCACAGCCACAGCAATGCCTGAACTGAGACTTGTCTGCGAACTACACCACAGCTCATGGCACCACTGGATCCTTAACCCACTGAGTGAGGCCAGGGATCAGACCTGCATCCTCATGGATACTAATCGGATTCATTTCCAGTGCGCCATGATGGGAATTCCCAGGCTAGCTGTTTTTTAGAACTCCCTTTCGTGGGTGTTAGTATCAGGCCTGGCAGAAATCAGCTGTTAAAATCATTTAATCAGCATTCCACTTTTTTTTTTTTGCCTTACCCATGGCATTCAAAAGTTCCCCAGGCATGGATCTAACCCTTGCCATAGTAGCATCCCCAGCCACAGCAGCAGCAACACTGGATCTTTAACCCACTGAGCCACCAGGGAACTCCCAAGCATTCCACTTTTTCCTTCCCACACTCTGCTTTCCTCTCTGGTGGTTTCGCTCCTAGGTAAGCTCTCTTTGTGTGCATTCATAAGCTGCCAGGCAAAGCCCAAATCCAAGTCCGGTAGAAAAGTATTGCCTCTCTCTAGGTCATGCCTCCCCTAGTCCTGGAATTAGAGCTGTTGGGCTTTGTCTAGCTTTGAATCACTCCCAGTGGACCCAGGATGGGTCCATCAGTCTTATGGTTACAGCCAGATCCATGTTAAAACATAAAGGCAGAGAAGGATGAAGAGTGAGTCCCTGAGAAGAATTGCATTGAAATCACTAGATTGGGGGGGCGATAAGGCTGGAAATGCAAATAAAGTCTCGCTACCATCCTTTCTATCTGCCAGGCTGTTCATCCATCCATCTGTTCATCCATCCATCCATCCATCCATCCACCTACATATCTATCCATCCACCCACTCAGTCACTGTGATAACTAGCTAGTGACTGCTCCTCCCTTTATTACAGAAAGCAATTAAACTTTCAGCACATGACATGTTTTAGAAGTTCCAAAATTATTTTTTAATGAATGAATAAATGAAGTTTATCTTATTCTCACTTTACACACAATACAAAGTTTGTTCACAACAGCTAATGACAGAGCTGGCATCTGCACCCATCCCCCAACTACATTTTTCTCAGGAGGATGTTGCCTCATCTACTGGGGAGGGCGAGAGTCCAGACAAGGCAGACATATTTAAATTACTGCCTCAACAGAATGGCATGATGCAAGGGTATACTTATCTGTGGTTTTATTAACTAGTGTGCATTTTCATCCCAGAATCATACTCATCCTTTCAAAAGAAAAATTTACCCTCATTATAATGCCACATTGCAGCAAAAAAAAAAAAATGTAAATAACAATTTTAATGTCAAAAGCTAGGTACATTCTGTTATTGTACTTTGCTCTAATCCATGAAACTATTATCCAAACTATTGAAATATGCTTCAAAATATGTCTTAATAAGACTTTAGAGATGATCATGGTATTGGGGGAGAGAATGAGAATGCAGGGCATCTGTGGTGGGGCAGTGGGTTAAGGACCTAGTATTGTCTTTAAGACAGTGGGTTAGTGTTCCGGTGTTGCTATGGCTGGTGCATAGGTCACAGCTGTGGCTCAGGTTTGACCCCTGGCCTGGGAACTTCCATATGCCATGGGAGTGGCCAAAAAAAAAAAAAAAAGGATACAGACACACACACACACACATACTCACTCACAATCTTTTTTTGCCAAGTTTAAGTACATTATAAACCCAAGCCTATCTGATATTTGTTTTTGAATTAGAGATCTGTTATCATAGTGTTTTGTGCCCAAGGGTTCCAAAAATCGAATTTAGCATGGAATTTATGATTGACTGTTGATTTCTTTATGTTGTTTAAAGGAAAAAGAAAAAAAATGACTGGGTGTTGGAATTCTTAGATTCATTCATTTGTTAAACAAATGAGCCCCTGCTATGTGCCAGGCACTGTCCAGGCACAACAGTGAGTGGACCAAATGGACACAAATCCTTTCCCTCACGGATTTAGAGGATTCAATGCCAGGTTCTGTTGTTAAGGACTGATTTACACTTCAATGCATCACTTGCCTTCTGCAGGCATCTGCTTTCCTGCTTGAGAGAGGAGAGATGAGTGAACTGGACACCAAGCAAGAGAAAGGAACAGCTTAAAAAACTAAGCCTGGGGAAAGGAAAACTCACAGAGGACAGAGTGCCTCTGTCTAAATACTGAGACAGATGTTCTGTTTACAAGCAAGGATAATTGGTCTGCGAGGCTCCCAAGGATAGAAAAAAAGGATGATCGGAGACAGAGCTTAATTACCTATAAGGAGCTCAGGAGGTGGTGAGTTCTTTGTTACTGAAAGCATCCTGGAGGAGGGAATGAGCTTGGCTGGAATGTCAGAGACTTATCGGTCTTCTAAAGACCCTTTCAAAAATGATGTCTCTGCATAAATAACACTACCCTCCGCCATCTTGATACTTGGTACCACCATTTGGACCCCGTGGCCTCCGTGTCTGCTGCTGTAGGAGAAGAGATCTCAGCTGTGCTGGCCAGTGAGTGACACGGATCACTTCTGCTTACAGCCCATTGGCTGTAACAAGTCACGTGGTCTGAAACTAGTATCAATCAAGGCAAGGAAATACGGTCCAGAGCATGAATGTGTGGCGAGACTCTCTGTCAACTGAGATTTTGTAAAAATAGAGAGAACTACAGTCAGATTTATTTCAGAGAGTTATTTTTAGCATTACATGAGCTAAAATGGACAAGTTCATTTAATCATGTGTCATCGAATGACTGATATCCCAAAGAAAATGAGGCTTTCATTCATCCTCTTCCTCTTTTTCTCAGCCATGTTACCTGGCAGGACCAACTGAAAAGATGCTCTCTAGAGCCCCTGGGAGGAGTCACAGAGGGGCTGATCTTATATGGACATATCCCCACACTTTGACTTGATGCCTACAATTCTACCATTAGAGCTGCATTGCTGCCACTTTTTATAGCTCTAGGCTTGGAGTAGCCAGGGCATGACAGATCAGGAGCTTGGACTTGGTGGGAAGCTGCAAGTGACAATTTCAGGCCAACCCTGAGCAGGGGGTAGGTAGCATGCCTCAAATGCCTATCACCCATAGCTTTGCTATTACTATAGGCATTGTCAGAAAAGCTGTGCCCCCTTGGTGGGGCATCCTAAGTGCCGGCTGCCCATCTGAATTTAAGATGAATTCAATTTAGCCTTGTGTAATTGCTTCTTTGATTCCTGACGATGACATGCAGTTAGGAAGGAAATTGACATTCTGTCATTTCTCTTCCAATAAACCAAACTCTTAGGTACTTTGTGGCAGCCGGACCACCTGCTCTTCTTCTATAGAGAAATTAGTGAGCATGGAGAGCTTGGAAATACAGAATCCCAAGCCTGGTGCCTTTTTCAGAGAGTTCTGAAACGGATGAATAACACATGCAGTTGGGGGTATAACACCTGAACCTCCTTTGCCCTGGCGAATACAATACACCTCCTTTTGGAAAGCACTTAGGATGGCTTTATGCTTTAGAAACACGAATTCTTTCACCTGTTATCCAAAGATCATTTATGTTCAAGGTCATTTTTAAAAAATTTCAAACAATAAAGGAATCTGGAGACATCCCAGCAAATCATAAAGAAGCCTCACAGTTCCAAATACAGGAAAAGGTGTTTGTTATCTCATGGCTACCCAATGCCCTCTTTATCCAAGTCTGTCTATGTCCACTGAATCCTGAATGATGCCCACAAAACTGTGAGAAAGGGGAGCCCATTCAAGTCAAGGAGAGACAAATCAGGTGAATGGGATGGGGCTTGACACTGTTCGCAGAACAAGGTTGAAGGGTCCGCGAGAGTCTTGAGTCTTATTGATGAAAGAAGAAAATCCACAGAAGATTAAAAGGAAGTTTCAAATGCCATATCCAAGGAAACTGACCCTTCCACATATATTATCTTGGATAGATGTGATTTAGATGATAACCCCATGATATGGTGAGAAAAATGTGAATTTTTTTTAATTTTTATTTTTTGCTTTTTTAGGGCCACCCGCAGCATATGGAAGTTCCCAGCCTAGGAGTCAAATTGGAGCTATGTTGCCGGCCTACACCACAGTCACAGCAGCATGGGATCTGAGCTACCCTGCGATCTACACCACAGCTCACAGCAGTGCTGGATCCTTGACCTACTGGGCAAGGCCAGGGATCGAACCCACATTCCCATGGATACTAGTCAGGTTCGTTTCTGTGGTGCCACAAGGGGAATGCTGAAAAAATGTGGATATTAAGCCATACCGCAGAGCTTCCTAACAGGGACGGTTTTGCCCTGCCTCCCAGAGGACACTTGGCAAGATGAAGGCACTTTTGATCGTCACGCCTGGAGGGGGTGCTACTGGCATCTAGTGATTAGAGGCTGAAGATGCTGGTAAACATTCTACAGTGCACAGGACAGCTGCCCACAAGACAGAATCATCAGGCCCACAGCGTTGACAGTGCTGAGAAACTGCCCCACAGAGCAAGGAGCCCAGGACAGTGTCCCCTTTTGAGAAGGAACATCTGCACCTTTAGGGAGGGCAGTGTCAGCTGGCCTTGGGAAAACTTCACACCGAGTCAAGAAAGGTGAGATGCTCTTATTTCAGATCACAAATCTGATCACTTTCCTTCTTTGTTCAAAATCCTCTACCAGATTCCTACTGTTTTTTAGAAAAAAGTCCAAGATACATAGTACAGCCCGCAGGGCCCTGTATAAGTATTTTTCTCATCTTCTGCAGTGAGTGAGGAGGAGCAAGGCAGAACTTAGGAAAGGGACACTGATCAGGATGCCCCCTCTTCAATGTCAAGTTAGTGGAAAAGGTCAGGAAAGGATGGTTAGAAATAATCTGTCCTTCCTACTATCTAGCTCAGGGAAATCTATTCAATACTCCGTGATATGAGGAACGAACCTGAGAAAGGACGGATACACATGTATATGTGTGGCTGATTCACTTTGCTGTCTACCTGAAGCCAACACAACACTGCACATCACCCATACTCCAATAAAATTTATTTAAAACCATACTCAGTCCTTGCCGTGCTTGCAGACAATGCTGGAGGAGAGGGTGACAGCAAATGGATCTCACATGTGAGAACTTCGGGGTCATTAGTTGGTTGATTTCTCGAACAGCAATAAATGTCTGATTTAAAAAAAAGCTATTTAGAAGTATTTAAAACTAAAATGAGAGAGGAGACTCCTACAGACATCCTTCCTCCTCCACCTTTCATTTAGAATCAGAGCATTGTTTTCTCTTTCGCACAGCAGCTCTTGGGGCCCTGGGAAAAGATGGCTGGTGGAGAATTTCAGCAAAGGTGGCTGGTGGCTCCTTCTTCATTTGGTTAAGAGTTCTTTGGGAAAGATACATATTCCTCTGCCCAGCTTTACTTGGGGCTTAGGTTTGTCTTTCTTTGGCACAATGTCACACTGAGACTGGACTCATGGTGGCCTGGTTTTATCTGGGTTCCTCACCACTCCACTCTTTGCCCACTGAGTTCCCATCACAAAGGACTTCCTGCAGGGCTTTGAGAATTATGCTTCCTCTTCCTACAAATGCTTCTCTTAACTTGGTCTCCAGGCTCTTCCCCTCCTTCTCTTATACACACACACACACACATTGGCCGTCTGTAGGTAAGACTATAGCTATAGGGAGACAGATCCAATTATACTGGATACTGGATGCCAGCTTAAAGGTGGGAAATACCATTAGGAGAAATTTCCACTTGAGAGTCCTGCATCGTATACCCCAGTGTGTGGGTTTAACATGAGTGTGAATGTGCTGGTCTAGCCATCCACTCCTCTTGCAAATACTCCTGGGGCCACTATGTGTTCAGCACTTGGCTAGGTTCCGGGGAGAGTACAGAATAATAAGATTGAATAATTTCCTGGAAATGTCTAAATCCTAGTGGGGGAGGGAAAATATTTAAACTATTAGTGACAATATGATTTCTGCATTCAGCTGATATTACTGAGCACCTCCTACGTGCCAGGAATTATCCTAGGCACTAGGGATCCGGCACCAAACAAAACATAAAGACACCCCCTTTTGTGGAACTTATGTTCTACTTAGAAGGCATTATAAAAAAAATTAAATAAACCAATACATGTGCAAATTATACTGGTTAGTGATGTGCTTTTTGCTAATAAAGAAGGGTAAAAAGATGAAGAGTGAGGGGAAGGGGCTGCTGTTGCAGACCAGGTGGTCAGGAAACGGTTTTTAGAAAAGACGACATTTAGGCAAAAGAGCTCAAGATCAATCAAGAGAGGAGGTGAATCATGTCAGTTTCAAGGGAAACGAGTTTCAGGCAGAAGGGAACAGATGAGCAAAAGCCCTGAGGAGGATGGTACCTGGCGTGTTTAAGAAGCAGTGGAGAAGCAGTGTGGCTGGGGTGAAGGAAGCAGCGGGGAGAGTGGCGGGGGCCAGATCATGCAACTTGCCTCTAACTGCAGAGCCTTTCATAGGAAGCAAAAGTAGACAACAAAGGAAAAGATAACTCTGAAAAACAAAAATGAAAACAAAACCCAGCTGCTGCAGCAATGAAACTGGGTAAGCAAGACCTTCGGTGAGTTTATTATATCCTCCAGCGAGTAGCTGGCCCTGAAGTCTGCATCCTCTTGACCACAGCGTTCCGCTGTTTATGGGTTGGATGACTTATTCATTATCGGTCACTCTACTCAATGATGTGCTCTGTGCAGTCAAGGGCTGTATTGATTGTGCCCCCTCTGTATCTTTATTACTTATCAGAATGCCTGGCACTACAGAATGATTTGCCAAATGAAGAAATGAAGGGATGCATGAAAACAAAAACATATTAAATCCTTTAAAAAAGAAAGATCCAAGATGCATGTCTGCATGATAGCAGGGCATCAGGTAAGATCCCTCTTCCAAGACTTTAAGGGAGTGTAAGTATGATTAGAGAGGGAGTCTTTCTAAAAACAGCATCAGCAGAGGATTGAGAAATGAGATTCCTCTCATATAAAGGCTGTCTTTCTGCTGCTGGTATCTTTTTACAGCTGCACCTGTGCCATGTGGAATTTTCTGGGCTAGGGATTGAATCCGAGCTGCAGCTACAGGCCTACACCACAGCCAGAGCAACACCAGATCTGAGCTGTATCTGCAACCTACATCACAGCTTGAAGCAAGGATGGATCCTTAATCCACTGAGCGAGGCTGGGGATCAAACCCTCATCCTCACAGAGACAATGTTGGGTCCTTAACCTGCTGAGCCACAATGGGAACTCCTGCTGCTGGCATCTTTATCCTCTTTTTCCCAGCCTCAGATTGCCAGCCTGCTTCTATGCCATCAGAGGTATGCTTCCCAGATAGAGGGTGCTCCAGAGATTAACCTTGAACCCCAGAATTGAAGATAATTTGAAGCAGAGTTGGATCTGACCAGTGATGGACATGAAGCATGAGCAATAAACCTCTGTGGCATTGAGGCACTGAGATTTGGGGCTCTTTTGTTACTGCAGCATAACCATGCCTATCCTGACGGATACACTGGCTTATGTAATTATGGTAATAGTATCATCTCTGAATTCTACGTGTCTTTGGACAAAATGTGTTTTCATGAGCCCAACCCCGGAGATAGAGCAAAATGGTGGAATATGATGAGTTGGAGAGTATTCCAGCCTGGGTAGGAGAACCACAGTGGCCAGCACTAACAGAATATCAGTGGTTACGGTGGTGGGGGCAGGGGATATTAATGAGGCTGGAGGTAAGTAAATTAAGTAGTTTTTTTGTTTCCCCATATCACTAACTTTCATTATTATTTCTTACACAGTAGGTACAATGGTATCATATATATACTGTAATAATATGCATATACATAGTTTTTCATTGAAAAAAAGCCCAATAGTAGAAAACATGTAAGGAATATGAATATTTTAAAAATTATGGAAATCTCAATCCTATCTGCTCAATTCCTCCCAGGAGATAATCATGGGTATTACTTGGTACAAATCCTTTATCTGGGCATTTATAGGCATAGATATTTTTTCTAACACAAATAAATGGAATCATATTCTATATATTATTCCGCAATTTGCTTTTATTTTAACTTAGTATTTCTTGGAGACCTTTCCACAGCACTCAGTAGAGGTCTATCTCATTTTTATAATGACTTCATAATATTCCATGATATGGATGAAGTGTAATTTATTTAACTTTTCCACTATTAATGGACATTTATATCCATTCGAATTGTTACTTCCTTCTGTGATTCATGGGCTCCAGTAGCTCCACTAATGTCAAGCTTTACAACGTGGCAGTATAAATGGCCACATTTTTCTCTCACTGAATTTGTAAACGTCTTATCAACAACAGTATGGGGGTGAATGTGTGTGTACTGCCTGCAGATACCATGTGCCTGGGCCAAGCAATTCCTTCTGGGGGTGGAGGCCGTTTGCCTGCCTGTCTTGGGGAGAGGAATAAGCTCCCAGAAGGCCTGCCTTTCCCATCTCGGATCTCCCCTCTTTCTTTTTTCTTTTTTTGCTTTTTAGGGCAGCACCCACAGCATATGGAAGTTCCCAGGCTAGGGGTCAAATTGGAGCTATAGCTGCCAGCCTACACCACAGCCACAGCAACTCAGGATCTGAGCCACATCTGTGAACTACACCATGGCTCATGGCAACACTGGATCCTTAACTCACTGAGCGAGGCCAGGGATTGAACCTGCATCCTTATGGATACTAGTTGGGTTCGTTACCACTGAGCCACATCAGGAACACATGAGCTCCCCTCTTTCTCTCCCTCCTCACGCATAGGAATGGTCCACAGTTTCTAAGAAGATTCCAGGTCAAAGTGCTTCCTATCCTTTGGCCCAAGAACCATATCCACTTACAAATGAATCCTGATTAATTTTATACTCGAGCTTGTGGCCATTTCCCTGAACTATTAAGCCCACTCACTATATATTGACTTCTACTTTCTTGCTGTTTCCATTTATCTGTCTCTGTCCACTTTGTTTCTGTTGTGTGTCTCCTTTTCTCCTCCACCAAAATACAAAATGTTCTCCTCAGCAGATAATGAATATAACCTTATTAGTTATCAGAAGCAGCCTTGCTGGGGGTGAGGAAGCAGAACATGGCAACTCTGGGAAAATGAGACAAGAATTTATTATCTAGGGGTTCTGGGTGCCTCACCCCAAACCTCATGCTTACTAAAGCACTCAATTCCATCTGGTTGATTTTAAGATGCTGTTCTTACCATGCTGACATTTCTAAAGCCAGCGTGTTATCAATGATAAAAGTCTACTTTTGATACAATATTTTAAAATTAACCAGTGGCACTTTATTTATTTATTTTTTCTTATTAGGGCCGCACCTACAGCATATGGAAGTTCTCAGGCAAGGGGCTGAATCAGAGCTACATCTGCTGCCCACACCACAGCCACAGTGACGTGGGATCTGAGCCGCATCTGTGACCTATGCCACAGCTTGTGGCAATGCAGGATCCTTAACCCACTGAGTGAGGCCAGGGGTCGAACCTGCATCCTCACGGATACCAGCCGGATTCTTAACCTGCTAAACCACAATAGGAACTCACCAGTGGCACTTTATAACTGAAGTAAATTCCCATAAGAAAGAATGACCAAGTAGCCCCTGCTATTAGGAACAGTGTTTAGACTTTAGAATGACTACAAAGGTGTTGAAGGGAACCCAGAAGCCAGCCATGATTCTCTTCCCTCTAGCCCCCTCCTCCTATGCTCATTATGTCTGAAATATCCATTATTTAAATTCTTTTTCAGGAGCCCAAAGGAACTTTAGGCTCCAGGAATGGTCCCCTGGGTTGGAAACCAAAGCATTAGCACATCCCAGCTACAGTGATTGGCTGAAGGACAGGCACATCATCCAAGCTGGACCACTGGGACTTCTCCTTGGAAAGGTCACAGAACTATGAGGAAAGAGGTCCCCTTGGCTGGCAATATGCCAATGAGATGTCCAGGTCCAGAGGTGCAGGAGGCCACCAAACTCATTAGAGATGAAACCAACCCAAGAAATTAGAGTCCAAAGGTGAAGAGAGGGAATTCCCAATGCCATTGTAGAGTACCTGGATCCAGCTCTGCCTGAAGCTAGACAATTAGGCTTAAGCCTGTAGGAGTTGGGTTTCTGTCATATGCAACCAACTGTGACCTGCTGCCTATAGTCAGAAACCTGTGCTGACATGGAGCAGGGCTGGAGCATGACAGAGGAGAAGGAGGCGGAGCGGAAAGCTTGGAGCAGGGTGAGAGCACAGGGATGTGTTGAGGCAGGAGAAGGGAAACATCCCGGGGTGCTGAGAGGGACAGTGCAGAGATAAGGGGGCCATGAATGAGGGTACTCCTGTCAGGGCCTCTGAGGCCCTGGTGGTGGGGCCTGTCTCTCTCTTTCCTGGCGCTGGACAATGCCATCCCTTTGCCTCCTGTACCCTCGCATCCTAAGTATCCCTTCCTCGGGGCATTTTCACATGTCCTTTATTTCCAGACTGTTCAAAACCACTGTTAGCTAAAGCTTCCAGGAGCCCTGAGCTCAAAGATCTCCAAGGGAGGCCCACCCCGGCACCCATACTGGGCACACTTGCTTTCTGGTGACTCTTAGAGCACTGTGTACCCTCCCTATTTGCAGGGACACATGTATGCGTACATGTGTGTACGTGTGTGCATGTGCATGTAGCTACCTGGTTAATAGTCTTCTTTCTCACTAGACTAAGGTCCCAGGATGAAACTTTTGTCTCTGTTTACAGTTCTACCCCCAGTGCCTCCCACGTGGCTGGCACTTTGTAGGTGCTCAGGAAGTATCTGCTGAGTGGAGGAATCAGGTCTCATCAGGTCGAGGTCCCCCCAGGGCATATAACTAATAGGAGTTCAGGCTCTGGAGTCAGTCTCTTGGGTGCCAATCTTGACTAGCTGTGATCTTGGGAAAGTCACTAACATCCATGGGGCTCAGTTTTCTCATCTGTGAAATGGGGATAACAGTGGCACCCACTTCCCAGGGATGCTGTAAGGATGACATGTGCTGTTACCTGCAAAGCACTGAGAACAGGGCCTGGCACACCATCAACACAGAATAAAGGTGCACTAGGCTTATTCTGACCAGGACCCCGTTAGCTGCTGCTGCCAACAGGGACAGAACTGATCATGAAGGGATTGGACTGTGTGTTCTATCATTTGTCCAAGCCCAGCTGACATAAGAACGAGGATAACTACAGAAACCCAGGGAGGATGAGAGTTGACTTGGCTCGGCTTAGCCTGCCATGGCCCATGGATCCATGGACCAGCCGTGTTTAGAAAGTTCGCTTGGAGTCTAGAGAGTCCTCATGCTTTCATGGACTCAAGAACCACGTGGGGATCTTTTGAATGTGTGGATTTTGATTCAGGGGAAGGGCCTGAGACTCTGCCTTTCTAACAAGCTTCTAGTTGACGCCTCTGCTGTTGGTGGGCAGACCGTCAGTACTTTGAGCAGCCAGGCAGATGCCCCATGGGCAGTGATTGCCAGTGTTCTGAGGAAGAGGGAGCTGGCTGGCTCCAGCACCGCACACTGTTGGAGAGAGCAGGTGATTGAAAGGGAAAGAAGACAACCTGAAATGGAAATAAATACTGTGCACCACAATCTCATTACTGTCTAAAATTAGATGGACATAATTAAAAATTTAAGAGCTGGATTAAAGCGTGTCGGTCTGAAATCTAGTGCTGAATTCTGCTGTGGCTCTCTTTGCTTTTTCCTTAAGGATTTGTGCTAATGGGTATTGCAAAGATTACTGGGTTACATGGTGTTCTTTGTGATTTTTAATTATCACTGAACACCCCTGATTGGCTTTCTTTTTGAGATGACTTTCCCAGGACATGGCTGCCACGACTTTGAAAAATGTCCTGATGGCCTGAGCCCTCGGCCCCTTCCTGCCACTGACATCTAAGTTTCTTGGGATGAAAAAGGAGGTTTACTCACCCTACAAACCACAGGTGTGCACCAATATGTGTCATGCCCATCATGGTGAGTGGCCTAAGTGTTATTGACATTCCTGCTTTACAGGGAAAGAAATAGAGGTTCAGAGAGGTAAAGCTAGCTGCTTGGGGTCACACAGCTGATTAGTGGAAAAGATGGGATGCTGACACAATTCTTTTTGACTTTAAAATATCTATATTCTGGAGTTACTTGGTGGCTCAGTGGGTAAAGGACCTGGTATTGTCACTGCTGTGGCTTGGGTCACTGCCGTGGCAAAGGTTTGATCCATGGCCTGAGAACTTCCACATGCCATGGGTGTGATCCTCCCCTAAAAAAATTAAATATTCATATTATCTCCATGGCCTCACTGAAGAATAAAATATCATGGGGCTCCAGTAAAGGTGTGTGTGTGTGTGTGTGTGTGTGTGTGTGTGTGTGTAGCCGAGGAGGGAAATAGGCAGAAAGAGAGACAGAACAAACAACCACTTGTAAAATGTCTATCTCTTTGTTTTTGCTAAAGTTGCCATACTGGAGCCATTACCGGCTGATATAATTTTCTGCAATTTTAATAGAATTGGACAAAGTGATCTGTTCCCTCACCAGAGCCATGAAGCACTTATTAGCTTGGGCTCTAATTCTGGTCCTGGAGTCATTAAGTCTGCTCTCATCCACCAGGAGATTACGGTCCTGAGGGTGAGTATTATCTTGGCGGCATCCTTGATTGCAGGGCTTTGAGCCTGGAATGGAGAAGGCTGTTCTTTCTCTCACCCCCGGGGTAGGTGGACGGTGACGGTGAAGCGGGGTGGGGGCTCCATGGAGCTGGGCGAGGGTCATGGTGGCCATAGCCTGGCCAAGCTCCTCTCCTGAATCCTCTGAGACTTGTGGGTTTCCCAAAACATTTTCCTATAAACCAATTCCTTCAGTAAAGTGAGCTATTTTCAAGAAGTCCTGGGAAAGAACTTTGTCTAACCTGGAGGTAGACTAGAAGGACATTGATTAGGGAGAGGCTCCTCATTGAAGAGCTATTGCTTTGAGCTGAAGACTGCCATTTTCTCCTCCCTGGACAAGCCTGAGAGTCACGCCGCTCTTCTTCTTCATTTTAGAATGAAATGTAGACCTACTATGTGCCCCACCCAGTTTTCTAGATGCTGAGACCACCGTTTTGAACCGGTTTGGACTCTAGATGGGGAGACATTAAAAATGCAGGAAAGTGGTTCAGTATCTGTGGGAAAGAGTTGGGTCCCTTGGCAAGTTAAACATTGAAGGACCATATGACCCAGCAGTTCTATTCCTCAAAGAACTGAGAAGAGCTATTCAAACAAATGTCCAAAGCAACACCGTTCACAGTAGCCCACGTGGTAGAAAAACACAAAGGTCCATCAGCTGATGACTGAATGAACCAAATGTGGTCTATCGACACCATGGAATACCATTCAATTATAAAAAGGAAGGAAGTTCTGATACCTGCTGCAACATGGATGAACTTTGAAAACATCACGCTCAGTGAAAGGAGCCAGACACTATAACCAATATGGAAAACAGTATGGTGGTTCCTCAGAAAACGAAATCTAGAACTATCACACATGCCAGAAATCCCACTCCTGGGCACGTATCTGGACAGAACTATAATTCAAAAAGATACATGCAGCCACATGTCCACAGCAGTACTATTTGCAATAGCCAAGACATGGAAACAACCTAAATGTCCATCGACAGATGAATGGATTAAGAAGATGTGGTACATACACACAATGGAATACTACTCAGCCATAAAAAGAATGAAATAATGCCATTTGCAGCAACATGGATGCAACTAGAGATTCTCATACTAAGTCAAGTAAGTCAGACAGAGAAAGACAAATCCCACATGATATCCCTTATATGTGGAATCTAAAATTTAGCACAAATGAACCTGTATGCAAAACAGAAACAGACTCATAGACGTAAAGAATAAACTTGTGGTTGCCAAGGGAGAGAGGGGAGGCAGTGGGATGGACTGGGAGTTTGGGGTTAGGAGATGCAAACTATTACATTTGGAATGGATAAGTAATGAGGTCCCACTCTACAGCACAGGGAACTATATCAGGTCTCTTGGGATAGAACATGATGCAAGATAATATAAGAGAAAGAATGTGTGTGTGGCTAGGTCACTTAGCTATACGGCAGAACTTGGCACAAAACTGTAAATCAACTATACTCTAATAAAAATTTTAAAAAATAAAGAAGCTCTGGAGTTCCCTTCATGGTTCAACAGTTAACAAACCCGACCAGGATCCATGAGGATGCAGGTTCCATCCCTGGCCTTGCTCAGTGGGTTAAGGATCTGGCATTGCCATGAGCTGTAGTGTAGGTCACAGACGAGGCTCGGACCTGGAGTTGCTGTGGCTGTGGTGTAGGCCGGCAGCTGAAGCTCTGATTGGACCCCTAGACTGGGAACCTCCATCTGCTGTGGGTGTGACCCTAAAAAGCAATAAATAAATAAATAAAGGGGGACAATGATAGAGCTGAGAGTGGGAGGGAGGTAGGAACCAGATCCAGGGAACTGACCTGGCGTGGATGGATTCTAGACTGTTTTGGAATCTCCTGACTTACAACTGAAAACATCAGGTGAAATTCTAGCTGTTAGAGAAAATTTGTGCAAAGGCAGCTGTAGTCTGATTTGAAGTGAAATGCATTTGACTCTCATTCTCAGGGGAAGCCATTGGAGAATTGCCATCAGGTGACATACACCAATTTGCATTTTTGGTAAATACAGGTCAAATTCACATAACATAAAAGTAACTAATTTATTTTATTTATTTATTTTCTTTTTATAGCTGCACCTGCGGCATATGGAAATTCCCAGAGCTGGGGGTGGAAGGGAAATTGTAGCTGGAGCCTACACCACAGTCACAGCAACGCCAGATCTGAGCTTTATCTGTGCCCTACACCCCATCTTGTGGCAATGCTGGACCCTTAATCCACTGAGTGAGGCCAGGAGTCAAACCCAGGTCCTCACGGACACTATGCTGGGTTCTTAACCCACTAAGCCACAATGGGAACTTCCAACTAATTAATTTTAAATTACACAAGTCAATGAACTTAGTACATTCACAACGCTGGCTGACTACCATCGCTAGTTCCAAAATATTTGCATCATCCAGAAAGAATGTCCACCTTAAGTAGTCACTCCCAATGCCCCTTCCCCTAGTCCTACTAGCCACTAATCTGCTTTCTGTCTCTAGGCATTTACCTATTCTGGATGTTTCCTATAAATGGAATCATCCAGTATATGACCTTTAGTGTCTGGCTACTTTGACTTAGCATCATGTTTTCAAGGTTCATCCGTGTTGGAGCCTGGATCAGAATTTCATTCTTTTTTATGGCTGAATGATATCTCATTGTATGGAGAGACTACATCTTGCTGACGCACTCATTAGTTAATGTACCTTTGCGTTGTTTCCATACTTCAGCTATTGTGAATAATGCTACTATGAACGTTTTGGAAAAGCTTTAGTTTGCATACCTGTTTTCAGTTCTTTGGAGGATCTACCTAGGAATGGAAGTGCTGTGTCATATGGTAATTCTATGTGTAATGTTTTGAGGAACAGCCAATCTATTTCCCACAATGGCCACCCTATCTTATATTTGCATTTTTAAAAAAGGGATTTGTTGGCTGCTGTGTGACAAAAGATCACAGACAGGAAGTGAAGGAGGCACGAGACCAGTTCAGAGGCTCCTGCCTTTGTCCAGGTAGGAGGGGACTATGGCTGAGAAAAGAGGATGGATTCCAGACTGTTTTAGAATCTCCTGAGTTACAATTGAAAATGTCAGATGAAATTCTAGATGTTAAAGAAAATGTGCACAAAGGTAGTTGTGGTTTGATTTGAAGTGAAATATAGTGGGGAGATTTGAATTCTGGGATGGGAAAAACTCTTCAGATTTTCTCTGCTCAGCGACTGGTGAGGATGTTTCATAGAGAAATTTCCATGATCTTGCTGGCTGGCTTGAAAACACCTCTTGGGGATAAAACTTTTTTTTTTTTTAAGGAAGACACCTTGATGGGCAGCTGGGAAGAAAAGTGACACCTCAAAGTCATCAGTCAGCAGAAACAAAGCCAACTAGAGCAAGGTTTAATGGTTCTCCAGAATTTCCCCTGGTGTGGGGTTGGAGGAGAGAAAAAAAGAGACAGGAGAGAGAGTCAGTGAGGCAGACATCTGGCAAGGCACTGTGGATGGCCTGGGGACCAGTGAACTTTGCTGAATGATCTGGCCTAACGCCCTGTGAAAAGACAAGACTGCTGAGTCCCAGAGCAGAAAAATGCTTGCAAAAAGGCAAGTGATAATAAGTGGCAAAGCCAAAACTAAAATGTCCTTTCCACTTTTCTCTTGCTATGGAATGTTTTCAAAGGGTTTCTTTGAAGAGAAACAAATAAATACTCAAACTCACTCCCTATAAGCTAACTTACCCATCCATCCACTCACCCACCCACCCACCCATCCACATACCCATCTATCCATTTCATCATTCAGCAAATTTCATATCACATCTACATATAAACCAAGGTTAGGGTTTTGTCCTGAAGGGCCTTATTTGCCACAACAAGGAATTTGTTTTATTTATTTATTTATTTATTTTTTTAATTTTATTTAGTTGTTGTTGTTGTTGTTGTTGCTATTTCTTGGGCCGCTCCCGCGGCATATGGAGGTTCCCAGGCTAGGGGTTGAATCGGAGCTGTAGCCACCGGCCTACGCCAGAGCCACAGCAACAGCAACGTGGGATCCGAGCCGCATCTGCAACCTACACCACAGCTCACGGCAACGCCGGATCATTAACCCACTGAGCAAGGGCAGGGACCGAACCCGCAACCTCATGGTTCCTAGTCGGATTCGTTAACCACTGCGCCACGACGGGAACTCCCACAACAAGGAATTTGAATTTTAGATTACTCTGAGTAAGGGGAACCCACATAAGGGTTTTGAGCAGGGTTGGTCTAAACTTATGTAAGCTAAAATAATTACTGTGGTTGGTGGATGGTGGCCTGGAGGGGGAAAAAGCAGGAGCAAGGAGATGCAGCCTCTAAACACCACAGTACAACAGTCTCATCGCCTTCAGCTCTCTGGGCTTCCAAGTAGTTCAATGAGACCCCATCGAGCTGCTCCTGTGCACTAGCCCAGGCACTCTGGGTACAAAGATGATCAGAGTGGTTCCTGCCTTCCTAGAACTGAAGCTGTAATGGAAGAGGGAAGGAGGAAGCTAGCAATTATGAGGGGACAGGACATCACAATACCCAGATGATGTGACAACAAAAGGTGCGAACCCCAATAAAATCTGAACAGGCAGAGGCGTCCAGGAAGGCTTTCTTGGAGGCAATGGCATTTAAGCCGAGGATCGAAAGATGCCTGGGACTTGGCTGGGGAGGGCATCTTTGGCAAATAAAACAGGATGACTTATGCATGGCACAGCATGGTTTTATGTGGGAAGTCACGAAAGAATAAGGCAGAGGAGTTTCCATCACGGCTCAGTGGAAACAAATCTGACTAGCATCCATGAGGATGCAGGTTCGATCCCTGGCCTCACTCAGTGGGTTAGGGATCTGGTGTTGCCATGAGCTGTGGTGTAGGTCAGAGGTTACAGCTCCGATTCAGCCCCTAGCATGGGAACCTCTACATGCCGTGGGTGAGGCCCTAAAAAAATGAAAACAAAAAAAATTATAAGGACAAGGCAGAAAACTACCACACAGGTATGTATAAGGGATGTGTGTGTGTTTGTGAAGGGGGCAGGTGTATAAGCTGATCAGTCCTGGAGGGGCTGTGGGTGGGGATTGAGACTGGAGATGTTGGCAGGGTCTGGCCATGATGGATCTTACACGGCTTCTTCTCTGATGGTACTGTGGAGCCACTGATGATAAAAGGGAGAGCGATATACCCCCCACCTTCTGCTCCTCTCTCAGTGAAGAGCCATGGTCTGAGCACGTGTGGGCGAGAGAGGAAGTGGTTTAACGATGAGACTTTAGGAAGCAAAGTCAATATGCTCTTTGCTGGTATAAGGTGTATGTGTGGGGAGTGTATTTCCAGGGGCAATTTATCTCTCTTGTAAAAAATAACCTTCTCTCCTCTTAGACTAATAATCTCTTTGCTTTGAAAATTTGGAAAATATGGACTAGAAAAATGCACGCAAATTTAAACCTGCAATTCCATCCCCTAGCAATAAATCTGTTCATATTTTATTCTATATCTTTCCTGTTGTTTAAAATGACATAACTGTGATTTTTACATAAACGAGATCACAGTCCCCACACTGATTTCTCAGCTGCTTTTCCACTTAGCATAGAGCATTAACAGCATCTGCATACATCTCCTGGGGCTGCCGCAACCTGGGTGGCTTAAAACAACAAAAATGTTTTGTCTCACAGTCTGGAGGCCAGAAGCCTGAGGTCAAGGTGCCTGCAGAGACTGTTCCCTTTGAAACCCACAGGGGATCCTTCCTCGGCTCTTCTAGCTTCTGGTCATTGCTGCCAGTTCTTGGTGCATCTTGGCTTAGAGCTGCACCCTTGCAATCTCTGCCTTTGTCATCCTATTGAAACCAAGCAGGGCCCTGTGGGCTCCCGGCACACAAGCCTTTCTGTGTCCCCCATTTCTTGTTTTTAGGGAATAAACTTTAGCCTCTGTGACCTTCTCTGAGTTCCAAAGGGCAGTTTCAAACAGTCGCTAATCAGGGAAGGGAGGGGATGCAGAGACTGGAGAAGGGAAATCAAGAAATAATAGTGCAGCCGTGGGCCAGGGTCCTGGTCTCTCCTCAAGGAACATAGGTAACAATATCTCTGAGTTGTTCTACAGAATTAAACCCCAACACGTGGAAGGTGTTAATGAAACATTCTTTTTTTTTTTTTTTTGGTCTTTTGTCTTTTTAGGGCTGCACCTGCGGCATATGGAGGTTCCCAGGCTAGGGGTTGAATTGGAGCTGCAGCCGCCAGCCTACACCACAGTCACAGCAACGCAGGATCCAAGCTGCATTTTTGACCTACACCACAGCTTACGGCAATGCGGGATCCCTAACCTACTGAGTGAGGCCAGGGATCGAACCCGCAACCTCATGGTTCCTAGTTGGATACGTTTCTGCTGCGCCACGACGGGAACTCCGAAACATTCTTTATTCTGGGAAGAAGACCCTCAGACCACTACTGAACACCAGCTTTGAAAACAATGCAAGCTGGCCTCTGCCCTGATCCTTATCTGCAGCCCTATTTCTCACTCCCCAAACTATGAAACCACCTCCCAATCTCTCCTAAGGGGGCACAGTCTTTGAGGCATTAGTCTGCTGTGACCCTCCTTTGCCTTGCAAAGCAATAAAGCTATTTTTTCTCCTTTGCCCAAAACTCTGTCTCTGCATTTCAATTCAGCACCGGTGAGCAGAGGCCGAGTCCTGGCAACAGTATGCCATCTCCTCATGTGTCTGTGTCATCCCATGGCCACCTTCTCAGAAGGACGCCGGTCAGATTGGAGTGGGGGACCACCTGACTCTGGTATACCTCATCTAGACTATGCACACCTGCAACTGTTAGAGCAGAAAAATCAAAGAAAAGGCAGGAGGCCGGAACACTGAGACTTCAAGCGAGTTTTATCGACTAACAGACTGGCCAGGAGCACAGAGACACAACTCAGGCTCCCTGCTGCTTAGGGAGCAGTTAGTTACATAGGAAAAGGGGTAGTTTCTATTTTTAGCATAGCGTTGTTCTTGGGCTAAGTCAGCATTCACGGGTTAGGGGGAGGCAATCTCCTTAGGACCGTGGGTAATGGTTTGGGGTCGGGGGTACTGGGAGGCTGTAAAGGAACATCCCATGACAAATGACTGTTTAACTGCTCTCCAAGGTAGCTCATTGCTGGGGAAGGGATCAGCCTTCTAGATGGTAAGTCTGATGAGAGTTTTGGTGGCATCTAGCCAAGTCGTGTCTGACTCCCCACTAAAGAGCAGCAACTTGCTGTGCAAATGGTACAGAGTCCACGTGCCTACTGCTTGCCATGAGATAGACCAATACATCGAGAGAGGAGGTGTTGGGGCAAGGAAGAGTGACTTTATTTGTAAAGCCAGCAGACCGAGAAGACGGTGGACTAGTGTCCCCAAGCACGCTCTTGTGGGGTCTGGATGCTGGTTTCTTTTACAGAGCAGAGAAAAGGAGGTGAGGAGGTGAAGCAGAAAAGGCCATAAGTTGTTGCAAATATTTCCTGACTCTGGCCAGACTCTGGAGGGGATGCAGTTCCTTTGCTCTTTCCTGTGGCTACACAGCGGGGCCTGTGAGCTTAAACAAAAGTATTGTAGCTTAACCTTCAGGCAAGGGAGGCAGGGTTCCAGGAGATGGGCCATTACGTATAAAGTTAAAGTTACAATCCCTTTAGTGATTAACTTGCAGCAAAAGCAATAGAATACAAAGGCTAAAGTGAAAGAAAGGGATCCAATGTGGAGTCAGATAAGGTCACCTGTTACACAGATAAGGTCACCTTCTGAGATACTGAGAGTATCAACTTCAACATATCTTTTTATTTTGGAGGGAAGGACAGGACATTATTCTTAACTTCTTCTGCCATCAATTATTGTTTTGGGAGTTCCCATGGTGTCTCAGTGGTAACGAACCGAACTAGTACCCATGGAGGATGTGGATTCGATCTTTGGCCCCGATCGATGGGTTGAGGATCCAGCATTGCCATGAGCTGTGGTATAGGTCACAGACGTTGTTTGGATCCTGAGTTGCTGTGGCTGTGGTGTAGGCTGGCAGCTGGAGCTCCGATTCGACCCCTAGCCTGGGAACTTCCATATGCCGTGGGTGCAGCCCTTGAAAAAAAAAAAAAGATTAAAAAAAGTTATTTTTATTGGCAACAAAATATTCTATGTTGTGGGCATACAGAGGTCCAGGAGTCAGTCTTGCTTTACACTGAATAGTGCAACCTGTGCCCTGTGCTTGTCCAGCCCTGGACAGTGAGTGACACAGGCCATTGTGGACAACATCGATGCTGGTTGAATCACCAGAGCTTCCCCCGCTGCCCCCTGCCTCCAACTGACGAAGAACAGCGGACTCAGTTTCTTCCAAAACCCTTTTAACGCAAAGGCAAGAACCAAAAGGCACACCTGGTGGAACCCGGCCTCAGTGGAGCAGAATTGCCCCCATGCAGTTCCAGCTCATCCAGATGTAACCATATTTTGGACCGTACCCAGCGACACTCGGTGATTCATCGGCTCATCAGCTTCTTAGCTGAATCCAACAATCATTTAATTCAACTTGCTCTCTGAGTGTAGGCGAAAAATTTCCAGCCCCAATTCCTTAGGATGTCACTAGTTATCTCAAAGCCTGTTGCAACAGACTAAAAGGAAGATATGTTTGTTTGTTTTATTTTTTATCTATTTGCTTTTTTTTTTGCCATGTCAGTGGCATATGGACGTTCTCACCCAAGGCATTGCAGTGGAAACACTGGGGGTCCTTAACCTGCTGCGCAGGACTCTGTGTTTGTTTTAAATCCCAGGCTCTCCCCTCTCTGAGGGTGGAAGCTTCGGAAGCCTGGCTAGATGAACACTCAAAGCAATAGTAGTGGACGTGTTATCTTTTAGGGGTGCAAAGGGGCTTTCCTTGTATGTTGTCCCACTGGATTCTCCAAATAATCCAGCTCCATGGGGCAGAAGCATTGTTATGTGAGGCTCTGAGGCACCTTGACTAGCCTAAACCCGCTTAGCTTAAAACCACCACCGCATGGGAAGCTCACCCTGTAGACATAATCTTATGTAATCTTCCCCCAAACCTGGGAGGGAAGTGCCATGCACTTCCCCCTTCCAGAGATGAACCAAAACCTTAGAAAACATGCTGCCTTGGCAAGCTCATGGAGCTAATGAGCGCCAGTGCTGGACTTGATGCCCTGTGGCCTGATCTCTGGTGACATTGGTGACCACTAGTCTGCTCTGTGTGGGGCCAAGACAGGCCAGGACATCCTTGCTGGCTCTTGACTCTTTTATCCCCCATGAACTTATTTGGTTTCAACAGTGGGAGTCTATCTCCATTTTTTTTTTTTTCTTTTTAGGGCTGCACCTGAGGCATATGGAAGTTCCCAGGCTAGGGGTCAAATCAGAGCTGCAGCTGCCAGCCTATGCCACAGCCACAGCAATGCCAGATCCGAGCCTTGTCTGCAACCTATACCACAGCTCACAGAAATGCTGGATCCTTAACCCACTGGAGCAAAGCCAGGGATCAAAACTGCATCCTCATGGATACTGGTTGGATTCATTTCCTCTGTGCTACAATGGGAATTCCTTTATCTACATTTTAAACTTTTAAAGATAACATATGCCTTTGGGGGCCTTGTCTCTTATTCTGTTATGTATGATGGGCAAGGACTTTGCAGGGCAGGCCTGCTGGAAATGGGGATATTAAATATTTTCCAGGTCAAGGGGCTAAGTGTCTGGTCACATGATGGACAGAAATCTTTACTGGAGGCTCATGGGTCCCCAGAGTGTTCACAGAGAGTCTTTAGGGGATGCAGGTATGAGCACTTTCATGAGCGTACACATTTCTCTGGGAGTTAGCCCATGTCACTTCTCAGGAGAATCTGTAAGGTCCTTATGACCCAGAGATAAACCCAAACCAAAAACAATGTATACTGCCGCATACTTGTATGGCTGGCTTTCTGGAAACCACCGTGGTTTTCTGTTAAGAAAAGTCTCTTGCATTTGAAAATGGCAGCAGACAGAGTACTTAAAAGAGAGCCCCAACCCGTATGCTCAGCAGGCGCTTAATAAGCATAGGATGGGGAAGAGGATGCTTTGCAGAGAAACCTCTGGCCACTGGTCTGAGACGGAAACCTAGGGTGCTCATTATCCAAATGCCATCATCGGCTCCTGGGGTTCTACCTTCTGAACAGCCCAGGACCCCTGCCCTTCTCCCTGTTTTCCTCTGCGGTCTCACTCTAATCCCACCTCCCTGCTCCTTGAGGTCCCTCAGGGGTTTCCTGATGCCCTCAGAATGCATCCAAGCTCCTGGCTATGGCTGCAAAGCTGAAAACACCTGCCCAGTCCCCTAGGTTCTCTTCCAACTTCAAGCCACTTCGGCCACACTGCCTCTGCCCTTGAACCTCCAGCTTGCTCCTTCCTCGAGCCTCCGTGTTGGCTAGGATCTTCTGGCCAACACAGAGGCCACATCTTTGCAGGGTCGCATCCTTCTCATCAGCCAGGTCTCTGGAAGATGCTGCCACTTCAGAGAAGCCTTCACGCCAAGCAGCCTATTCTAGTGGAACATGCGTTTGCATTCCTTCCCTCCCCTTCCCACCATTAAACAATGATCTCCTTCACCTACTTACTGATCATCCGCCTGGCTTGTGGGCGACAGCTCCACTGGCTAGTGTCTGAAACTCAGATTCTCAAAAAGTACGTGTTGAGAAGGAAGGGACAGGCAGGTGGAAAGACAGGTGGGCAGACAGGGTTCTCAGTAAAACCGATGGTCGCTACGTCCCAGCTTCCTCAAGGGAACCCTGGGGTAACCTACCTGTCGGAATGTTACAGGGTCTGACAGCTTCCTCCGAGGCACGGGAGGCTCATTTTCACCCCGCTTAGTAGTGAATTATGTTACCTGCTGGTGAGGGCAACGCCACCAGGCCCAGTAATTAGTTCCCTGATTATTCACAATTGGAGTGATCGTGGCTAACGGATGGTGTGCGCCACAAAAACCTGTAGGAAAGCCAGGCCATTTGGCAGCTACCGCGTTCCCAAGAAGGCAGATCAATTTCCCTTTGATTTGTTTAAAAATAACAAATAAACAATGCAGAGCCGCTTGCAAGGTTTGGGTTCCACCTTTTCGGAAATTTGGGGAAGGGAGGCGGCTTGAAATTGCCAGTTGGGAGGAAGACAGGCAGAGCACGTTCATGGGCTCAATCGTATTCCCCTATAATCATCGTTAATAACTGTATTTTTCTACTACTAAACAATTCTGTTATTTTAAAGCTTCTAGTTAGAGAGCTGCCTAAATGACACTCAGGGGCTAGTCACGGGCAAGATGCCTCCTGAAATGCAGCAATGAAGTCCATGCTTTTTCCCCACTTTGTTCTGATCTTATCCCAAGCTGACCAGTGATCCACTGATGCTCCTGGAGAGAGATACTGGGCAGATGAGATTTTTTTTTTAAGAAGCCCAGAAACACACATTTTTCCTCCTGGAATACAAAGGGAACCAGTATTTCCTGCAGGATCATGAATTTAAAAGGCTCCTCTGCCTCAATTCACTCTTATTTAATCTGGGCTCTTCCCTGATCTACGCTACTCCCCAAATATCTAAATATGTTCTGTTTCCAGCTAAATCCTTCGACGACTTCCCACTGCCGTTAGGAGGTGCCTAAACCACTCAGGTGCCTGGCATGGCCATATCAGCCTGTCCCCTACCTTCTGACTTGTCTGCCAGCTACACCCCCAGCCCCCTTTCCTTCATCCCAATATAGTGAATTATTATGCACACATAGCAGAGTGTCAAAATTATGGAGTCTGGGAGGCTAGTTCTAATTCTAGGTCCACTGTGTATCAGCTGTGTGACCTCGGGCAAGTCATTTGACCTGTCTGGGCCACAGGTGCCATGTCTATAACATGGTGATAAAGAAGCATTTGCCTCCTAAGGTGACTGTGAGTATGAAATGCATTAATGACTCTATAGGGCTTCCAACACTGGTTGGTGGACGCTGCGTGTCCAGAAGAGGTAAGTTGGGAGTGTGACCCTCTTCTGTGCTGGTTTCTCTTTGCACAGGCTCTTTCCTTTGTCTGGGTCTCCTTTTCTGCCCCAATCCCATGTTCCCTTGTTTGACTCCTCTTTCAGTTTTCTCTTTAGACATTTCTCCTTCCTGGACTCCTTCCAGGTCCCATATCTGTGGGTTCCATGCCTTTTTCTGGATCCAAGAGCACCCTCAACTTCCTCCATCACAGATGTTATCCCCAGTGTATAATTTAATTAAAATTTTTTTTCAAAATAATTTCAGGTTCACGTGCTGCTGTAAGAAATTATACGCAGTGACCCCATGGGTGCTTTACGCGAACTGTGGTCCATGCAGACTAGGATATCAACCTTGGTACAGTTCAAGATACACAGTCCCATCATCACAAGCATCCTTCCCATGGCATTTTTACAGCCACGATCACTTCCCTCCAGCTTTCCTCTCCAAGAGCTGAGATCCAAAAGCATATTGCTAAGATCACTGTTAAAGAGCACGCTGCTTATTTTATTTTTCTGAGAGTTTTACGGTTTCATGTCTTTTTTTTTCCCCTCTGTGATGATTTTTGTCTTTACTTGATATCTTTTTCTTTTTACTTTTTAGGGCTGCACCTGTGGCTTATGGAAGTTCCCAGGCTGGGGGTTGAATTGGAGCTGCAGCTGCCAGTCTACACCACAGCCACAGCACTGTGGGATCTGAGCCACATCTGTGACCTACATTACAGCTCATGGCAACATCAGATACTTTAACCCACTGAGTGAGGCCAGGGATTGAATCTGTGTCCTCATGGATACTAGTCGGGTTCATTACCACTGAACCGTGACAGGAACTCCTGGTTTCAGGTCTTATATTTATGAGTTTAATCTATTTTGAGTTTATTTTTTTTGTATATGGTGTCAGAAAGAGGTCCAGTTTGATTCTTTTGCATGTAGCTATGCAGTTTTCCCAAACTATCTATTGAGAGTTGGCCTTCCCCCGCATCGTGTAGTCTGCCTCTTTTGTTGTAGATTAATTTAACTTGTAAGTGCAGCTTTATTTCTGGGCTCTCTATTCTGTTCCATTGATCTGTATGTTTTGGGGTAAGCACCATACTGTTTGGATGGCTGTAGCTCTGTAGTACAGTTTGAAATCAGGGCATGTGGTACTTCCAGTTTTGTTCTTCTCTCTCAATATTGTTTTGTGTTTCCACACAAATTTGAAGATGATTTGTTTGAAAAATGATTTGTGTGAAAAATGTCTTTCATATTTTGTTAGAGATTGCATTGAATCTATAGATTGCCTTGGGTAGTATAGTCATCCTAAGAATATTAATTCTCTCCAAACACGAGCATAGTGTATCTTTCCATTTATTTGAATCATCTTTAATTTCTTTGATCAATATCTTATACTTTTCAGAGTAAAGTCTTTTACTTCCTTGGTTAAATTTATTCCTAGGTATTCTATTCTTTGATGCAATTGTAAATGGGATTATTTCCTTAATTTCTGATTGTCAGTTATTAGTATATTTCTATGAAACCGACTCCTGTGTATTATTTTTGTATTCTGCAACTTCACTGACATCATTTAATAGTTCTAACAGTTTTTTGGTAGCACCTTCAGGATTTTTTTTTTTTTTTTTGTCTTTTTGCTATTTCTTGGGCCGCTCCTGCGGCATATGGAAGTTCCCAGGCTAGGGGTCGAATCGGAGCTGTAGCCACTAGCCTACGCCAGAGCCACAGCAACGCAGGATCCGAGCCACGTCTGCGACCTACACCACAGCTCACGGCAACACCGGATTGTTAACCCACTGAGCAAGGGCAGGGATCAAACCCGCAACCTCATGGTTCCTAGTCGGATTCATTAACCACTGCGCCACGACGGGAACTCCCAGGATTTTCTATATGTATAGTACTATGTTATCTACAAACAGTGACTGTGTTACTTCTTCTTTTCCAATTCATATTCCTTTTATTTCTTTTTCTTCTCTGATTGCTGTTGCTAGGACTTCCAGTACTACGTTGAATAAAGGTAATGCAAGTGGACATCCTTATCTTGCCCTTGATCTTAGAGGAAAAACTTTCCACTTTTCACAATGAGTGTGATCTTTAGGCTTGTTATATATGGCCTTTATTATGTTATGGCCATATTAGAGGCTATGTTCCCTCTATATCCATTTTGTTGAGAGTTTTTATCGTAAATGGATGTTGAATTTTGTGAAAAGCTTTGTCTGAGAGTTCTCTGGTGGCTTGGAAGTTAAGGATTCGGCATCTTCAATGCTATAGCTTGGGTTCAATCCCTGGCCCGGGAATTTCCACAAGCTGTGGGCATGGCTAAAATAAAAAGCTTTGTCTGCATCTACTGAGATGATCATGTGATTTTTATTTTCAGTTTGTTAAGGTGATGTATCACATTGATTTGCAAATATTGAACCTCCTTGCATCCCTGGGATAAATCCCACTTGATCATGGTGTATGATCCTTTTACTGTGTTGTTGATTGCTTATTTCTGCTTTGTTTAGTTTTTTCCCTAAGGTTATATATGTCTTGTTAATTCATTTCAAAGATATTCCTCTGTCTTTTCATTTTTCCAATTCTCTGTGTTTATTTTTTGTGTTAGGAAGTCAGTTACATTTCTCAGTCTGAAGAAGTGACCTTATGTGGGAAATGGCTTATGGGGCCCAGGAAAATGCTCCCCTCTGGTCATCAGAGCTATGTGCTTTAGTGGTGTCCCATAGATGGGCTGCTTGTGCCCCGTGGGCACCCAGGTGGGCAGGACAGGCCCCTGGCCAAGTTGGCTGTGAGGCTGTGCCCCATGCAATGACTCTGGGCCCACTGGAGGAGCAAGTTGGCCTCCTACATGGCTGGCAGTGTGGCCTAGGGGAGCATAGGTCTGCTGCTGACCCACAGGTGGGCATGGCCAGGTCCCTGGGTGGCTGTCTGTGCAGCCTGGGGCACTCAGCGCTGCTGCTGGTCCACTGGTAGGTGGGGCTGGGTCTCCATCCCTAATTCACTAAAGGGAATGTTTTTAAACAGTGCTTGCAGGGCCAATGTTATCACAGCAGAATGAGCTCCCCCAAATGGCTGCCCCAGTGTCTATTCTATGTCCCCAGGGGCAGTCCCAGTGCTTCCAGCCTCTCTAGGAGGTTCTCCAAGATGGGTAAGTGGGCCTGACCCAGGCTCCTTTAAAACTACTGCCTCTGCACTGGAACTCAGAGCAAGTGGGAGTCTGTTTCCCACAGCCCTCCAGCTCTCCCAAACATAAGCCTTATCGGTTCTCAAAGCCAGACATTCTGGAGGCTCCCCTTCCTGGTGCAGGACCTCCTGGGCTGGGGAGCCCAGTGTGGGGCTTGGTCCTCTCACTCCTTGGGGAGAACCTCTAGAGCTGTGATATTTCCCCCGTTTGTGGGTTGCTAATCTGGGGGTGTGGGTCTGACCGTATCACGTGTCTACCCCTCCTGTTCATCTCATTGCACTTCCTTCTTTACATCTTCAGGGGTGGAAAAATCTTTTCCAGTCACTCTCATGGGTAGTTGCTCCATAAATAGTTGCAATTTGGTGTGTCCCTGTTAGGAAGTGAGTTCTGTGCCCTCCTGCTCTGCTATCCTGGCCACCAGCTTCCATCTCCAGTGTATCGGCTGCCTGTTCACATACGTGCTGTCTTACCTACTCTCTCAGAGTTTCTCCACCTCAGTACTATTGACGTTTTGGGCCAGATCGTTCTGTGTTTCAGGGGCTCTCTTGTGCATCTTGGGATGTTTAGCAGCATCCCTGGACTCTACCCAGTAGAGGCTAGCAGCAGCCTTCCTCCTCCATCTCAGTTGTGACAACCGGAAATGTCTCTAAAGGTTGCCAAGTGTCCCAGGCGGAGGCAGCTGTAAAATCAACCCTGGTTGAAAGCACTTCAACTAGACTATAAGCTCTGGGAGGATGGGATGTGTGTCTGCCTTTCTCATCCTAAGCCTGCAGCACCTAGAAAAACTTCTAGTACTGATTTGGTCCTTCATAAATGTTTGCTGAATGGCTGAATAACAGCTCCAGGCTGAGTGGCAAAGCATGTCCCAAATAAAATCAGAAGACCTGCATTCTTATTCTGAACGTGCCAGTATCTTGTTGCATGACTCAAAGCAATCCCTCCTCTACATTCTGCGTCTGGTTCTCTGAAAATGACACAGAGGAGTGAGCTTGCTCCTCGGAGGGAGGTTGAGGGGATTGTTGTCAGATCACCTGGCAGTGGGTTAGACATGCAAATCCTCCTCCTCCCCAGACCCAGGAAACTGACATCTCTGGGTGGGTGAAGCCCTGACACTTAGGTTTTAACAAACCCTCCAGGGGCTTCTGATTCATGCTTCAGCAGTTCTTACTCCTGGCTGATTTTAGGATTTTCCTAGAACTCTTTTGAAAGCTATGACGCCTGGGATGCTAGATTCCCCCAGCCCAATTTCGTGAGCAGCTCTGGTATTGGGGCTGTTGGCGTTTTCCCACCTGCCTCAGGTGATGTCGAGGCACAGCCAGGGCTGCTCTACCACTGTGTGCTTCCCATCTTGCATTAACTCTTTCAGTCCACCAGAGGGCCATTCACAGCACCAAGAAGAGGCAGGGTAATCATTTCTGGGCAGAGGCACTGGAGACAGGGACCCACAAATACGCAGGTAGAAGTGTCTGAGACCTTCCTCCCCAGAACTACTCGGGAAAATATCCAGATTAAGAAGCACTATAAGTGCCTCCCTCATGCTCTTTGCAGCATCCTGGGACAGCAAAGTGGGACCAGCAAACCCTAACCAGGACTGTCCACTTGACTACAGGCTTTTTTTTTGTTTTTGTTTTTCATTTGAGGGCTGCACCTGTGGCATATGGAAGTTTCCAGGCTAGGGGTTGAATCAGAGCTGCAGGTGCTGGGCTACGCCACAGACACAGCCACAGTCACAGGTGCAACACCAGATCTGAGCTGCCTCTGTGACCTACACTGCAGCTCACAGCAATTCTGGATCCTCAACCCACCGAGCAAGGCCAGGGACTGAACCCACCTCCTTAGGGATACTCGTCGGGTTCTTAACCCATTGAGGCACAACAGGAACTCCATCTACTTGACTACAGGTTTTAAAATTCATGTCAATAATCTTCCCACAAAAGTTGTTTTGGAAAACTTCCATGTGTCTGAGTCCATGAACGCGTCTTACTTCGGAAGGTCGCTGCAGGTTAGAGAACAGAGTGGTGTATGTGAGGGCAGCCACACCCGTGTGCTTCCGAGTAAGCCACGTCCCTCTCTGGACCTCAGCTCTTAGCTGGGGACAATGCAACTCATGGTCTGGGGCATGATGGGGTCAACAAGGTGAACAGGTGAAGCACTGGCATGAGAAGAGCTGCTCGGAAACTCAGTGGTTCTCAAAGGGTGGCCCAGACCAGCAGCAGCCCTTGGAAACTAGTTAGAAATGCAAATTCTCAGATCTACTGAATTAGAAACTCTGGGGGTAAGGCCAATGACTTCCCCTTTCTGACTGTCAATTTCTTCATCTGTGCAACTAGAATCACAGCAGTACCTCTATCTCAGAGATCCAGAGCAAGGATTAAATGAGGAATGCATGTAAACTTAGCACAGGGCCTGGCATACAGTAAGAGCTCAATAATTGGTAGTTATTGTTGCTATTACAATTATTATAACCTTCAAAGACCCCTGCTCCATGCAAGCCTCGAAAAGAAGCTTGTGCTAAAAATCTGCAAAAATACCTCTTGTAGAACTTTGCAAAATACCCTATTTGGGCTCACGATGTGCCCTGTGGAATACAATATACCGAACAGGACTTACGGTGTACAAATGTGCCATGCTAAAACGTCAGCCAGCTTTATAACTCATTCTGAGAGAGGCCATCACTCAGAGCAATATAGCTATTTATTGTAGGGTCCCATTATGGGCTGTGATCTATTTAAGTCTATCCAGCTGTCGGAAAGACCAGCTTTCATGCCACCAATCAGGAAGAGGAAGACGGGCTTGGGGCAGGGGAAAAAAATAGCAGACAGGACTTGACAAATATTCCGCTCATGGCTAGAGGAAATGTAAAAGATGCTGAGGGAAGGAAACAGAATCAGCTCTGAGTGGCCTGAGTGCAGCTCTGAGTGCAGTGTGGCAGAGAAATTTCTAGATGGATCAGCAAAGGCAAAGGAGTGTCTGATGCTTGTGGGTACCTTGATGGGGAGATGGCAGAATGAGCTGAATTTTTTTTTTTTTTTTTTTTTTTGGCTATGCAGCATGTGGAAGTTCCCCGGCCAGGGATCCATCCCGTGCCACAGCAGTCCCCAGAGCCACTGCAGTGACAACGCCAAGATCCTTAACCTGCTGTGCTGAAAGGAACTCCGTGAGCTGAATTTTTAAGGTGGGGAAGAGGAAGGTTGGGTTGAAATTTACCTCCCACACTGCAAGTTTCAATAATCAGGGTGAAAAGTGGAGAATCACTCAGCTAGAGGGGGTTCACCTTCAGCGAAAGTGAGATTTACTTCCTTTTTTTTTTTTTTTTCGTTTTAGGGCCACACCCAATGCATATGAAGTTGCCAGGCTAGGGGTTGAATCAGAGCTGTAGCCACCAGCCTACACTGCAGCCACAATGCGAGATCCTTAACCCACTGAGGAAGGCCAGGGATCGAACCTGCATCCTCATGGATCCTAGTTGGGTTTGTTATTGCTGAGACATGACGGGAACTCCTTCCCTTCCTTTTTGTCTCTTGCAAAGGAATTGCTCTTCCTCAGACTGCCTGAGTCTCTCCCACTGGCACTGACCACCTAAAGGTCCCCCTCCCTGAGTGTTTAACTGATCATTAGCTAAAAAGAAATCACCACGACAGTGTGTCCATCTGTAGTGAGCAAGGCATGAGGACACAAACGCATACAACTTAGTAGTAAAAAAATATATATATACATATAATGCAATTAAAAATGGGAGAAGGACCTGAATAGACATTTTCCCTAAGAAGATATTCAAAACAGCCAGCAGGTAGAGGGAAAGACACTCAGCATCATGAATGATCAGGGAGATGCACGTCAGAGCCACAGTGAGGTATCATTTCACACGATTTAGGATGGTCATCACTAGAAAGACAGGAGATGAGTGCTGCCGAGAAAAGACAAGTGCTGCTGGACAAAAGAGAATTCTTGCATATTTCTGGTGAAAATATAAATTGGTAAATCACTATGGAAAACAGTACGGGCATTCTTAAAAAAAAAGGTAAAAATAAAGCTATCATATGATCCAGGAATTCCACTTTTCGATAAATATCCAAAAGGGGAAAAAAAAATAGCTTTTTAGGGCTGCACCTGCAGCACATGGGAGTTCCCAGGCTAGGAGTTGAACTGGAGCTATAGCTGCCGGCCTACGCCACAGCCACAGCCACAGCCATACTGGATCCAAGCTGCATCTTCAACCTATACCGCAGCTCAGCTCAAGGCTAGATCGCTGACCCACTGAGCAAGGTCAGGGATCAAACCTGCATCCTCATGGATACTAGTTGGATTCGTTTCTGCTGTGCCACAATGGGAACTCCGAAATCAGAATCTTTAAGAGATACCTGCACCCCCGTCTTCACTGCAGTGTCATTCACAATAGTCAAGACATGGAGACAACCTTACCATGGATAGATCAATGGATAAAAGAAAATGTGGTGTGTATACACAATGGAATATTATTCTGCCATAAAAAGAAATACATAGAACTTCCATATGACCCTGCAATCCCACTCTTGGGCATCTATCTGGACAAAACTCTACTTAAAAGAGACACATGCACCCACATGTTCATTGCAGCACTATTCACAATAGCCAGGACATGGAAACAACCCAAATGTCCATCAACAGATGATTGGATTCAGAAGATGTGGTATATATACACAATGGAATACTACTCAGCCATAAAAAAGAATGACATCATGCCATTTGCAGCAACATGGATGGAACTAGAGAATCTCATACTGAGTGAAAAGAGCCAGAAAGACAAAGACAAATACCATATGATATCACTTATAACTGGAATCTAATATCCAGCACAAATGAACATCTCCTCAGAAAAGAAAATCATGGACTTGGAGAAGAGACTTGTGGCTGCCTGATGGGAGGGGGAGGGAGTGGGAGGGATCGGGAGCTTGGGCTTATCAGACGCAACTTAGAATAGATTTACAAGGAGATCCTGCTGAGTAGCATTGAGAACTTTGTCTAGATACTCATGTTGCAACAGAACAAAGGGTGGGGAAAAAATGTAATTGTAATGTATACATGTAAGTATAACTTGATCCCCTTGCTGTACAGTGGGAAAATAAAATAAAAAAAAAATAAAGTAATCTTGTCATTTGCGATGACATGGATGAAACTCAAGGGCATTATATTACATGAAATAAGTCAGAGAAAGACAAATACTGAATGATTTCACTTATATGTGGAATCTAAAGTAATTGAAGTGGAAGAAACAGAGGGCAGATTGGTGGTTGCCAAAGGTGAGATGGAATGAAGAGAGTCCAAAGGTACAATCTTCCAGTTACATAACAAATAAATTCTGAGGATGCAGTACACAGCACGGTGGCTGTGGTTCACAATACTATAGTGTGTGTTTGCAAGTTACTGAGCAGATCTTAAACGTTCTCCTCACATGCATATGCAAACACACACACGCAGATACGTGTTTTTCTGAACTCTTTGCAAGTAAATTGTATCTATCATGATACTTCAACCCTAATATCTCAGCATGCATGTCCTAAGAGAAATATACTCTCCTTGAATTCTGTTCCTTTCCCCCTAGCTTTGTTGAGATGTAATTGACATATAGCATTGTATTATATGGACAGAGATAGGCAGGGGGAGAGAAGAGGGAGAAAGGGAAGAAATTGCAAGGTGGCAACAATTTTAAATTTAAGGTACAGGATATGCCGTTGGAAACTGTACCGTTCCTTCGGCCTTCCTCTGGAGCCAGACTTCTTGGGTTCAAATCTCCACTCTTCAACTTACTAGCAATGACCCCCAGCAAATTATAGAAACATTCTGTGACTCAGTGTCACCATCTTGGAAATTATCATAGTACCTACCTCACGCGGGTTTTGTGAGGATGAAATAAGTTAACGTTCTTGTAATCATTCCTTGAATGGATTAAGTGATCAATAACTGTTAGCCCTAAGGTTATCTGTTTGTGATAGGCAGATGGATAGATAACACGCATACCGCATAGATGCATGGATGGATGGGTGGATGGATGGATGAGTGGAGATATATACATGCATACATGGATAAAAATTTTGCAAACAAATATGTAAAGTATATAAGGCCCACACCTGGATTCCAGCATGCCATCAGCTGGAAGACTTTGTTTTCCCCTCAGAAGGGTGCCTGGACCCTGGTGGGTCCTGGCAGAGCACAGAATGGCAGTAACTGAGACTCAGGGTAGAGGTGCCCTCTGCTTCCCTTCTGTCTGCTTCTCACTCAGGGGGCCACCTCCCTCCAAAGTCAATTTCAGTGCCATCTCACTCTAAGCGGTGCCCTTGGGGATATGGGAGTCCTGTTCGGCCAAGGACGGAGTCTCCTTAATGGGACTGCATGTAGAGTAGGCCCCACTACCTGGACTGCATTTTAAACACATTCCGCGCCATTAGGCAGCGCTCATCATGCAGCGGATTGATGGCCGCCTTGCAGGGTCCTCCAGCCCCAAGCCAAGCTCAGCCGGTCTGGCTGAGGCATCCTGCCAAGAACCTCCAGCCTGATGCAGCCACTCTTAGGTCACTGTGCACCAAGAGGATGACCCAAGGAGGAGAAAACTGCCTGGTGTCCACAGCGAGCTGGTTGTGAATCCAGATTAGAGAGCCAAGCCGTGAAGGCCCTTGCTGCTCCTTGGAAGCCGAATGGAGTTTGCTAGCAATACTAATATGTGATTTCTTTTCCACGTGCCTTTATCCAGCAGCTCAAACGCTGCAGCCGCTCTGATCTGACCTTCTTCCCATTTCTCCTAAACCCCTGCAGCCTTCCTTACTTGGGATCCTTACCCATGCAAATCCTTTCTGGACATTCTTTCCCCTTCTCACTGAACGGGTCACCTCCTCAGAGAAGCCCTCCTGGATCATACAATAGCCAAGGTTGCTTTTGATCATTCTTGATCTTGAGACTGTTTTTTCCTTTCCCTGTGCCTCACCTTCCTCATTTATCAACAAGGATAACGATCCTACCGCACATTCTATCTGGTCAGCCTTCACTTTCCTCTGTGCTTCCTGGGACTGGTCAGTGTTTTGCCTCTGTCCTCCAGCTGGATTCAGTCAGTGAGAGGCAGGTGGGGAGGCCATCTGGCAATTTATTCAGGCAGCTCTCTGCCTGCAAAGTGGCGTCTCTGTTCCCTCCCCAGGCTCCTGATGAGCAGCCATGTGCTAAGTTCTAGGAACTGCTCCCCACTGGGGTCCTTCAGCACCAAGGGGGTCACAGCTCCCCGGCTGCCTTCCTTACCATCCTGGTTGGCCTTTCTTTCTTTCTTTCTTAGGGCCACACCTGCAGCATGTGAAAGGTCCCAGGCCACAGGTCAAATCGGAGCCACAGCCGCCAGCCTACACAACAGCCACAGCAATGCAGAATCTGAGCCAAGTCTGCGACCCACATCACAGTTCACGGCAATGCCAGATCCTTAAACCACCAATCGAGGCCAGGGATCGATCCCGCCTCCTTGCGGATGCTAGACCGGTTCATAGCCCACTGAGCCACAATAGGAACTCCCTGGTTGGCTTTCTTTAGCCCCATCCACACCTCTGTAACTATCCCTTCATTGCACTCAAGTCAGTTGCCCTTTGGAATATGGCATCTGCTTCCTGCCAGAATTCTGCCTGTGCTATAACAGCAACAACCTCACAGGATTGTTGTGAGAATTAAATTAGCTCCAGTGCAGAACGTGTCATTAGTGCAAAGATTATTCTTTGCCATTATTATCATTATTACTAGCTATTGTTTCCTTTCCCCACACTTACCATATTTTACACTTATTTGTAAGCTAATTGTTCACCTCTTTTCTCTGCAGGTTTAGGAGCCCATATCTGGGTCTGTTTGTTCAATCTTTATGACCCAGGGCCTGGTGTGCAGTAGACCTCAAAATACACAGGATGAATGGATGAAGACAGGGTTCCACTTTCAAAGCATTTTGATGTGTTATATCAAATTGTGTGAAATCACTGATAGTGCAACATTTATGTCTTATGAAAGCAGCAATTTAATCCAGTTTTTAGCTACTACCTTATCCCCTTTGATTCTGGGTGGCGAGCAAAATGAAGAATATAATCACCATGTTATAAACCACGAAGTAAGAGAAGAACCAAGGCAGAAGTAGAGGAACACGAACCCACCCCATGCCTGGGCTGTTGGGCGTTCAAATGACACGATTTAACGTAACTTTCGCCATGACTCTCATCACAACATCATTTTGCCGTGGTTCACAGAGGCAGAGGCTGGGGGACAGCAGGGAGAGGACTCACCTGCAGTCCTGAAACTGGGCGGGGTAGAACTAGAATCCAGTCCTAGCGGGTTTGACTCTCACGTCTGTGCTTTTCCCATGCAGCGACGGCCCCATTGTGTATCCTGGAGAAATCTACACGTGTGCACATATGCAAACATACCAGGTTATAAGAGTAAAATCAAAGGTATTAATCCCAGGGTCTGCGAGTGGGAGTAAGGCCAAATAAACTGGAGTGTTTAAACACTGCAATAGTCGATGGCAGTCAAACTGAATGAACTAGAGGTATTCATATCACCTTTGACATGGAGGAAAAAGCAAAGTGTGGCTGAAAATAATAAAATGCCAAAGATATATTGCATAGCACCATTGTACATCAAGGTTCAAAAATGTATCAAACATTACCGTGTATCATTAGGACACAAACATGTAATAGAAATGTTCAGGAAGTTCCCATTGTGGCTCAGCAGTAATGCACCTGACTAGTATCCATGAGGATGCAGGTTCGATCCCTGGCCTCGCTCAGTGGGTTAAGGATCCAGCGTTGCTGTGAGCTGTGGTATAGGTCACAGATGTGGCTTGGATCTGTGTTGCTGTGGCTGTGGTGTAGGCCAGAAGCTATAGCTCTGACTTGACCCCTCGCCTGGTAATTGCCATATGCTGCAGGTGTGGTCCTATAAAGCAAAAAACAAAACAAAACAAAACAAAAAACAAAAAAAATAACGGGTCAAATTCAAAGGATTCACATATAAGTGATATCATATGATTCCTTGTCTGACTTCACTTAGTATAATCATCTCTAGGTCCATCCATGCTGTGGCAAATGGCTTTATTTAGTTCTTTTTAAATATCTGAGTAATATTCCACCACATCTTCTTTATCCACTCAGCTGCCCAAGGACGTTTAAGTTGTACAAAGTGATACAAAGGACCTTATTTACAAAACAAAAATAGACTTACAGATACAGAAAACAAACTTAGGTTTACCAATGAGAAAGAGAGGGGAGAGATGAATTAGGAGGACGGGAATAATAGATACTGGATAGACACTACTATATATAAAATAATTAGCAAGCATCCACCGTACAGCACAGGGTACTATACTCAATATCTTGTCATAATCCACAATTGCAAAGAATCTGAAAAAGCATAACTGAATCACTTTGCTGTACACCTGAAACTAACATAACATTGCAAATCAACTATTCTTCAGTTTTTAAAAATTTAGGGGCTGGAGTTCCCTGGCAGCTCAGCAGGTTAAGGATCTGGCATTGTCACTGCTGTGGCTCAGGTTCTGTCCCTGGCCTGAGAACTTCCACATGCTGAGGCACAGCCAAAAAAAACAGTAATTAAAGAGATCATAGGCACCAAATTCCCAGTGTGGTCAAAGAGATGGAAACGATGCTGTGGAGAATAACCTGGAGTTTCATGGCTGCTGTGATGTTTTCCTTAAGCTAGATGAGTGTTTATTACGTTGTTTTATACTTTTCTTTCCTAAAGGAAATACTTCATTTATAAAAAGATGGTACTTTGCTTAAGATAAACAGGAAGGCTATGGATGCAGCTGGACAAGTATTAGCTGCCTCTTAACTCCCAGTCCATTGTTCCTTCCAATGGACCAAGCTGTCCAAAAAGTGGGTCATCACCACATCGTGCAACATGGGGAAAAGGTGAAATGCCATGTTAAGTAAACCTTATCTTTCCCTCCTTCCTTCCCTGACCACTGTCCTACCATCACCCTTGATGCCATCCTTCAAGTTGTCCAGGTGGCCCCCATGTTCCAGAGTACAGTTTGCTTTCTATACGGCTTCCATGCAAGAAAGAGGAGCTTCCCTTCACAGACGGAATCAGAAAAATCACCAAAAGTCCAGGGAAAAGTAAACATCTCATCCAGTAGCTGGACTGGCATCACTTTTGTTTGCCTGCCCAATGCCCTTCTGTGCCAGCAGAGACTCTTTCTTATAATAGAATCAGAAGTTGGTGGTCACTCATGCTCCTAGCCTACAGATGGTATGGCCAGTGACCCAGTCTCCATAAAGAGGATGTCTGCTGAGGGGTTTCTGGAAAATATACCCCCTGTCAGTAATAAAGGTGGAGATGCATGGAGAAGGCCTTTTCCTCTCTTTCTGCTTTGTATATTGTCAGGTGAGGATGTGATGTTTGGAGCTGTGGCAGCCAACTTGGGGCTATGAGGAAAGGGCCAAAGAATCATTGAGAAGCTATTGTGGAGCTGCTGAGTCGGTGCTGGAATCAACTTTCTCTTGATTGCTTCATAAGTACAAAAAAATGGATATGGTTAATACACTTTTGTTCCAGAGTTCTATTAGTAGCAAACCAAAGCACAACATCTGACTGTTCTACAGAAAGGAAGATAAGCAGGCCTTCGGTGCAAAGCATCTGAATCCAGGCCCTTTGATGTGATCTGCTAAAAATCATAAATAGAAGCTCATACTCCTCTGTTTAGACCCTGCAATGACCCTTACCAGCTCTTTGGATGAGGATCAAAACCCTTAACAAAACCTCCCAGGCCAGCCTGAGTTGGAGCTTGCCTGTTTCTGGCCTCATTGTGAGCCACTCTCTCTGTATGACTCACAGTGCTCTAGTCACACTAGTTTTGTTATTCTGTTTCATTTTGCTTCTCCAGTTCACCAAAGTCCTTTTCAACTCAGGGCATTTGCATGAGCTGTCCCTCTGCCTGAAATGCACTTTTATGCTCCCTTTGCCTGGCTAACTAATTCTGAGACTTCAGTTTTTACCTGGAGTGGGGATTCTTCAGGGAAACCTTTCCTGTTTTATTCACGCCACCCTGTTCTTTTTCTTCCTGGCTCTGTATTGACTTATTTTTCTGTCATTGATGTTTCTTTTCTTTTCTTTGGCTGCACCCTCAGCATGTGGAAGGTCTTGGGCCAAGGATCGAACCTGCATCACAGCAGTTGACAAGGCAGATCCTTAACCAGCTGAGCCACCAGGGACCTCCCTGGCATTGATGTTTCTTCAGTTTCAGTTTCCACCACGTAATTTAAGCTCCCTTGTGGTAGGTACAATGTTGGACTTTAACATCTCTCTCCATCCAACATAAACTCTATGCTATGATAGTATATATTGTGCCCTGTTTTCCCAGAGTGAAGATCTGAGTAACTCACCGCCAATTCCCAAAACTATTAAAGATAAAACATTTTAATTAGTATTATTATTATGCCTTCTCATTGGCTACAGGTAAATTTCATGACCTTAGTCTGGCATTCAAGGTTGTCCTTAATTCATCCCTTTCTTCATTCATTCGAAAAAGATCTCTTGAACCCCTACCACATTCCAGGCACTGCTCTAGGCAGCAGCCCACCAACCCTCCTTTACCCCCTCTCTCCTCCTCCCTGTCATCTGCTGAGCGAACATCCCATCTCTACCCCCCCCACTTGAGGTCTTCTCTAACCCACAAACCGAATACCATTCTCTCTGTATTTTTGCTCAAACTCTTTCTTTTGCTTAAAATACCTTCCTGCCTTGTATCCACCCAAATAACTCCTGACCCATCATTTAAATCTCACCCTCCATCTTTTACTCAAAAATACGGATTAAACCCCTTCTCCGTGTCTCCTTCTCTCTTGCATCAGATTGCAGATCCCTGGGGGACGCAGGCCGTGTGTGGTTCTTCACTGCACCTGTGTGACGTCTTCCCAGCCGGGGGACATGATCTGCTGAATTGTGGGAAGAGAGAAAGAGCCCGCATAGAAATGACAGTCTCTTTTGCTTCCAAAACATCTAAGCCAATAGTCCTCAAATACGTCTGATCATGGACACCTCCTTCCAAAAAAATGGACGGGCACTCCATCATTAGCATAATCACATGTATGTACAACGTATATGCTGAACTGCATACATGCTCACCCAATGACAATGCACATATGGAAAAGAGCTCGTGAAAAATATGATCTTTACAGATACAAATATGAACAGACATGTTTTCATCCAGGGGCCAAATGGGTCACATAGCCTGTCCCTATTTTAGAAACTGGCTTAACCTCCAATGATGGCTAGCTCTTTCTAGTTCCCATGGGCTGACTATGGGTATCTTCTGGGGAAAGGAAGGCATTTTGGCCTCAATGGCAGAGAAATATTTGGCCCAAGGCTTCTACTTCTGTTGCTTCCCATGACTCTGGCATTTCTGTCCTCTGGGTTCCTTGAACTTCCCTTCAGCTGCACGACGGGGTCTAAGAGCCAAAGGACTAACTTTTTATTCTCTTCTTCTTGGATCACCTGAGATTAAATGGCAGACGGTAGAGCTGGGCTGAATTTGGGAGCTGGCTGTGAAGGCACCAGGCCCTTATATTGCTGGGGGTTTTGCTGCAAATGAAGCAGTGCCTTTTACTTCTCAAGGGGATTTCTGTGAATGGCTCATGCTTTGGAAAAAGCAAGCCTGCCAGGAGATGTGTACAGATATTGTTTCCCTTGGCATGTCCAGGCCACCTCTTCCCCAACCCACTTATTCCTTGGGCCCAATGAGATCCAGCTGGTTCCCCAACCCTCCCCAGCCACCTGCCAGTTCTGTGGCAAGCAGCCCCCCCTTGGGGAACGGCCCAGCCTGCTTCGGAGGTACACCCTGAGCCGGTCTGTCACACACCAGCACATCGTCCAGAGCTGGGGGCTCTGCCTGGTGGCTCCGTGGAGCAGCTCGGAATTTGGGAGTGAAGCCACCAGATGCTCTCTAAGGGGACCTCCTCTGCTCCCAGCCTGGGCCCTGCCTACACGCGAGGGTGACCAACCCTCGAAGTTTTCCTGGTGCAGTCCCAATTTTGGCACCGAACGCCACGTCTGGGGAACCCCCTCAGTGCAGGAACACCCAACGATGAAATTTGCATGGGCTGATGCAAAACAAAGTGCAGGGACCTTGCTCAGAATATGCAAAGGGTTTCAGAACTGGGACAGCAGGGAAGTAGAATAAACGTGGGGTCCTTCTGAGCATGGGGCCCTGCGCGTGTTGCAGGCTCAGGAAGCTGGCCCTGCTCCCAGGCAAAGTGCGACTGCTGTAGAGATTTGCTTCCCCTTCTCCAGATGTGGAGACCCAGGCAAGAAAGCATGTATTGTTATTCCCACAACGTTGTTGGTTTCTCATAGCAACCTGCGCTATTAAGACGACGGGACCTTCCACCCATTCCTCCACTCCTGGAGATTTCTGAAACACAACACCACACCAATCCCCAAACTTCAGCCCTTCAAAGCCCTCTGACCATCTATGGTATTCTCAAATGTGAATAATAATGAGAATACAAAAATTGCAGACTCCTAGCATTGACTTAAATTATGTTTACTATACCGTTGCTTAAATATGGACCAACATAAAACTAGGCATAAAGTCTACGCAAATAGCTCTAATACAAAAATAAAGCCAAATTTATAAATTAAAAAGATTATGGAACCAATAAAATTCAAATGAACAACATTAATTTAATGGGATGGATGAGGTTGTTTTGCCAAAATTAAAGTGCCCCTGGCAGAGCGATTATGGTGCCCTGTTGGCTGCTGTGATGTAGGTTCTTTTTCACAGAGTCTGCTTTGGCTCTGGTCCTGAGATGGCTGGGTTCTCCCATCACTTTCTTCTCTTCGAACAAGTTGGGATACCTTTGTTTGAACACTGTGCCCTGACACTGCTGTAACTCATTTACCACAAAAACACCCTTAAAGGAGTTCCCACTGTGGTGCAGCGGTAATGAACCCAACTAGTATCCATGAGGATGCAGATTCAATCCCTGGCTTCACTCAATGTGTTAAGGATCCAGCATTGCCATGAGCTGTAGTGTAGGCTGCAGACAGGGCTTGGATCCTCCGTTGCTGTGGCTGTGGTATAGGCTGGCAGCTGCTGCTCTGTTTTGACCCCCAGCCTGGGAACTTTCATATGCCATGGGTGCAGCTCTGAAAAAGCTAAAAACAAACAAACAAACAAACAAAAACAACAAAAAAAACCCCAAAAAAACCACCCTTGAAGAATCAAATCCACCTATGTTCTTTCCCATTAGTCCATGACAATGAAAGACATGCTAATTGGTGCCAGTGGGATCATAAATATTAATGCAGACGTGGGCACTGTAACACCATTGCTGTGCCAGGTCATAAGTGGGCCACCTGAGTGACCTAAAAATCCCTTTATTAACTTGTACATTTCATTGAAATAAGAACAATAATAATAACCAGGATTTATTGAGCAACAACTATGTGCCAAGCATCGTTCTAAGTACTTGCCATACAATAACTTATTTAATCCTATAAGGCAGGCACTGCTGTTACTGCCATATTACAGATGAGAAAAATGAGGCTCAGAGAGGTAATAGGAACTTGTTCTGACTCATCCCATCAGAAGGCTTCTAGGAAAAATTCTCACGGTGAAGTCACAGACCTCTGATCCGGCATAAGGGATCCAGATGGGTTCCGGTCTGGGATCACTAGTTCAATCACTAGCTGACTGAAGTTCAGACTCCTGAGCTTGCCAATAAAGGACTTTCTTCATCTTGCCTGGTGACACCCCATCTTTACCTCTTGCGGCCCCCCTCCCCCTGCACCTCTTTACTGCGGGGCTCTCAAAATTCCTGGAGGGCATCAGACTCTCCCACATTTTCTTTTTTTCTTTTTTGTCTTTTTAGGGCCTCACCCGTGGCATATGGAGGTTCCCAGGCTAGGGGTCAAATCGGAGCTGCAGCTGCCGGCCTACACCACAGCCACAGCAACGCCAGATCTGAGCTGCATCTGTGACCTCTGTCACAGTTTGTGGCAACGCCAGATCTGGAATCCCCTGAGTGAAGCCAGGGATCAAACCGTGTCCTCACTGAGACTACGTGGGGTTCTTAACCCGCTGAGCCACAAGGGTTTCTCCTCCCACATTTTCTGTCCCTTTTGTTTAGACGTCTCCCCTCTGCCTGGGATGCTCTTGCGCTTTCCCTCTTGGAATCTTCATGTGTCTCTAGGATGCTCAGTGGCACCTGTCTGGGAAGATGTTCCCAAGGAAGGTGAGACTGATGCTCCTCCTTCAGGTTCTCACAGCACCAGGGTCTCACCTTCTCTTCCCCAAACACTGTTAAGCCCCTCACAGCCTCTGCAATGACCACGCCGCAGACCTGGGCCAGGCACATCCTGCTCCTCTGGAGATTTTGAACGAAGAGGCCCAGAGCCTACAGGAACTTGAGGTCAGAGGCAACACTATAGTAGCAGCCAGCACGGATTTATTTAGCGCTCCCTTTGTGTCAGGCCTGTTGCATATTTCACCTTATTTCAAGCTCACAGCAATCCTGCAAGGCCATTATCTCCCTACTTTACAGACGAGAAAGCTGGTGCACAGAGAGGGTGACAAAATCCCCACCATTGGAGCAACAGTGGTAGCAGCAGTGTGTGACTCTGAGTCCATGCCCTGAACCATGACGTCTCTTCTACTCCAGGAGAGCCGAGACTGGCATTGTGGTGAAACTCTGGGCAAGGTGAAAGAAGAGAAGGACCAGAAACCAGAGAGGAAAAGGAGATGTTGGTTCATCGCGAGCAGACAGAGGCCTGGTCAGTACAAAAATCAGCCTCAGGCGCACAGGCCAAGAGGGTCCTCTGCCCTCAACTGCTGATGCTGCAGCACCCACGGCTCATGGTGACCTGCTGGCCACCTTGTCTTGGAGTCCAGGGGTTTCAGAAGTTCCCAAGCCTGGGATCGAACCTAAATCACAGCAGTGACAATGCTGAATCCTTAACTGCTAGGCCTCTGGGGAAATCTTTCATTGACTTTCTAAAAATCTGACTTAGACTGAATGATTTTTTTTCCCTTACCATCAGTACTAAAAAACCAAAAACATTAGAAATCCTCAGGCCCCATGAACTCTAAGTTCTTTAGAGCTGATGTGCTTTTTTGTCTCTCTCTCTCTCTTTCTTTCTTTCTTTCTTTCTCTCTTTCTCTTTCTATCTTTCTTTCTTTCTCTCTCTCTCCCTTCCTTCTTTCCTTCCTTCCTTTCCACACCTGTGGCATATGAAAGTTCCCAGGTTAGGGGTCTAATCAGAGGTACAGCTGCCAACCTATGCCACAGCTACAGCAATGCAAGATCCAAGACGTGTCTGTGACCTACACCATAGTTCACGGCAACACTGGATCCTTAACCCACTGAGAGAGGTCAGGGATTGAACCTAAACCCTCATGGATACTTGTCGGGTTGGTTACCACTGAGCCACGATGGGAACTCCCTCAATTGTTTTCCTTTTATAGCCCTTCATCATATAAAATACTACGCACATAACTTTTGACATTAAAATTTTTTGTGTGTGTAAAAATAAAAACTCTTAAGTTTCCAGGGGACAGGATCTCAAACCTGGGCAATTGGGCTTGGGGTCAGTGTGGTCTGTATGGGGCCTCTGGGATGGTGGCGGCGCCCTCTGGTGGAGGGCAGCAGGCAGTGTCCTGCTGGCTGAGGGCCATCCTGCCTGTGCACTGACTTCATTTCAGCCCCGCTCTGCTGTCCACACACTAGACAGCCATTCACCGTGGCCTTAAATGAACTTATTGGCAAAACAGAAATAGACAGGACAGACAGAGAAAAGAAACTGATGGTTACCAAAGAGGGATGAGGGGAGATAAATTAGGAGTTTGGGATTAACATATACACACACTCCTCTATATAAAACAGTCAACAACCAGGACCTCCTGTACGGCACAGGGAACTAGACTCAGTATCTTGTCATAACCTGAAATGGAAAAGAATCTGAAAAAGTGTAACTGAATCACGTTGCTGTACATTTGAAACTAACACAACATTGTAAATTAACTATATTTCAATAAAAAGAGATCAAACCCGCGTCCTCATAGATACTAGTCAGGTTCATTACCACTGAGCCACAACGGGAACTCCTGATATGCATTTTTATTGCACCTGAAAGGAAGCTCACCAGTTAGCTCTCTATGTGAGTTTTGGGTCCTACATATACTATTTTTTTCTTAGCATAAATATATCTCATGCAATTATATTTAGAACATGTTTATTCTAAAAATTTATTTGTTGTTTATCTGAATTTCACATTTAACTGGGTTCTCTGTATTTTATCTGGCAACCCTAACCTGGTATCATATGAGAAATGCAAAATCTCAGGCCACCCAGACCTCTCAGATCAGAATCTGCATTTAATCAGATGATTAGTATGCACATTAAAGTTTGAAAAGCCTAGCTATAACACGAATTAAAGGCAATCCAGGGATAGTGTAGAAGTTCCTTGTCATCAGGAACTCAAACTCTTCTCATCTTTTTACTCCAACATCCTTATCTCATGGTTTCCATCATCAAGGTCACTTCATGGTCCAAGAGAACTTCTTGGGGTTCTCCCCACAAGTCTGGCCTCCAGAACGAAGCAAGGAGAAAAGATCAAGTGCTGTTTCTGCAGGAGTTCCCTTCCTGGCTCACTGGTTAATGAACCCGATGAGGATCCATGAGGATGTGGGTTCGATCCCTGGCTTCGATCAGTGGGTTAAGGATCTGGCATTGCCATGAGCTACAGTGTAGGTCTCAGACGCAGCTTCGATCCCGAGTTGCTGTGCCTGTGGTGTAGGCCGGCGGCTGCAGCCTCCAATTTGACCCATAGCTGGGGAACCTCCATACGTGCAGCCCCAAAAAGCAAAAAAAAAAAAAAAAGGCTGTTTCTGCAAACCCCACCTGATGGCCTCACTCACTTCTCATTAGCTGCTCCTGCTTGTAAGGGAAGCTGAGAAGTGTGATTTTTCATTCTGGCCCAGGGTGCTCCTCTGACTTAGGTGTGTGTGTGTGTGTGTGTGTGTGTGTGTGTGTGTGTGTGTGTGTGTGTGTTATGCAGTAGGTAGAAAATCTCTGCCTTTCCTTCATTCTTAGATTTGCAATTAAACAGATCTGTTCAGGTTGACCAGGAGGCTCTGATCAAGGCAAAAGGCAGGGAAGGGCAACAAGATTGCTGAAATTAGATTAAAGAAAGAGGAAGTACTAGCTGCCATTATAGATCTGGGATAATTATAGTGTGCAACTCAACAATAGAGTCTGTGGTTTCATAGAGAAGAGATATTTTGGGTATCGTCTTGGCTGATGTAGGAAACTCCCGCAGACTCAGACACTCTAATTCTATGCTCTGTTCCCAAGACCAGTGGCTGATTTCCGGAGTGTTAAAGAGTTGCAATCTTAGAAAAGCAAGCAAAAAACACTATCAGCTATGCTGAACCTCAGGGAAGTGGGATCGTTTTCGAAGAACCCCAAAACTTCTGTTGGGATTTAAGTTACAAGGCGGAGCATCACTGAACTGTGCAGAACTAATCTTCAACAGCGACATCTTGTGGCAGCAATAAGCAACAGCAGTAATATACTGAAGAGGCTCCACTGTTCTCTGCTCTTTGTTGAAGATGCCTGTTTCTGTTTGGACTGGAAAAGCCATCTATGTGTTAGGACCAACTCCAATGGAGTGTTTGATGGCTCACTGGTAAAGACGTTTAAGTGTTTAACTGCAAACAAAAATGAGATATGAATGTATTTGACCTCTGAGGTTGAGCAACAGAATATCAGTTGCTATTGGGGTGATAAAGGAGATATTTTTGGTAAGGGACAACTTTTCATTGTTCATCAAGTCTCACCAAACCCAAGGACTAGGTGGACAGGGCCAAACCCATAGCTATTCTTAAATCTTTTCAAGCCAGATTTCTAAGTACTGCCAAATTAGATTGAATCTGGATTTTAAAAATATATACACCATGCCAAAATACACTTCCAAAGAAGCAGTGTTTCTCTTTGAATAGCAGTTGAGCATGGCAGGCAAGTTGTGACTGGAGGTAGCCTGTTCCATTCTGTGGAGCCTTATTAACAAACTGTCTCTCTGTGACATTCATTTTAAGGCTAATTGCAGAATAAAGATTAAAACCCCCAAATTACAAAATCTATCAAATTACAACTTCTCCTAGAGGACCCACAAGGATTCCCATATACCCTTTATTGAGGGTCCAGCAGACATGGGACTGGAAGGATGAAAGATGGAGTGAAGGGGAGGGACTGGCCAAATAAGAAGCCGTAGTTGAGAGGATTTGCCAAGTGTTATCAACAGGGAGAGGCAGTTAGGGCCCTGGGCTTTGCAGGTAAAATATTTGATTGGCCAGAAAAACAAAGCAAGGAAAACACTGTTTTGTTTTGTTTTTTTTTCTCTGCACATAAGAAGAATATTTATAGGAAGGAGAAGAAGGAGGAAAAAAAGGGAAAGGAAAGGAAGGATAAAGAACTATTAGAATCTCCAGGATTGAAATAGCAAATGGATTGTGTAAAATCCATCTGATGGGGTCAGTGTCTGTGATTCATTGGTAGCATGTGGCTTCAATTTCTTTTGAAATCCAGATGTATTCGAAAAAGAAGGCAGAACAAGGGCAGAATGAAGGGGCGCCTGGGTCTCCTAGTTTCCCTCAAAATAGAGTTTTGGGTATTTTTGGTTGCCCCCGCTGGGTTCTCAGTGCTTGATGGATTCAATCAACTGTGGATGGGAGTCCATTCTCTGGAGAGAAAGGGTTTGCAGAGTGAAACATGGACCACAGGGCTTACAAGGTGAACAGAGATTGTAACAAACTGGCTTCTGCCTTTTAAGGGGCTCTAAATCCAGACCATCTGGAAGCCAAATGAGGAACCCAGCTCACCTTACAGCTTTTCAGTGTTATTACACACTGTGTAGGGCTCTGAGCATCTTCTGAAACATACCAATGGCCGGAGGCTTCCTTTTGTCCATATTGGTCCTGGTGCTGGTTTGAAGAACACTCGCTTTTTTTTTTTCTTTTTTCTTTTTTGGTCTTTTTAGGGCATAAGGCAGTTCCCAGGGTATAAGCTGAATCAGAGCTGCCGCTGCTGGCCTACGCCTCAGCCACAGCGACGCGAGATCTGCGCTGCATCTGCAACCTATAGGACAGCTCACGACAATGCTGCATCCTTAACCCACTGAGGCCAGGGATCAAATACCCATACTCATGGATATTAGTCAGGTTCATTTCTGCTGCACCACAACGGGAACTCCAAGAATGTTAGCTTTGGTTCTGACCTCCCAGGGCTCATTCTTTCTAGAGGTCAGATTGAGTCAACGGCCTTTAGTCTGATCTGCCTCGGTCTCTGGTCTCTGACCTCATCTCCCCTGCGTTCCCTCCAGACACGCGGGTCTCTTCTTAATCTCTGGAACACGGCAGACAAGCTCCCACTTCAGCGCCTCTGAACTTGCAGCTCCCTCTTTTCAAAGTCCTCCTTCTCCAGATACATGCTTGTTCCTCACACCCCCAGATCCCCCAGAACACCGCCTTCCGTGACCTAAAGTTCTAAATGGCCTGTCTCTTCCAAACTCCCTTGTCTATGTGATCATAATTTTCTCCCAAGCACTTATTCTTATCTCACAGAGTATGTGATTTACTGGGTTAATGTATGCCCTTGATCCTCTCCTCCCAAATGGAACGAATGCCTCACAAGGACAATGACAAGCTTTGTCGCTTCTGTTTATTGCTCAAACACCAGGGCTGAGGACAGAGCCCGCAAACATGGTAGGCCCATAATGAACATTGGTTAAATGAGCTAATACAGTTTTTGTTTTTGTTTTTTTTTTTTTTGGTCTTTTTAGAGCTGCACTTGCAGCATATGGAGGTTCCCAGGCAAGGGGTCAAATCAGAGCTGTAGCTGCCGGCCTACTCCACAGTAACTGCAACACAGGATCTGAACCATGTCTGCAGCATACACCACAGCTCAGGGCAATGCTGGATCCTTAACCCACTGAGCGAGGCCAGGGATCAAACCTGCGTCCTCACGGATACTACTCAGGTTCATTACTGTTGAGGCATGATGGGAGCTCTTGAACTAATAAAGTTATAAGTGAACTAATAAAGTATAGCATCTAGGCAATTCTAGAAATGAAGTGCCCAGCAGAGTCTGGAGCTGGAAGGTCAGTGGAGGACTGAGGCTCACATTGACTCAGTTCCATGTCCATGAAGAACTGCCCAGAGTACCCTTTAGAATATGCCCACACTGGCCCATGAGGAAGACTCAGGGATTTTGGCCAAGGCAAAATGGAAGACCTGCCCACTTTGTGCCATATCTTGGCCAGAGCCACTGATGGCTTCCCCAAGGCCATTTGCCTCAACCTGGCATTTGGGGTCCTCCTCAGCCTGGTACTAGTCAGCGCTTACATCTATGTCTCCAATACTTTTCTACTTTATGTTAATTCATTCAACTAAATATCTCAATTTTTATCTTAAAAATCCATCCCAAAGTTGTACTCAACTCCTTTATAGAGCCTTGCTTGGTGGAACAGGAAAAGAACATTTTTGTTGCCAGAATTCTAACTTATAACTCAACTTCTCCACCTTCACTCATCTAAATGGAATGCCAGAACACTCCAGTTTTGGGGATTCTGCTTTCCTTCTCAGGGAGTTTCTCCATATCAAGGGCCCTTGCATGTTCTAAGAATGACTGAGCTTTCTTTGGTGGCATTTGTTAAGCAACACACAAATCATAATCCTAGAGCCCAGGCAAAGGCAATAACTGTTATGTTATTTAATCTACAGTGCACCTCAGCATTTACATACTCACACTCACATACAAACACACAGACATGAAAAATCAAACACATACAACACAAGAAACAAACATGTATATACTTCCACAGTGTAGACACATATGAGGCAAACATCCATTATCACATCCAATTTCTTGGTGTAGTTTCAAGTAGGCTTTTTTCTTTTTTCCTATTTCTTTCTTTCTTTCTTTTTTTTTTTTTTTTTTTTTTTTTTTTTCCTGGCTGTCCAATGGCATATGGAGTCCTGGGCCAAGAATCAGATCTGAGGCACAGTTGCGACCTATGCTGCAGTGCAGCAACCCTGGATCCTTTAACCCACTGGACTGGGCCGGGGATCAAACCTGCATCGTGATACCGCAGAGATGCCACCGATCCCGTTGTGCCACAGCAGGAACTTTGATAAATCCTTTTTTTTTTTTTTCTTTTTAGAGCTGCACAAATGGCACATGGAAGTTCCTGGGCTAGGGGAGAATCAGAGCTGCAGCTGCTGGCCTACACTGCAGCCACAGCAAAGCCAGATCTGAGCTGCATCTGTGACCTACGCCACAGCCTGTGGCAATGCTGGATCCTTAACCCTCCGAGCAAGGCCAGGGATCTAACCCACATTTTCTCAGATACTAGGTGGGTTCTTAAGCCACTAAGCCACTATGGGAACTCCAGTTCAAGTAGGCTTTCAATCACCTGTTTAGACTGTCCTGGAAGATAAAATTGAAAGACACCAACAGCTTGGTGTTTAATGGAAAGAAGCAAGGATCTTCACTCTATTGGGTAGTTCTTTCCCTTTTTTTCTGCTTAGAGTTGACTATCTTTTTTTTTTTTTTTTTTGTCTGTTTTTCAGGGCTGCACCTGTGGCTTATGGAGGTTCCCAGGCTAGGGGTCGAATAGGAGCTGTAGCCGCCGGCCTACACCACAGCCACAGCAATGCCAGATCCGAGATGCGTCTTCAACCTACACCACAGCTCATGGCAACATGAGATCCTTAACCACTGAGTGAGGCCAGGGATCAAACCTGTGTCCTCAAGGTACTAGTCAGATTTGTTTCCATTGAGACACATCGGGAACACCAGAATTGACTGTCTTGATCAAATCAAGCTCATGGCTTATTTTGTGATGAAATAACCTCAGCTCAACCTATACCAGGCTATTCTGATATGCCCTTACTTAGCTGAACTGTTAAGTAGCCTGCTTTATTGGGATTATATTAAGGAAAAGTACTGGCACTGGGGATGTGCTGCAGATACAGTAGGAAATGACTCTATTTGGGGCTCTGCTTTGAGTAGCAATAGGTAATCATAGGCGGGGAAACATCAGAAGAGGAACATTCTATACCCTTTTTCATTTTTCTGATCCTTGAAAACCAGGATAAGTGTTCTAAGGATGGTTTTCCTGCTCACAAAGTTGCCATAACTGAGCTGATAAGGGAAGAGAAAAAGGGAAACAGTCTAGAGTCCCTGTGTGGCTCAGCACGTTAAGGATCTGGCATTGTCACTGCAGTGGCTTGCAGTGGCTTGGGTTGCTGCTGTTGTGTGGGTTTTATCCCTGGCCCAGGAACTTCTGCATGCTGCAGGCACTGCCAAAGAAATTAAAAGAAAGAAAGAAAGGAAGGAAGGAAGGAAGAAAGAAAGAAAGAAACAAGTTTTTTTTTCAGGGGAGTCAGGAAATCAGGAAGAATATCTTTCCTCTCTTTCTCTTTATAGTCACTTATATCCCTCACCTCTTGTGTTTCTTTCTGGAAACAATCTCAGAAGGGTTTCTCTGTTAGGTACAGCATTATTTATCTTAGTTCCTTAACGCTGGGATAAAATGCCACAACTAGGCATGCACACACACACACACACACGTACATACATACAAACATCCACGGCAGCGTAAATGTTCAGGAAAGTTTTTTTTTTTTCTTTTTAAAATGAAAAACAATGTGGTATCACTCCCAAACTTGTTGATGAGAGGGACATCCTACAGATGAGTGAGAACTTTGTAAGGAAAGAGAGAATTCTTCCTCTTCTTCCCCTTCTTCTTCTTCTTCTTCTTCTTTTTTTTCCTGTTGCCCCCTGGGCATATGGAGTTCCCAGGCCAGGGATCAGACCAAGGCACAGTTGCAACCTAAGCTGCATCTGCAGCAATGCCGGATCCTTATCCCACTGTGCCAGGCCAGGGATCGAACCAGCACTCCCAAGAGATCACCAATCCCTTTGCGCCACAATGGGAACTCCAGAATTACTCCCATTAAGCCCTCAAACACTATTCTTTTCCATTGATCATCCAAACCAAGTTGCTCTATGTAGAACTTCTGTGTTAAAAAAAAGAATTAGCTGTGATACCATTCAATACCAATCAGATGGATTTTTTTTTCCTGAACATAAGGTATACTTGCAGTTTTTCTCAATCTTATAATTAAAAGAAGGTGATAAGCTATGTGTTCTGAATCAATTCACTTGGGTTTCAAGAAGCATAATGGAACATCTGCTGTTCCTAAAATCAACCACAAAGTCATGACGACTCCGGCAGCATGCCTGAGTGGACAAATAATGGGTATTTGTCCACACAAGGGTCCTCGTTTGGGGCCCTCTGACCCACAGTATCTGTGGATGGAATTCAGGAGTTTGTGCATTGCACATATCTGTTTTAACTAACTTCCACTTATATTTTAGCATTTCAGTCAATTATGAACCTAAACAAAAAAGACGATGGTATTAACAATATCTCTGACTTTTCACTTCTGGAAATCACAGATAGTTCGTATCAACTTATAGGTTCTTTTGTAATCCAATGTAGTCCATCCATCTTATGCATTTTAAACCATCCTTGTAAGGAGCCTGTGGGCTTTCTCAAACTGCAAAGGGGTCCCTGGCACATTAAGGGCTAAGACCCCTATTCTAGGAGAACTGGGTCCTGAGTGAGGGTCAGAATTGGGTTCAGCTGGTGGAGATGCCTGAAATCCCATTAGGAAACTCTTTCCTTTGGGCCTCGAAGGCCTCTTAACCACCTGCAAAATACTCTTTCTGACACTTCAGGGTAGAATTTGTTGTTAGGTATTGAAGGTCTTCTGGAGTAGCACCAAGGGTACAGGGGAAGGAAAGGCGGCATGCCCTTCCCCGCAGCCCGTTGTATATTTAAAAATGGGATCATGCTCTACATCAGGATTTTGTCAACTTTTTCCTTTTACTATTCTGGTAGTAGACATTGATTTGAGCATTGACTCTGTTCTGAGCACTTGACCTGTGTAATCACATTTATTTCTCACAACCACTCTTGGGGGAGTTATTGTCATGAACTCTCATAAATGTTGCCTAAATGAATAATGGCTCTTACGTATTGAATACGTACCACGCGTTGGGCACTGTTTTCAGAGCTTAACACGTGGTCTCATGTACTTCTCCCCCAAGCAGAGCAAGCTTTTATTATTTTTGTTTGTTTTATCTTTTTAGGGCTGCACCCGCAGCATATGGAGGTTCCCAGGCTAGAGGTGGAATCAGAGCTATAGCTGCCGGCCTATGACACAGCCACAGCAACGTGGGATCCGAGCCACGTCTGCGACCTGCACCACAGCTCATGGCAACACCAGATCCTGAGTGAGGCCAGGAATCTGACAATTGTTCTCATGGATACTTGTTGGGTTTGTTACTGCTGAGCCATGACAGGAACTCCCAGTGAGCTTTTATTATTATATCATTTTATAGATAAGAGAATTAAGGCCCACAGCTAGCTGGTCACTGGGGGAACATTCTGGGCCTCCATAGGGGCACTCTGTCTCCTAAGACTTTGTTCTTTGCCAGCATACAATCCTGCCCCGCTGTGGGGACTTTTGTCGCAAGGATTCTTTGCACATACTTCAGTTTTTACATCTGGTGCATCATTTCTGGAATCGGACATAACTTTTTCTTTCATATGGGGTGTTGTGGAAAGTTGAGTCTACCTTCAACATAGTATCATTTCTTGAGAAAAGGCAGAGAAACAAAGCAGTGGCCTTAGCAATTCTTCTGTTGGGTTGTAATCAAGGCTCTGACTAGGCCATGGCTCAAGTAGCTGATCTTTGTTTGTTTTATTAAAGTAGAGTTGAATTTCAGTGTTGTGTCAATTTCTGCTGTACAGCAAGGTAACTCAGCCTCTGGTTCAGGGCACTCACTCAGCCACACTTCTTTCCTGGGAGCCACCACCCGCCACCTCCTGATGGAATAAGGAATTGCACCCTCCCCTGGACCTAGGATGGAGATCACAGAGATGCGGCAGGATGAGGCTGAATACCCATCCCCCTTTCCCAGATGATAAAGCAGGGGAGCAAGGAACATCACGCAGGGTGGGATACTGCACCCAGATCCTGGGTGAGATAGATGTCCATAACTTCAGTCTTCCCTGTGAGCACATCTGGATACCTGATGGAATTGTTTTCATGGTACATCTGGCTGAGTTGATGTAACCACAGCCGCCACTTCAAGCTCTTGTTAACTGAACAGTTTTTCCCAACAAAACAAACTTCCTGGGGGAAAAATGTATAAACATAACACTTGTAATTTGTTAAATATAAATAATCTTGATAAGCAAATTGCTCTTCTTATTGAGACTTTTTCTGTTTTATGCCAGACACCATGCTAAGCATTTTGCATCTAGTGTCTCATTTGCTCTATCTCTCTCTTTTTTAAAACAGCTCTGGGAGCTGAAGATAATCCCTGTGATGAAACTGAAGCCCAGGGAAGGTAAGACACCGTCCAGGTTCCCGCAAATAGTGCATGACAGAACTGGGAGCTGAGTGCAAATCTTTCCCAAAGCCTGGAGTATTGTGTCAACCAAACACACGCACACACACACACATGGAAAAACACACATGCAGGAATATACACACATTTAAGAATGTAAAAGATCAGTTATTTAAGCTCTCATCTATACAGCAAACACAAAATCAAAGTAAAAATCTGGTGTTATCACTATGAAGTCTGTTTAGTTATATGTAGGCAGGAGAGAGAGGTCTACTGTTGGTTACAAAATGGCTACGATGGAACTTTTGAGGATTGAATTTTATTAAAAATATTATTATTATTATTATTATTTTTGGTCTGTACCTATGGCATATGGAAGTGCCCAGGCCAGGGATCAGATCTGAAATTCAGCTATGAACTATGCTGCAGCTGCAGCAATGCCAGATTCTTAATCTACTACACTGGGCTAGGGATCGAACTTGCACCTCAGCAGTGATCCCAAGCACTGCAGAGACAACGCCGAATCCTTAACCCACTGTGCCACAGCAGGAACTCCTAAAATATTATTTTAAATCAACACATGCTAGCAAAGAAAATCCAACAGCATACTCAATACACCATGGCCAAGTGGGATTTATCTCTGGAATGCAAGGGTGATTCAGTAAGAAAATCAGTCAAGACTGATGGAATGAAGAAAAACTATGCAATCATCTCAGATGATAAAGAGAAGGCATTTGAAAAAAAGCCAACACCATTTAATGATAAAAATCTCATAAAACAAGTGATAATGGAAATCTCTTCAACACAATAAATGCATTTATGAAAAACCCACAGCTAACCTCATACTCAGTGAAAGACTAAGGGTCTTTCCCCTAAAAACTCATTAACAAGACAAGGATGCCTGCTCTTACCACTGATATTCAACATTGTACTGGAAGTTCTAACCAGAGCAATTAGATAAGAAAAAGAAATGAAGGGCATAGGAATTGGAAAGGAAGAAGGAAAATTAGCTCTGTTCACAGATGACATGATCTTACACATAGAAAATGCTCAGACTCTATAAGAAAGCTACTGAGCTAATATAAAATGTATCAAAGTTACAGGGAACAAAATGAACACAAGTTGAATCTATATACCCGCAATGAACAATCCAAAAAGGGAATTAAGAAAGCAGTATCATTTAAAATAGCATCTAAAAGATAAATGCCTAGGAACAAATTTAACCAATGAGGTAAAAGACCAATACACTGAAAACTATAAAGTGTTGCTGAAAATAATTAAAAAAGAACTAAATAAATGAAAAAATTCTGTATTCATGAATTGGAAGACTTAATATTTTTAAGATATACAGCAAGAAATGTACAGGTTCAATGACCTATCAAAATTACAGTGGCCCTTTTTGCAGAAATGAAAGAGACGTTCTTCAAACTCATATGGATTTGTAACAGGCCCTGAGTAGCCAAAACAATCTTTTTTTTTTTTTTTTGTCTTTTTGCTATTTCTTGGGCCGCTCCCGCGGCATATGGAGGTTCCCAGGCTAGGGGTCGAATCGGAGCTGTAGCCACTGGCCTATGCCAGAGCCACAGCAACGCGGGATCCGAGCCGCATCTGCAACCTACACCACAGCTCACGACAACGCCGGATCGTTAACCCACTGAGCAAGGGCAGGGACCGAACCCGCAACCTCATGGTTCCCACTCGGATTCGTTAACCACTGAGCCACGACGGGAACTCCCAAAACAATCTTAAAGAATAATAATGTTTATGAACTCAAACTTCCCTATTTCAAAACTTACTACAAAGTTATAGTAATTAAAATAGTGTGTTACTGGCCTAAGGATAGACATAGAGACCAATGCAATAGAATTGAGGGTCCAGAAATAAACCTATATATCTATGGCCAATTGATTTATGACAAGGATGCCAAGTCTGTTCAGTGGGGAACGAACAGTCTTTTCAACAATTGGTGCTGGTACAACTGGATTTCCACATGAAGTTGGACCCCCCTACCTCACATCTTCGACAAAAATTAACTCAAAATGGATCAATGACCTAAATATAGGTGCTAAAACCATAAAACTTAGGGTGAACCTTCACTTGGATTTGGGATCAGTCATATTCTTAGAGATGATGCCAAAAACATAAGCAAGAAAAGAAGTAAATTGTGTGTGTGTGTGCATGTGTGTACATATCTTCAGGATTAGCGACGGAAAAACAACAATAATAACTTTTTAGAGCACCTTCACTGAGGAGATGAATCAGTTTCGATGTGAGACAATGCCAAAAAGATGTGTACATCATTTTCAGTATATTGACATCTTAAGAGTATTACGGCTTCTGATCAAAGCCCACAGGAGGTTTTTTGAATGTATTAGGATGCTGAAACAGAGGGAATAAGTGATTTATCCACGATCATACAACTAACATATGGGGAGATATCCATTGGAGCCCAGTTGATTTCTCTTTCCCAGGGAACTCAAAGTAGAATTACTCCCAGGGTGTGCTCAGACAATTCTTCATTTGTAATCTGTTATCTTTCAGGCAAGGGCTGGCCTCTGGTTTCACTTGTTTGCAGGGAATGTTACAGCATAGAGGAAAGATTGCAAAGAGAATGCTTAAACTACTGATAATCAAATTGATTTTAAGCATTCTTCAGCACTTCAGAAGCATCCATTTATATATTAAGAATGAGTATGCTGATTGCAAGCCATTCTTGTGTATCCTGGAGGATCTCTCTTGGGTAAGCCTCCTTCGAATTACTCTCTTCCTTCAACAAACATCCATACTTGAGACTTTCTGATTCTTGGCATCGAGTCTGAACTACCAAGAAGCTTTTTGTAAGGATGAAATGATTCAGGTAGGATAAGAAGGGAAGAAACTATCGCTTACTGAACCTCAAATGTGCCAGGCAAGGAGCCCTTGTTATCAGCTCATGCCTGAAACAAGGAGGGGTCAGCTCTTCAGCAGATTAGCCCCTCCTGAAAACAAATGGACCCAACGCCCCAGTGCAGTAATAAGGAAGGGATATTTTACTAGAGTCCTGTGGGTAGTGAAGGGAGAGGTTTTCTATCAGACACTGCATACAGCATGAAAATCTCCTTCAAACACCTGTTTGTTTTTTCACCAAAATCTTCTCTCCTCACCAGTTGCCTCATCTTTCTCTCTCCTCCCCTCTAAAGCATTACAAAGTATGTCTTCTATTGTCCTGAGCAATTCAGCTGTGCTTCTAGATTGTAAACATCACTCAGGAGGACAAGCCAGGTTGTTAGCTGAGCAGTGACAATCAAAACTACTTTTGCAGCGCATATGCCTGTAGGCGTGTGTACCTGTGTGTTGGGTGATTCTCACCTCCCCTGGAATCACTTACACGATCTCTTTTGCTCTTTAAAGCAATCCTGAGAGATTCAGTCCTATTTTATAGGAGAAAAGACAGAACGATTTGGGAAGTTGTCTCAGGCGCCACAACTTGTCAGTAGGGAAAGCATGATGGATGACAGGCTTGATTCCAATATTCACAATGTGAAGGGCTGGTCCCAGAAATGGAAAGCAATAGAGGGCTTTCTTGATTTCCACTGCCATGGGTGAATTCTTATCTCTACCCTTGACCTCCTTCAATGGGCCCTTCATGAGTGGTGGGCAAGGTTTACTCAGGAAACTTAGAGTTTAAGCACAGTGTAAAAACTATAGCCAGTGGACCAGCTGCATCTTGCCATAGATAAAGTTTACCAGGCACAGAAGAGGCCCCTTCCTTTCCATATTGTTTATGACTATTTTTGCACCACAACACAGAGTAGAGTAGTCGAGACAGAGATGGAATGGTCTGCAAACATTGACTATTTATCCCTCTGCAGAAATAGTGCACTTCCTAGTCTGAAGCTGACTGACAGGTACCTTAGAAATTGAACACCAGGGAGTTCCTGTCGTGGCTCAGTGGTAATGAACCCAATGAGTATCCATGAGGATACAGGTTCGATCCCTGGCCTTGCTGAGTGGGTTAAGGATCCAGCAATGCTGTGAGCTGTGCTGTAGGTTGCAGACATTGTTTGGATCTGGTGTTGCTGTTGCTGTGGTGTAGGCCAGTGGCTGCAGCTCTAATTAGACCCCTAGCCTGGAACTTCCATATGCCACATGTGCAGCCCTAAAAAGCAAAAAAAGGAAGAAAAGAAAAAAATTGAACACCAGAGCATGAAGGGAGTGGGGAGGGGAGCTCAGGGAGCTTTGGGACTTTCAGTGAGTGGAGCTTTGTTGTAAAACCACTCAGAAGGGATCAGCAGCTCACCATTCCCCATTCTCCACAATGTTCTTAAGACCTTAAGAATAACTGATTAGGAGTTCCCGTCGTGGCGCAGTGGTTAACAAATCCGACTAGGAACCATGAGGTGGCGGGTTTGGTCCCTGCCCTTGCTCAGTGGGTTAAGGATCCGGCGTTGCCGTGAGCTGTGGTGTAGGTCGCAGACGAGGCTCAGATCCCACGTTGCTGTGGCTCTGGCATAGGTCGGTGACTACAGCTCCGATTGGACCCCTAGCCTGGGAACCTCCATATGCCGCGGGAGCGGCCCAAGAAATAGCAAAAAGACAAAAAAAAAAAAAAAGAATAACTGATTAATTAATCAAGACCACATAGCAAGTACTTGCTATGTGCCAAGCTCAGGCGTAGTGCTGTGGATAGAGAGGTGAGCAAAGCAGACCAAAAAAAAAAAAAAAAAAAAAGACAGTGGAATGTGGGAGGGACAAAGGCCCAAGAGATGGGTGTCAAGGGAGAACTGGGAGCAAGGGACTAGATAAGGCTGGTGTGGGGGTGGGGGGAGACGGAGCCAGGTCTTGCAGGCTTTTGGGGGATTTTGTTCCAAGTAGACTGGGAAGGCACTGAGAACGTTTAAGCATGGTGGACGGTGGTGTTATCTGATTTAAAGCGATCACTCTGGCCATTCTGTAGACATGAATTATTGAAGGGCAGGGTGGGAGCAGGGAACACAAGGAGGATGCTTTTTGCTAGTTATTGAGGCATGAAGTAGGGGTAGCTTGAAAAGGCCGGTAACAAGGGTGATGAAGAGAACTGTTTGGTTTAGAGTTGGTTAAATCTGGAGTTAGAGCTAAGAGGACTGTGGTTAAGATGGTTAAGATAAAGAGTGGATTCTAGCAAAGAAGCCCACAGCTTGCCAAAGCTCTCCAAAGAACTGAGGATGGTGTGGAGAGTGGGAATGTGATGTGTCGTGATTCCCACCTCCTGCCCAAGCACAGAGGCAGGTGGAAGCAGCAGACAGCACCCAGATGCCTCTGGAGAAGAGGCTGCAGTTTCATTCCCACCAGGCTCTTCCAGTGCCTGTTCACCCCCCAGCCACAGACCCCAGCAGATGCAGCATCACAAAAAATGAATCGCCTCGTGCGAGGCAGCTGGCCCCCTCGCTAAAGGATGGATTGGACCGGTTAAAGAGAGCTTGACACTTGTGTTGTGGATCCATTAATGTCAGCCACAGGTTAATTCTGAGCAATTTCCAGGTGATCCAATAATTCATTAAACTGACGAAAACAAATCTTTGGAAAATCGAGCTGGTGACAGATAGAAAGCCAATGATTTATTGTCTGGAGAGGAATAAGTGTCTCCTGTTCCATTCCTTGGTCTGTTGAGTGAATCGGAGTGTGCAGGAAATACAGGGTAGGTGTGAATTCCACTTAATAGGCATTGTTCCGGCTCAGCATGGCATGCCCTTCATACTGCTTGTTTCATCCAGCATTTATTGAGGTAGAAGGAGACGTGATGTGGAAGGAAGGCGTGGACACGGAGGTCTGGCAAAACTGAGTTTGAATTCTTACTCTGCCAGTTATTGGCTTCTGTGACCTTGGGGCAGTCACTTCACAATTCTGAGCCTCCACTGGTTCTCCTCTTCAACTGGGGTCGTTATATATTTTCTCCGGTACTCAGGAGTGCTTGTAGGAAATGACAATCACGGAGCGTGGAGCCCAGAACATTATAAAGGGCCACATAAATGGCCAGTATGATAGTTACTGGTGATAACAAAGAAGATGGGTGAGTTTTTTCCTTTAATGTTCCTCGCAGCAGAACATTTGTACTGCTGCGAGGATGTTCAGAATGCTGACTTCGACAGCCAAAGGCAGCACAGTTTTCCAAGGTAAAGCCATTGGGAAGAAATGGGAAATCAGAGGACTAGGAAGATGAGTGATGGGATTTGGTGCTGGTGAGTCAGAAGGAAAGAGTCCTGAGTTTGAAGAGTTAGTGAAGGACAACTTGGGAGCTCCTTCCCAAGTGGCCATGGAGAGGGTGAGTGGTATAAGGAAAAGATCATTCTTAGAGAATGATGTTGCAGTTGGTTTGAAGTTTGGATGGAGAGAGTGGTTTCTAAACTTGGATCTATGTATCTTAGATGTGGGGAAATTTCAGACACCAATGGAAGAACTGATGTTCCACCCACCCCCAATTCAGAGATGTGTTCTTTCTGTAAGAGGATTATACGTCTCTGACCCACGGATGTTCCATTTATCTAAGTGACTTGCTCTGGCCAGTGAGTAGTTGTCATGCAAACCATGTTCAAGCAAAAGTTTTGAGGTTGTGTGTTTCTATCAGGTTTCTTTCTCCTTCTCTCGGCCCTGTGATGGTCATGGGACTTTGATAGGGACTCTTCCTTTAGCCTGGATCCTGAAATGAGAAGGTCTGTGGCGCAGAGCTGCAGTAGACCTGTGACTATCAGCATATAAGGAGATGGTGAAATAAACCTAAGTTGTAAGCTGCTGAGGGTTTGGGTGTTGCTTATTATCCCACATAACCTAGTAAAAGCTAACTGATATAGGAGGTGAGAGGGGTCATTAGCCAAAGAGCTGATCATTCACCATTATAATAGAGGCCAGAGATTGGTTTCTCATGCTAAACTTGTCAAACCGAGTCCTGTGGAATATTGCCTCTGCTCTTTCCACTGGTGGCCCAGTGCGTTTCATTTTTCAGGCTGACTGTGTGTGTGTGTGTGTGTGTGTGTGTGTGTGTGTGTGTGTCTGTGAGAGAGAGAGAGAGAGAGAGAGCTTCCCAGACTGAGCTCATGTCAAAAGGACACTTGATCATACTTAAAGCCAGCGTGGACTCAGCCTTTAGGAGCTGGGTTTCCCAAAGCGATTATACATAGTCAGATGTTCATTATTCAGGGGCTAATTATTCCACCTCTTTCCTTCTCTTAGTATAGATTTAGGCCATTTCATGTACATGAGTGTTGCTCTTCCACTGTGACAGCAGGAAGCTAAAGAAGAAGAGAAGCCAAAAGCCACTTCTCTCCCTGCTGACTCATCACTCTGGCAGACATGAGCCACTCGGTGGTTCATGGACATGAGCTGTCCAGGTGTTGAGTATATATGGTCTAGTTTCATTCATGGCTATCCTTGAATTAAGGGTTACCACTCCTGTTTTACAGATGATGAAACTGAGACTGAGGCGTTAAACCCTGTGCCCAGGCTCACACAACCAGAGGTAGCATTGGAATACAGAATCAGATATCTGTCTATGTTTTTCATGGTTTCACTAGGTACCAATAATAAAAATAAAAGTCAAAAAATACTGAGGTAAGTGGAGGATAGGGAGTTCCTGCCGTGGAGCAGTGGGCTAAGAATCTGACTGCAGTGGCTTGGGTCACTGCCGAGGTGCAGGTTCTATTGCTGGCCCAGCACAGTGGGTTAAAGGTTCCGTTGATGCTGCAGCTGTGGCTCAGATTCAGTCCCCTGGCCTGGGAACTTCCACAGGCTGCAGGTGCTGTCATAAACTGAAAAAAAAGTGGAGGGTAAAGTCACATGATATGAAACATCATCTATGTATGTATCAGGTAGAGCTGGAGCGCTCCTATGTGATGGAAGACCTCGAACCTAAGAGGCAAATTCATGACCTTAAGACCACAGGGAGAGGGAACAAGATAATTCAGCACTGGGGACCCGTCTTTTTTTGGGTTTTGTCCACCATGTATAAATGGATCCTGGAGAAGATCTTGAAGAAAGTGGCAGAATTGGAGGATGAGCAGACTCTATTTCTATTTGGGGAGTTTCCTCCTTTCTTTCAAAATGAAAAAGCAACAACTTTTGTTGAAACCCCTAAACAAACTGTTTACTCTTCTACCTCATGCGATGTGAAACTGAGAAATGGGTGACGGTGACTTTGAATGGTAGCATTGTCTTCAGCTGGTGCTATTAGTGATGCGACGGAGGTATTCAATTAATTACCAATGATATATGTTTGTGCTAATTTATAAGACTGGTTAGCTTGCACATTGCATCTGAACTCTTGCCTGCTGAGAGAGCTTCCTGAATGTATAAGTGATCCCTAACCTGAAGCTAAAGGAAGAATGAAAGAAATCCCAGGATATATATATATATTTTTTGGTCTTTTTGCTATTTCTTGGGTTGCTCCCGCGGCATATGGAGATTCCCAGGCTAGGGGTCTAATCGGAGCTGTAGCCACCGGCCTACGCCAGAGCCACAGCAACGCGGGATCCGAGCCGCATCTGCAACCTACACCACAGCTCACGGCAACGCCGGATCGTTAACCCACTGAGCAAGGGCAGGGACCGAACCCGCAACCTCATGGTTCCTAGTCGGATTCGTTAACCACTGCGCCACGACGGGAACTCCCCAGGATATTTTAAACTTGGCAATGGGTGACTCTGCAGTGGTCCTCAACCAGGGGAGATTTTTATCCTCCACAAGCGACATATGGTGATTTCTGGAGACATATATGTTATCACAAGGAGGTGGGGGAGCAGGGAGGGTTACTGGAGGCAAAGAGTGGGTAGAGACCAGAGATGCTGCCAAACATCCTACAATGCACAGGACACCCCCCACCACAAAGAAGGATCTAGTCCCAAATGTTAGTAGTGTTAGAGTTGAGAAACCCTGGCCTAGCTCAGTGCTTCTGCTTTAACCAATGTCCAGAGAGGGAAAGGGGCTTACTCGAAGTCACACAGCAACTTGGTAGTAGAACTGGGTAGCAACAGGATCTGCAGTTATTTGAAGCACAGGCTCTGGAGTCCAAAGGTGTAGTTCACAATTGTGGATTTGATCCTCACTAACTCAGGAAACTTGAGAAATTTCCTTAGCTGTGCCTCAGTAACTTTGTCCAGAAAATGGGGAGAATGGAGGTATTCGCGAATAGGCTTTTGAAGGTAATCTGGTGAGATAAAGCTTGTATATAGACTTGGCATGGGGTGTATGTGTTCCATTTATTGTTGGAATCCTATACCTTCTTAGCAGCTCAGACACAGTATGATAATGGTTATTAGTGCAGGACAAGAAACTCCCATGCAACATTGTTAGCTCCTGCTCTGACCACTGGGGGAGAGAGGTCTCTGAATCACCCAGGGCCACTTCAGTGGTGGCTTTGGTCTCATGACCCAAAGAGGTGACGCTGGCTCTGAAGAAAGTGTATACACAACAGCATGTAAACATCTTTCTTCTTCAGTTTGATAACCTCAACACTCCAATTTTCTCTCTCTCATTTTTATTTATTTTTTGGCTGAGTCTACAGCATATAGAAATTCCTAGGCTGGGGAGCCAGGGATAAAACCCAAGCCACAGCAGTGACAGTGCTGGATCCTTAACAGCTAGGCCACCAGGAAACTCCTCCACTCTCCTTTATAAAGTGGTAGAGAGTGCGGTGGGCTGCTTAATGCCTCTTCACCCCCCAAAAATACCCAGGTCTGAAGCCCTGGGTCCAGTGAATGTTCCCTTATAGAGTGAGAGAGACTTGGCAGGACTGATGAGGAATCTTGACAGGGGATTATCCTGGGTTGTGGGTGGGCCCTAAAGGCAGTCACGAGAGTTCTCATAAAGGGGAGGCAAGGAGGTCCAGGGAGGAACAAGTCGAGATGATGATGGAGACAGAGGGAGAAAAGGCCACGTGAAGCAGATCCTCAAGCCAAGGAAAGAGGACAGCCTCTAGAAGCTAAAAAAGACCGGGAAACAGACACACAGACACTTCCTTGGCGCCAGCAGAAGCAACTAACTCGCTGACACCTTGACCTTAGCCTGTAACTCATTTCAGACGTCTGACCTTCAGCACAGTAAGAGAATACACTGGTTTGGAGCCATTAAATGTGTGGTCACCTGCTACAGCGGCAACGGGAAACTAATAGGGGCTGTGATGGGGAGGCAGGCACAGTTCCCTGGGGGGCTGAGACCCCTTCTCGGGAGGAAGGGCTTGAGATGCTGACACCTTCATGCTGAGCCACGACAGGAACTCCTGCAGTTTTAATACACACCACATTTTCTAAACTTTTAAACTCTCTTAAAATACTATGAAAATCAAGGCAGGTGTGTACCTTCCATGTTCAGAACCACAGTAAGAGTTGTTCACCATCTCAGCAAATCACATTACCCCTGACAACACTGCCACTGCGCGTGGATTTGAATCATCAAATACCAACCCCACTTGCACCGGTGTTTGTGCTCATCGAGGTCATGGTGACTCTACATGCAAGTCCCCCCATCTCATTATTTCAGTAAGTTTCCCAGTTATAATCATGCCTGAGTATTTACACAAGAAAATGCACAGTCTAATAAATTATTTTAGTGTAACATGGCACCTTTTAATAATTTTGAGTAGAGGTAGGCTCTATTAGTTGTGGATTTCAGTTTGGGATAGTAAGGACTGCATTAAAATTATTTATTATAAAGAAAGTCATGCTGTATATACAGCACAGAGAACTCTACCCAGTATTCTGTGATAAATCTATGTTCATGGGAAAAGAATCTGAGAGAGAATGGGTATGTGTATATATATAACTGGGTCACTTGGTTGTGCGGTAGAAATTATCACTACCATGTAAATTAACTACACTTCAATAAAACTTAAAAAAAAAGTCATTGGATTAGATAAGATGGACAATCAGGAGTTCCCATTTTGGCTCAGGCATAACGAACCAACTAGATTAGTATCCATGAGGAAGCAGGTTCGATCACTGGCCTTGCTCAGTGGGTTAAGGATCCGGCATTGCCCTGAGCTGTGGTGTATGTTGCAGACATGGCTTAGATCTTGTGTTGCTGTGGCTGTGGTCTAGGCCTGCAGCTGCAGCTCTGATTCGACCCCTCGCCTGGGAAGTTCCATATGCTGCCAATGTAGCCCTAAAAAGAGAAATTAAAAAAAAAAAAAAAAGGACAAACATTGGTCTAGAGCCTTGAAGCGCTGTCCTAGCTGCTGCAAAGGAAATAGACACGTTCTGTCAATCAACCAGGAGAGGAAATCAAACCCCAGGGTCACAGATTCTCCCACAGCTGGAAGAGCTGCAGCTTGGGAAGTGAGCAGACTGCTGAAAGAAAGTGAGAACTCTTGGTAGGCAAGCTGGGACCAGAGAGAGGGAAGGAGCCGGCTGCCAGGCTGTCTGGCCTTCTGGAAAGGTCCGTGAAACAGGGTGCTGTCTCTCAGAAACGTGTTGGCAACCCTGAAGTTCTGCAACAGTGAGCAGTTTCAAAGGCTCTGCAGAAAGGCAGATAAATCAGGAATTCATGAATTCTCACCCTGGCTATGCAAAAGAGGTTCTGATCATAAACTCACTTCCTAGCAAGTAAGCAGCTGGCTTGACTCTTTGAACGTCATTTTATTCATTTGAAAAGCAGGCATGAGAATTACAATGTTGTAAAGATGATGGAAAACAGTGGGGAGACTTTGATCCCCAGGGGACAGGCAGCCGTGTCAGGAGACATTTGTGATGGCCACCGTCGTGGGGGAGGGAGAGTTGCTCCTGGCATCTGGTGGGTAGAGGCCAGCGATGCTGCTCAGCATCTTAGGGTGCACGGGACAAGCCCCCAACACCAATTGTTTGGCCCCCAATGTCAGTAGCGCTGCACTTAAGAAAGCCTCGTGTAAAGAGCAAATGTTTTGAGACAATGCTTGAAAAGATCTGGCTTGCTCCTGGCTCGTGGAAAGGGTACAGGAATTAGAAAATTTTTGGAGTTTAACCAACTACGGGAGTGGCTGTTCCCAGACCTGGGATACAAGCTGGAGCATGGAAAGGGAGAGGACACCACCACCACCATCAAATGTTCTTGTCACTGTTGTTATGATTATTGCTAACGACCAGTGTTTGTTGTGATATTTTGGAGTCTTGTTTTTAGTGCTTTCCATGCAATGACTGACAACTCCACCAAGCACCTGCAGTGGTCTTATCATTACATCTGCTACACAGAGGAGGACACTGAGTGCCTGTCTTTGTCTGTTTGGGCTGCTGTAACAGGGAGGATGCTTCCTGGTGTCCCTATTATAAGGGCACTAATCCTATGGGTAGGGCTCCATCCTGAAGACATAATCTGCTCCCAAAGATCCCACCTCCTTCTGCATCTCCTTCAGGGTTAGGTTTCCACTTAAGAATTTGTGGGAAGGTACAAACTTTCAGTCCTTAACAATACCTGTATGTGAGGGGCTGGTCACAGAGAGTACTCCTATGTCCATCCATTGCTTACATGGCTGTTCACGGAGTCTTTTCTTCTTCTTCTTCTTTTATTTTTTTGTCTTTTTATTTTAGGGCCGCACCCACAGCATATGGAGGTTCCCAGTCTAGGGGTCAAATTGGAGCTGTGGCTGCCAGCCTACACCACAGACACAGCAACGTGAGACTGTGCCATGTCTGCGACCTACATCCTAGCTCACGGCAATGCCAGATCCTTAACTCACAGGGTCTTTTCAAAGTGCTTTCTTTGAGGATTTCAATGCTCAGGAAACAAGATACCCTCCTGATGCATCAGGGCTTTTCCAAAAGGTCAAGCTTCCTTTGGAGAGGAGAGCAGAATTTAATATCTAAGGTAGAGCTTCCAGCATTCAGAGAGGTTAAGCTATGGGCCTCAGGTCACACAGCTGCTAAGTGAGAGAGGAGCTCTGCTTGTGATACAGAGACAAATTCCCCACCAGAAGTCACAGGACCTGCTGATGTTCTGTTTGTCCTGGACCACGTTTCTTGGGTAGCTAGGGCTGAGCGTAGGACTATACGAAGACCTGCTTCTGTTGCAGCTGTGGAACTTACTTACTGCCTGAATTAGGTAGAGGGCCATTAATCACCTACTACCCGTGGCACCTCTTGGGCTGTGAGGGGCTGCTTATTCCTCTCACCTTAATTAATTTTCAGTGTTTTCTTTCTTTTTTTTCTTTTGACAAAGTAAGATTCTACATTGCTTGTCTCAAACTTCCTTGGCTTCCCTACGATGTCTAGCACATTCTTGGGAAAAGAGAAAAATAGGGAATCTAAGCCTTTATCCAGTTCTAAGCGTCTATATTTCAAATGATGCTTGTTATTTCCAGATTCTGTGTCTGCGAATTTGCCCACTCTCTACAATTTATTCGTCATCCCCAAATCAACACTTGCAATTCTCTGGTGGTTATTTGCAGCCATGCACAGAGTTGCAAAAAATTCCAGTCACTCCACATGCACATTGCCAGCTGATGTGCATGGCTCTGATGAAACAACAAGGTTTTGTGATTTGCATTTTTGTACTTTTTATTGGTGGTTTTGCTGTTTAAAATGGCCCTCAAGTTGTAGAATAGAAGTGCTGTCTGGTGTTTCTAAGGGCAAGAAGGCTAAGATGTGCCTTAGGGAGAAGACAGGTGTAGCAGATAAGCTAGAAACAGGCAGGGGGCATGGCGCTGCTGGCCCCGAGATAAACAATAACAAATCAACATTAATACTGAAGTGTTCTAAAATACAAGCACTCTTAGAACAGAGTTATACATTGACTAGTTGATGAAAATGCTGTGACCAGAGGCTCGCAGGAACCTAACCTGTATTGCCCCTGAGAGCAATGGTTCAGCGTTCGCTAAATCTGTGTTCTCACGATTACAGTCCTTAACTCTTGTGAATACTGAGAATCAACTGCAGACACACACATGCACCTTTTCTTGCCTCATTTTATGTTCCCAGCAGCCTGCAACTGTGCCACCCACTTAACAGTTGCAGACACCGAGGCCGAGCGCCTTGCCTCCGGCCATGCAAAGTTAGAAGTCAAATCCAGTTTGGCCAGGCTCTTTCTATAAAATGTTGCCGATTCTAGAATTTGCTGATTGAATTGACTCATGTTGAACACTCAAAAGCATCTCATTTTTACTTAGAGTGCAAGCACACATTGGAGATATTGTGAGTTCAGTTCCAAACCAATGCAATAGAGTGAGTATCCTAAGTTGAGTTTTTCAGTCAATTGAGTGTGCAAAGAATTCTATTTAAAGAATGTACCTGCCTTGATTAAAAAATACTTATTCCTAAAAAAATGCTAATATCACTTGAGCCTTCAGTGAGTCACGATAACATCAATGAACACGATTACAGGTCACCATAATAAATATAATAAATATAATCACCATAATAAATATAATCACAACGAAGAGGCTTGGAATATTGCGTGAAGTACCAAAATGTGACACAGAGGCACAAAGTGAGCAAATGCTGTTGGGGAAATGGTGCTGATAGACTTTCTTGAGGCAGAATGGCCGCAAACCTTCACTTTATTTGAAAAAAATCCCCAATATCTGGGAAGTGTGATAAAATGAAGCTCCGTGAAATGAGGGATGCCTGTAGCTTTTTCTCGTTTTCATTCCTTCCCACCTCAGAAGGAGGTAGATTATAGGGTTATGAGTTCAGGCAAAACAAGACACCTCCAAACAAGAACAAGTTCCGAGTGACTCAGGAGAAGCAAGTATAAGTTTAAACAGACCTTTTTAATCTAGAAGAGAAAGTGAAGCTTAAATTAGTGTAACCACTGCATTTTTGCCTTTCTTTTGATTTCCGTGTTTGGAGTAGTAAGACTTTTTATTTTAAGGTTAATTAGGCTCTTTTATAAGTTTTTAGGTTGAAATTTAAATGTTTTCATTTGTTTTGTTTGAGCAGCTAATGACTTCTTTTACTGTCTTTTATGTCTAATCTGCCCCTCCCGCTGCCCAAATCATAAGAATGATCCATAAACCAGTTCCTCCAGCAATCCATGCATGCCCCTGAATAGTACAAAGGAGAGGATCATGTAGCCCATAGGGCTTCTGAGAACACCTTGTTCTGTTTTCTTAAAATTGACACAAGCTGCCCATCCCACACTCAGCTGGAAAATTTAACCTCTGCTCCGAGATTTCGGCAGATTCCAGGGTTTTATATTCTGAGGGTCACATTTGGCTCTAATTTCCTGTTAATCCCACCACAATCTCACTTTGAAGGTAACAAGGCAAATATGGACATCAGAAAATTTCCCTTGATTTTTTTGCACCCCAATTCACAAATGACCTTTCTTTTATGTATAAAAGTCTTAAAAGAATGTTCAAGTTGATGGATGACTTCTACCCAGAATACAACTTGAAAATTGATTTTTAGGCACATGATCTAAAAAATCCTTCGGCTAGTCCTATTTCTGATTTTTTTTTTTTAAATTGACCATTCCTGACCTCTTTGCTGGATTTATTCTGTAAGTTTTCCCTTTTCTTCTCGATTTTCCTGCTCCAAAATGTCTAGGGTATAAGCCTGGTCATTGTCTCACTTTTTAAACTGCTCTTCTAGAGTTAAAGCATTATTATTAAGATGTTTTTCTAAAAAAGATAGGATCCCCTAAAGAGTATTTTCATTCCAACTATAAAAATAACATTTTCACTCCCTTTTTATGGAGAGGAAGCTTCATAGAAGGGAGGATTTGGATGAGTTTACTAGGGATTTAAGGAATCAAGACTATGAAGGTGGGTTGAAAATACCACCATTGGAGAACAATTGGATTCTGCATCTTTCTTTGACATTCTTCCCACTGCAGGTCTCACGTGGATTGTTCACTTTGTTAAGAAGAAGGCAGGTCCCATTCCCAGCCTCAGAGGCTGTCACTTTCAAAGGAAGATGGCTGAATTTATTTCAAAACAATGGGATTGCAGGAGTTCCTGTGGTGGCTCTGTGGAAAATGAACCTGACTAGTATCCATGAGGACATGGGTTCGATTCCTTGGCCTCACTCAGTGGGTTAAGGATTCAGCATTGCTGTGAGCTGTGGTATAGGCTGGCAGCTGCAGCTCCGATTCTGCTCCTGGCCCGGGAACTTCTATAAGTCTCACCTGTGCCCGCTCCCCTCCCCAAAAATGGGATTGCATAGAAAAATGTAAGCAGGTGGGATTGGATTGATTAGCTCATTTTTGGCATGAGTTTTCTCACCATTTCCCAGATAAGTGAGAAAGGTTCCGGTGAGGAAGACCTGATCCTTCATTCCAAATAACAATATTAACTCTAAAAATTGCTGGTACTTCGTAGTGTTCACTGCATGGGTGTTTCCCACTATTTAATTATATTATTTCACTCTCTTGGTCTTTGAATCAACAAAGCAGGGGGTATTTTCACTCCATTTTACAAATGAAAAAATTGAGGCAGAGAGGTCACCCCTGTGGTTACAAACCAAGGCTGTTTGGCTCCAGAACCACATTCTGAACTGCCATGCTGTTCAACCTCTCTCACATTTCACACATAGCAATGCCCCCAGGGACTGCTGAGTCCAGTGGCCCATCACACAATGATTGGAACCAAGGTCATAGGTTAAATCCCCCCAGGTCCTTCAAGCATGAGCCCAAATGCCACATGCACAGAGCAGTCCTCCCCAGCTCCCACACCGGAATGGTTTCTGCTGTCCCGTTGTCACCTGACCACGTACTGCTTGGTGATGTGCACCACAACTGTAAAGCAATTATTTGTGCAGTTACTCCATCTCCTCAGCTAAAATGCAATCTCTCTCTCTCTCTCTCTCTTTTTTTTTTGCTTTTTAGGGCCACACCCACAGCTTCTAGAAGTACCCAGGCTAGGGGTTGAATTGGAGCTGCAGCTGCCAGCCTATACCACAGCCACAGCCATGCCAGATCTGAGCCACATCCTGTGGCAATGAAGGATACTTAACCCACTGAGCGAGGCCAGGGAGTGAACCTGCATCCATTTGGATACTGCTGAACCACAAGGGAAACTCCTAAAATGCAATATCCATGAAAACGAGGACTATTCCCTGGCCACCATTCTCTCTCTTTTTTTTTTTTTTGTCTTTTTGCTATTTCTTGGGCTGCTCCTGCGGCATATGGAGATTCCTAGGCTAGGGGTCTAATCGGAGCTGTAGCCACCGGCCTATGCCACAGCCACAGCAACATGGGATCCGAGCCGCGTCTGCAACCTATACCACAGCTCAGGGCAACACTGGATCCTTAACCCACTGAGCAAGGGCAGGGACCGAACCCGCAACCTCATGGTTCCTAGTCGGATTCGTTAACCACTGCGTCAAGACAAGAACTCCCCATTCTCTTTTCAATACCTAGCAGAGTGCCTGACACACAGTGTGGCTTAAACAAATATTGGCTTAAAGCATGCATGTCTGAGTGGGTGTGTACACAGATGTACATAATGCTGACTCCTTCTCAAATTCAATGCTATGGACACCGCCGGCCAAACAGTTCTTTGCTGTGGGGTTTGTTGTATACAAAGTAGGGTATTTAGCAGCGTCCCTGGCCTCTACCCATCAGATGTTGACAGCTCTCCCACCCTCAGTTGTGACAACCCAAACGGTCCCCAAATATTATGACTGACTGAATGAGAGGGCACCTAGATAAACAAAATGCCAGCTCTTATTTCTAGGGAGGCAGAGAAAAGCGTGTTTTTTAATGGTTGAATGTTACTAATAATACCAGTTTATTATGAAATTACACTTTTGCAGGTTAACTTCTCTGGGAACAAACATAGCAATGGGGTTTATTTAATGACAGGAGCTATCATTGGGAAGTATATATTATAAGAAGATGCTGTACTAAATGTTTCATCTCTCTCTCTTTTTTTTTTTTTTTGCTTTTTTAGGGCTGCACCCGCGGCATATGGAAGTTCCCAGGCTAGGGGTCGAATCAGAGCTACAGCTGCCAGCCTACGCCACAGCCAGAGCAACTCGGGATCTGAGCTGCGTCTGTGACCCATACTGCAGCTCACGGCAATGCCAGATCCCTGACCAATGAGCGAGGCCAGGGATCGAACCCGCATCCTCATGGATATTAGTTGGATCTGTTTCTGCTGAACCACAACAGGAACTCTCCTTATCTCATTCTTACAACAATCCTATGGGTGACAGACACCCAAAGAACTTAGTGACTTGATTGAGGTGACATGATTGGTGGGTGGAAGGCTTGGGATTTGAACCCCAGCAAGTTTAGCTGATGGCAAAGCCCTTGCCCTCAATCACCAAGTTATAGAATTGTTTAGTGCTCCTGAGGCCTTATTTTTACAAACATTTTTCCAAATGTTCCAATACCCGCTTATATTCTTGGACGGTCAGACAAAATTGTGGCTCCCTGGGCCTAGAACACTGCCTGGAACTTTAAAATGTGTGTTGAATAGATGAATGGTTAGAAAGGCCTTTATGTTATTAAAACAAAGTTCCCATTGTTTATTAAAAAGTGCATCTATTTCTTGCCCATTTCTAGACCAAGCAGGTTTTTTTGGTCTGTTTTTTTTAGTGGAAATACAGTTGATTTACAGTGTTGTGCTAGTTTCAGGTGCACAGCAAAGTGATTCAGTTAGATATGTGTACACATATAGTCTTTTTTAGATTCTTTCCATTATAGGTTATTACAAGATACTGAGTATAGTTCCCTGTACTACACAGTAGGTCCTTACTGTTCATCTGTTTTATATATAATAGTGTATATCCCCAAATTCTAGTACCCCCAACCTCATTTCCTCTTTAGGAACCATAAGTTTGTTTTCTATGTGTGAGGCTATTTCTGTTTTGTAAAAAGTTCATTTGTATCATTTTTTTAGATGCCATATATAAGTGATATCATGTATTTGTTTTTTTCTCTCTCTGACTTGACTTAGTACGATAATCTCTAGGTCCATCCATGTTGCTGCAAATGGTGCTATTTTGTTTTTTTTATGGCTTAGTAGTATCCCATTTTATATACATACCACATCTGCTTTATCCATTTATCTGTCAATGGACATTTAGGTTGCTTCCGTGTCTTAGCTTTTGTGAATGGTGGTGCTATGAACATTGGGGTGCATGGATCTTTTCAAATTAAAGTTTTCATCTTTTCCAGTTAGGATCCCTAGATCATACGGTAATTCTATTTTTAGTTTTTTAAGGAACCGCCATACTCTTCTCCATAGTTGCTGCATCAATTTACATTCCTACCCACAGTGTAGGAGGATTCCCTTTTTCTGAGAGCATTTGTTATTTGTAGACTTTTTGATGATGGTCACTCTGACCAGTGTGAGGTGGTACCTCACTGTGGTTTTGATTGGCATTTCTCTAATAATTAGTGAAGTTGAGCATCTTTTCATGTGCCTGTTGGCCATCTGTATTAGACTATGCAGTTTAACCAAGTCTTCTGTCACCTGAGCTTCTGCAGTCTCACGCCTTCCATGCTTGCCCTTTAAATCTAAACCACTTGTCAAGATATTTTCCCCAAGATGAGATAGTCTCCTCACAACTAAGATGAATTCATATTAAAATACCTCCCCTTATACACACATTCTTTCATTTGCTAGGGATCATCTTCCCTTTTTGTCAATTGTGGAGGAGGGGATGAAGCTGGTTCCAAGTGTCTCTTAATTAAAACTTTTTAATAGACACATATATTTGCAGCAAACTGTTTTGTACATTTCCTTTGCAAACCATGAAAATGGGAGATGAAGACTTCCCCAGCACACAGGCAGGAGGATGCTTTCTGATGCTCTTGGTTTCCTCTTGGGTTGCAGATGATGCTCTGAAATGTTCTATCCCACTGACGGCTGCTTCGAGACAGTGGGTGTGATCCAAGAAAATCTATTCAGCCATTTGTTACCTCCAAAAACAGCATCAGTGAGATAGAATGCCTCAAGCTACAGGGCCCCCAAATGTGGATCTGAACATTCTGGTGCTTCTATTTTCAGAGGTGCAGTGGGATAAAAGGCACCCACGAGATTTTGGCTCGAAAATCTGCAAAAGAACAATGAAAATAGCTCTTGCTGTTGGTCTCCTCCCCACCCCTGACTCTAGCCTGGGCCAGGGAGGGACCTGAGTGAGTGAGGAGAAAACACAGGGTGCCACCAGTGGAAGGGAACTCTCGGCCCCAGTGGCTTTGTAAGGCAGGATGTGCTTTGAGGGACTGCCTCCTCCTGTGATGGACTCAACACAGATAGAAGGTTCTCTCCAAAGAGATCTTCTCTCTGAGCTGAATACTTCCAGAAGAAAGCAAGCCACAAAAGAATACAATGGCAGTGTCAATTCTCTGCTCCCCAGCAGTAAAAACCTGCACTTGAAAAGTATAAAGTATAGCCTTGGGAACTTGCACAGAGTGGCTGAGTATCCTTTGTAGGTTGCGGGACTGTCTGACTAGGATAATGTCTGTTTGGGTACTTGTGCCCCTTCTGGAAGACAGGGTCACTGGGGGAAGAGGCTTTAGCTTTTTGCTCATTTTAGAATTGAGTTGCACTGAGCACAGGACCAGACAAGTAGGACGTGGTCATCTGGGAGGGAGGGTGGAGGCAGGAACAGGGACCAGGTTTGCAGAGTCAGCCTGGGAGCCTGGCTCCTCACCACTTCCTTTGTTGATGCTTTAACCTTTAAACCAGAGGACTGAGACTCTCTCTCTCTCTCTCTCTCTCTCTCTCTCTCTCTCTGTGTCTGTGTGTGTGTGTGTGTGTGGCTTGGACCCCTTCAGCAGGCAGCAGCAGCTTATGGATACCCTCTCAGAATAATGATTTTTAAAAAATCCATAAAATGCATTGCCTTTTCAAGGAAACTAATTTCACTGAAAAAGAGTTATCAAAATATTTAATAAAACAAATGTGTGAAATGGTAATATGTGGGCTTCTTTATTAACACATTAAAAAAAAACAGATCTAGTGGCAGGTCTAAAGGCTTCATAATTTTTAAATAGTGAAAAGTGTAAATGATACTTTGCAATATTGGCAACACTGGTGACATGACAATGAGCCGTGATTCCTATTGGACTCATGGTCAAAGCTACACTAATACTTAATGCTGCTGTGGTTTAGTCTCTCATTCATAATTGAGGGACATATCAGATTTCAGTTAGGAGTCAGTGACGATGAAGACGCATTTTATTTTTCCCCTCTGAGTTCATGGCCTTCCTGGCTGGAAACCTCTGCTTTCAACACTGCAGTGGTACAGGGAGCAATTCCTCAGAGCTTTCCTCCTCTCTGCATTCATCCCCTCCACCGTCTCATGTGTTTAGAAGTAATTGTTTATAAGTTGATGATTCTCAAATTTCTGCCTCCAAATTGGGATCTCTCTGCAGAAACACCTCCAGCAGCTCTGCAGGGTGTTGGGTTTTTTTTTTTATTTTCTTTTTAGGGCCGCACCTGCAGCATATGGAAGTTCCCCCGCTAGGGGTTGAATTTGAGCTGTGGCTGCCAGCCTACACCACAGCCACAGTAATGCAGGATCCGAGCCAATTCTGCAACCTACACCAGAGCTCATGGCAACGCCCAGGGTGTCTTTTTATTTTATTATTTTTTTTTCTGTTTTGGCTGCGCCCTTGGCATATGGATGTTCCCAGGCCTGGGATCGAATCTGGACAGGAGTTGTGACCTGCGCCATAGCTGTGGCAATGCCAGGTCCTTAACCCACTTCGCTGGGCCAGGGATCCAACCAGTGCCTCCACAGCGAGGAGCTAGATGGTTAACCCATTGCACCACAGTGGGAAGTCCTCTGCAGGGCGTCTTGCTGGCAGCGCATAGCAAATGGTCCAGGGGGGCTCCAATCTACCCCCTTCTCACCTGTCCGACTGTAGTCTCACCTGTCTCAGTAAGTGAGGCTCCATCCCCCTGGTGGTCCAGGCCAAAGCATGTGGGGTCTCCCCTGCTCCTCCCTTTTTTTATCCACATCAAGCCAATCGGGAGGACCTGTCAGCTCTACTTGCAAAGCATCTGTGTTCCACTGGGCTTCCTGTCACAGGCAGGGCTGACACCTGGGCCCCCCATCCCTCACCCAGATAACTGCAATAGCTTCCTCACCAGTCCTCTTTCTCTTCCTTTGCCTCCCTCAAGTCTGCTCTCAGCGTGGCAGCCAGAATAATCTTTTAAAACCTAGAGTGATGCAATCCCTACTGCTTCTTTGTTTAAAACTCTCCAAAACCCTTTCCATTTTGCTAAGAATCAAATTCACACTTTTGGGATTCCCATGTGGCTCAGTGGGTTAAGCACCTGGGGTTCTCACTGAAGTGGTTCGAGGTGCTCCTATGGTGCAGGTTCGATCCCTGACCTGGGAAGGTCCACGTGTCATGGGTGTGGCATATGTATAATTGATTTACTCTGCTGTACACTTGAAATTGACATAATTTTGTAAGCCAATAAAATTTATTAAAAAAAAACAGAAAAAGAAAAAAATTCACTCTTCAAACATGGACTCCACAACTCATCCACCCTTACTGTCTCTGAAAGCATCACTCTGATATGAGCCTGAGTCGCCTTTGTTTCCTGTTGTTCTTCAAATTCACCCAGGGCCTGCCCCAGGGCCTTTGCCCTGGCTGTTGTGCTGCCAGAATGCTCTTTTGAGTGTCCACCTGACTCCTCACTTCCTTCAAGTTCCAGTCATATACAATCAAATATAAGATAAATGGGTAAAGCCTTCTGCAACCCTTATGGACTATAATGTGTCCATCCCCTTCCCCCCAAATTCAGTGTTGATGTTCAAACCCTGGCACCTCAACATGTGATTGTATTTAGAGAGAAGGTCTCTAAAGAGGTGATGAAGTTAAAATGAGGCTATCAGGTTGGGGCCTAATCCAGTCCGACTGGTATCATCATAAGAAGAGATTAGGACACAAAAAGAGACACTGGGAAGTGCACATGTGCAGAGGGACAAATGTGGGAAGCGGCCAGCAAGGAGTCGCCATCTGCAGGCCAATGGGACAGGCCTCGGGAGAGACCAACCCTGCCAGTATCTTGATCTTGGACTTCTGTCCTCCAGAACTGTCGGAAATAAATATCTGTCGTTTAGGACCCCCGGTATGAGGTGTGTGTGTGTGTGTGTGTGTGTGTGTGTGTGTGTGTGTGTGAGTGACAACCCTAGCCGATGAATACAATACCGCATACAGGGAACAATTCCATTCTCCTTCCCAAGACTCATTTTCCCCTCCTTTCCCTGCTTTATTTTCCTCTGTGAGCACTCATCACCATCAAGTCCATTAAATATTTATAAAACATAAGCAAGTTATTTTATTTGCCTATGGTCCATCTTCCTTGCTGGAATATACATGTTGTGACGGCATAGACTTTGCCTAGAGTGTAGACTGACCAGCCCTCAGACCAGAGTCCTACACTCAGTAAATATTTGTTCCCTGAATGAAAGGAAATGGTAGGTTTCTAATCAAAATGCTTTCCTACTTCATAAAGGTCACGGAAGCCACTGTTATTATTAACCTCAGGCCACCACTCTGGATTGAGATGAATCAGCCTACATTCAGGACTGAACCAACATGGGCCGTCTCGTCACCGAGCTCTCCTGCACTGCTGGTGGGAATGGAATTGGTGCAGTCACTATGGAAAACAGTACAGAGGTTCTCCCAAAAACTAAAAGTAGAATTACTATATGATCCACACCTGGGCATATATTTGGACAAAACTGTAATTCAAAAAGCTGCACCCCAATGTTCACTGCAGCACTCTTTACAATACCTAAGACATGGAAGCAACCTAAAGAAATGTTCATTGATGGAGGAATGTGTGAAGAAGATGTGTATATGATGTATATCTATATATATAAAACTCAGCCATAAAAAAGAAGGAAATAATGCCATTTGCAGCAACATGGATGAACCTAGAGACTATCATGCTAAGTGAAATTAGTCATATGGAGAAAGACAAATATAATATGATACCACTTATATGTGGAATATAAAATATGACATAAATGAACTTATCCACAAGACAGAAACAGACTCTCAGACATAGAGAACAGACTTGTGCTTGCCAAGGGGGAGAGAGGATGGGGAAGGGATGGATTGGGAGTTTGGGGTTCGCAGAAGCGAACTATTATATATAAAAGATAGATAAACAATAAGGTCCCACTGTATGCCATAGGGACTCTATTCAATGTCCCGTGATAAATCATAATGGAAAACAGCAGAAAAAAACAGAAACACAACATTGTATATTGACTATGCTTCAATAAAATAAATTAAAAATAGTAGTGCCAGGGAGTTTCTGCTGTGGCACAGCAGGTTAAGAATCTGACTGCAGCGGCTTGGGTCGCTGCAGAAGCATGGGTTTGATCCCTGGTCCCACGCAGTCGGTTAAAGATCCAGGGCTGCCACAGCGGTGGCATAGGTTGCAGCTGTGGCTCAGATTCCATCCCTGGCCTGGGAACTTCCATATGCCCTGGGTGCAGCCGAAAAAGTAAAAAAAAAAAAAAATAAAAAAGTAATGCTAGAGATAAAGACATTTAAACTGCCCCCCTCTCTTCTTTTCATACCTGAGTCATGTTCTTTTTCACCTGGGCAGGTAGGTAAGGAGCTATTTCTAACTGCTAATGATACTATCTCCCGTTTTTTTGTGCTTTCATATTTACATAGTCCCTTCCTATACTTTTGACTTAATCCTCTCCCCTACTGCTTCAGAAAAAAAAATGCTTATTAACTCAATATTTGCATATAGTTTATTCATACCAGGAGCACAGCGCTTTAAGTAAGTCATGTTTTTACCTCTTATGCTGGCCTATGAGTTTCTAGAAGGAAAGAATGTACTTTCAGGGCTGGGTGTAGTACTTGGCAGATAGCAGGTGCTGATTGAATGTTTGTTGATGTTATTATTATCTCGTATTTGTTGAGTTGTTCCAATTTCCTTAGATTAAAATGAGGATATTATCAGTGCCTTTCAAGGTTGCTGTGTTAAGGTAAGTAGACCACTGAGAACATGTCTGGCACATAGTAAGCACTCAACAAGTGCTAGCCATTGTTGTTCTTGTCATTTAAGCATCTATTTTGTGTACTAAAGCACTTTCTTTGCAACAGTTCTGTGAGATGGTAAACAAGATATAATAACAATAATGGCAGTTATTGAGTAATAAATGCCAAGTTTGGGGTGTTCTAAAAATGCATTACTTTATCTAATTTTCACAGCAATACTATGAGATAGGTATTCTTAGGAGTCTTGATTTAGAGGAGTGAGGAAAGACTCAGAGAGGTTAAGTGGCCTGCTCAAGGTCACACAGCAAAGAAGTGGCAGAGCCGGGATTTGAATCTGAGGCCCACTGACTCCAGGGTCTTAACCACTGTGTTGTGGTGGATGGTACAATTCTCACTGCCAGAAAAAAATAAACAGAGACGTGGAGAGGTCCGCTAACTGGGCAAAGTCACATAGCTTGTGAGCATGAGAGACGCCATTTAAGAGGGAAGACTTTCTCCTGAGTTGTGAGCTGGGGTTTGGGTGCCCTTCCCAAGGACACGAGATGATCCTGGGGATGGTGAGATGTCTGGGTGAAAACTTGGGGTGAGTTAATTTAGTGCTGTTAAACACATCTGAAATCTGAAAGCAGGCTGAACAAAACCAGCACACCCCCTCATCCTAATGGGACATTACACAGCTGCCTACACGATTAATTATTAAATGCAGACTGATGAGTGCTATGAGGTGCAGGGGGCTCTGAGGGTTTGTAACAGGAAGTCCTGACCGAGTCTGGGTCAAAAGAAACCACAGCCAGCCGTGGCAGGGCTTGCAGCGGGAGGCTGGCGGCAGTCTGCACAAACCTCACTCGTGTGGGGGCCAGAGAAGAAGCAGCTTCCAGGGGAAATGGACTTTGGAGAATTAAATGATCCCTTGCATTTCCTCTCAACCATATGATTTAATTACTGGGAAATGCCACATGCACCTTTCTGGAGGGACAGATGCGTGGAAAGAAAGGCAGGCAGGTTGAATATTTTTTCTTCTGGTTTATGAGTTTCATTGATTTTTCTAGAAGGAAAGGCTTCTCTTTGACCTCGTTCCCGCTAAGGGGGTTTGCTTGGGACGAGGAGTCTGGCAGCCACTGGGAGATGGATGACGCTAGACCTGGGCCCCGAGGGAGGTGGGGACAAATCAGGCAGGAGGATGGAGGTAGAGGCAGCTCTGTGTGTCTGAAATTGTGTCTCACCTGCTCCCCAAGCCCCCACGTCTAACTTGTCACCAAGTCCTGTCAGTTTAACTCCCAAACCTCCCTCCAGCCTGCCTATTCCTTTTCGTGCCTTCTCCCCAATCCCAGCTGCCATCTTTCCCTGAAACAGACTCCTAACTCGACCCTCATGCTCCACTCTTTGTTTCCTTTCAATAACTTTTCATCAGAGCCAGATGAGTGACCATCTTATATGTAAATTAGATCACTGTCACCCCATCTTCTTAAAACCTTTCAGTCACTTCTCACTGCACTTGGGAGACACATCAAAAATCTTTTGCATGTGGAAACAGCCTAAATGTCCATCAACAGATGAACCGACAAAGAAAATGTCTGGCCATACTAGTCAGCCTTAGGAAAGAAGGAAATTCTGCAGTTTTGCAATACCATGGATGCACCTCAAGGACATGATGCCAAATGAAATAAGCCCATCACAGAAAGATGCATGCTTCCACGTATATGAGGTATTGAAAACAGGCAAATTCATAGAATCGAGAAATGGGATGATGACTTCCAGGGCTTGTGGGGAAGGAAATGGGGAGCTGCTAATCAATGGGCTGTGAGTTTCAGTGAAGTCAGGTGAATCGGCTCTGGAAATCTGTTGTTCAACATTGCACCTATAGTCAGCCAAACTCTACTTCACACCTCCAACTGGGTCCAGAGGATAGATCTCGTCTTGTCATCCTACCACTGTAAAGTCATTTTTTAAAAAAGAATTAAATCAAATATCACCCCTACTAATTATTTTAAAACTGAAATTTGAGATGAATGACCAGTATTTTGTGTTCTTCAGTTCATCTGAGAAATGGACGCTTACCAATTTATTCCAATAATAGGATAATCAATGCCGGAAAAGTGTTATTGACGTGATGATTTGATGATCAATGTTTTCCGTATATCAGGATTATTTGATTTATTTATTTATTTATTTTTTGTCTTTTTGCCTTTTTTCTAGGGCTGCTCCCGCTGCATATGGAGGTTCCCAGGCTAGGGGTCTAATTAGAGCTGTAGCTGCCAGCATACGCCAGAGCCACAGCAACGCCAGATCTGAGCCACAACTGCGACTTATACCACAGCTTACGGCAACACCAGATCCTTAACCCAGTGAGCAGGCCAGGGATCAAATCTGCAACCTCATGGTTCTTAGTCAGATTCGTTAACCACTGAGCCACGACAGGAACTCCTGTATCAGGATTATTTGATATTTATTTAAGACATACACAATATGTGAGACAAGTGGACATTTTTAACATGAAAAATACACTTTTTAATATTAAAAACAAACCTTCACACGGTCTGACCCCTGTTTCCTCCCTGCATCCCCTCCACCTCCCTTCCACTTCACTGTGCTGAGGCCATGATGATTCTTTTCTAGCTCTTTGAAAAAACTAACTTTCTTCCCATTTCATGGCCTTGAAGGTATTAATACACACGAGGGACTTACTCAGAGAGCCCTAGTCTGATTCCCTCTTCCACAAACTAAATCAGATCCCGAGGTTATATTCCTCATAGCATCTTCTAATTCCCCTTTGAAGCATCCCTCACACTTTCCAAGCCTGAGTGTGTCTGCAATTATTTGTTTACTGAGACTCTCTAGCTGGAGTTGGTAGAACATAGGGGTAGAAGGGAACATTCTGTCTTGCTCACCACTTTATCTCCCTGTGCCTTGAAGGTTGAATTTATTGTGTGAGTATTTATGAGTTCTTAGGAAGTGCCAAAGGCTGTGCTAGGTGCTAGGGATACAAACAGAAGAAGATGTAGTCTCTGACCTTCCAAGATAGCTGGACAAACATCTCTATTGAAATATATGTAAACATAAGTGGGGGTTCCTGTCATGGCTCAATGGTTAACGAATCCAACTAGGAACCATGAGATTGTGAGTTCAATCCCTGGCCTCGCTTAGTGGGTTAAGGATCCGGTGTTGCCATGAGCTGTGGTGTAGGTCAAAGACGCAGCTCGGATCCCAAGTTGCTGTGGCTCTGGTGTAGGCTGGCAGCTACAGCTCTGATTAGACCCCTAACCTGGGAACCTCCATGTGCCACAGGTGCAGTCCTAGAAAAGACAAAAAGACAAAAAAAAAAAGCAAAAAAACCCCCATAAGTGGAAGAGAAAGAACCAAATGTGTTTTCTGGTACATAGAATGTCTGAGAAAGGAAGGAAAGGTGGAAGGAATACTTTGAAATACATATGGAAATAGTAATACCTATGGAAGAGGAGAAGGAAGTGAGCAATGAATATGCCTTGGAAAACTGAGATGGATTCTCAAAGGAGGTGGTGATTGATTTTGACCCTAAAAGATCCTAAAGGATGAATAGGCATTTGTCAGATGCACAAATGGGAGGAACATATTACATAGGCTGTTATGCAAGAGATGGTCTGAGTGAGACTGGAGGCAGGGAGGCTGGTTAAAAGACTGGGGCAATAGTTGAGATGGAATTTGAGCAGACCTGAACTGGGAAGCAGAGGAGAGGTTGGTGAGGACAAGATGGCTCCTAGGGATATTACAGAGGGATTGAATTTGAAATAATTACGGCTCTGTTTGACTACAAGTAATAGAATTCTAATCAACTGTAGCCTAAACAATGCAGACATTTCTTATCTGGCTAACAAGAAGGCTAGAGGCAGACACTCCTGGTTTGGATCAGCAACTCAATTATGCCATGAAAGAGCCAAATCTCTTCTGGACTGTGGACTCCAATCTCTAGCTTATTGGGTTTTTATACTCATGGTTGTTGTCTCATGGTTGCAGAATAAGTGCCGTGGCTCCAGGCATCATGGTTACATTCAAAGACAGAAAGGAGAAGTTAGGATTGGGGGAGCCAGAATGTTGAGAGAGGATCCTTTTCTTCTTTCTCCTACTAGGGAGGAAATATTTTCCAGTTTCCCAGATGATATCTTCTGATGTCTCCTTGGCCAGGATAGTGTCACTCTTAGCTGCAAGGTGAGCTAAGAAATCAGATATGCAGCAAAGGCAAGTAGAGGTGCATGAACGGCTTAGATCAGTCATGATCCACATCCTGGGGCTTGCATGTTGCTTTCCTTAAACAAAATTGAGATGCTCTTAGTAGGAGGCCTAGCTTTGAACAGTGTCTGTCAAAGGGTGGGAGGTAGGCTTTGGTTTTATTTAAACTGTCTCCACCTGGATATGAAAAATGGCAGCTCTCTCTTGGCTTCTGTGTTGTGGAAACGACCACTGGTTCCAGCTGAGCCTGCTGTTCTTAGCTCATACATTCCCAAGAAGATGATTATGCAGAGCAGCAAGAGCTTTCTTGTTTCCCCAAGTATTCTCCAGAAATAAGACTGAATTAATAATTTGTTTTCTTGGTATGGGCCATTCGGTTGCAAAACGATATTCCAGTCATAGCACGATACTTTGCTTCCTCATTTACATTCACCGTTGGTTTAATTATGCTTTTCAGTCAGAATACTTATTAATTTTATAGACCTACCTGAAAATTAAATTGGATAAATTCCTTTTGGTTGGTACCTTGAAAAATGTGTTTTTCCAAGCTGCTGCTGGAGCCCACTTTGGCCCTGTGCAATTTTGTTCCTCTTTAAGTTCATTTGCAAATAACACTGTGTTGGTTTAAAGGGTATGCATCATTTCTGAGCAGGAAAAACATCTCAAACTGCAGCCCAATTCAAAACAAAGTAGGAGGACAATGGAGAAAATTGTCAAATATTTTATTTTCTCATTGGTGGTGGGGAGCCATGGAATGAAGCATAACATTTCCCTTCAGGTTCAATGAATCTTCCTTGCTTGTGGCAAGAAGTCTGTGTGGTTCTGAAAAGAGCCAGTAAGTCACAGAGTGCAAAAAGGACATAGAGAGGGTCCTTCTCCACTGACCAGGAGCTAAGAGGGAAAAACCTGAGAGCAGTGAGTGGTGAATTTATTCATTAATTTACCAACCTGCACTGTGTTTTGGGCACCGTGGTGCTAGAAACACAATTAAGATGTGTTTCCTACTCTCAAGCAACTCACATTTTCACAGGAGAGGCAAATAAATACACGCTGATAAAGGCAGCAAGGGAAGTGTTAGGATAGATGAAAGCACAGAACACTGGGGGATGCCAGAGGCAGGGCACCAGACCCCTGCCCTGAAAGCCCTCTGAGGGCAGGAATCACATCTGCACCATAGGTGCTAGGACTTCACTGCCCCGCTCAGCACTTGTGCATAGATGCTCAGTAACTAGTGGTTGGGGTGAATTGGATTAAAGTGAATCAGACCTGGTGCCGTGTATTAATTAATTAATTTATTTGCTGCTATAACAAACCCCCAAATAACAATGGCTGTAACAGTAGAAGTTTATGTGTATGTATGTGTGTTGTACCTGTGTGTATATGTATATATGTGTGTATATGTGTGTGTGTTTTTGTGTAATCTGGCTGGCTGGCTGCAGATTTTGGGATTTCTCAGCCTCCATAATTGCATGAGCTAATTTCCCATAATAAATTTCTTTCTGTATATACTACCATCCTGTTGGTTCTGTTTCTCTGGAGAACCCTGACTAATAGCAACTGAATTGACTTCCTTTAGTGACCAATCATAAAAATGACAGAGTTATACCGATCATAAAAAGTGCACTAGTTGGGAGAGAACAAGAGCGAGTGAAGGAAAATTTTCATATAAAAACCAAAGTTGCCAGAAGGTAACTGGCCACACACCTTGACTTTTGCCCAAACCCTGGAAATCCCTACAAAGGTCTTCAAATCTATGAAGTTTAAGTTACGTAGGATGAGTAGGTTACGGAGAAGTAATGTACAGCATGGCGACTATACTTAATAATACTGTATTGTATACTTAATATCTTAGTTGTTCTCACCAAAAAAGAAAAAAGATAACCATGTGAGGTAAGGGATATATTACTTATTTGGATTGTAGTAACCATGTCACATTGTATATGTTTATCAAATCATCATGTTGTACACCCTAAATATATATAATTTTTATTTCTCATTTATACCTCAATAAAGGTGAAAAAAGAAGCATGTGTTTAAAAGTTAAAAAAAGAAAAGACACACAAGGTTCTAACCCTGGCTGTGTCTCTAAAGTACTCAGTGACTCTATTTGAGCCCCAACCTCCTCAGTGAAAAGTTAGGAAATTGAGTCACATGATTCCTGATGCCTCTTCAGCTTTGAGACTACCACTCTTAAGGAGTTTATGAATTTTCACTTTTTTTTTTTGGTCTTTTCTAGGGTTGCACCTGTGGCATATGGAGGTTCCCAGGCTAGGGGTCTAATTGGAGCTGTAGCCGCCAGCTTACGCCGCAGCCATAGCAACTCGGGATCTGAGCTGCGTCTGCGACCTACACCACAGCTCAGGGCAACGCTGGATCCTTCACCCACTGAGCGAGGTCAGGGATCGAACCTGAAACCTCATGGTTCCTAGTTGGATTCGTTAGCCACTGCTCCACGACGAGAACTCCTTTTCACAGCTTCTTAAAGCTGCCTGGGAGGGTCCTGGCTATAGGATAAAGGGAATCAAGCAAATGCCTCTTTGTGGTGGGTCTTAGGGGACAGGGTGAATTCTGCCTGATTCCAGCCTGGCTTCACCACTTTGCGGCATCAATTTTGAACAATTTACACAATCTCCTTGTGTCTCAAAATAATTAGTAGCATCACTAAAATAAAAATAGCATCTACCTCATGGAGGGGGTTGTAAGAATTAAATGAGATGGTGTTCATTAAGTACCTACAATGGTGCCTGGCACATGGTCAGGGCCCAATAAATGCAAGCTATTATTATTGCTGATGTTACTAGTTTCTGATTATTTTCTTATTTAGAAAACTTAATAGCTATCTCTTTTCATTTTAGTTGGCTTTTGATTTTTTTGTTTTGTTTCACCAAATTTTTTTATATATTCCCTAAATGAGAGAAGGATGTCTTGTATGGGGGGAGGCGGGGAGTATGGGGAAGAAAATGAAATAGCGAGTTTCTGGACACTTTGGAAATTGTAGATATAACTGGGAGAGCAGGGACAACCAAAAGCTAGAATAAAAAGTACAAGAGCACTATTTATATAATATTTCCAAAATGTTAAAATTCTTACGATGGAAGATAAATCAATGGTGGCAGGACGTTAGCGGTACCATGAGGGAATTTCTCTGTGCTGATGGAACGGTTCTGTACCCTGACTGTGATCGTTACATGAATTTATTTATTTGATGAAATTCCATAGATCTTTATACATCCACACACGAATGAAAACATATAAAGATGGGCAAAATCCAAGTGATGTCTGTGGTTTGGTTAACAGTTCTGTACCAGAGTCACTTTCCTGATTTTGGTGGTGTAGTCTGGTTATGTGAGAGGTTACCATTGAGGGCAGCTTGGAGATGGGTACACAGCAACCCTTTTTATCACTTTTGCAGCTTCTTGGGAATCAGCAATTGCTTCAAAATTAAAAATAATAATAATAGTGTTTATAATAATATCATTTAAAATCATGATAACGTATTCTATATTAATATTATATCACATATTATTGAATAAAAGTAGCTTTAAGGATACTTTGAAATTAGTAGACATAAGTGGGAAATAGGCATAGCCAAAAACTAGCATTGAAAGGACAAGGGGGAGTTCTCGTTGTGGTGCAGTGGAAACGAATCCGACTAGGAACCATGAGGTTGCGGGTTCCATGCCTGGCCTCACTCAGTGGGTTAGGATCCAGTGTTTCCATGAGCTGTGGTATGGGTCGCAGGTGCAGCTCGGATCCCGCATTGCTGTGGCTCTGGCCTGGGCCAGCGGCTCCAGCTCTGATTAGGCCCCTAGCTTGGGAGCCTCCATGTGCCATGGGTGCAGCCCTAAAAGGACAAAAAGACAAAAAAAAAAGAAAAGAAAAGAAAAGAAAAAAGGACAAGGGCACCATTTAGAGCAGCATGGATGTACCTAGAGATTATTGTACTAAGTAAAGTCAGACAGAAAGACAAACACTATATGATATCACATATACGTAGAATCTAAGATATGGCATGAATAAAGTTAATCTAGGAAACAGACTCACAGACGGAGAGAACAGACTTGTGGTGGCCGAGGGGAGAGGGGAGATGAGGGAGGGATGGACTGAGAGTTCGGGATCAGCAGATGCAAAGTATTATATGTAGGAGGGGTAAACAACAAGGTCCTATGGTGGAGCACAGGGAACTATAGTCAATACCCTGTGACAAACCATAATGGAGAGAATATGAAAAAGAACGTACATATAGATATAACTGAAGCACTTTACTGTATAGCAGCCATTAATGCAACATTGTAAATCAACAAGTAAGTGCACCGGGTATATGACATCCTCAAAATGTCAAAATGACACTGATAAAAACATCAGTGGTTGCCAGGGGCTAGGGATGGGGGGAGGGCGTGCTAGTTGATGCTATTATATCAGTGTCAATTTCCTGTGAAAAGAAGGGACTTTCACTACTTTTTCTCTGTCACTAAGGGCACTTAATCTAGAAGGATGCCTTGCCAAATTCTGTAAAAACTGTTTACAAAGGAAAAATGGAAAACTGAAGCAACTTTAAACCCACCCACAAAAGTTATTAAAACACAGTACTGGTTTTTCAGGGAAAAAAAATAAAAGCAACCAACCTTTTTGCAGAAGTTCATAAAAATTCCAATGTGCTTCAAGACTGAGAGGATTTTCAATTATAAATGAGATGTTAAAAGGTAGACAGAGGCCCTGAAGCTCGCACACCCTACGAAGCATTGTGTTGGATGGAAGGAAAACTGTCTCCCTGTATCGACGGTGTATTTATAATTGAAGAGGTGGAGAATGCAAATGCGAATGAATCAACGCCAACAGGGATGCCTATAAGACGTAAATGAGAATTACGGCAATTAAGAACGTTGTCTCAAAGGAAATTAGACTGGTCCATTAATTACAATGCCTTAAAGGGAAAGAGGGCCCAATGAAATGCAATAAATTAAAATATCAAAAAGAAAAATAGTAGATAGAGAAGATGGAAGTGCCAACAAGAAGCTAATCTCAGAGGTGGTGATGAGGCTGTGTGTGCTAATTCCTAAGGGGCAGTGACAAACTCAGAGCCATCATCACTCCTCCCATGAAAAATTAGAATCTGCCCAAGCCTGGTCCCCTCTCCTTCATCTTTGCCCATTGAGTCGGCTGCCAAGCCTACCACCGTGAGCCCACCCATGCTGTCGCTGGTGACAGCTTTCTTGATGTCCCTCGCTTCAAGTGCTCAAAAATTCTGTGTATATTTCGTTGTCTCCTTGACTCCATAGTAAAAAGCTTGAGCTTCTTTTAATTGACGCTAATTGATATTGATTGCTATTCGGGCTTTTCATATCGACCCAGACCCTCTGGAAGCAATGTCCCCTTTACTCTGGGATTTCTCACTCTCACTTTTACCCCCTTTGCCTCAGGCAGGAATTATGAGTCCTAGTCACTTCCAGATTCCTCAGTCCCTGTCTAGGACCCCAGAAAACATTCTCAAGTCTCCCCATGATAGGGACATTTCATTGCTTTCTGCAATGAAAACTGTCCCAACATTAATCGTCCATGGTTTTTGCTATGAACACTTAATCACCTGCATGATGATTTCCCTAATATGGCTCTAAGAAATTGCAGTATTTTTTAGATTATTTAAATACTGTAGCCTTATCTGAAGCACAAATATCTGAACTCAGGGCTTTGCTCTACTAATTACATGTATTTTTTCTTATAAATCTTAACATAAATGCATGATGACCCAACTGAAAAGGTCGATCCAAGTGCCACTTGTCTCTCTCTTCCTGCTACAGGAAACGAGGTGGGGGTGAGAAAGCATGGACTTTGGACCAATTACAATCTGATTTGGCTTCACCGCTTGCTGTGGGGCCTTGGGCAAAGTTCATATTATCCCTGGAGCATCAGTTTTTTCCATCCACACATAGGGTGTAATTACATCTATCTCTCCAAGGGTTGCTTTGAGAACCTCATGGATATATTAGGTTATATGTTTATTTCCTTGATTGGAGCTTCCATTGCACTACCTTTTGTGATCCATTCTTTGAGAAGCTTGGATAAACTTTGACACCAACTTTTATTGCAAATATTACTCAGGATGTCTATCTCCATACAATTTGTTTACTTGAGTGATGGTGGGGGGAAGGTGAGGGCATCTGACTTTCTTTCACAGTAGAACATAAGCTCCTTGGTACATGGGCAATATTTCATAATTCTTCACATCCCTGTGATGCTTGCCTGGTGCCAAGCATATGGTCATGTTCCATCAATACCCGCTGACTGTACTGATTGATTTTGTGTCCTGGCCAGGACCCCGAGCATTGCCAAGGTGGGGCTCTGCTGGAGGTGTGGCGGTGAGGTCAGCCAGCTCGCGTGTTTCATCTAACAGTCCTGGCTTTAAGACAGGGCCATAAGCAGATCCTCAGCTTTCTCTCTCAGGCTTGCCAACTGTGGTACCATTTCCCATCTGTGTTTCTGCTTTTCCTGCGAGAGTAGCTTTACTGATCTCATTAATTCTCTTTTCCATCTTTGGCATTGGGAGGTGATACTATCCAAGCTTGAATGCCTCCTGTGTTCTGCAAATCACAGGATTATGATGGATGGAATGACAAGAAACACTGTTTTCACCAAATCACAGCGAAAGCATGAACCGCCTTTCATTTAAATGGTGGAGGATCATCTGTCTTGGGGTGGTTGGGTGGAGGTCTCTTCACCCAGGCCGGAGGGTTGCAAACACACAGGTAGAATTTCCTCTCAGCTGAGATATTTCCAGGCAAAACAAAGCAATGATTCCTTCACATGAATGTTTTTATTTTTGAATTCCTAAGGGCAGTTATAGATTTCCTAATAAGGGTTTTTTTTTTTTCTACTACAGCAATTTCATTTGGCTATATTTTCTTCTTTTGATTGAGAATTAGTTTGAGGAGGTCTTAAAAGGAATTATCTGAGGGATGCTGGGCTCAAGATTTAGAGTTCAATAAGTACTTTATAAAAAGGAACTCTCTGCCCTGCTGTAAAGACAAGAAAAAGTCTCTCTTATGCAAGTTCTTTCAGTTCGATAACTAATTAAAATCACAACCACCACCAACAGAAAAGTTTCTCCTGATCTTATCTGATACTTGGGACTCTTTGCAAGAGAAGAAGAATGAAAAAGGAAAATAAGTAGCTTCTCCATAGACTGCGGGTGCCCCAGAGTGGGGGTGCCTTCATATGTATGGATCTCCCGAAAGCTTAGTATGGCATCTAGAACAGAGTCGGCTTCTAGTAAATGTTGACTATGGAACAAAATAAATGTTTATTTTCTTTTGAAATTTTTTATTGAATAATAATAGTGTACATACATCCTAAGTATACAGTGAGGTGAATTTCCACAAATTTGAATTCATCCACGTAACCAGAACCCAGGTCAAGAAACAGGACACTGCTGTCCATTGTTATCCACCGAATATAATCACTATCCTGACGTCTAACAGCACAGACTCATTTGGCTTATCTTGAACTTTATATAAGTGGGATTGTGCAATGTGTCTTCCTCTGAGACTATCTTCTTTCATTCAACATTACAGTTCTGAAATTCCTATGGATGCATGGAGTTGCAACGTGTTCATTCTAACTGTGATAGAGTATTCTACTATGGGTGCTCTGGACCGAATGTATGGTTTTCACAAACACCCCCTCCCGCATATGTTGAAAACCTAATCCCCAGTGTGATGGTATTTGGAGGTGGGGCTCTAAGGAAATAGTTAGGGTTGGATGGAGTAATTAGGGTTGGATTAGGTAATTAGGCTGCTTTCATGACAAGATTAATATTTCATAAAAAAGCCTCAAGTGGAGTTCCTGTTGTGGCTCAGTGGTAATGAACCTGACTAGTATCCTTGAGATGCCGGTTCTATCCCTGGCCTTTCTCAGTGGGTTAACGATCTGGCGTTGCCGTGAGCCGTGGTGTTAGGTTGCAGATGGGGCTTGGATCCTGTGTTGCTCTGGCTCTGGCATAGGCTACAGCTCCGGTTAGACCCCTAGCCTGGGATCCTCCACATGCCACGGGAGCTGCCCAAGAAATGGCAAAAAGACAAAAAAAAAAAGACCTCAAGCCCACATAAGGAAAGGCCACGTGTAGATATAAGGAGAAGATAGCCAGGAGGAAGGCCCTCACTGACGCCAAATTGACCTGCACCTTGATCTTGGATTTTTCAGCTTCAAGAGTTGTGAGAAATAAATGCTTGTTATTTAAGCCACTCAGTTTATGATACTTTGTTGTAACAGCCCAAATTGACTGAGACATGAGACTATACCATAATTGATTTATTCATTCTACTGTCAGTGGGCATTTGGCAGTTTTCAGTTTGGAGCTATTATGAAAATGTGATTCAAATCATCTCATATGTATGTTTTTTCTTTCTGTTGGATTATATTCCTGGGAATGAAAATGATGGGTCATAAGGTGTGTATATTTGCAGCCTTGGTAGAAACTGCTGAATATTTTTCCAAAGTGTTTATATCAATTAACACCCTCAGCAATAGTATGAGTTCCAGTTGCTCCATATCCTTTCCAACACTTGATATTATCAGTCTTTTTACTTTTAGTCACTCTGGTGGGTGTATAGTGGGATCTTATTGTGTATGTATGTGTGTTTCTTTTATTTTGAGATAACTGAAGATTCACATGCAGTCGTAAGGAAGAATGCAAAGAAATTCCAGATACTCTACTCATCTTCTCCCAGTGGTAACATCTTGTGTGACTACAGTACAATACCATAACCAGAGTCAGGACACAGGACAGTCTAGAACAAGGATCTCTCCTGCTACATTTTATATCCGCTTCTGCTTCCCTCCCTTCCCCATACCCGCTCCCTGTAACCACTCAATTGTCCGCCATCTCTATAATTTGCCATTTCAAGAATGCTATATACTTGGAATCAAACAGTATGTAACATTTTGAGATTTTTTTAAAAGATGCTTAACATAATTTCCTTGAGGGGCATCCAAGTTGTTGCATGTATCAGAATCATTCCTTTTAATTGCTGGGTAGCATTCAATGAAAGAGCTCTTGAAAAGAGAATAAGCACTCATTCCAAAAAAAATCACTTATAGTGGCTTCATTGATTTCTTTTATACTCAAGGGATGATAAGCTAGGTTTCCACATTTTCTTTATCTGTTTATTAATCCAACCAATATTTTAAAAGTACCAACTGCATACTGAGCAGTGCTAGATCCTGGGCATGCAAGAGACATAACAGGTCTCTGCCTTGTAGGTTTTTTCCTACTCTATGTGTAGACACATATTTAATGAGACACACATTTAATACAGTATTGCAGATGTCAAGGCAGTTATACATACATTTTGGAATAAAGAAGGAAATTGCTGACTTAATGAAGGTGGGGATGGAAGATGAGCACAGGAGATACTTTGTGGGGCATGACACATAAGCCTAGTATTAGAAGATGAATGGTTTGCCTGATGGCTATGCGCAAGAGAGGAAGCAGAGGAAGCAGGAGAAAAAGGGCTGCCAGAGCAGAAGGAACAGCTTGGGTATAAAGTGGAGGTGATAAGCAGTTCTACCAATGAAGAACTCAGCACATCGTGACTAGCTAAGCCTGAAAAGTAGGTGGAGCTGTTGAAGAATGGAGAGTTGGGAAATAGCACCATCTTTTAGGCTCACACATTCATATGGCAGACAGTCCCAAGCTGCTGCCCAGAAGCCATCAGCAGCCTCCTGCTAAGAAACTTCAAGTCTTGTGGAGTCCAGTCACACTGATTTTGCAGTCCTTCAAAGACCCCTGCATTAGACATAGCCAAAGACAACTGCTGGAGTTACATACCTTTTAACCTCTGTTTCAGGAGTGTTTACCTCTCAGTTGTGCGTAACAACATGAGACACAAGTACACACATGCATGCACCTGCTTTGATGTTAAACAATAAGCTTCTTGCCTCTTGGCCTGAAATGGGAGTGAGGAGAGTTCCCTAAATAATAATCATATAAGTATTTTTGCTGCTACTACTATAGGATGGCACTGCTCCATGCCTTCCATATGGTACCCCCTCATATCAGTCCTCTATTCTAAGGCAGGCATTATTATTACATGCAAAACTTAGACAAGCCACAGTGAAGTTGAATGATTTGGTCAAGGTTATAGAACTTATGTAAAGCAGGGGCAGGTTTTAATTACATGATCAGTCTCTGGAGTCCATGCTGTTGACTGCTGCATGGAGAGAAGGGCATGGGGCACTTACTGAGATCTCAAAGGTCTCTAGGACTCTGGGCTCAGCCAAGGTGAGGACAGCTCACTGGCAGAGGTGCTGGCATGCCCAGAGATCTAGAGGTCATGTTCATACTGCATCAAAGAGAGCTCAGTCCTCTTTTTAAGAGGCTAATAGGCATTATTTTATTCTTTTTTATGGCTGAGTAGTATTCCATTGTATGTATGTACTACATATTCTTAATCCATTCATCTGTTGATGGAAATTTAGGTTGTTTCCATGTTTTGGCTATTGTGAATAGTGCTGCAATAAACATAGGGATGCATGTATCTTTTTGAATTGTTGTTTTGTCAATGAGGTCCTACTGTATAGCACAGGGAACTATATCCAATCTCTTGGGATAGACCAGAATAGGATACAATATAAGAAAAGGAATGTGTATGTGTATATATATATATATATATATATATATATATATATATATATATGACTGGGTCACCTTGCTGTACAGCAGAAACTGATACAACACTGTAAATCAACTACACTTTAATAAAAAAATTTTTAAAGAGGCTAATAGGATGAAACTAAGGTTCCCACTAGCCACTATGTATCTAAACCAACACACTGAAACCAAGCCTTATGTTAGAATGACAGTTTTCAGCCCACAAGCATTTCCTAATTTACCTACAAAGAGTCCCATTATTTGTATATAAGAATGAGGCAACACCATACCCCAAAGGGAATTTTCTCTGGCTACAGAGCTCTCTTTATTTTTGAATATTGTCAAAATATATTTGAATATTGTTCTGCCTTCTCCTTCTCTTCTTGTCCTTGTCCAGTTTCCTCCTGACCTCCTTAGGGTTCCAGCCCCCAGTGCCAATGCCCCAGGGCTATTGAACTTGACTCCCCAGGCTCATTCAGAATTCCCTGTTACATGTTTGCCTAGGATCTTATATGTTTACCCCTGAGTTCTGGTCTCAATTTATAATTAGATATTTACATGATCATCTACTTAATAAATTCTTTTCTACCAAAATACAAGAGTAGGAGACCAAGACGATGTTGATCTCTGCTTAGCATTTTATTTCTGTGGTGCAGCACCTGGCACATAGTAGGTACTCCAAAAATGCTTCCTGGGTGGATGAATAAAAAACTGCAGGAATGAATGAACAAATCACCAAAGCTTCATCCAAAAGGACCTGGTGTCCAGGAATGACATCAATTCCCTGCAATGCCTTGGCCAACGTTGGTGCTCCAGCCTTCCTGGATGCCCAAGGCACAATCTTTCAGACCAACTCAGGAGCTTCCCAGGCTTCTGGGAACCACGCCAAGCCCAGCCTGGCCTGCCTGGCAAGTCTCTATTTCAGTTCCTCAGTTTGATTTCCATCATCATCCATTGCGAGTGGGAGTTGTTGATTTTCTTTAATTAAGGCTGGAAGGATGGCTTCCTGAGTGGGTAATATATTTCCGGAGTTCAGCATTTCATCTGCACAGCCCACATTTCACTCAGAAATGGGGCAGATTCATTAAAATAATGGCTAGACGGCTTCCTCTTTGGTTGCTTGTTTGCCTACGTTTAATGAATGAATAAATAACATGCCTATTCATTACCAACTTTTGAGTGGAAATAATTGCTGGGTTCCCTCATCTGCCTGGAATAATGGTCTTCACATTTGGACCGCCTTCTGCCTCGGTCACTGCAGGATTTCCCAGTTAGTGGACCATAGGCATCCCCCAGGGGCTGACAGTCACCTCTGGCTCACCTTTGAGAGAAGCCATCACTCTTCTTGCCCTCCAGGGTCCCATCCAGTGCACTGGGAAGGCTTCTTTATGGAAGGAGACCCTGGGACCCTAAGAAGTAAATGAGGCTGGTAGGCCTATTAATTCTCTGAGTATGCCCTGGGGGTACCTGGGGGAGCACAGTGTAATTACTACTAAGAAAGCCTAAATGCCTATGTCCTTGCTGAAAAGCATTTTCCAGACAAGAAATTACTCAGTTGTGCCTAACTTTGGCCACAGGAAACCTAGAGGGCAGCCGTGGTGACCCCTGATTGATAAAAGGGGCAAGTGACTCCTAGACTCCATCCCTCATCTCTCAATCACTGAAAATCATTTGCCAGGTGCCGTATGCCTATTATCATCTCTCTCCTGGTCTGTGCAATTGTTGCTCAAATGGTGTCCCTGCCTCTTTCACCACCTCTGTTAGTTTTAATCTCTCCAAGATTGTACAAATGTCTTTCAAAAACACAAATATCTTTTTGAATGATGGTTTTCTCCAGAGAGTTGCCCAGAAGTGGGACTGCTGGTTCATATGGTAGTTCTATTTTTAGTTTTTTCAAGAACATCCATACTGATTTCCAGAGTGGTTGCACCAATTTACATTCCCACCAGTAAGGGAACCCAGTGTAGGAGGGTTCCCATTTCTATAACATTTATTGTTTGTAGACCTTTTGATGATGGCCATTCTGGCTGGTGTAAGGTGGTACACCAATGTTTATTGCAGCACTATTTACAGTAGCCAAGACATGGAAGCAACCTATATAGGTCCATCAACAGAGGAATGGCCAAAAAAGACATGGTAAATATATACAATGGAATATTACTCACCCATAAAAAAGAATGAAATAATGACATTTGTAGCAACATGGACGGACCTAGAGATTATCATATTAAGTGAAGTTAGTCAGACAGTGAGAGGCAAACATCATATAATGTCACTTATATGTGGACTCTTAAAGAAGGATGCAGATGAACTTATTTGCAGAAGAGAAACAGACTCACAGACTTTGAATAACTTATGGTTCCCAAAGGGGATGGGTTGGTGTGGGAGGGGATGGACTGGGGGTTTGGGATTGACATATGCACACTGAGGTATATGGAATGATTGGCCAGTGGGCACCTGTTGTATAGCACAGAGAACTCTACCCAATATTCTGTGATAAATCTATGTGGGAAAAAGAATCTGAAAGAGAATGGATATGTGTACATGTATAGCTGAATCACTTTGTTGTACAGAAGAAATGATCACAATCTTGTGAATCAACCTACACTTCAATAAAGCTATTAAAAAACCCCCGCATATATCATCATACCGCTCTCCTGCCGAGAGTCCTAAGGCTCCTCATTGAGTATAGGATTCAGTACAAAGTCCTTTGCATGACACATGGGGCCTTCCATAGGCAATCTGGCCTACTTCTCCAGCTTCGTTTCCCCCTACCCTCTGTCCCACTATGTCATCTGCCTGCCCCATGAAATGACATGCAGTCCCTTGAATATATTCCCTGTTTTCCAACTCTGAGCCTCTGCCCTGTGATCATCATGTGTTCTTTGAGCTGCTAGATTAGGGATTATCAATTCCAATCCCTAGAGAGAATAGGCCAGTTACATAACTTTATGATGGAAGCCATGAATGATGCGATAGGGAGTGGTGGGGACTATGATGAACTGGAGAAGGCCTGTCCTCTCTAAAAGGTACAGTTACCACTTAGCAACATCTAATTGTGGTATGTGGGGATGTAGGCTCAGTGTTTTTAGATCCATGATTTTTCAAGAGAAGTTGGAAATCTGAATTTTTCTTTGAAATCTTCCAATTTTTAAATATGGGAATTTTTTTTTTAAATTTAATTTTTAAGATGGTGGGGCATGGGCACCATAATGGATCTGGGCTCTAAGCACAGATCACAGATGTTAACCCTTGAGTCCTACCCCAAACTCCTTGTTTTGGACAGGTTAGTAGTATGGCACCTCCTCAGCGAAGTCATCTCTCCTTTGTGCCTACATTTATTGCTTAGGGCTCAACTGAGAGCTTCATAGGCCAATCTTTGTGTCTCTGGAATTTGGCCTAGTGCATGGTATTAGCGAATGCTCAGTAAATGGATAGACAAACAAACAATTGAATGAACAGATGAATAAAGACAGCTATTTTTTCCCATCTGTAAGCTTATACATCACATCCACTTCAGAAAGACTGAGGGATACTGTCATATCTTTTTTAATGGTCAGGAACAGAACAGTTCTATCCAGGCAGGCTTCAACCCTGGTCATAAGAAGAGCTGGCATCCATCTGTGAAAAGCAATTTGAGAGAGAACGCAGGCCCATTGTCTAAAAATATCTGCCATCTATTGGATCTGAATTTCCACCATTAACACCTAAATGGGTTGCATCATAGAATATTACCTTTGGAGGCATCCTTGGGGAACTAGCCCTTCCCTGGCAGGAAATGTAAGAACTATTGTCTGCTCCTGAGAGTTAATATAAAAATGTCCCAGATCCTTTTCCCATTTATGTTATCAACTTGCCATGTGACCTTAGGCAACTTAACTTCCCTTCTCAAGACCCAGTTTCCCCAGTGGTATGGAGAGAATTTAGGACAAATGATGTCTGAGGTCTCTATTGTTCTTGACATTTGATGGGAAATGAAATAACTGCTGTCTTAGAAACTCAAAGCCAGGTAGGAATTGGGTAAGTGAGTGACGTGGGCTGGGTGTAGAAACTGGCAGCCCGGGAAGCCCAGGTGTGTCTAAAGAGCACAGCCTCTGCGTAACTCCAGGTGCCTATTGCCAGGTATGGACATCAGCCCAGAATTACCTGATCATCTGCTTTTTAAAGGGAAGCCATCGGGCCATGATTTTACATAAAATACATCAATTATTTAAATATTGGCAACTAAATCACTGAAACCAACAAACCAAAATAGCACTGGCAAAACAGAACATTGATGTTGACGATATTGGATCGTCAACCAGTCTCTGAACCAGTCTCTGTAGGAGTGGAGGTGAAAGCTGACCGGCTGAACCTGCACTGCAACTCCACTTCTCTTGAGATGATTTCTTAAGTCAAAGTCAGGAAAATTTAGACAAAAGCTACAGATGCTTGATATGAGGCACAAATTGAAAAGACTAATAACACAAGGCTCTTTGCGGGCTTTTTTTTCTTCCTAGAGCCATGCCTTGTTTGATTTGTAATGGCTTGATTTGAAAAAAAAAACCCAAAAAAACCATATACCTATTATAAGCAGATCTGTCCTTCCCCATATAGGATTTCTGCAGCCTCTTCTCAAGAAGGAGAAGGTCCTTAATGATCCATGTGTTCCCACTTCTAGAACTGCCAGCCAGGGAGCAAGTCTGTTCAGGAAAAGCCTGGTTCACTTCTCAGTAATTCTGACTTCTTAGGGACTGGCTTTTGTATATTTTCTTCTCTCCAAAGCATCCATATTTTGGTCCTGCAGCTTTTCCACATCAGCAAAATCTGTGGTCCCAGCACCAGATCTCTTTTGAGCACTAGCTCCTTCCTGATTAACTCTGTTAATATAATTTATTTTGGTTGCCTGTTTTCCATTCGGGAGATCGATACACATTTAAATGAGAAGTGAGAATATTTGCAGCCACTTCAGTTGTTGATCAAACACAGAGCAGGCTGCTGAGTTCTGTCCTGGAGATGAGCCCTCAGTAGGACAGGCTGGATTTCATCTTCCCAGAAAAGGGGAGAGATGGAGGGGAGGTAGACAGGGGGAAGGAAGGAAAGAAGGAAGAAAGCGGACAGGGAGGAGAAAAGGAAAAGGAAAGAGAAGAGGGGGTGAGGAAAGAAAAGGACAAAAGGAAAAGGAAAGGAAAAGGGGCCAAATCAGCTTTCTAGTTTGGAAATGCCAAGCACTTCCAGCCTTTGGCTAAATTTTATCCAGATCTCTGCATGCTAAGACCTGACTGGAAGTGTCATCCCTGATTTTGCTTGTAGTGGTTCCCAGGTAAAGCAGGAAGCTACTGCCAACTCATGTGTCCACAAGTTTTTAGCTGTCAATGCATATTTTAAACAGCTGGCAGGAACTGACTGCATAATTATAGCTCTTCCAGGGTGCTGGTGGCCTTCCTGCCAGCCTGGTGTGTGATCATCCAGGATGAGATTTGGATTCACCAATGCTGTGTGGCCAGGCCATTCAAGATGGCTGTTCTCATGCTCTCTGTATACCCCCTGTTCGACCAGTCCCTGCTTCATTCACATGACTGTCCAGTCCTTTCCATTACAAGGCTTAATCGGGGACTGCCTACGGGCTTGCCCCCTGCCCCAGCTCCTGGTTTCCCTGGTAACTGTTGAACCAACCTGGTGTCAATTTGCCCTATAAATGGTAGCCTCCTCCTCCCCTGAGTAGGAAAAACTGTTGCTGTGCCCTGATTGCTGCCGACTGTACTTGGTACCATGTCACCCTGGAACCTTTGTTTCAGATGTATAAGATCCCCTGTTCAATAAGCCAACTGTTGGTGTCTCTGTTGCCATCTTCAGGCTTTTTCTTTGGTCTTGAGGCTGGGCAACTACAAGGCTTGCTGGCCTTCAGGGTGCAGCCCAGCAGATGCTCTTAATAGCGATGGGCTTGAGGTCCAAGACTTCCGGACCTGGACCAAATCCTTTGGGCTTGGGGGAGGTGTTGAGGTAGAGAGTCCTTTTGTCTAAACTCAGTGGCCCCCTTTCCCTTAATTCTCACTCTAGACACAGCCTGAGTTTTAAAGAGTAGCAGATGGCTGTAGAAAGCATTTTTCCAAGGAGACCCTGGGCGGGTCTCTGCACACATGTGGCCAATCAGAGGAATTAGGACTCATGGTCTGACTCTGCAGAGGTTCCATGCAGGCCTGTAATTCTGTCCTCCATGCTGGCTGTAGCATCTCAATTGATGGGGAAGGCTATGGTTAATTTAATCAACAGAACTGTATATTTGGCTCTCCGTCTGGAGGAAAACACTGATTCACACATCAAATCAGATATAGAAATCAATTTTGAATAGATTGAACATGTAAATGTGAAAAAGAAATAGGAAAGAAGAGACTAAATGTGTAAACTTGGGATGGGAGAGATCTTCTTAAACTTAGTCCAGAAGTTGTAAAGTAACTGACAAACTGACCACACAAATTTTTAAAAAACTGTTCAACCCAAGACCATATAAAAACAAAAGGCAGTGATAGACTGGGACTGAACAATTGCAATACATGTGATTGATAAAGGGATAATATTTCTAATAGCTAAAGGGCTCCTATAAACTGATAAGAGTGGAGATTTTTTTTAAAAAAAGTTTAAAATTGGGCAAAATACACGAACAGGAACAAGCAATTTGTGAGCAGCAGGCTGTTAAACCTATGAACGATGGCTCAACCCCACTGATAATCAGAAAAGGGTAAGTGAAGGCAACCAGGTGGCACTGTCCTTCTTCCATTTGTAGCAAAACATCATAAAGATTGATGACCTCCAGGGCTGGTAAGGGTGTGGAGGAATGGCAATCACAGGGTCATATGTACAACTGGTTGAAATTGCATAGGCCTTTTTTTGCAACATAATTCTAGCAGTATTTATTAAAATTCAAACTATTCATACGATTAGGGCCATTAATTCTTTTTTTGAAGCACATATTCCAGAAATAAAAGCTGTGTAAAGGCTTATTTATATGAGGACATATAGGCGCACTGTAACATTGATTTCCATGTTCCCCTTCAGGGAAAAGAAAAGAAAAATGCAAAAGAGAGTCAGATGGGAGAGTGAGAGACAGAGAGAGACAGCAAGAGAGGCTGAGAGCCATTCTGCATGTCTATCACAGGGAAGATGGGTTAATGAAAGACAGAAAAACTCTACAAGATAATATGAAGGCGTCAGTTAAAGGAACAAGTGAGATCTTTTAGTGCAGGGTAATAGATTTATTTAGCTTAGTTCACAATCCTGAGGGTGGACATTTGGAGCCAGGCTACCTGGATTTGGTTTTCTCCTCAATATTCACTAACTTGCGAGGTAATGAACCTCACTGTGCCTCAGTTTCCTTTGTCAATGAGAAAACTATTGGGGATGTTAGAAGAGTTAATCATGCAAATTGCTTAGAACACTGCCTGGTCACAGTCACGAGCTATTATTATTCATAACATATGTTTCCACTTTTTGTGATGCAGTTAAGTAAAGAGGAAAAGAACTCTACCCATAGATGTAGATGTTTCTACTGTTTGACTGAGGGGCCTTGCACCAGACTAAGGACAAGTGAGACTTAAAGGGGAGAGTAATCACTTTCATCATTATTTTCTTCCTTTTGAAATGTTACATCGAAGACAGAGGATCATCAGCAGGTCGGCGACCTCAGGCTATAGCAGTTGAAAAATACAAAATTATTTTCTTACCAGTCGTGAAAGAACGTCCCCACTATCCTAACCATCCTGGATCCTTTCCTAGGTTCTCCCTCTCTCCAGCCTTCCCCAGGATCCAGCAGGGAAAGGGTTGATGTTTTGCCTGCTCAGATCCTTGCTCCAGCCTAAGGCCCAGATCCTTTGTCTATTACAGTTGTGTCTTCTGAATATCACCCCTAAAGACATGTTTTTTTTTTTTTTTTGTCTTTTTGCCATTTCCCGGGCCGTTCCCGCGGCACATGGAGGTTCCCAGGCTAGGGGTTGAATCGGAGCTGTGGCTGCCAGCCTACGCCAGAGCCACAGCAACGCAGGATCCCAGCCACGTCTGCAACCCACACCACAGCTCACAGCAACGCCGGGTCATCAACCCACTGGGAGCAAGGCCTGGGACCAAACCCACAACCTCATGGCTCCCAGTCGGATCCGTTAACCACTGTGCCATGACGGGAACTCCAAGACATGTATTTTTAATGTAATTTTTTAATAAAAAATCAATAAACTGTAACCTGGGATGTAATGCAAGCCTCCATTTCTGCATCTTGGTGGTATTCACCAAAGCCAAGGCTGACCTCTATGATTTGCAAACCTTCTCCTCTACCAGTTCCTCTCGACAGTGATATTCAAATTACTCTCTACCTGAAGCTAGCATGGTAAATAATTGAACCTCTGAAAGAATATTAAAGAACTTAAAAAAAAAAAACACCTTAAATATGACCTACACACGCTTCTACTGCAACCTACAGGGTGTCTTCCTGAGGTTCACTCCTCAGAACCTCCTGAGCCCCAGCAGTCTTTTAGAATAATATCAGGAAATGAATACCTACCTGGTAATGCATTGTAATTTCTAGGTCTGGCTGTGGATGGAAGCCAAGCCCAGGTTTGTACAAGTTGGAAAAGGATAAAATGTCCCTGGCTCCAAATAAATAGCAGTGCCAATAACAGATTTTAATGTGCTCTATCCCCAGAAGCCTGGGAGGAGAGAAGTCAGCAGAAAGATTAGATAACAGGCCTGAGAGGGAAAGCAAGCCTCTCTAAACTGGCTCTTTTATAAGGGGGTTTGGGGGCAGTGGGACAGAGTGGGGGAGCCTCTGTTTAAAAGCAAGAGCAATATAATCGGCAGACACTGTCTCAGCCCTGGAAAATATGTTTCAGGGCTTCAGAAGATATGCTGATGGGGACCCATTTCACAGATGTGGAAGCTGAGGTACAGGGAGATTCACTTGATTGCCAACAGGTCTCAAAAGCAATCACTAAGGTCCACACTAGTCCTCTAAACAAGATGTTTCTGTCACCAGGAGACAGAGAAGCACAGAAATGATGGCAAGAGAGATGTTTCTCTGAGGTATTTTAGGATGTTCATTTGCTGGAGCCCCTGGATTAAAAATGAGCCCACTATAAACTTCCCTCTCAGAACTGCTTTTACTGTGTCCCACAAGTTTTAGATTGTTGTATCTTTGTTGTCATTTGTCTGTAAGTATTTTTTTATTTCCTCTTTGATTTCTTCAGTGATTCATTGGTTGTTTAGTAGTGTATTGTTTAGTTTCCAGGAGTTCATGTTTTTGCTGGTTTTTTTCTTGTAGTTGATTTCTAGTCTCATAATGCTATGGTCAGAAAAGAAGCTTGACAATAATTTAAATTTTTAAAAATTTACAGAGGTTTGATCTGTGACCCAAGACGTAATTATCTTACAGAATGTTTCATGTGCACTTGAGAAGAATGTATATTCTGCTGCTTTTGAATGGAATGCTCTATAAATATCAAGTAAGTATATCTAATCTAATGTGTCATTTAAGGCCTGTGCTTCTTTATTTTCTGTCTGGATGATCTGTCCACTGACATAAATGGGGTGTTAAAGTCTCCCACTATTACTGTGTTACTGTCAATTTCTCCTTCTATGGCTGTTAGCATTTTCCTTAAATATTGTGGTGCTCCTATGATGGATGCATGTATATTTACAATTGTTATATCTTCTTCTGGGATGGATCATTTGATCATTATGTACTGTCCTTCATTGTCTCTTGTGACCTTTTTATTTTAAGGTCTATTTTGTCTGATATGAGTATTGCTACTCCAGCTTCCTTTGATTTCCATTTGCATATAATACCTTCTTCCATCCCCTCACTTTCAGTTTATATATGTCCTTAAGTCTGAAGTGGGTCTCTTGTAAATAGCATATATAAGGTCTTATCTTTGTATCCATTCAGCCAGTCTATGTCTTTTGGTTGGAGCATTTAATCCATTTACATCCAATGTAATTATGGATGTGTATGTACTTATTGCCATTTTCTTAATTGTTTTGGACAAATCTTATGGTTACCATAGGTGAAATCACTGGGGGGAGAGGAGGATTGGGAGGGTGGGAATGATATATACACACCACAGTATACAGTAGATGATTAATGAGAACCTCCTGTATGGCACAGGAAAACCCACTCAACAGTTTGTAATAATGTATATGAGAAAAAAGAATAGATGTATTTATATGTATGACTGATTCACTTTGCTGATACATTAAACACACTCCAATAAAATTAAATTTAAAAAAATGAGCCGACTTCTAGATGAAGTGGTTTTTAGCTCATGATGTGTCTCCATTAATTCGGGGCTGACTGATTGGTTCGTTGATCTGGCAAACTTAGTTCTCTCCCTCAGCAGCGCATACATCCCTGCCTTGTTCTGGCCACGTTTACCTGATCTTTGCATTGAGTTTAGAGGTGAAAATGCAGTAAGGACACAGGGAGTTCCCAGCATGTCCTCCAATGTGAGACTGAAATGAAAGGGAAGGAGGGAAGATCTGGTGGGTTCCTGGTGCTCCTTGGAAGAGATGCGCCCCAATTATATTGACACAGGGCAGTGATTCTTCACCTCCTGAAATGCAGTACAATATTAGGCAAAACTTTATTTACAGGCCCTGATTTTCTGAGAGTGTTCCTGGGGTTATATTTCCTCAGATTCTCAGAGTGATCTGTAGCTCCAAAGAGGTTAAAAAAACCACTGTTGTGGGGTTCTCTGAATCAAATGTTAGGACATTCATTTCCATTCAGCCCTTATTTCCTTTAACACATAGTAACTGAGATCCTACTATGGGCGAGTGGAGTCGTGGTCTTGTGCACGGACTATGATGGGGAACTAGACTGATGCTCCCTCTTTTATGGAGCTTGTGTGTGAGTTAGGGAGACAGGCATTAAATGATTCCTTTGGCAGCTCATTAATGTGATAGTGTGAAGAGTTTCAAAAAACAAGGACAGAGAGCAAAGAGGATATGTTTCCTGGTCTAGTCCGATTAGGGATGGATTCCTTGAGGCAGTGATATCTAAGCTGAGCACTGAAGCATGAATAGTTGGGAGGAATGAGGGGAGGCTGAGTAAAGAGTGCTTTAAATTCTGGCTACTCTAAATGTGGTCTTCAGACCAGCGGCATCACCTGGGAACTTGTTAGAAATGCAAAATCTCAAGCCCCTTCTTGGATGTAGTAAATAAGAACCCAAACCTTAAAAAAGATCTCTAGGTGATTTATATTTGCATTGAAGGTTGAGAAGTGCCACCTGGAAGAGAAAGGACAGATCCGAGGGAATGCCAAGAGGATTGAGTGTCTCAAGAACTTGGAAGGAAAGGACAGGTGGCAATGGTAGAGATGAGGCTGAACCACATCAGATTCTTGTAGCCATGCTTAGTGAAAAAGAAATACTTGAGGGAAAGTAAAAGATTATACTTTGGGCAAGAACTTTGAAAACTCTAATTTGGCAATATGCAATGAGTGTGGGAACTGGCAGATGCTTGTGGTTCTGCATCCTCCCTGAAATACACACCACTTCTGCTTCCTCATCTGTAAAATGGGAATAAAAAATCCTCCATTTCAAGGTTTGGGAGATAGTTTTAATGGATCATTGCCTACTGTGCTCATAAGTTGTGGTTTAATGCATAGGAAGTATTTCATGAATGAGTTTACATCTCACTGATTCTACAAATATTTGTCTTGGTCCTTCAGTCTAAGCCCTGAGGTAGAAGCAAGGGATGCCTCAATGAATGATATATAATCTATAGCCTCAAGGAGCCAGCCTCACATTGGGGAAACTGGGACTCAAGCAGGTGATTATGATAGATTGGTAACCACAAAGACAGGAGTAGAGGGGCCAGTAGGAGAGTACATGAGATGGAAAACAGAATCCAGGGAGCTTGTGCAATGTCTCATGGGGGATGAGATGTCTAGGCTGATCCTGAAGAATCCTGAAGAGATGGAGACAGGTAGCCCAAGAAAAGGGAGGTAAGCATGACAGAGCCTGAGAGGTGGTGACAGCACTGAGAACCAAAAAGGAAACCCAAATGGATAGATGCAAAGACAAACAAACAAACAAAAACAAACAGCCCACGAACAGATGATTTGGATATGGAGAAACCTGAATAGCTCTGTGATATAGGAAGCAGTGCTCACACTCTTTCAAAACTAGAGAAATGCAAAGTAAAACAACGAGAGGCTACCTCTCTGTCAGAATGGCAGAACATTAAGACAGGTGGCAAATGCCAGGAAGCATGACTCCAGGAACTCTCCTTCCTTCCTGGTAGGAGTGTAAACAGGCAAAGCCATTTGGCAAAGCTGTCCGGTGGGACTTGGTGAACTTAGGCATGTGTGTGTCCTATCAACTGTTAACCTCTCTGTGTGTTATCCTGGGAGAGTTCTCACACAGATGCAGAAAGGGATGAGTTTGAAGTATTAAGATTTGTTTGTAATATCAAGAAGTTGGAAGGAAGCCCAGTGCTCATAGGGAACTGAGTAAATAAAATGTGATAAACTCACATTACAGAAAATCATAGAGCATGAGGAATTCACAACAAAATGTGTAGAAAGCCATACAGATATATCTTAAAACAGTGTTGAGTGAAGAACATCTCAGGATGTGGCTTATAACACAATGCTATTTATGCTAATTAAAAACATATTCACAATCAAAATAACTCTGCATATTTTACAGTATTTACAAGCATCTATCAAACACATGAGAGAGGCAAATGATACTGGGGACTAGGTGTAGAGGGAAAGAAAGAAATGAATAATAAAATAAGACAAAGGCCATCCATTGACCAAGTATGATGATGTGCCATGGGCTAGGGAATGTGATTAATTCAGCTCTATGCTCCTGAGATCCAATAAACAAACAATTAATCAATAAAAGCAAAAAAAGGAGGTGAATAAAGGTAGAGAGAATAACAAGTACGATTTCCAGAGGCAAAGGGGAAATGTAATGCATTCTGGGCACAGAAAGAGTATGGTAGGGCTGGAGCAAACACTGTAAGGCAGAGAGTGGTGGGTTTCAGGGTAAGGAGAGACCAAATCATGAGGGTCCTCAAAGCCATGCTAAATAATCAATATTTAACCCAAAGTCACAGGGAGTTCTTGAAGAATTACAAGTGATATGATTTTGTTTTTAGTCTTGTCCAAACTCTAGCCATGACAGAACAAGGCAGTCAGCTTGAGTCAGAGGCTCAGGGCATTTATTTGTATTCATGTGGTGTACTTATCAGTATTAAGGAAATAGGCTTTGGGAATCTTAGTATCCGAATCATGGACTTAATTTTTTTCCCACTTTTAACTATGAGACAGTCATTGACACTTTCACCAGAGGCAGTGTACAGAGTAGCACTTACTATGTGACCTTGAGCATGAGTTGCTTAGTTTCCTTATCAGTAATAACAGCAACAAAACACAAGCACTTCCTCTAACGAGTTGTGACTGGAATTAAAAAGACATTAGTTCTAAATCTTCACAATAACCTTATGAGATAGATATTATTTACACTTGATATGAAGAAAAAACCAACATGGAAACAGAGATGTTAAGTAACTTGCCCGAGCGCATTACTAGTTAGTAGCTAGGTTAGGTTGAAACAGGAAAATTTGTCCTTACATTGCTTACCTCAGAATTTGTAGCCTTGGATGAGCTACTGCATGTGGTCTGTCTGGAACATTAAAACTCAGAATTCTAGAACAAGTGGCCTGCTGGGCTATATTGGAACTGTACACATATTTTGAACTGAACAGTTTGAAAAAATATTTTTGTATGAATAGTCTATATTTTGAAATATGATTTTACATAAAAATCCAGAATATTATTTTCTTGTGAAAAGTTGGAACATTCTGCAAGACCGGTATCCTGTACCCTTCTGGAAAAATCAATAAGAGCTGAATAGCAGCTACTCATTTATCAGGAAATAGACTTACGAGTTTTCCACAGTCCCCACTACTCCCTAATGCACCAGTATCATTTCTCTCACTGTCTTTAACTGCCTAACAATAACAGACGTTGATGTTATGACCCAGTTGTAGGCAATAAATGGCCTAATTATAGGCAGGATGATGTAGTCCAAGGTTTTAAAAATCCAAAGATTGTTCTAGGTCAAAATATAAATAAAAATTATAATCTTCCTGGAGATTTACTTTGGTGATTTCAACTGTCATTGGTCATTTCCCTATAGCCTTAATTTCTCTTTTTATAACATAGCCAAGTGATACAACAGTAAGTATCATAAAAACGTGAGCACTGGAATTTTTCCTTTAGAAGCCGAACATTAGGCTTAGCTTTTCCAATAACTCCCTATTCATTCAAATCTAATTACAAAATGATTTTTAATCATTGTAAAATAAATTCACTCTTCATGTCTAGAAATGTTAAAGCCCTAATTTAACAGCAACAACCGAAGGGAAAAAAAAAACCTTCTAATGGATTTGCACTAAGAAACAGAACATGGCCTGTGTTGTCAGATGTTCAATAATTTAACTGCAAATGAAGTGTGCAAAATACAATATTTGTGTCATAAACCACCCAGCTTGTCACATAATAGATTTTTGAAGAGTCACGTTTCACGACACTAAGCAATGTTCTGTTGGAACAGTGGAGTAGCCAAATTGAGGTTTATAGGTTCCATTTGCTTAGGTAGAAAAGGATTGAGTCTCACTTCACCCAGTGGCAAGGAGCACGGAAATGCAGTATTTCTATGGATCCTGCCACTTGTAAGCAGAAGCTGGAATTCATCCATCCAAATGGATAAAGTAACTCACGTTCAAGCTTCCCTAGGTGATGAGGTGGGGTTTGGATTACCTTTACGAGTCTAAAGGGGTTCTTTGGTTCCTTTGGTATCACTGACTGTGGCTGGCAGAGTGACAGTCCTCCCCAAGATGCCCGTGTTTTAATTTCTGGGACCTGTAATTATGTTAGGGGACACAGCAACAGGCAGAGGAATTAAGTGGCTCATCAGCTGACCTCATGACCAAGAGATTAGCCTGGATTCTCCAGATGGGTCCAATATAATCACAAGAGCCTTTAAAATCATAGGGGAGGCAGAGGAGGAGAGCCAGAGGGAAATGAGATTATGGAAGAAGACACAGTGATGTGCCGGGAGAAGAATTTGAGCTCCCAGTGCTGGCTTTTAAGATGGAGGACAGGGCCCATGAGCCATGGGATGCTGGCAGTCTCTAGAAGCCAGCAAAGACCAGGAAATAGATTCTCTCTAAAAGCCTCCAGATGGAATGCAGGCCTGTGAACACCTTGATTAAAACTAGTGAAGTTTTTTTTCTGGGACTTCTGACCTACAGAACTATAACATAATACATTTATGTTAAGTCACATAGCTTGAGGTTATTTGTTACAGCAGCAACAGAAAACTAATACACTGACACTAAAACCATGCCTGTAGAAAGAATAATAGAGGGACCAACATGGAGCCTTCTTTTATTCAGAATTCATAAACCAGAATACAAACATTAACCATATTTCCTCAATTTTGTTATGCATGTTTGTTTTGTTTTTCAAATTATAACCTTTCTCAAATAAGGATGTATCTCACAATTGAAGAAGAGAGTTAAGGGAGTGTTTTTTCTACAAACCTTTCTAACAAAATTGAAAGCTGTTATTAAATAGATTGTACATTTTTAAATCTCCTGCACCTTGAAATCAGACAAAGAGTAGCCATTTCAAGAAACAAGCAGGTGGAATTCAACAAGCACTGGGTATCTTTTCAAGGCAAGGCATATTGCTAGGCATCAAGGTGGGCTTGACGTGGAAAGGGAACCATTCCTCTCTCCAACATTTTCTCAGACAAATGGAACAATGACAAATGCTGGGGTCAGGGGCCATTCCTTGCCTAGTTTATCTCCAAGTGCCTTGGATCAAGCATAGGGTCTAGAACAGAGAAGGTGCTCCTTTGACTATAAATGTGCTTTACATGGTTTATCTCATTTTTCTACCAGATGGATTATATTGTGTTCCCATTTTACAGCTGAGGAAACTGAGGCTTAGAGTGAGTAATTAAACTTCTCCAAAATCACACAGGTACTAACAGCTTACACCAGGGTTTCTTGGCGTCAGCACTACTGGGCTAGAGAATTCTTTGTTGGGGGTAAGGGCTGTCCTGTGCATCCTAGTATATTTAACAATATATACTGTCTCTAGATGTTAGATGCCAGTAGCACACTCCCCTCCATTGTGACAACCAAAAATGTCTCCCGATATTGACAACTGTCCCCTGGCAAATGTCTCCCAATTGAAAGCTTTAAGAAAGGGACATCAACAGTAAAGCAGGTATGGTCTTAAAATATACCCACAAAATATTTCACACTCTTCCTTTCAAGAGTTGGCACCTAGTTCCCATCCTCCTGAGTATGAAGAAGACTTAGTGACTTGCTTCTCATAAGGGGAAATATGGTGGACATCATCGGGGTATATGCGATTAGGTTAGAGAAGGCACTTTAGCTTCCTCTTTGTTCTCTCTCTGAAATTGCTCCCTCTAGGGGAAGTTACCCACTGTCTCATGAGAACACATAACTAGCCCTATGGAGAAGTCTCCGTGGTGAGGACCAGGCCCTCCTGCCTACAGCCAGGGAGGACCTGAGCATCTAGTCCATTGCTATGGAGTGAACCATCCTGGAATTAGATCCTCCAGCCCTAGTCAAGCCTTCAGATAACTGAAGCCTCAAATGACATCTTAACCACAATCTCATGAAAGACCTTGAGTCAGACCCACCCAATTAAGTCTTTCCTGGATTCCTGACCATTGGAAACTCACTGAGATAATAAATATTTCTATTTTAAGCTTTGCTAAGCTTTGGATTATTTGTTACACGGCAATAGATAAATAATACAAAATCAACGTCATGTTGAGGGAAGGAGTAAATGGTCTAGAATGGCTGGTGTTTGGGGTACATAGCAGAGGGGGAGGAAAATAATGCAAAGAAGAGACACTGGAAGGTCAGATAAGGGTTAAAATGCATACTTAGGAATTGACCTTCATTCTGATGGCAACGAAGCCCAAAATAAAAAGGCTTGTGCATTTTTCATCTCTAGTGACACAAGTCTGGGCACTCTTCTGTTTAAGTCTCACAATGGCCTCTCATTATTTCAAGCATCAAGGACAAACACTAAGTAAAACCAAGAGGGTCTTTCATTTTCTTTCTCTTACCTAACTGGTCAGCCCAATCTTCTATAACCCTGTTCCAGCATTGTCCCTATCTCAATACTTACACACACACATCAGACACTCCTTCTATCATCTATCCCTTCTACATTTTGTATTTATTTATTTATTTACTTATTGTCTTTTTAGGCCCGCACCTGCAGCATTTGGAGGTTCTGAGGCTAGGGGTCTAATTGGAGCTATAGCTGCTGGCCTATGCCAGAGCCACAGCAATGCCAGATCTGAGCCGTGTCTGCGACCTACACCACAGCTCATGGCAATGCCAGTTCCTTAACCCACTGAGCAAGGCCGGGGATCAAACCTGCAACCTCATGGTTCCTAGTTGGATTCATTTCTGCTGTGCCACAATGGGAACTCCCTTTCTACATTTTTTCACTTCTCTTAGGTACTGGGTCCTCTTGCATTTTGATATGCTTGCCCTTGTCCTGGATACCTCCCCCTGGACTAACTGCCCCGTTTTTGAAAGCCCCTTCTATCTCCTTTCTTTTTTTTTCCACAGCCAAATCTACAGCATGTGGAAGTTCCTGGGCCAGGGCAACACTGCGTCTGAGCTGCTTCTGCGACCTACACCACAGCTTGAGTCAGCACTGGATCCTTATGCCACTATGTGAGGCCCGGGATTGAACCTGCATCGTCATAGATACCAGCTGGGTTCTTAACCTGCTGAGCCACAATGGGAACTCCAGCCTCTCTGTCCTTCCCAGTCTGGGGAGGCGTCCTCCCACGTACTCCTGTACCCTCCTATTTTAGTCTGGGCAGATCTTTCTCCCAGCACTCCTGTAGCTATTCTGGACTACATGGACTGGAATTTATCCATTTCTGTAACTCTGTCCTCTACCTAGACTTAAGCTCCATAAATTCATTGGCTGCATTTTTTTTTTCTTTTTCTTTTTAGAGCCACACCTGAGGCATAGGGAAGTTCCCAGGCCAGGAGTTGAAATTAGAGCTGTAGCTGCCAGCCTACACCACAGCCACGGCAACATGGGATCCAAGCTGCATCTGTGACCTCACCACAACTCACAACAACACCGGATCCTTAACCCACTGAGCAAGGCACCCACATCCTCATGGATACTAGCCGAGTTCTTAGCCTGCTGAGTCATAATGGGAACTCCCATTGGCGGCATTTAAAAAAATCTCTGAAGATGGTGGGTGTCTAATAAATGTTTGCTGAACAAATGACTGAATACATGATAGCCGAGTTGTGCTGACTGCTACGTCTGGAGAAATCCAGACTTCTCCGTACTTTGATAGCTAGGTGATTTGTCTTTGATGGCCTCTGAAGAAAAATACGTCCAGTATTAAGGAGTCTTATCTTGCCCGATGGATGTATGTACCTTGTATCTGCACTGGACATAAACACAGACATGGCAATAGCAGATCCCCTTCTCCTCCACAAATCACTGGGCCAGTTCCCCTCAGAGCAGACCAAGAGGCATTACCCTCACTTTGAAACATGACCTAATTTTACTGACTCATGGGCAGAAATCCTGAGATGTTGGTCCCTTTCCACCAATGTCCCCAATCTTTCCTCCTATGACAAGAAGAGAAAAACTATCTGTAATCCTGATCATTTTCAAACACGTTTGTTCCTGTTAACTGTTAGGAGACCGTTAACTGTTTCTTGTGAGGTCTGTTTGTTTTTGCAAAATGGGTTTGGCTTAAAGATATAAGCTGGGGCAGGGCTAAGGATCTGAAGTCTGTCAGAGCTATCGAGGTCAAGCAACGAGCCCCAAGTTTGAGAATCACATAGGGCAGAGTTCAGCAAACCATAGTCCAAATCCAGCTCTATTTTTGATGCCCTTGAGCTATGAAAGGCTTTTCCATTTTTTTTTTTTTTTTTAGTGGTTACATTTTAAATGGTTATATTTAAGTACTTGTATAATATCTCTGATTTTGCCTCTTGGCTTGCAAAACCTAAGATACTTCTATACATGACTATTGAAGAAAACATTTATTAATCCCTGATGTAAAAGAGAGAAAGAATACTTCAGAGAGAGAATTTGAGGTATAGACATGTCTACAATGGATTTTTTTTTTTTTTTTTGCTTTTTAGGCTGCATTGTGGCATATGGAAGTTCCCAGGCTAGGGGCTGAATTGGAGCTGTAGCTGCTGGCCTACGCTGCAGCCACAGCAACACAAGATCTGAGCTGAGTCTGTGACCTACACCACAGTTTACAGCAATGCTGGGTCCTTAACCCTACTGAGGGAGGCCAGGGATTGAACCCCCATCCTCCAGGATAATAGTCGGGTTAGTTACTGCTGAGCCACGATGGGAACTCCAGTTGCTCACCGTGGGATGTCCCATATATCATCCCTCCTCTCTATCCCCTGGGGGAATCGATGTTATGTCTGTATTGGCCTCTGAGACTTGTGAGTAATGGGTTTGTTGGAGGGGTGGGGGGCACTCAATGTGTGTATTGGAACAGAGACAGGGGATGCAGAAGCAGAGGCTAGGGTACCAGATGGCAGCCATCATCTGGCCACTTAGGGCCTCCTTGTTCATTGTCTGCAGGGTCTCAGGCTTAGGATGAATGCCTCAAACTTATCACCTTCCTCCTTGTCCTACTGCTTAAGTGGCTCCTGCTTGCTGGGTCTTCCTGGCATTGTCCTTTGAGAGGGCATGTCCCTGCCTCCACTTAATCACGGGGTCCTCTCTGCTCCCAGCAGCTCAGCAGCCGAGTGCATGGCCACTTCTCACAGAGAGCCCTCTTACCCATCAGGGGACGATAATGCTTGGCAATCATTTTGGCTTTTCCAGACTTAATGTTCTCTCTCCTCAGGTCCTTCCTGCCCCAGTGGAAAGTGTTGGCATGCTATTTTAAGACATCCTTTAGTACCAAAATACCACTTTGAGACACTCGTGTCCTTCCTTCCAATAATCTCTTTTGTTTAAAGCATAAAGAACATATCAGGCGGGGCAAGTCGTGGGTGGTTTCCTTTGGGAAGCAGGCCAAAGGGTGGCCTAGAGACTCATATAGGATTTCTGCTGCCCCAGGGCATCCAGGCTTTCCAACCCAAATGCTGAGGGCAGTGGAGATCCTTTTCCTCTTCATCTCATCTGCACAGACTGGGGACTAAGGGAAGGGGTCACTGAGGACCGAGGCTTCACGGATGGAGCATCAAGGTGAGAAAGGACAGGCTGAGAGTGGGCCAAGTGGGCACGCAGCCTGGTCATAGGGAAAGAAGTGGAAAACATAAAAACTAAGAGAGAACAGGCAGTGGAAAGGGTCTTTCATACAATGGCAAAGATAACTGAGACCACCTGAAGGTGGCATGAAGAGTGGGTGTCCAGCAACATCATACAAACTCTTTGGGAGAATGCATTAGGAACACAGAGTTTTAGGTCTTACTTCCATCGCTGTATTCTGCCCTTCTCAGGACAGCTAATATTTATTGAATGCTATGTGTCAGCTATGATGCTAATCCATTTATGAGATTCAGCTCTTTTACCGCAGACAACAATCCTACACTGTAGGGATTATTGTTACCCCATGTTTACAGAAGAGGAAACCAAGGCTCAGAGAGGTTCAACCACTTGCTCACCCTCACACAGCACGTGAGTGGTAAAGGTCAGACCCACATCCAGAACCTGAACTCAGAACCATGAGACCAGCTCTCCTAAGGAGTTTTCCCCTAGGATCTCGATCTCCTGTGCCAGCTGGGCACCAGCATATGCTTTGGAGAAACCAACTCCCATAGACAGCTGTCTCGATGGTGTGGATATTATAAATGGTATTATAAAAAACAAGGATATGGCTTATAAATCAGGCCTAGGGAAGTTATGATTCTTCTGGACACTCTAATCTATCTCCCTATAATTGCTTGTATATGAAATGCCTGCATGGGGTTATTGGAGTCTTTCCCGAATCGTCTGCGAAGGTAAGATTGCAATTTTAGCAACCCTTGTTACATAAACCAAAGAAATCTGTTCTACTTTGACACTCTGACACCCTGAGTGCAGAAGGGTTGGAGGCAGGGATGGAGAGGAACTTATTCCTTTTCCTGTTGCCAGCAGAAGCACAAAGGGTTAACAACAAAGCCTTCTCTCTGCGGATGATGGCTCTGGCCTCTAACCGTACTAAGGAAGCAATCTTGGGGATACTTGAGAAAACCACAGCTCCATTTCTTTAAACCATCTTTAACCTTTAGTTCTAGAAACCCTAATTAAAAATCAATTCTGTTTTTTGTAGTAGATCTGACAGTAATTCTATCTCTAATGGCAATGGCAAGATAAATAGTATGTCAGGTAAACTCAGCAGCAAAATGACATGTTCATTAGCAGTTTACTGGGTGTGAAATTTCTACCACGATAAAGCATTCCTGAACAACACAGGGTAACCATCCCCCTCCGGCGACCCATTCCACTAATTAATGCAGGACACTAGTGGGATTAAATGTTGCTGCCCAGATTATTTTAGTGTTTGCAGCCAAGTTATTTTGTATGCACCTTGCACTCAGAAAATAAGTCAGGATCCCAAACAATAAACAAGCTGACATAACAGGATGATTGCAGCCTATTGTAGCCCAGAAAAATCTAATCTGGTCTCCTAACAGCATCACAATCTTTATTGTGACTGTATGGGTCCCAATTCATCAGCCCATTTCGGCAAGTTATCCCCACCAGTCATCAGTCACTTGCAAGGTAGCCTCTGAACAGGTATTGACTTTAGAGCCTGGCAATCCATCCCTAGTTTTGCATCCCTCCATCAAGACTCTTTGACAGTCTCTGAAGCAGGTTAGAAGAGAAAAAGTTGGCCTCTACATGCTGAACCTCCAGAGAGACTCTGGGGGCAGGGAAGAAAAAAAAAAAAAAAAAAAGAGAGAGCAGGCACAATTCTCCACCTCAGTGCAAAGTGAGAATAAAACACTGGCATCATGTCTTGTCCCTGCTCAGATCCCAGAAACCTTCCCAGTGAGTGACAGATCAAGGCAGAATTATGAAAAAGGGGAGTTCCCATCGTGGCTCAGAAGTAGCAAATCCAACTAGTAGCCAGGAGGACCAGAGTTCAATCCCTGGCCTTGAGGGTTAAGGATCTGGCGTTGCTCTGAGCTGTGGGGTAGTTGGCAGACTCGGCTCCGATCTGGTATGGCTATGGCTGTGGTGTAGGCCGCCAGCTGTAGCTCTGATTCATCCCCTACCCTGGGAATCTCCATGTGCCGCAGGTTTGGTGTTAAAAAAGAAAATACACACACACACACACAAGAATTATGAGAAAGGAGGACAAAAAGGGATATGGAGGAGAGGCCCATCCATGTAGTGAGGGCTTTCCAGATCATTTTCTCACTTCAACTTTACCTCAGACCCATGATATAGGAATAATTACTAACCCCTTTTTTAGAGAAGGAAACTGAGGGAGGTAAAGTGACTCATGCAGGCTGACAAGTGACTTCTTTTTCATTTTTCACTCTTTTTTTTTTTTTAAGGACTGCACCCACAGCATCTGGAGGTTCCCAGGTTAGGGGTCTAATCAGAGCTGTAGCGCCAGCAATGCCAGATCTGAGCTTCATCTTCGACCTACACCATAGCTCACAGCAATGCCAGATGCTTAACCCACCAAGGGAGGCCAGGGATGAAACCCTCAACCTCATGGTTCCTAGTTGCATTTGTTTCTGCTGCACCACAACGGGAACTCCTAACAAGTGACTTCTAAACAAGACGATATAAACTAGAAGTTTCTGAGTTTTTTCCATTGAGGTAAAATTGGCATAAGATTAACAATTAACCACTTAAAGAGTATATTTGGTGGCATTTAGCACATTCACAGAGTTGTGCAACCATCACTTCTGTTTGGTTTAAAACATATGCATCTCCCTCAAAGGCAGTCCATGCCCATCTCCCACCTCAGCCCCTGGGGCCATTCATTTGCTTTGTTTCCCTGTAGACATTTCTTTTCTTTTTTTTTTTTGTTTTGTCTTTTGAAGGCCACACCCATGGCATATGGAGGTTCCCAGGCTAATTGGAGCTACAGCTGCCAGCCTATGCCACAGCCATAGCAATGCCAGATCCTTAACCCACTGAGCAAGGCCAGGGATCGAACTTGCAACCTCATGGTTCGTTTCCGATGCGCTACGATAGGAACTCCTCTTTTCCTTTTTTTGGTTCTCTTTTTATGGCTGCACCTGGGGCATATGGATGTTCCCAAGCTAGGAGTTGAATCAGACCTTCAGCTGCTGGCCTGCGCCTCAGCCATCCAGATCTGAGCCACATCTGCAACCTACACCATAGCTTGCAGCAACGCCGTATCCTTAACCCACTGATGGAGGCCAGGAATCGAACCTGTTTTGTCATAGACACTATATCGCGTTCTTAACCCACCGAGCCGCAACAGGAACTCCTGCAGATTTTTTTTTTAAAGGTGGTGGAACCCCAATATACAAATAAGAGAAATAAGAGCTGCTAATTGGAATTGGAGGCACCATCTTGGAGCTCTGTGCCCTCGACCCTCCCAGACTCCAGTGGGGCCCCAGAGGCCCCCTCAAAGCCTTAGAGGATTATCACGCAGGATTCTTGGGAAACTCTGCTGTAAGGGCTTCTGTCACAGCCCCACAATTAGTTGTTCCCTTTTCAAGGGAACAGATGAGAGCAGAAGACTGTGGGAAATGTTCTTCAGCAGAGATAAGGACCAGATTGGCTGCACCCTGCCAGGTGGGAGCCTGCACAGCTCCGCTGGGGACAGACAAGTGATACTGGTGTAAACCCAGGTCAAAGCCCTGTTTTTAGGGACCCTGCTTGGTTGCTTTGCTTGTTATGTGTGTCCCCATGGACAGAAGGGGAAGGGACTTTGGATCTTCGGTAAGACAAAAGGAAGATGTCATTGGGTTTTACCATGGACTCATCGTTTTGGCCACAGAAAAGAACCAAGATGTCAGAATACAGCCCTCCTTCTCTCTGGAACGGTCACCTGATATCCTAACTTTGGAGTAGAAGTTGGTGTAACTCTGTATGATTTCCTGTACTTCGATCAATGGTGGATTGGAGTCATTCATGTAGCAGTGTGTTAATCACTGGGTCTCCTGTTCCTCCCCTCATCTCTCAGTGGGCTTCCCCGGAGCCTGCTGAGTGGATGATGAACTTTGTGGGTCTGCCTCTTGACCATAGGTTGGGCCCTGAAACCTAAGTCTAAATTGGGATAATGATGGCATCACTTGGAAATTGAGAAGTGATGGCTCAATCTAAACAAATAAAAGAAACAGATGTAAAAATAAAAGGAACAGACTCACAGATACAGAAAACAAACTAGTGGTTCCTGGGGAGACAGTGGGGAGGAAGGGTAAGACTGGGGTAGTAGATTTAAGAGTTCAAACTACTGTGTGTAAGATAGATAAACAATAGGATGGATTGTACAACGCAGGGAAATATAGACATTATTTCACCATAATTTTCATAGATTATAATCTATAAAATTATTTAATCACTATGCTGTACATCTGAAATGAATATAATATTGAAAATCAACTGTATTTCAATAAAAAAGAAAAGAATGTGGCTCAGGAGCTCTGTACTGCTGCTGTAGGACACTTATAAGAAGAGCCACATAATTCCGAAATCTGGCTCAGAAAGACACAGCTGATATACAGAGAGAGAGAGAGAAGAATGATGCAGATGAGCCTGCAGAAAGATACAGAGGGGAGAACTTGTGTCCGCAGCCAGCCACGACCCTGAGGTAGAGATAGGCATCTGGTTTCTTGGATTCCCAGTTCCAGGACCTGGGAGACATGGCTGAAACTCCTGCCCTTAGACCTGAACGATGAGCTGTGGTTTTAGTCAGGATTCCCTTAGTTGCCAGCGCCAGAAACCCAACTCAGACTTGCTCAAGCACCGAGAGGGGCATTGGCTTACAGAGCTGTGAAGCCAGGAGTGAGGGAGGCAGCTGCCCAGACAATGTCATTGGCGTTCTCCTTTCCAGCCCTCATGTCTGATTCCCTCCGGGTTGGCTTCATTCTCAGGTGGGCTGACCAGAAACCCCCAGAATTTCCTGCTTAGTGACCATAACAGAGTAAGGACCCCCACATTACCAGTAGGTGTAGAAACATCGAGGGGCTGATGCTCATTGGATGGTTTTGGTCACATAAGCACCAAGGAACCAAGACACTGACACGTGTTATATGCTGACCCATCAATCCATCAGTGAGAATGATCTTTTTCAAATACAAATCTGGTGATGATGATATCCTCCTCCCCTCTCAACAAGTTTCCCATTGCTCTATCAAGAGTACAATTCTTCAGGGAACTGGATCTCGTCACTTGTAATGGAACATGATGGAGGATAATGTGAGAAAAGGAATATATATATATATATATATATATTCCTACTGAAGACCACTCCCGCCAGGCCAGTTCAGATTTCCCTGTGATGCACACCCAGAGTCACCCAATGTTTATCTTTACTGCCCTTCTTTCAGTTAGTGAATAAACGGGTTCATTTGAGTGATGATTTCATCAAGGATGTTCCTCTACAGAAAGGGGTCTCAGTCTTGGCTCTGTTGACATTCGTAGCCAGATAATTCTTTGTTGTGTGTATGGGAAGGGGTTGCCTTATACGTTGTAGGATATTTAGCAGCATCCCTGGCCTCTACACTCAAGATGACAGGAGCACCCTCTCCCCATTTGGACTGGAACAACCAAAAATGTCTCCTGACATCACCCAAAGGTCTCCTGGGTAGGTGGGGAGCAAAAGTGCTCCACTGAAAATCACTGCTCTACAGTCTGGTACTGGAGATTCTTTGAGGAAAGAAACCAATTTGATGCCTGGTAAGTGTAGATACAGGGTTCTCAATATCAACTGCATTTTAGAATCACTTAGGGAACTTTAAAAAATGATTATGCATGATCTGACCTCTTAGTAAGTAAATAGGAATCTCTGAGGAGATGAGGTGGAGGGATTGAGGTCCAGGCATCCATAAAAAAAAAAGAAAAAGAAAAAAAAGAAAACTACCCAAGTGAATCTCTTGTGCATCTGGGTGGATAATCACAGAAGTGGGTGACAATTATTGAAATTTTGTTGGCTGAATGTAAGGAAGGGATGGAAACAGTGAGAGAGAGTGAGTGATCGAGGGAGGGAAGAGAGGAAGGAAATACAGGGAGAAGAAGTAATAGAAGGGGAGAAAAGGAAGGAAAGGAAAGAGCTCTTGTTAGACTGGGACTCGCAAGAGAAATCTGGCTCTTGAGGCTGAAAACATAATTTAGGACCATACGTGAAAAGATGCAAATATTATTTTTCTGTCCTTGGGGTAGGCTAGGAAGCCAAGGAACATTTCAGAGCAAGGATGCTTCAAGTTCAAAGCAGTGTGTTAAACAGTTGAGTGGGTCATCCAGCACAAAAGGAACTAGAGAGGGGAGACCCAGAAACGACTGGTACTCTGTGAAAATACTTGGGATGATGATAAATGGAAAGGAAAGAATGAACACCAAGGATTCATTACAAGAAGAAGAGTTTGATGATTATAAGTGACCACTGCAGGGGCTGTCTCTGGGGATAGGACAGCTACGTGCCCATCATCGGCAGTTTAGAAAGGAAGACGGAAGCGGAAAAACAGGTACTAATGGAGTGTCACAAAGGGAAGCACAGGATGCCACTGGACCATAGAGCAGATGCCTTACCTGGTCTCAAGGGTCAAAAAACACTTCTCAGAGAGAAAGCCCTTTATGCTCAGACCTCCAGGGAGAAGGGGCTTGGGTGGATTAGGGAGAGTAAGCAGAATGAAAATGAGAAAAACATAATTGGATTAGGATTGGGGCATGAGCAAAGCTGCACAGTGACAGGTGAGACAAGAGAAGGACTTGGATGATCCTAGAGGATCCTGTAAACCCCCGCTCAGGATTTTAGACTTTATTCTGAGAGTCAGGATGAGTCATGGAGACAAGGGCTTTAGGCAAAGTAGAAACACTAGGTAGATTTAGATTTTTTTTTTCAGGTCTAATTTTTCTTTTCTTTTCTTTTTTTTTTTTGCTTTTTTTGCTCTGGGGTACAAGATCAAAATTGGATAAAGAAAGAAGTCATCAAACTGTTTCCAAGGCTTTGGACCAGGCTGAGTGGGAAAGAGAGTAGATATATTAGCAGAAGCTGGGAGGAGAAGCCAGTGACCAGAATTATGGGACCAAAGTTACTTAAACATTTTCTTCTGTTATTTTATAAAAACTTCAGGTTCCTGGCATGGAGTCCCCAGATTGGGAAGAGTAAAGAAGCACATTGGGAAGTTATTGGTGCTACAGACTGGGCCTGGACCCCTCCTTGCCTGTAGGTGCCCATGTTTTAGTGCGGAGAGCCTGGTTTGAATGAACCACGACTTTCTTCCACTCTGGGCAGTCAAGAAGTTTCCCCAGGTGGTCTCCCTGTGTCCCTGAAGGATCTCAACAAGGAAAAAACATGGGCTGTGGAGCCAGATGAACCAGACAATTCAACTTCCAATCCCTGCCCCAGGGCTTACCAGCTGGACATTTTCCCTAACTAATCTGAGCTTCAGTTTCCTCGTCTACAAAGGAGGGAGAACGATAATTCCTTGGGTGGCTCTGAGCATCAAATGATAGCTAACATTTGGACAGTGCCTGGAAAAGTGGTTGGCAGTGAAAAAAGGCTGATTTTCCTTCCTCTCTGAATGGAGGCACCCAGACTATGTAGATTCATCATCAGCTTAAGCTATTTGCTGCCATGAACTATTACACTATGAACAGCCATCTCCACAATGTAGCATTAATTCAAAATAATACAGGTAGGGAAGGCTTAGTTGAGAGACTCTACTTTTTTTTTTGCTTAGGAGCTGAAGATGAAGGTTCCAAGGATAGAGAAAAAAAAATTCAGGAGTCCGGGCAATAGAAATATTTGAATAACGGCAGAGCCAGAACATTTGCAGCAGGTCAATAGACCACTCTTCTCTCTCCAGTAAATTCTCCACCTTGAGCTTCTATAATATCGGCATCTTTGTTATGAAGCAACTTCTGGTCTATCACTCTCATGGAGGTGTATTGAATGCATTTGAAGGAGAATGTTGCTTTACTACAGAACCCGGACCTTGGGTTTATGATTTACAGCACGGCGGCATGTGCCTGCCTGGTACCATCCACAGAAGTGACAGATCAGGCAAAGGGAATGAACCTATTGTGATGTCTGGCCTATGTGTTCAGCCAGGACTCTTCGGATTGCAAATGACAGACACACAGCTCAGAATAGCTTCAGGGACAATGGAATTATAAGGATGTGAAGGAATCTAATGAAGAATGGAATAATCAAGCCAAGGGAAAGGCAGGAATGCAGGTGGCCTCGGGAACTGTGAAGCCATGGGTTCAGACACACCACCATTCTTCTTCCATTTCCTGTACTAATTGCTTGTTTTCTTATTCTTTTCTCCCACTGCAAATGGGTTTTGGCTACACAGCCAAAAACATGGCTCCTGACACCTCCTAAGTTTCTGCTTATGCCCTCAGTCCTCCAAGAGATGCTGAGCTTATTTCCACAATGCCAGTCCAAATATCCTAATGAATGGACTTGTTGGCTTAGGTGGGTCAGGTGCCTATTCTTGGGCCAGCCTTTTCCGATGCAGAGGAGCATAGTATGATGGGCCCATTCTGGGTCAGATCCCTACTCCTGAACCAATTGCCAGTGGCTGGAGATGCCCAGTCATTTGAGAACATGGTCCCCAGATGTTGTAGGCAGAAGGCAGAAGGCCAGTTTCCAGAAAAAGAGTCACACAGACCAGACAAAACCATAGATAGAGGGTACTTTTCTCGCCTGGGAGTAAATACTCATTTATTCATCTCCCCTTATGCATCAACTCATTCAAACACCAGACACTTAATTAAAGCACTATCTGTCAGGTCCTGGTCATTTTCTGGGTTTAATGTGAAGCAAAGATTCTCCCTCCAGCTGCTGGTACGTTTCCCTCATGCTCTTCCATCAATGCCTCTGCTAGAGTGGCTCTCAGTCCCCTGCTGGACAGCATGCAGGAGCTTCTAGACAACTTCATGCCCATGACAGCACCTGCTGTCGTTGAAACATCCAGCAATGGACAAATACCACATGGATCTTCCCAGTCTCTCAACACACACACACACACACACACACACAAACACACACACACACACACACACACACACAGAGACCAGGACACACTACTAGAAACTGAGAAATCACTTTATTTTCCTCTAGGGAACAGAACATTTTGCTGGCCAAGTTTACTCTATTGCATTGACTTGCCTCCTACAAGGAGACCTACAATGTGAAGAAACCTGAACTCGACTCTGGTACAAACTCACTGGGTTTCCTTGAATTAGAGTTATTTCCTTTCTCCATGAGTTTTCTCATCTGAAAAGTGAACAGCTCTTAAATATTAAATAAATCCTTAACATCAGTTTTGGGAAAGGAAAAATCAAGTCCTAAATTTTCAAAACCCAGGTCTCATAAAATAGTATTTCCCTAATATTCTGGGTTATATTGGGTGGCGAAGTTCTTTCCTATCTCTCTCTCCTTTCTCCCCTTTCTCCCCTTTCTCCCTCCCTCCCTTCCTTCCTTCCTCCCACCCTTTCTCTCTCTCTCTCCTCTTTTTCTATCTCTCCTCTTTCTCTCTCTCTCCTCCTCCTCCCTCCTTCTTTCTTCCTTCCCTCATTTCTTGCTTCCTTCCTTCCTTCCTTTCTTTCTCTTTCTTTCTCTCTTTCTCCTTCCTTCCTTCCTTCCTTCCTTCCTTCCTTCCTTCCTTCCTTCCTTCCTTCCTTCCTTTCTTCTCTGTTGTATTAGTCTTTTACTTCTCTGTGTTTCCTACCATACTGTAACTTCTAGAAGTCAGAGATGAACACTTACTCAACTTGTCATGTAAAAGCCACTTGGTAAATGTTTAGTAAACAGAAGGATGGATGGATAAAGGACACATTGTGTTGGCCAACCTCCTTTGTCCACAGAGTTACCTTATCCTGCTCTGAGTAGGATGTGTGATTACACTGACTTTTTGCATTGTGAGCCCAAAGATTAGAGAATTTAGGCTATTACATCACACAAAAGCTGCCAGAATTCACATCTCCTTAGATGTTCTTCTGACTTGGATTCACAGATAATCCTGGTCCAGCAGGTATGGCAGAGACCCAAGGGCAGGACATTCAATCCAGTGTTTTTTGTTTCTGGATTTTTTTTTTTTTTTTTTTGCTTTTTTAGGGCCGCACCTGTGGCATATGGAGGTTCCCAGGCTAAGGGTTGAATTGGAGCTGTAGCTGTTGGTCTACTCCACAGCCATTGCAAAACAGAACCCAAGCCACATCTGTGACCTACACCACAGCTCACAGCAATGTCAGGTCCTTAACCCACTGAGTGAGGCCAGGGATTGAACCCGCATCCTCATGGATCCTAGTTGGGTTCGTTAACCGTTGAGCCACAAAGGGAACTCCCTCAATCCAGTGTTAATGAGAGGAGCCCAGGCTGCTCAGATACCTTTTAAAAACAAATCTTATTAACAGTTATTGTGTGTCCGGCACCATCTAGGAGTTTTGACAACATTATCTAAACCAATGGGTGTCAATTGGGGTGATTTTGCCTCTCGGGCACATCAGGCAAGGTCCAGACACAATTTAGATTGTTTCTGTGGAAGTAGTTGACTGCTGGTAGAGGCCAGGGATTCTGCTAAACATCCCATGATACCCAGGACAAGCCCCACAACAAAGAGCAGCCCAGCCCCAACGTCAATAGTGCCAAGGTTGAGAAATTCTGACCTAAATGAATCCTGTCTACAACCCTATTATTACTATTTTCCTGATTTCACTGGAGAGAAAACTGAGGAATATGTAATTTGCCCAAGTAGCACAAGTAGCAGAGCTGGGATTTGAACCTCAGTCTTTGGGAGAAAACCCTGTGCTCTTACTGTCTTGCTTATAACTCTTGGCAGGTCCTACCTACAAGGGTGAGCCAAATAGGGAAGATTACAGCGACAATCCTGAACCTACTTACTAGGGGCTTGAGATTTCCCACCACTCCAACAGCAGATTTTTACCTAGTTTCATGTGAGAAACTAAAGATGTTCCTTTGGCCAGACCTGGGAGTATCTTTAAATTGAATCCAGTTCCTCCTGTTGAAACATAATAACTTTTAAAGTAATCTAGTCTCTTCATTACCAGTGCTATAGCCAGTTGTCGAAATCTCTTTTGAGTTGGTAGTTAAAAGGCCCAGCCACACATCCCTAACGGTATTGTTGCTGGCTCAACTGCTTAGCAACAACACAAACATCACTCAGAATCAAATTATCAGATGTGCCGACAAGATGCTTCTCGATTTAATAGTGTGGTAAATGATGGCTGGGAGATGTTCTTTGAAGCTGTGGAGGCAAATGTGAAAGCTAATTCAATTCTCAAATGAATAAAAGTGAGAAACTGTTCTTATAAACCTGATATTACCGGAGATAGGGCCGAGCAAGCTGCTGCCTGGCATGGGGGGAGGAGCACAGAGCAGGATTTATTTTATTTCTGATAAGAAAGAGCTGGGCTCTGAGACCACACAGGTTTGACCTTGGTCCCTGGTGGAGAACTTGAGCAGGAGAGAGGGTTTGTTTCCAACTCAGTCAAGAAGCAGGCACCTTCTGTCAGCTGCTTGAGTGAGGAAGGGGCCTCTGAAGCGGCGTTCAGGGCCTTGGGGAAAAGAACATGGCTGTTTATTAGACATGGAGAGTGGGTAAGAGCATTTCCTGAGAGAAAAGGGGCTCTTGGCTCACCTAGGCCAGTGGCTCTCCAATTATTCAGTTGGGCTCCTTGTGTTCACAAAGATAGCTCAGGGGCGAGGAGACAGAAGCTCTGGAAGAGAGTTGGGGCCTGAAATTTGCTTTAATTTATTATACCGACTCTTGGACAACATAGGTTTAAGCTTGTGTGGGTGCACTTACACATGGATTTTTTTTCAGCACATACATACTAAAATACCATGTGATCTGGGTTGGTTGAATCCGTGGATGGGGAACCACGGACATGGAGGGCTGACTATAAAGTTGTATGTGGATTTTCGACTGTGTGGGAGTTGGTGCCCCTGATCCCCACTTTGTTCAAGGGTCAACTCTGTATATACTGGGTTTCAGGGTGAGGTGTTATCTAGAGAAAAAAGGGTTTTGCATCTAAAAGTCATGAATGCCACTGATTTTACTCACTTGGATGAGGATAGCTAGGCCCCAAGGCCACACGACCGGTCAAGGCTACACTCCTGATTCTCTGACACCAACTGGGTGTCCAGTAATTCAGGTCTGACACTAAAGTCCTGGAAGTAGCAGCAAACAGCACATATTAAGAGGCTCTGTCCCAGAAGACTGCATCGCCTCGGATGCCAGCCACAAGTCCCCAGGGTCAACCACACCAACTTGGCTATAAATTTTGTGGTTCCCACAATCTTCCTTCAGGTTTGATAATTACCTGGAAGGACTCACAGAACTCAGGAAGTGCTATATTTGTGGTTATTGTTTTATTATAAAGGATACAAATGAACAGCTAGATGAAGATATTCATAAGTTGACAAGGTCTGGAAGGATGCCTGGTTCAGGAGCTTCTGGTCTGCGGCATAGGGCTGCACCATGCTGCCCGCACATCTGCAAGTTCACCAACCAGGAAGATTTCTGGGTCTCTTTGTCTAGAGTTTTTGTCGAAGTTTCATTATGTAAGTGCAGTTGATTAACACATAGGCCACGTGACTGAACTCAGCCTTCAACTACTCTCCAAACCCAAGGAGGTCTGGGCAAGAATGGGGCTGAAACTCCTGGGCCTATATCCAGAGAAAACTCTTAATTCGAACAGATACATGCACCCTCATGTTCACAGCAGCACTATTTATAAAAGCCAAGACATGGAAACAACCTAAATGTCCATTGACAGAGAAATGGATAAAGAAGATATGGTACATACGCATGATGGTACATCTGCTATAAAAAGAATGAAATATTGCCATTTGCAGCAATATGGATGGACCTAGAGATTATCATACTAAGTGAAGTCAGTCAGACAAAGACAAATATATTATGATATCACTTACATGTGGAATCTAAAAATGTGACACAAATGAACTTATTTCCAAAACATAAACAGACTCACAGACATAGAAAACAAACTTATGGTTACCAAAGGAGAAATTAGGGGGAGGGGTAAATTGAGAATTTTGGATTAACAGATACTCACTACTATATAGGGAAAAAACCCCCCAAAAACCAGCAAGAACCTACTGCATAGCACAGGGAACTGTACTCAGTATCTTGTAATCACCTATAAAAGAAAAGAATCTGAAAGAGTATGTATGTGTGTATATATGTATATATATCTTAATCGCTTTACTGAAACTTGAAACTAACACAACATTGTAAATTAATTATACTTCAATTAAAAAAAACAAAAAGACTGGGGGTGAAAGTTCCAACCCTCTGATCGCATGTTTGGTGTTTCTGGTGTAGCCAGACCCTCCTTTGAAACTATCAAAGGGTCCTTTTGAACACACCTCTTCATGTAAACTCAGGTGTGTTCAAAAGGAGCTCCTTTTAAATAACAAGATTTTCCTACCACTCAGGAAATCCTAAAGGTTTTTGAGGCTCTGTGCCAGGAACCAGGGACAAAGATCAGATTTTTCTTCTTTTTTAAACATACGTCCAGGGCAGAGGTTGACACCACCACTCCTGCTTTCTCTGTCACCCCAGCATACCTCTTGGAACTAGCTGCGTGTTTCCAGAGCATAATGATCTGTTATTTTACAGATATATGAAAGGAGACTCAGGGATGTCCAGGACCTCGGCTACGTGGTGGCTAAATTGCTCTGAAAGCTCAGTCTCTAACCCTGAATTCTCAGAGATTCTCTGGAGGGTCCTGTGTTTGGCTCCAACGGCTGCTGTAACCAATTATCACAAGCTTAGTGGCTTTAAACAACACACATTGATTATCTCACGGATCTGGAGGGTGGGAGTCCAAGATGGATCTGCAGGGCCGTGTTCCTTCTGGAGGTTCTGGGGAGAGAGAATTATTTCCTTGCCCTTCCCAAGCTTCCAAAGCCTCTGCATCTTTTGTTCATGACCCCTTCCTCTGTCCTCGAAGCCCACAGCGCAGCATTTTCAACCATCTCTCATTCTTTGCTTCTGTCATGACACGGCCGACCTCTGTTTAACTCTGACCCTCAGGCTAAAGATCCTGTGATTATATCAGGGCCACCAGGATAATCCAGGATAATCTTCCATCTCAAGATCCTTCACTGGATCACGTCCGCAAAGTCCTGTTTGCCTTATAAGGTAAGATATTCACAGGTTCTGGGGAGCAGACATGGTTGGGAGATCACTATTCAGCCAACCACGGTTCTATCCTTTTCACTATCCAGGGCATGGATTTGTTAGCCTCGGCCCGTTTTTGCTGCATCACAAATGTAGGGTGACTACTGTTGTGGAGGAGGGGACCACGTCTCCTTTCTTTAAGCTTGTTTCTCAGGCTGGCCCCAGTCCTAGTTTTGCTAAGGGGTGAGGACCCTTCAGGGTCATGTTTACTCCTGGGGAGAGAACTTCATTCAAGGTCGACGTGCTTTTCCTTCCCCTCCTCCCTGCTCTTTGTCTGCTGGTCTGCGCTGCATTCCCGGACATCCTACGTTGCAGGGGGGCTAGGATATTAGGAAATATTGTCCAGTCATCCTTATCTTCCAACTCAGCCCTCACCGGGAGAGCCCTGCAAAGCAAATCCTTGTAATTATCTAACTAAATAAACGGGTGATTTATTTCCTACTCAGACAAAGTTTGGCCATACAGAAGTGATGGGTACCTGCCCAAGCAGCATTTACAAACCCATTTTTCCTCTCTCATTGCCGGTGATTTGCTGTGTGAACGGCAGGAGTTAGCGTCCTGCTCCCGTTCTTCTGAGAGAAAGCTGGAGTAGATCTAATGAACAATGTTTTTACTCCCATGGTTTGGGAGCCCTGGTGGTTTTTTTGCCCCCTCCCTGCCCAGGTGCCACTGGGGAATGTTTAGAGGCATTTTGGTTAAAAAGACTTGGGGCGGGGGCTGTTCTGGGCCTCTAGTGGGTAGAGGTCAATCCCACAGTATGCAGAACAGCCTCCACAACAAAGAGTGATCTGGTTCAAAATGTCAGTCATGCTGCAGTTCAGAAACCGTGAGGAAGAAAAAAAAAATTCCTGATAATTTCAGTCTCTTTCTTTGTGGACGTACTTGTCCTCTCAAAGAAAGGGGCGGGGTGAGTAATCCTGTTTGTCAGAATTGAGGCACATTAATAAGCAGGCAGGGTCTTTGGGTTCCAAAGCTTCAAAAACAAGAACCAGGCTGTCTGCTTCCTCTGGTCTCATCTGCCCCCAGACATAGTAAATCTTCTCTCTCCTGGCCTGTTGCCGACCCCTGCAGTCAAAACAATAAGCAGGGCATCCCTGCCGAGGCCAGCGGATGAGGGCAGAGACAGCCTTTCACTGATGTCTGCCAGGGTGGACCCCAAGCCTGTGGTGGATGCTTTGCCATGCTTTCCTATGTGAAAGATGCATCCTTTTCAGTGTTCAAATTTGGGAGAGGGAGGCCTGGGAGCCCCCATTTAAGCCATTTTCCATAATACAGGTTTTTCTTTTTTAATTAAATTATAGTTGATTTACAATGCTATGCCAATTTCTTCTGTATAGCAACGTGACCCAGTCATATATATATATACATTCTTTTTCTCATATTATCTTCCATTATGGTCTGTTCCAAGGGTTGGATGTAGTTCCCTGTGCTGTAAAGCAGGACCTCATTGCTTTTCCATTCTAAACGCAATGCTCTGCATAATACAGTTTTAAGGGATGATGAGGATCTGGTGCTGATGGGGGTGGAAGAGTGCGAACCATAAGTGAAGCTCATGGAAACGCTAGTACATATACAGCTAATGGTCCCAGCTTCGTGTGTCACTCCCCACTACCCAGGAGGGGGAGAGGAATGAATTTGGGGTGTGAATCCTTCACATTTGGGTGTCTTGGTGACTTGGGGTGAGGCTTAAAGAAGGATAAGGGCGATCTCTTTTTTATTTTGTTTTTATTCCTATGGGGAGTGGAAACAGGTTTTTCCTTAAGTAAGGCTGTGAGCTACATGGACTTGGGGCCACCATCAGACTCTACCGAGCCAGACCTCTTTGGAATCTATCTCAGCTTAAACAGTGACTGCTATTTGGGGAAGTCAGGTCCTCAGCTAGCAGGAATCTAGATGGCCAAGAGGAATTTTTACATTAGATCGAAGCAGAAAAGTCTTTCTTCTTCAAATGACAGAAAAAAGAAAAGAAAACAAAACAAAACAAAAAAACAACCCCAAGAAAAAGGCCACTGCTTCCTGTTTCAGAGATAAGTTATTATGAAAGCTATGTCGTTAGATGATTTTAATTCTTCCTTTAAATGCAAAGAAAAACAATAATTTTGAAATGGCTTCATTGATCAAAAAATAACTACTGGCTGCAAACATTTATTCACACCACAAAAGGCATAAGCCTCCTTTATCTTAACAAGAATATTATCTTGTTACAGTTAACAATTATCGAACTGCCTGTTATATCCCAGGCACTCTTTGAGGGTGCTGGGAATATATTAGCAAATTGCATTTTCACCCCAATCCTCAGCCGTAGGTGCTGTTATTACCTTGATATTATAGATAAGGGAACTGAGAGTTAGAGAACCGAAGCAACTTGTTCAATGTGATACAGCAGGTAAGTATCAGAGAAAGAATTCTGATCCTAGACTTGGCTCTGACTAAATGATCCCTCTTCACTACTCTCTCATAGAATTTTTATCCAGCCTGGTCCTCCATCTTTTCACATCCAGCCTCTGTCTTGGGAGTGACCATAACTTCACTCTGTAATTTCTTCTTCTTGTAATGTCTTTGATAAAGTTTTTGTGTCAGGGTAATGTTGGACTTACAGGATGAATTAGGAAGTGTTCCTCTTCCATTTTTCAGAAGACTTTGTATAGAATTGATATTAGTTCCTTCTAAGATGGGTCGGAGAATTCACTAGTGAAGACATCTGAGCCTAGAGTTTCCTTTGTGAGAAATTTTTAAGCTACAATTTCATTTGAATAGATAGCACTATTCAGGTTATCTATTTCTTTTTTTGGTCTTTTTAGAGCTGCACCCGAGGCATGTGGAGTTTCCCAGGCTAGGGGTCGTTTGGGGCTGCAGCTACTGGCCTATACCATGGCCACAGCAACACCAGATCCTAGCTGTGTCTGCGACATACACCACAGCTCAGGGCAATGCTGGATCTTTAACCCACCGAATGGAACCAGGGATCAAACCCACATGGTTACCAATCGGGTTCCTTACTACTGTGCCCCGACAGGAACTCCCTCTATTTCATACTGAATGAGGTTTCATAGTTTCTATCTTTCAGGGCTTTTGTCCATTTCAACCAAGTTGTTGACTATGTGGACAAAAAGCTGTATATAATATTCACCTTATAACCCTTTAAAAATCTACAGAGTCTGCAGTGAGATCACCTTTCTCATTTCTGATGTTGGTATCTGTGTCTTCTTTCTTTTTCTTGATCAGTCTGGCTAGATGCTTATCAAATATATTGAGGTTCACAAAGAATCAGCATTTAGTTGCATTTTCTCTGTTTTTCATTTCATCTGGTTTCTTCTCTTATATTAGTCCATCCTTTCTTCTGCTTACGTTGAGTCTAATTTGCTCTTCATTTTCAGTTTTAAGGTGGAACCTGAGGTCATTGAGACCTTCATAGATTTCCAATGAAGGCATTTAAATACTATAGATTTCTCCCTAACTATATCATACACCTTACTATGTGCTATGTTTTCATTTTCATTCAGTTCCAAATATTTTCCAATTCCCCTTTTTCATTTCTTCTTCTTATTTAGAAGTATGCTAATAAATTTCCAAATATTTGGGGCTTTCTATAGATCTGTTATTCATAACTCATTGAATTTCCTTATAGCCAGAAAACACACTTTGAATGATTTGAATCCTTTTAATTATATTGGGACTTGTATTTTGGTGCAGGATATAGCTGCATGGACATTCAAAACAAGGAAAAGAATGTGTATTCTGCTGCTGTTGAGTGGAGTGTTCTGGAAACATTAATTCAGTGACAGTTCTGTACTGTCCAAGTCTTTTATTTCCTTGCTGATTTTTCATTTCCTTGCTCTATCAGTTATTGAGAAAAGAGTTTGATTGTTCTAGCTAGAATTATGGAATTCTTTGTTTTTCTTTGCATTTCCCTGTTTTTGCTTTGTGTCTTTTCATGGTTTGTTATTGGTGAATAAACACGTATTTTTGGAGTAATTCACCACTTTATTATTATGAAGTAAATTTCTTTATTCTTTGCTCTGAAATCTATTTTCTCTGATAGTAATACAACAGCTCTGGCTTTTTTAAAAATAGTGCCAGCATGGTATATCTTTTTCATTCTTTTTACACTTAACCTATTTGTGTATTTATATTTAAAGAGCATTGCTTGCATTTTCCGCATACAGTTAAGTCTTTTTATTTTTTTTATCCAAACTGGTCTTCTTGCATTTTAATAAGGATATTTAGGCCATTTAAATTTAATACGATTATTAATAAAGTTCATGTCTATCATCATGCCATTTTTTATTAGATCCGTTTCTGTTTCCTTTCTGTTTTTTCCTTTGGTTGGATTAATTGAGTATTCTTTATGATTTCATTTTTTAAGATCACAGCTTTATTGAGATATAATTCACATACCATAAAATTCAGCCTTTTAAAGTGTACAACTCAGCAGGTTTTAGTAAATTCTGTGCTGTTCAACCGGCACTACTGTCAAATTCCAGAACATTTGTATCATCCCCAAAAGAAAGCCCATCAATACCCATTATGCAGTCACTCCACACTCCTTACCCTCCCCAGCCCATGGCAACCACTATTCTACTTTCTGTCTTGATGGATTTGTTTGTTCTCAACACTTCACATACATGAAATTACAAAATATGTGTCCATTTGTGATGGATTCTTTCATTTTGCATAATGTTTTCCAAGCTCATCCGTTGAATAGCATGCATCACTATGTCAATCCTTTCTATAATTGAATAATATTACATTGTATGGCTATACCACATTTTACTTTTCCAGGCATAAGTTGATGGATACTTGGGTTGTTTCAAAATTTTTTGGCTAATGTGAATAGTGTTGCTCTCAACATTTATGTACACATTTTTGTATGGTTGTATGTTTTCCAAGCTCTTGCATATATACCAAAGAGTTGAATTGCTATAATATAGTAGCTATGCTTAACATTTAGTGAAATTAACAAACTGTTTTCCAATCCCACCAGCAATATGTTAAGGTTCTCATCTCTCTACATTCTTATCAACACTTGTTACTGTCTTTTTTTTTCTTTTTCTTTTTAGGGCTGCACCATTGGCACATAGGCACATAGAGGTTCCGAGGCTAGGGGTCGAATCAGAGCTGTGGCCGCTGGCCTACACCACAGCCACAGCAACACCAGATCTGAGCCATGCCTGTGACCTACACCACAGCTCACGTTGACGCCGGATCCTTAACCCACTGAGCAAGGCCAGGGATTGAACCTGTGTCCTCATGGATACAGTCAGAGTTGTTAACCTCTGAGCCACGATGGGAACTCCTTGTTTGTCTTTTTGATTAAAGCCATTACACTGGATATGAAGAGGTATCTCGTTAAGGTTTTGATTTGCATTTCTCTAATGACTAATGATATTTAGCATCTACTCTTGTATTTATTGGCCATTTGTTACTATCTTTGGAGAAATGGCTATTGAAATCCATTCTTCTTCTTTTTTTTTTTTTTTTTTTGTCTTTTTAGGGCTGCACCTGAGGCATGTGGAGGTTCCCAGGCTAGGGGGTGAATCAGAGTTGTAGCAGCCAGCCTACATCACAGCCATAGCAACTCAGGATCTGAGCTGTGTTTGCGACCTCCACCACAGCTCATGGCAATGCCGAATCTTTACCCACTGAGCAAAGCCAGGCATCAAACCTACATCCTCAAGGATGCCAGTCAGATTTGTTTCTGCTGAGCCACGATGGTAAATTGAGTTTTTTTTTTTTTAATTGTTGGGTTTTCAGACTTCTTTATGTATTCTTGATACAAGGTTCTCATCTGATACAACAGTTGAAAATATTATTTCTTAATCTGTGAGTTGCCTTTTAACTTTTATTATGCTGTCTTTCAGAGCACAAACATTTTAACTTTGATGAAGTTCAATTTATCTAATTTTTTTGTCAGTTGTGTTTGATGTCGTATCTAAGAAAGCTTTTGCCTAACCCAAAGTTACAAAGATATACTCCTATTTTTTTTTCCTGGGAGTTTTATACTTTCAATCTTATTTTTGAGTTAATTTTTGGTGTGAGGTAGGGATCTATTTTCGATCTTTTACTTGTAAATATCCAGTTACTCAATATCATTTTTTGAAAAGACTATTCTTTCCCTTGTTGAATTGTCTTTGTGCCTTTGTCAAAAGTCAATGCACCATAAATGTGCAGTTTTATTTCTGGACTTTCAGTTCTATTTCCTTGATCTATATGACTAGCCTTATGCCAGTATCATGCTGTCTTGATTCCATAGCTTTCAAATAAGTTTTGAAATCTTTAAATAAGTCCAACTTTACTATTCTTTTCCAGATTGTTTTGGCTATTCTGGGTCATATGAAATTTCAGATCAGCTTGCTAGTTCCCGAAAAAAATCTAGCTATGATAGTGGTAAGGATTGAATTAAACCTGTAGATCATTTTAGAGAGTGTGGCAGATATAGTAAAACTTCCAAAAAGATATCTAGGTTCTAATTTCCTTAACCTATGAATAGGTTACCTCAGAAATATTATAGATATGATTAAGTTAATATTCTTAAGTTGAGAAAGTGATTCTGGATTATCTTCCTGTATAAGATGCAGGAAGAAGGGTCAGAATCAGAGAAGATGTGACAGAGAGGCTGTTGTTGGATTACTGCAGCCACAAGCCAAGATCTGTGGGCAGCCATTAGAAGCTGTCTGAAAAATATTAAATTGAGCTGGAAATGGAGGATATGGAGGTGAGCAAAAATAAACAAAGAAACAACAAAACAATCTGTACTCTAGTGGAGTGTAACCAAATAAAATTATCCTTTTAAAAAGCGTTTAGGAGTTCCCATCGTGGCGCAGTGGTTAACGAATCCTACTAGGAACCATGAGGTTGCGGGATCGATCCCTGCCCTTTCTCAGTGGGTTAACGATCCGGCGTTGCCGTGAGCTGTGGTGTAGGTTGCAGACGAGGCTCGGATCCTGCATTGCTCTGGCTCTGGTGTAGGCTGGCAGCTACAGCTCCGATTAGACCCCTAGCCTAGGAACCTCCATATGCCGTGGGAGTGGCCCAAGAAATGGCAAAAAGACCAAAAAAAGGAAAAAAAAGTGTTTACAGGGGAGATAACTGTATTGGATTTAATATCAGAGTTCATTGCCCAGAAGAAAGAGGAGGGGCTAATTTAATGAAGCAGGTGAAGTGAACATTTCAGGTAGAGGAAACTAACTTGCAAAGGCCAGAAAGCAAAAAGCAGACTTCAGTTCTGCCCCCAAGCTTTCAACTCAGAGCACTTTGGGAGACTGGAGAGAGAGCTACTCCTTGGCTTCTTTTCTTATCATCACCTTGGAGGCTCCAGCATGATGCTGGAGTTGAGCTGGCAGCTGACTTGCTTGCTTTTGGAAGACAGATGTCTCTCTCCCTATCCTCCTGTGACCCCCCCCACCCCCACCCTAGATCACTTTCTGCCATTCAGTGGGTCCCACAAGCACCTGGCTTTCAACATACAGTTCCCTGAACCCCTGAGTGTGAACTGATTGAGGTTCATGAGTGTTATTTCTCCTCTAATTAGCCAGCACACCTGCACTGCCGGTGGCGTCTCCTGAGCCTATGAGGCCACCAGAGGTCGCATTAACAGGCTTGGTATAATAAGTCATTGCTGTGAAAGCTCAATGTAATTAATTCTAATACTGGGAACTGCTCAAGACTAATTCCACTAAACTGTATTGTGAAATTGGGACCCCTCCCACCCAAAAAAGAAATTCACACTGTCACTTAGCAACTGCCTACACCTGGTGTTTTTGTTAACATGACTTCATTTACTCTTCATGGTCAGCCCATCAGTTAGGTACAATAATACTTACTGGTCTTCTCGTTTTACAGATTCTAAGAAACAAAGGCCCAGAGAGGTGTGCAAAGTCACACAGCTTTAGTGATGGAGATGGGATTCCATCCCATGTCTATATTGTTACCAAGATCACATTATTTCTCCATGACCTTTGTTTCTGAACTATATTTTATATCCAAAACTTAGCTAAGCCTCCTTATTGCCAAAGTATTGATGCAGCAGGCTTCCATAGTTGTGGAATATACATATACATATATATTTAACTTCATTACATCTATCTAAATAAAATCCTTCAGACTTATTGCATGTCCTGGCACTGCTGATTATCTGGTCCAGGGAGAGACCCTGGAGATCTCTGTCCAAAGCCTTCTGCCTCCCCGAAGACCTAACTAGGAAAAAAGGTAACAGAAAGTAACTTGCTGATCCTAATTGCTTTGCCCACTGTACATGTCTCAGATCAAATACCATTTTGTCCTCTTTTTCCCCTTTAGGGGGAAATTAATTAAGCTCTAATTACACTGACAGAAAAAAATAGAAGCTACAATCAAATTTTTTTTTTTTTTAAAAAAAAGCTATTAACAAGGGCTGAGCACAGAGCTTGTTACAACCCAGGGAATGAGCCTCATTTGAATTTTATGGCCTTTCCATTTACATTTTTTTATTAAACCTTTTCTTACAATCCTCAATATGTCTTCCTTCCACGGTATAATCATCCTCGGGAATTTTCAGGTGTTAAATTAGATACTTGGGGGCTCCCTTACTCCTCCTGCCTTCAGTCAGAGCATGCTGTATCCCATGAGGCAGGTTAATAATCATTTTTTTAAACTGATTTAAAAGTCCACACCAAGTTTTCTCCATCTAGAAGAAAGTCTGACTTGCAGAGTCCCTCTGGTCCAGGCAAATGAGTTGGGAGTGAAAGTTTTCCATGTTAGAGAAAAGCTTTAAAAGTGTACTACAATCAAGACATCTCACTGCAAAAAGGGGAATTCAATTCTTTCTCCTCATCAAATGGAAGCTGGCCATGCAGACGGGGCTGGGCTGACGTGAAGGTGGAAAGGAGCTTCCATGGGGCGGGGGCGGGGGTGGGGCGGGGGAGAGGCCTCCTTGCCCTGCAGTGCTGCACAGCACTCTCCTGAATGTAAGAGCTTGAAAGATAAGCTGACCCAGAAGGAGATGGGACACATTAAGTCACACAACAAAGGGCAGAGCTGTGCCTCAATCCTAGACCTGGACCCATTTCATGGTTTCTCTATCACACCTGGCAGGTCACCTGGCAGGGTCTTCAGAATTCAGATTCCCAATCCCAAGCCTCCATCTACTGAATCAGAACATTCTAGGAATGGGCTCTTGGAATCTGTATTTTTTCAAACGCCTCCAGGCAGATTCTGATGACTATTCAGACGTGGGAGTCATCTGATTAAAATGTCAAGACCAGGTGACAAACACAAGTTTTCAGGGAAGAGAAACATGTTAGGTGTCCCAAACAGCAGAGAAGAATGAAGCATACTCCCAAGAGACTGGAGCTTCTAGCCTAGATGGTTTCTACAGGGGAATTTCTTTGAAGTCTTCTTTTTATCCTAAAAATGATATAACTTTGAATTCCACTTTAATAATAGCCATTATATAAACATATGCAAATATTTCTGTTTGTACATATGTGTGTGTGTATTATTACCCCAGATATTAGGTGGTTCCAGACTGTTACATTTCCTAGAACAGCCCATGCTCTAGGCAATGGACATACACAGATTTTCCCAAGATTTCTAAAAATTCCTGGTGGGGTAGGAAAGGTGCTTTTAGCTTCAGGTTCATCTCTGGGTTCTAAATTCCTGTTTCCATTAAATTTGTTTCTGGATCCTCTCACCATTCCATGGATATCATATTTACTTTCTGATGCATGTAAAGGGACTAATACCTGATTTCCACTAAAATCCATTCTCACAAGATATTGGTCTGTATAGCCCACTCTGATAATGATTATCTGGGGGAGAACAGGAGAGGAATGAAGGGAGGAGGGGCAGTGATGTGCTGGGCTAGGATCATATAGGTTCATAAGAGCCAGCTGTGAAATGTTCAGGATTTTTGCAATCTGGTTATTAAACACAGCCATCACTAAAAATTAAATTATATATACTTATAGTTAAACTATATTATTAATAAAGGTGATGAATATTCAACACTCATGACTTACTAATTATTTCACTACATTTCATTATTATCTAAACCTTTGGAGTTGTCTTAACTATAGTTGTGTGGCAGAGATGTTATAAAATGAGCTGCTATTGCATCTCTCCCCAATTTGGTGCTTAGTGATATCACACTGAAGAATGAAATTGGCCATCGTGAGAGTCTTTATACCACATAAATTACCAAATGCTATAAACCAAACTTGATTTATTGCTTCGTTGATTGTCTAGACTTAAAAATTCATGGAGGCTAGGTTAATAATGCCAATTAAACTTAAGAGTGTCAAATCTGTGACTAGCATAAAAAGTTGAAGAAATTTTTTTGTCAGTATTTGGAAACTATTACCTGTTTCAGCAAAGTAGTTGCTCATGTCATTGACAAATGAGTGAAGTTCTGACAGGTCTGCTTCCCTTGTTTCACTTTTATCTTATTCATCAACATAAATGAAAATATCAACCAATATTCATGTCAGAACTACACTTATAATCAAGTACTTATTTTTAGCTGATTTGGTCAAATCATGATTATATTGTGATCATAGATCAACTATAGGTACAAAATTCTGCAAAGTTCAAGAAAGCATTTTTTTTTTTTTTTTTGGTCATGCCCATGGCATGCAGAAGTTCCTGGGCTAGGGATTGAACCTGTGCCATAGCAGTGAAAATACCAGATCTTAACCTGATAAACCACCACAGAACTCCCCAAGAGAGTATTCTTGAATCAAGTGGCTATATAATAAAGAATAGCCTATATTCTGTTCTCTTTTGTAAACTGTGTGCTCCATATCCTTTACATCAGTAAATTTTTTAATAAACTCATGTATGTTTCCCCAGAGAGCTAGTTGTTAAACATTTCCCAGTCCACCACTCAGAAGGCTTTATATCATAATAATGCAAACATGTTAAATAGTAAATGTTTGTTTTTTTCTCACCTCAAAATGGGTAATTTTTCTTCTCCCTCCCTCTCTATCAGGTGCAAGATCTAATTACTCTCTTTATTTTCTGCAAAGTTACTTAATTATCTCTTTCATTGGGGTATTGGACATTTCTGTGTTACCGTCCAAACATCCATGTCCCTTTCTCCCATCAGCAGCATATTCCACCTTCATTGTGGAAGGCACCCCTCCTGTGTTCTCAGTGTTACTGTTTGAGTAGAACGAACCCTTCCCAAGCTGCAGGGATTGGCTCTGAGAGCCTTGAGCCAATCAGCATTCCCAGATTTCTGGCTACAGAGAGTGGTTCAAAGTTGAACACATGACCCAATGTGGGCCAATGAGAGAGAGGGAAACCCAGGACTTAGGGAGGAGGTATCAGAAAATAGGTTCCTTTCCTTTGGACAATGTATTGTAAGAAAGGAACTGCTCCAGTCACTTTATTATCCAAAGGAGACGACTCAGAGCTGGGGGAAGAGAAACTACCAGAACTTGAGGATGAAGCCAAACACTATGGAAAGCAAAGAGGACAGACAAAACCTGGGTTGTTGGTCAGATCCTTTGAGCTACTAGACAAAGTCTTCTCTGAAACCAGATCTTCCTGATTTTTAGGTGTGAGAACTAATAAATCCCCTTTGTTTTTAAGGCCGATTTGAGTTGAGTTTTCTCTTATTTGAAACCAAAAATATCCTTCACTTTTATATATGTTTGACTCCTTATCTCAGGGGCCTCACTTTCTACCCCAAGGCTAAGAAAGCCTTTGAGTAAACATTGGAATTTTTTCCCCCAAGAGAAATTCCATTCAATATAATACAATTTTTAAAAATAAATTCACTACTTGAAAGTAGTGTTTCTAATAATTTATTTTCAAGCAAAATGAACATTCTAGAAAGTTGTGCCATATTTATTCCATGGCTCAGAGTACTTGCTAGCAGAATTGTATACTATAGGGATGTGTATACTTCAATTTGAGAAGCCTGGCACTAAAGCACTAAGGCACCACTTGCATCTCAGAGAGTCAACTCTTGGTTGGCTATTCATGTGTTTTGTGCCAGTCTTATCATAGAATGTTGAGAGAGTTGGATGTAAAAAGCAATAATTGGAGGGAGATGAAGGATGATGATGAAAAGAGCAAAAACTTATATTGTGCTTTCTATGTTTCAAGCTCTGTGTGAAGTGCTTTCTGTGAATTAATCCTCGCTGCCATCTTAGGAGCTAGGCATTGTCCTCCCCAGTTTACAGGTAAGACATGAAAATGCTTGCCTGAGTTCACGTATCTTCATTCCTGAGTCTGTGCTCCAACCCCTAGGTTGTATTGCTTCTCCACTGTGTGCTTGGGAGAAAACTGCGGAAATGTATCTATACCCAACTCACAGGAATAGCTGAGCCTCACAGGAACAGGATCTGCCTTTGAGGCTCTGAGCGTGGTTGTGGAGTCCCAGCATCCACAAAAGATGCTTGACCAGTACCAGCACAGAGACCACATGCAATCCATGCTTGAGGGGAGCAGGAGGGAAATCAGAGAGGCAGCTAAGAGCACAATTTGCATGGAACAGCTAAGTCTACCAATAGTCAAGGAACAGGTCAGCAAGATGCAGAACATGTCAACAAGTAGAGCTAGCTGGTTGAAGACACTGGTTCAGAACGGAGACTGTAAATAATGAGAGGGCACCAAAGGATGATTTTTTTTCCTATATCAATGAAGGAAAGGTCCAAAGGTTGAAAACAATGTACTTAGAGTAGTCCTATAGTAGACACTTTATGTCACAATAATAGTATGGCATGAACCATGCCCAAACTCAGTTACATACAAGTATTTATTTCTGGCTCAGATTTGTGGGCCAGCTGGGGTTTAGCTGATCTAGGCTACACTCTGCTCCAAGCTGTAAGCTGGGTTCAGGTCACCTCTACATGTCTCTCATTCTCTTGAGACCAGCAGGTGAGCCGGAGCAGATGTATGTCATAGCAATGACAAAAGCATAAGACAGAAAGTCCAATCACCCAAGAACATTTCAAGTCTCTGCTGGCATATTATTTGGTATCACCCCACAGGCCAAGGCAACTCACATGACCAAGCCCAAAAGCAGAGGGGAGGGGAACACTGCCCCCCTTGAAGCTATGGCAAGGAGGTGGGTATCTAATACTATTCCAAGGGAAGGCATAATTAAGACTACTAATTAAATCTATTACAAGCCCCAAGGTGAACTTTGCCTTATAGTGATATAAGGATCTGTCTCCAAAAGAAAGGCAGAGTGTGAGACAGCATCCTTGGCATTGGAGAAGGAAAACGGGGAAAGATCCATAGAGTGACAAGGTATATGAGATACCAGAGGAGGTGAATGAGGGGAAGGGTTGCTTTTCCCAGGCCTTGTTGAACATGGGCAGATGGGCCATGGCTTTTTGTAAGGTAGTCTAGGGGAAAGACCCACTCAAGACTTATCCATCAAAACTGTGTTCAGGAGTTCCCCTCGTGGCTCAGTGGTTAACGAATCTGACTAGGAACCATGAGGTTGCAGGTTCGATCCCTGCCCTTGCTCAGTGGGTTGGGGATCCGGCATTGCCGTGAGCTGTGGTGTAGGTCGCAGACGCGGCTCAGATCCCACGTTGCTGTGGCTCTGGCGTAGGCCGGCGGCTACAGCTCCGATTGGACCCCTAGCCTGGGAACGTCCATATGCCGCAGGAATGGCCCAAGAAATGGCAAAAAGACAAAAAACAAAACAAAACAAAACAACAACAACAAAAAAAACCTGTGTTCAGGCCAGTTATAAACTAATAAAGTGCAATGTTAGTGGTGATAGATAGATCATTAGGCATCTTTTGTTTCTGTGAATACTTAGGTCACCTTACTATGGACCCTGCACGGCCAGCCCAACAGATGTTTAAGCTTGTGGTCAGAACGTGTCTACCTGTAGCACTGGCTGTATTAAGGTCTGTTCCTTAGAGGAAGCATGCTGTGATACAGAGTGATGGTGTTTCCCTACCAATTCCACCTCTTTCTCCTTGAACAAGACTCTTACAGTTTTTTCTTCTTACCAGAGAATACAGCCATGGCCAAAGGCAGGCTCCCTGTTAGAAACTATCACCCAGTATTTTATCTTGTTTCTTAAATAAAATTAAAAGTACCATGTTTGACAGAATGTGACTTCATGTTAAAGATAATACTAAATGTGGAGATATATATATATACACACACACACATACATTCAGATTAACTCTTGTCAATATTAATTATATTTTCCAAATTCCAAAATGGTTACATAATCTTTTGTGAACTGATCTATGACTCAGATATTTTTCACAAATCTGCAATATATATGATAACATCCAAATGCATGAGGTGAAAGAAAAACCTTTCGAGTTATCTAGATTTGTTGTTAGAATTTTGAACAACCTCCAATAGATTGGAAACACCACTATATTACATTTCAGTAGGTATTTGAGTCAAGGACTTCAGTATAACATATTCGACAAATATTATGAGGGCTAATGTTATTTTACTATTATCCTTGACCATAGGCCACTGGACACATGTTATTTTAAAAAACAGAGAAACATGTACAAACATACACAGGAAATAAACTAAAAGTTGTCGAGCCTAAAAAAAAAAAAAAAAAGACAGAAAAGAAACCATCACCCAGTGAGTCTGCATTCATGACTTTCTGAGATAAATAAGCTTTACTACTTTTATCTGGTTCTTTGAATGTGAGGCCACACCCAATATTCCCTGGGGGTCAGGGCACCCTCGCTAGCTTTTCTTAGATAGCAGAGTCAGAAAGGGTGAGGTGTCTCCGGCTACATCAGCATCAGCACCTGGTCTTTATTTTGCCCTGACTGCCTCAAAAACCCACCAAAGAAACAATCTTAGATGAGCTGTTCAGTCCTGACCTTAGGATAAAACCCCACGGGGACTATGGTATCATAGATGCCTGGGTCCCTTCCCAGACCAGTCTAGTCAGGCTCTCAGGATAGGGAGAGTACCTGGACATTGTTTTTCAGTTTTTTCGTTTTTAAGCTCTGCAGATGTTTCTAATGTATGGCCAGGTGTGAAAATCACTATTTTAGAGTTTCCAGTTTAATCAGCACAGTGCTGGATTGGTCTGGCAATTTCTGTTATAAAATTCACTGTGAAAATATAAAATATGTTCATGTTCATTCCGTGTTCAGTTTTGAAAAACAACGTTTTCTGAAGAACAGAATGTCATTTTGTCCCTTTGTTCTGAAAAGTTCTGCCCCAGTCATCAGCCAAAAGCAAGGTGGAGGCATGTCTTTTTAATCATAACACTAATAATCAGGAATTATTAGTTGGTGTTGGTGAGAGTATTTCATAAAGTGTCAGGACATCTTGGCCAACCATGCTTAGATGTAGAATGTTGTAAGTTTTTCTCTCCTTCCTCCTCGGGAATTTATGCACATCTATTGATGTATATGGAGGCTTTTGTTTTATAATCAGGGAAGAACTGGGGACCAGTGTTTTGTCAGAGCTGAAAGGGAGGAAGAGGACACGTGTGAGGGGCATGTGTGATGTCTACCTTCCCCCGGCCTCTGGGACTGCCCTTTTCTTATATGTGCTCAAAGCTTACAATCTGCTTTGTCCTTACACTTTGTGGGCTCTGAGTATTTTCAGAGTTCTCTTAGGGGCAGATGACAAAGTGTAAGGTAAGGCTGGGGGAAGGCCATGCTCCTTTCCTTGGAATGCAGCCCTCTAGAGTGTCCTTGGTCAGAAATGGCCATCCCTATGTTCCAGTTGAGACAATGGAAGCACAAAAAAAGTAAATCTGCTCAGCATCACTCAGGAGAGCTGAGATCTGAACTCAGATCTTCCAAAGCACAAGTTCTTTGCTGATTCTAAGAGATAAAACCATATAATGGGGGGATTTGGAAGGAGAAAAATATATACAGTTTACATATATATAGATATACACAATATACAATTTACATAGATAGATATACACAATACAGTTTATATATTTAAATATATATAGTATATATCTATCTGTCTATACAAACTATACATCTTTATCCATCTATATAAACTATAGTGTAGTTTATATAGAGATAGATATACACACTATATATAGTTTCTAGTATAAACATGATATATAGTGTGTGTGTATTTGTATAATATAGATATATATAGTTTATCTATCTATCTAATTTTATCTTTAGTTAATAGCTCCCTGACATCAGTCGCTCTGGAAAATGATGGTGACTTCTTTTTTTGGCCGCACCCGTGGCATGTAGAAGTCCCCAGACATGGGATTGAACCCACACTACAGAAGTGACCCAAGCCGCAGCAGTGACAATGCCAGATCCTTAAACTCTAGGCCACCAGGGAACTCCCAAGACGGTGACATCTTGTTGAGAAATCTTTTCAAGTGATTCCTAAGACGTTAGCAAACCCCATGACTTCATTTTCCACCACCAACCCACTGCTGAAGGAAGAACATGAAAATAATGGATTCATTTTTGTAACAAGGAATGGAGAGACGTTCTTGCCAAAAAGGCTCATGCCCTTTAGTTCCTCCACTGGGGAGTGGAAATGGAAATGCAGGAAGCAGAGACCTGGGGCACCAATGACCCTTCTCCGCGAGGGTTGCTGTTCCTTAGAGTCTAGCAGCTGCCTTGGGAACCACCTCTGCGGTTGGGAGGAGACATTGCGTCCATTTTCCAACCAGGAAGCCCCTGGACGGTTAGGAATTTGCGGTCAACGACCAGGTTGGAGAATTTATTTTCAAAGCTGACCTCAACTTGGAAATCCTGCAGCTGAGATGCAGGGAAGAGTCTGGCCGTCTGTGTCTGCGTTCTGCTCTGATTTCTTTCTCGTGCTCTGAGCTGGCTTGGTTACATTTTGACTTTTTATTTTCGCTCTGCGTCTCCCAAATGTAGCCTCGGCGCGCTCTCCTCTATTATGAACCTCATTTTGCCATAATCAGGGGTTAATTAGTGAGACATCCTCTAGATTCCACTGCACACCCTGGTCTGTGAACTTGACCAGATGCCAAGGAAGCCTGTGGGCGTGCCAGCGGTGCAGAAATGCGGCTCTCTGCTACAAACACATTTAGTATATTATCCTAAATTTCTCATTACTTTTCTGAAGCACGAGAGCAGCATGGGAGATGATACAGACATTCCAGGAAGGAAGGGGGTGGGGGGAGAAACAGCCCTTCTCTGATGAAGCAAATTGTTCCACATTGCTGATTTACCCGGGAGATTATTCTGCATTATCTATTATTGGAATGGAGTGTCAAAAATATTTCTTTTCCTCAAACATGTTAGAGGTGGCGAAACTCATTTCCATTGAAAATACCTGGCCATGATTTCTCAACTAAGGAAATAACCATCGCTAAAGTTATCTGTGGAAGTCAGGGAGCCAATAATGTTTGGCTACTGTGACGTTTATTTGGCTTAATGGGTTCCTTCCTGAGAATTTAATGTCTTTTCTACATGCGGCGGCCACAAAAGAATTGAAACTGACATACTTCTACCCGAGGGTCCTTTCTTCTCTTAGATTATGTGAAAAATGAGCCCAATTGCTATTCTCCTGTTATGTTCACTCACCTAACACTGAGCAAATGTCTCTTTGAGGGCCCGTTGTCTGCTGAGCACCCCGTTTTCTCTTTAGCACTGCTTGCTCATCTTCCCGAGCCACTGGAAGCTTGTCCCAAGCTGCCCAGTTCCTCCCCCCACCCCCTACAGCCTCCAGCAGTCAGTTCTCTGTCCCCCCGGCACGGTTTCCCCTTCTGTGCAGCCTTCGTCTTAGAGCACATATAAGAACCAAAATCGTACAGTTAGGATTTTTCAAAAACTCAATTTCATGAATATTTGATGATGTCTAGGGCCCTATTTGCAATGGAAAGACGTGGAAGTCATCTTTCCTGACCTCTGGGGCGGGTGATCTCAGGAGGGAGGTGTGCTCCTGTGTAGGGCGATATTCAAAATCCTCTATAACAGGTATGTACGAGCACCCACGTACAATGGCTTCAGCACTGGAGCAGACCCCTGAGACCCCAAGTGAGGGGGGCAACAGCTTTCCATTAGCTGGATGGTGTGAAGCCCTGGACAAGGGGCTGGGATGGTGCAGGAGGAGGCTGGGCCCCAGAGAGCGAGGACAGCACGTTTCTACCAACCTGAATGGAGGTGTTTCAATGTTTAACTGAGCTGGGTAAGTGTGCCAGGGCACATGAGTGAACAACAGCCCTGTTTGGAAAGAAAGAGGGGTGCAAGGCTATCTACACATCAGAAACCTCCTGGGGCACTTGTTAAAAATTCAGGATCTAGGACCCGAATGCAGGTTCTGATTCAATGATTCTAGGGTGGGTGTGGGAATAGATATTTTAATGAAAGTCAGTGACTACAATGGGACCGGCTGGTAGGGTCTGGAAATGACTGTAAACATGCTAGACAAGAAGACAGGCCCTGGGGTCTAGGTTAAACTCTCGGAGTCTCAGTTTACTTATCTGTAAAATGGTGCTAATGATAGCAGGGGTTCTGAGGATTAAATGAGAAAATGTTTCTGGAATGCCCAGCCCAGAGAAAGTGCTGAGCTTGTTCCTCCCTGTGACCCCACCCACTTCCTACCCAATGCCAAGGGGAAGGAGAGACTTCAACTAAATCTTCTTCTCTCCTCCCTCCCCTTTGTTTTGTCGGTCAGCAACTCAGCATATGGAAGTATGGAAGTTGCCAGACTAGGGGTCAAATTGGAGTTGCAGCTGCCAGTCTATGCCATAGCCACAGCAATGCCAGATCTGAGCTGCATCTGTGGCCCACGCTGTAGCTTGCAGCAACACCTGATCCTTAACCCACTGAGTGAGACCAGGGATCAATTCTGCATTCCCATGGATACTAGTCCAGTTCTTAACCCACTGAGCCTCAACCGGGACTCCCCAGCTGGATCTTCTAAGGTGTTTTGTGAGGATGAAGAGTCCTGGGACTGTCCTTGCAGTGTTTCTTAGGTTGAGAATATACATTTTCAACAAGTACTCCTATGACATTCCTATGATCACTAAATTAAAAACAAACATTGCTCTAGTTGGAGAAAGAATCAACAGTAGTTTCAGCTCTCAAGAGTGAGTTGCTATCTGCTCTGCCTGCATATACAGGGGATCTGAGTGACTGAGCCTCTGGAGGACTGGGGCTCCAGCATCAGTGCTGCCTGTCATGACACTGCCTGCATCCACCTCTTTCTGGGATGTTCAGTCTCACTCAAATATGGATATAAGCACCCCCTCCAACACTCCGTGAGGGCAAAATGAGCTAGTGGGTATGCAGCATATGTGCATAAGAAAGCATTCTAATTAATGACACCAATTGATAATCTCATCGGTTGGATGGGAAGGATTTATTTATCTTCTTTCAATTTAGCCAGCATTTAATTTTAGTTATCACTCTTTGCCCACTTATAAAAATACAGGGACAACTGTGCTAAAAATGGAAAATAGAGAAAAGCATGGAGTGGTTATAAAATTTACTTATTGGGGCACAATGCCTACACCACCAAATGGGCTTACCCGCTAAATTGAAGGGTGTGTCCTTACACTGCACCTTAAGCATAAATGGAGGACATAAATGGTCTAGCAGAGGGGTCAAGGTGTGAGCTGTGGCATGAGTTCCATGGCCTGCGGTGTGACTTTGGCCAACTCGTTTAACCACTCTTTGCCTCCGTTTCCTCATCTGTATCTGGAGACAATGTTATTTCCTGCTACATGAGGTTCTCACAAGGATTAAGCAAAAGGAAACACGTAATGCTCTTGGCCTACTCAAAAAGCATCGGGCTACTATTCGAATAATACGTCATGATCAAGGGAGGAAGATTAGGTTAGATAATGACGACGCCGACTGTCTATAGCTGTCGTCCATTCTGACTGGTCCATTTGTAAATATTTTGGTTGTCACTTCAGAATAATGACAATCGTAGCTCACATGGCTGAGTCCTTAACATGGCCAGGCGCTGTGCTAAATGTACTACCACGTTTAACCCTCGAAATAGCCCTCTGCGATTGGAGTATAAAGGAATTGATGTTTTCTTTTATGATTTCATTTCATTTTATTATTTCATTCTATTTGCCCTTTCTCTACTTGAAAATGTCACCTGTCACAGAAACTGATCCAGGCTCTAGTCATATCACCCCATCTAGATGAGCACACCTAGAGGTATATTTCAATCCCTGCTGTTGCTTTGAAAGAGTGACGTCTGTGATGCCAGCTTCAGATTGTTTGCTGCATGGCTAATTTTAAATATTTGTTTAATATGCAAATGATACTTCCCAGTGACAGCTTGGGGAGAACTGCAGGTGTCTTTCCCTCAAAACGGCACAGCCCCGCTGCTGTGCCCACTTAGTTACTGACACGGTGTAACTTCAATCCAGGGCTATGATTTACCCGACATGATTGAGAACGCCCTCACTTCAAGCAAGGCGGCTGCTAACACAGAGGCCTTTGTGAGAATGAGAAAACGGCGCCCCCTCTGGAGAGAGGAATTGAAATACTGCACCACCAACACCCCCACCCCAGGAGAAAATTAGAGCGCTATTTCCACCTCCATGATTAATCTAGAAAAAGTACCCCTCCAAGGGCACCCAACATCAAAAGGCGCACAGCTTGGAGAGCGCAGACCGGCTACATCTTGGTCCCTACTTAACTTCTTGGTTGGACATCTTTGTGCAGTGCACAGCTCACAAGACTTTATGTGGTGGCCTTGACCTAGGTCTACATTTTAGAGTTTAAGGAGCATGAGAATAAGATCCAGGTGAGGATCAGGAAGGGAAGGGGAGGGAAAACTTTCCTCCAGTGAGAATGGAGGCTTTGCTAAGTCGAGACCCCTTCCCAGTGCCTGCGTTCCCTTAACTCTAGGATCCTGAGGTCTGGCGTTCTGAGGAGGGGAATCACTTTCATTTACCAGAAGAGCTTGCGATGTGTGCCTAACTGCTCTGCAGCATGGGGACAGTGATGCTTATCCTTAGGTGATGGTGTGCTATCACCTTGGTTAGAAGTTCTACTTAATGCCAACAAGAAGTTTCACCCATGTGTGTGCAGAGTTCATGGCTTTTTAATTACATCACAGTGTGGTTATAACTAAGATCAAAGCTAGAGGGAAACATGCTAGGCAGTAACACCAAGGAACAGGAGAAGGAAAATACTGTTTTCTGTGTGCCCTGCACCCTGTGGTAGAGGAGCTGACTTTTCGTTTGGATAATCAAAAATATGGCACCATTTTCAAATACCTCACCACCACCACTAGAGGATAGTATCACCACCTCCTAAGCCCAAATACAAGCATTATTGAGGCATGAGGGCCTTCAGAGGGAGGGCCAAAGGGAATCTGGGAGCATCTGAATGGCAGTCCAGAGAGTGGGCCAAGGAGATGCTGGAACCATGGGTCATGATGGCATTCCAGAGAGAGAGAGAAAGTTGAGGGAGGTTCTGAGAATCTGACATTCCTAAGAAAGAGAGATTGGTTGAATTCTGGGAGCATGGGAACCTGAATGAGATGTCTTTCTGGTCTATCCACAGGTCTAAGCTATTGACATCATTTGAGTGTGGGTAGAAGATGGAAACTTGGGCTCTGCTTCAGTCCTTCTAGAGAGAAGTAGGGGAGAGATTTCTTCTCCAAAGACTGGATGAGCCCTGTAGCTTCTGGACTTAAACAGCAGATGCTGGGTGTCTTAAAGGTGAGTGACTTTTTGGGAAGGCCAATATTGGTCCATAGTGATATGCAAAGCCCTCTGGGGGCCAAGAAGGAGAAGAACAGAAGGGATGAGCCCTCTTGACCCCAAGACAGGGAAGTTCAAGGCTATTAGACAGCTTTCTATAGGTACGTCCATCGGGGTGGCCCACCTAACCACTTCCTCACCTTCATTCTACATGTGTAGAGACCATTTCACTTCCTATCATCCATGGGATTAGAACCCAAAAGAACTGAACAATGAACACACTATCACTATGAAGAACAGCAAATGCTTAATTAGCTCTGGCTTTGTGCCAATCACTGCTCTGAGTACTTAGCGTATATTACCATTTTTACAAAATTAAACTTTTTATTTTTAGATCATTGCAGATTCACATGCACTTGTGAGAAATAACAGGGAAAGCTCATGTGCCTGTTACCCACTTTCCCCAGCAGCAATGCAAAACTGTTGCACGATATCACCACCAGGAAATTGACACTCATGTAGTCAAGATAGAGAACATTCCCATCGCCAGAAGGATCCCTCATATTGCCCTTCTATAGTCCTGCCCATTTCCCACCTGCCCCACCCCTGCTTCAGTCCCTGGCTATCAATAGTCTGTTTCCCATTTCTAGAATTTTGCCACTTTGAGAATGTTATATAAAGGAAATTGTTCAGGAGGTAACCTCTTGAGCTTGAATTTTTTCAGTCAACTTGTGTTTCTCTGGAGATTCATTCTGGTTGCTGCAAGAATCAATTCTCTGTTTCTTTTGCTGCTGAGTAATATTTCATGGTATGGATATTCCACTGTTTAGCCTTTTGTCCCTGAAAAACACCTGACTTGTTCCCAGTTTGGGGCTATTAGGAGCAAAAGTACTATAAACATTTGTGTACTTATGTGTAAACAAACATTTTCATTTCTCTGGGATCAATGCCCAGGAGTGCAATTGCTGGGCCATCATATGGCTGCATGTTTAGTTTTTTAGGAAACTGTCAAACTATTTTCCAGGATGGCAGTACCATTTTACATTCACACCAGCAGTGTATGGGCAATCCTGTGTCTCAGCATTCTCACCAGCATTAGATGGAGTTGGCATACCCAACAGAATCAATATGCTACTCTTGGCTGAAGCAACCAGCTTTTCAGAAAACCCTCATTAGAATGTCCCTAGAATGGAGAAGAAGTTAGCCCACCAGGACACCACACTATAAAATGGATGTATGTCAGGTTAGCCAGGCAGAGAAGATTCAGAGAGAACAGATCACAGGAGAGATGAATTTTGATGGGGATAGAGCGGGAGGAGTTCAGAAAAGCTTAGGCGGTTGTCTAGGACTGTCGCAGCACAACTGACCAAGAGTTCTGGGTCTCCTGATGGGAAGAACAAAGGTGTAACGTAAAAAACAATAGAGAGCAGCCAAAAGCAAACTTCAGGAACTCTGAAAACCCAGATACAAACTCAAGGGGTCAGTTCTCCGTTAACCCACTCAATCCTACTGTTCACAGAATTTTTGCAATCAATAGTGTGGTAAATATGAGACTTCATTACTCAAACATACTCCATGTTAATCACTTAGTGACCCAGTCTCTTGAATGCTCAGGATTGTCCATATCTGCCTTGCTCCTCTGCCTCTTACATCAGCTCTACCTGGCTCTTCTCTGTTCAGCACCCTCATCCTCATGGATGGCTGCAGCAGGACCTGGTCTCTCTAGGCTGGCTTCTTCCCCTTCCTCCCCACTTCTGTGCCTTCTCCATTCACTCAGACAGTTCGTTGTCCTTGGGCTTCCAAACTGCTTTCCCATCTCCCCTCCTAAAGCTTTAGTTTAGCATTTTTATTATGACACATAGTAACTGTGGTCAACAAAAGAGATATCCCTCTGGATGAAATTATGAGGGGATGGTTGGAGTATGGCTCAAGAAGGAGAAAAAAAAATGAGGGGAAAAAATGCCATAAAACTTTTAACTCTGGGAATATTAAGAATAAAATTAACTTTTACTGAGGGCTTATAAATGTGCCGAGCATTATGTTAAACACTTCGTCACAGGCAATTCTCAGAATATCCCAATAAGGCATGTTCTTTCTTTCATTCCCTTTGAAGTGAGGGAAGTAGATTTGAGAGATTAAATTATATGCTCGAAGTCATGGTACTGACAGTAGTGGAGCCTCGATTCAAACCCAGGCAGTCTTATTCCGGAACCCATCTCCTGTGTTCGATATATTGACTAAGAAAAACACATTTAATCCATCTCAGAAATTAAGGTGAGGAGCTCCTGTTGTGGCTCAGTGGGTTGAGGACCTGAGTTGTCTCTGTGAGGTTGTGGTTTCAATCCCTGGCCTTGCTTAGTGGGTTAAGGATCCACCGTTGCTGCAAGCTGGGGCTTAGGTCACAGATGAGGCTCAGATCTGGTGTTGCTGTTGCTGTGGCATAGGCTACAGCTGCTCCTCTGATTCAGTCCCTAGCCTTGGAACTTCCATATGCTGCAGGTGGAGCCTTAAAAAGAAAAAAAAAAAAGAAATTAAGGTGAGTTTTCTGTAGGTGGAGACTATATTATGAGAAAAAAAGGCAAGGCAGGACCATTACAACATGACTTGCCTTGTGTTTAGCTGTAACCTAGGTTTTAGGATTGGATTTTGCCTCTTTGAACCTTCTTAGATGCTCTTGGGCACCAGTACTTGATCTGGACAGCCAAACCACACCAGGCATGACACCTGATACCTAGCCGAAAGAAAGAGCAATTCCCATGACTACCAAGAGTCACAATATTTCTACAAAAACCTAGAGATAGGTTTGTAGAAAACAGAAATATAAAAATATCATTTTGAATCTTCACTTCTGATCAAATGGAAGGCCAATCTTCCCGCTGAAAACAACCAAAAATGCTGATGGTGAAGAATTATCAAGTCAAAACCTAAGGAAGGCAGAAATCCGTAATGGTGAGCACATGATGGAACCATTTTTTGTGCTGAAGTATTTTACACACCTGATGAACGTAAGCTTGAGCTTTTACAACCTCATGGGGCACAAGAGACTAAATACCAAACCTAGGATCTTTCACAAGTGAGATGTTAAATTTAAGACTCCACAAAATAGGGGACCCAAAGAGCTACAATTTCAATGCAAAGTTGAACCAGAGGTGAAGCCACTGTACCTACATGGCCCCAACCCCTGGAGTCACAAGAACAATCCTTTAGGACTGAGTAGAGCAGGGAAAGAAATACATTCCCCCCAAAGCCATCATCACTGTTATAGTCTAAAATAAACCCCCCAAACCTCCAAGCACGAATTAGTTTAACACATTCACATATGAGCCCCCAGGTATCCAGCAGAGGCAAATGAACATGCTCTCTGGAGGAATGAAACTTTTTTCCCAGTTCTCAAGGGATGGCCACGAATAAATTCCTAAGGAAAATGAGCAGTGCATGGTAACAAATGTCTAAGCACAAAGGAAGTGAGACATAATGAGCAGAAAGCAAGAGAAAGAGAAACAACTGTGAGATTCTTGGAAGACAGTAGCAGTGGCAGCTAAGTTTTTCAGTCTCTTTCAATTCCCACACACAAAAAAACAGAGCAACCAGATAAAAATCTAGAAATGCCTGGAAAACACCCCAAGACAGATCTAGGGAGCAAGATACCCCAGAAACAAAAGACAGGAGTGTGGGGACAGACCACTAACATATCAGGGCAGCCTGGTACTGAAGTCTGTGGCAGAAGATGAGGAAAGAAGCAATGGAGGCAGAATCCGATGGGCTTGAGAAAAAGAGAGCGCCATCACAGGTAACTGGAAAGAATAAGAGAGATGATGGCTTAAACAGAAGGGGAAAAGGAGGAAAAATTCAAAAGTCAGTAAGAAATGAAGAATACAAACCAATATCCGTACACCCATGTTCAGAGCAGCAGTATTCACAGTAGCCAAAAGGTGGAAAGCATCCACAAGCCCATCTACAGATGAATAGTTAAACAAAAGGTGGCCCAGCCATGCAATGGAATAGTATTCAGCCTTAAAAGGGAAGCACTCTGATATATGCTAGAACATGAATGAAACTTGAAGACATGTTTAGCGAAATAGGCCAGGGAAAAATGGCCAAGCAGAGTTCCTGCGGTGGCGCAGTGGTAACAAACCCGACCAGTAATCTTGAGATCGCAGGTTCAATTCTTGGCCTTGCTCAGTGGGTTAAGGATCCAGCATTGCCTGGAGTTGTAGTGTAGGTTGCAGTTGTAGTGGCTGCGGTGTAGGCCGGCAGCTGCAGCTCCATCCAATTCGACCCCTAGCCTGGGAACCTCCATATGCCACAGGTGCTGCCCTGAACAGAGAAAAAGAAAAAAAAGGACAAGCATTGTGAGATTCCACTCAGAGAAGGAACTTTGGATAGTTACTTCATCGAGACAGAAAGTAGAATGGTAGTTGCTAGAGGCTGGGAAGTAGGAAACGGGAGTCATTTTTTAAATACAGGGATTCAGTTTTGCAGGATGAAGAACATCTAGAGATGGAAAGTGGTGATGGAGGCATAACAATGTGAATGTACTTAATGACACTTAAAAATGGTTAAAATGTTAAAATTTATGGTATATATCACCACAATTAAAACAAATAAATACAAATAAATCTCAAAAGAAGAAATGGATAAAGAGAATAGACAAGTATTGAAAATAGACAAAGAGGATTAAATACATAGGTAATAGGAATTTCTGATGATGCATTGTTCCAAAGCAAAGGAACAGAAGAAACACTAAAAACTGTATTTCAAGAAAACATTTCCAAAATTAAAAAACAATAATTTGAAATCACATCCTGAAAGAATACCATGCACAAATGAGAATATGGATGGGCCCCAAATGATCACTATCAAGACATATTCTAGTCCTGATCTGGGATTTTTAAAAATTCATTTTCTTTTCTTTCTTTCTTTTTTTAAAAAAGCCTACAGCGCCGGTATTTCTAGGCGGTCTCCCATCCAAATACTAAGGAGACCTGACCTTGCTTAGGTTCTGAGACCAGACAAGAATGGGCACGTTCAGGGTGGCATGGCCAAAGACTAAAAAATCCTTTTGGCATCTAGCAAAAAGAGTATGTGACTTTTAAGGGAAAGAAAATTAGATTATTATTAGGCATTGAAAGCCATGCTTTATGTCAGAAGAAAATTGAGTAATATATTAAAGGTACTCAAGAAAGAAAGCACCAAGGATTTTACATGCAGCAAAATTGATTTTTTAAGTGCAAAAGACATAGACAAACTTATCAAAACACAAGAACTCAAGAAATACGATTCCCATGAGCCCCTTCTGAGTAATCCACCATGGAATGAGTTTTAGACAACCAAAAATAACTAAAGAGCCAGTGACAACATTACTGCTAATGAGCATTAAACAAATACTGATTGAGACAGAGAAAACTAAGGCAAATGAGGACCTGAGGGAGGAAGTGAATTATGAGATGGCTACATGCTCTAGCCATGTATTTAGGGTACAATTATTAAGAATTGTGGGTCTTTATAAGTTTCTCATAATTTATAGAGCCAGGCACCTAAAACAGGTAACCTTTGCTCTACTTAGGTTTTTTTCAATAAACTTGAAAAAAAGGAGGGGGAATGAGAAGAACATATACCAAAATTTCTTAATGTTTTCAATAATCGTAGAGGAGGTGGTGTTAGTCTTATTATTCCCAGACTGTTACGCATTTAAAAATGGATAAAACAGGTGAGAAAATATGGTATATTCCAGCTTTGTCACACCCTGTGCCCTTGAAAACCAGTATTCTTGGAACGGAAGAGAGGATACATTGATGTAATGAAAAGAGATTAAATAAGTCTTCATTTAAACCTGGAAGTATCAATATGAATCCAAGAGATATTATATTAATTATGTTATAATTTATTTTTTGAAAATTCCTGAAAACGTCCAACTCAGTAGCAAATGATTCTACTGCAGTTTTTCAAATAGAAAGCCAATAACCCCTAGGGAGCCAAGAGCTACAGATTATAGAAGCTGACCAGGCACTCTTAAATCTTGATAGTAGAATGCAACTTAAACAGTTAGATTTTCTACAATAAGGAAAACACACCAACATAGGCACACACATAACCTTCTTTACCTTCCTTATCTTGGAAAGTGGAATAGGGAGCCGTGATAGCACCATGCAAAGTCCCACTTGATGCAGCAATATGCTTCCTTGGATTGGGACTCCTTCCATTTGAGTAGTCTCTTGGTCTATCAGCACCACAAATTAGAAGTGTGGGAACATCATTGGGTACCCAAAGGTTGCTCGGTTCAGAGAACACAACTGCTTAGTAGCTGCAGCATGGACGAGGAACAGGATGCAAGAAAATGGTCTTATTCACATCTCTGCAATTTTCTCATCCATAAGGGAAGCATCAATAGACACTTTGGTTTTTAACACTAGCTAACACCCCACTGTTTCCCCCCTTAAGTTAATGACAGAAATGCTAAATCAAAGTGTATTCTAAAAATTTATTCTCAGAACCCCAGAACCACCTTCTATTATTGTTTGCTCAGTTGGTGCCCAAAAAAGGGATCATGGGTCTTGTATCTCTCTCTGATTATGATGACTTTAATTAAGGGCCTCATTTCTCTTCTCTTTCACTGAATCTTATCCAGCTTCACTCCAGTCCTTTCCAGTAAGGCTTCTTAAGTAAAATTATCAGGGGCAAGTATTGTGGGAATGTTAGCATCCTCCCTCCCAGAACACCCATGTTTTTCATATGCAAAGTAGCTGTCTTCTCCTTGTAAAGGGGAGTGTACAGGTAGCTTCTCTAAGTTAAACCAAAGGCCTCCTCTTAGTAGTTTTCAAATATGAATCTGCTTGGAATATATCTGCATATTAAAGACAGAGCATAAACATCTGCTCTAAATTGACCTTCTATCCCCACTAGAATGAACAGCAGCTGGTAGCTTCTTTAGCTGAAGAAGGAAAAAATCTGGTTTGGCTATTCCATTCCATAAGGACACAGCATAAATCTATTGTTAGGATCAGAGAGAAGCTTTCACTAATAAGGCTTATCCAAAACTGAAAATGTGTATGCAAATGTCTCACTAGATATTGAAGGACATTCTTTCTTCCTCTGACTCCTCCTATCCCTCCCTCTGCACATCTTTTCTAATTCCTGGTCCCCATAATCATCAAAAGTTATGGGACCAGGCACCTACAACCTCAACTCTAAAGAAAAAAGGTAACTTTTCCTACCACTTTTTTTCATATAAAAATTTTAATTTAGCTTTCTGATTGGTCCAACTAGGGTCCAGGCACTGTGACCAGGAGGAATAGAACCATTAATTGTCCAATCTTGGGTCCATCATATGTCCTATAGGCAAGAAGCTATGCTTTTCAAATTCATACAAAATATAGGGTTGTAGTGAAGGAGGAATACATTCTCTAAGGAATGTGATTAGGGAAGGTGTTTTCGCCACCAGGAGATCAATGATTTTGAGAAGTCACAAACTACGGAAGTCCTCCAACACAATCCCAAGTCCAAGAGAGGCTGGGATCCTTGGCACTACCTTTCCTATATATCTTAATAAAATTCACCACCAAGACTGGATGTTGTCTACAAACAGCATCTGTAGGACTGGTAGGTATCTCAATGTGATATTCTGGCTAGCCAATTTTGAAAGTATATAGAGTTGAAAATATTATTATCTCAGGTTCCATATTCTCCATTGATTTTTTCACAATCAATGATTGGAACAGGGTCAGTGCTTGGCAATGAGGAATCTTTCAGTTTATCAAAGAATTTGTCACTCCAGACAGCTGTTGCTTTTGCTAATTTGGACTCTTCAATAGATGATGATAGAACAATGAACAATGGCTTTATTATTGTCATCCTTCACTACTGCCTTTTGAACAGCACTCGAGGGGGAAAAAAAAAAGGGTCCAATTTCTACTGCTTGGTTGTTCTGCCCCTGAAGCTGGATAACTAGGTTTGGTATCAGTTTCTTCCTTTAGTGGAGGAATTTACAGGCTTCAGTTATTGTGTAATTAAACTAACTGGACCAGGAGGAAGGAGACTTAACTTGGCCACTCAGCACACATTCATCCTTTTTTGGTTTCCAGTAACCAGATTTTCCTCCAGGGAATATTCCCCTCTGGTGCTTAGTCCATGTACTTTGGGTGGAGTTGAATTCACTTCCTGTTCTAGGGATGGACATGTGGCTCAGACCAGACCCATCAGTGCAGGCTTTACTGTGGCCGTGGTGATGGGTTCAGGGATGGTCACATTATTCAGACTGAGCCAATGAGACATAAAGATAGTTTTGATGGTAAAGATTAAAGGTCCAGGCTCTTTATAGCTAGACTTGAATTTGGAGTTATGTTTGGTTCTGATGGTAGCCATTTTGCCACACCATGGATCTGACCACCAGGCTAACATGTAATGAAGTGTTCTGACAGAGACCTCAGTATGATGACATGATTTAAACACCTGGGTCAGGCCTCACCTGAACCCAGCGCTGATCCTGAACTTGTCCTTTACAGGAATCAAAGCCAGTTGGGTGGGGCTTTCTAACACCTTAAACAAACAAAAAGAAGAATTATATACTTACGATCTAGTCCCAACTCTGCCACAAACTAGTAGGTGACCTTGGGCAAGCCTCTTTATTCGTTTGAATCTAGGTTTCCTCAGCTATGAAATGACATCATTAGTTGAAGCAGATGTTTTTGCTTTGGCATTTTGCGGAATTATTGTTTAAACATAGATTTTTGTGGAAGAGAGGCGGAACCTTCTGAATGCAGACCCTTAGGACAATCAGATGACTTAGAGCAGATGCATCAAGAATGCTTTCTAGAGAGGGAAATGAATATCTGAAGTGTTCAGAAGGAACTGGTTCTTCAAACTATTTCAATAATTAAGAGCTAATTGGTAGCAGTGCGTGTGTGTGTGCGTGTGTGCGTGTGTGTGTGTGCGCGTGTGTGTTAGGAGTTAATGTGTTTTACATATCTTTCAACCATTTGAACTTCTTCCAACTACCAAGTTTGACTTTTGTAGTATAAAATGATAATAATAATATGAGAGGAAGGGTTAAAATAATTGAGTCCCTGGAACATAATCTGGAACTAGTAGATTTTATTATTTTTTAATTCCTGACATGATCTTGATTTATTATCATTCTAACTCAGATGAGGCCAGATTTTGAGTTTCTTTTTTACAAGAGTGAAAATTTCAAAATAATTTAGCAGTTAACCTCAGGTCGATGTATCATAAAATAAGAGCACTTTAACAGAATAAGAATAAAAAATAATGGGACATTTGGTCTTTAAACAAAGAAAAACTCCTTAGAAAAGATAGTTGAACCTAATTCAATATTTATAGTTTTCTCCAACCCTTTGTTGCCAATATTTTTATGGTTTATTTAAATTTTCCTGAGCAACATATAGATTTCTCTTTTTAAAAAATCCTAATGTTTGTTTTTTAACAGGAGACATTGTTATTTATCTTTACTGAAATCACTGTATGTTTTGGGTTTTTTGGTCATCTTAATTTATATTGTCTACTTTTCCTCTTGCTTTGAGTTTTCCCTTTCCAGATTCTAGCTGATGGAGCAAATATTCTTTCTTGCTCTTAATTGACCAGTGAAATAGAGGTCTTCCTTTTTTAAAGCACTTGTATGTTAATTTATATATATTTTACAAAAACACATACATTTCAAATGCTATTTTCTCAGAAGTGTCACAAAGTAGTCAGTATTCTAATGCCTCTTCTTTGAAAAGACAATTCTTGCAGAACCCCTTCATTTCTTCTACCTTCCGCTTGCCACCTCCCAGGTCTTAGTACTAGAATTTTGGTCTAAGATTAATATTTTGTTGTAGATCTGCAGGGATTTTATATATTTAACAATACAGCATGCCTCCACTTCACAGATGCATTGAAATTTTACACCTGTATTCTCAGAAATTATTTGGATTTTTTTTCCTCATTATGTTCTCAGCTCATCCCTTAGTTCCATTATATCTTTACTGTCTTTCTAGAGTCATTCTTTGATGACTGTTAGGGCTCTTGGTTCCACCATTTGTGTGTCAACTTTTCTTTTGGAATTTTATGTCATTACTCTGTGGATTGGGAGAATGCTATGGTTAGATATTCTAAATGACTAAGTCAATGCTTTTCTTTAATTTTTAATTCTGCCATTCAGCCCTTAGCTTTTAATGTTAAAAATCGGAGTTCCCGTCGTGGTGCAGTGGTTAACGAATCCGACTAGGAACCATGAGGATGTGGGTTCGGTCCCTGCCCTTGCTCAGTGGGTTAACGATCCGGCATTGCCGTGAGCTGTGGTGTAGGTTGCAGACGCGGCTCGGATCCCGTGTTGCTGGGGCTCTGGTGTAGGCCAGTGGCTACAGCTCCGATTTGACCCCTAGCCTGGGAATCTCCATGTGCCGCGGGAGCAGCCCAAAGAAATAGCAAAAAAAAAAAAAAAAAAAAAAAAAGACAAAAAAATCACATTTTAATTTCCATGATTTAGTCTGTATTATTAAACTAGTCTTATGAATAACCCCAGGCTGTTGTATGGATGGTAGATCCTCTCAGATCTGAGGGTCCTAATCAGCATGCTTTGAAGTCATCTTCTATTTCCTGTATTAAGTTTGGTGAGGATTTACAATCTCAGGATGCTCAGTTTTTCTTGTCTCTCTTTGATGAGATTTAGTTCCTTCACATTTGGGTGGTGTGGCTCTTTATAGGTATAAAGAAGAATGTACAAGAATGTGCTGTCAAATATGGCAACGGTTTCAATCGCCAGAGGTGTTAGCCGCTAACATGTCCATTTTAAATTTCGATTGAAGTGAATTGAAATGAAATTAGAATGCAGTTCCTCAGTTGCTCTAGCCACATTCCAGGTGCTCAGGAGCGTCACGTGGCTAGCGGCTGTGGGGTTGGGCAGCACAGGTGTATAAAGCACTTCTATTTCCGCAATGTTCACTGCATGGTGCTGGTCTAGCCTAATCGGTTTGGGCGGTGAAAATGGCTTTCCTCTGAACATGTGACAGTCACTGACCCCTTGCTTTGAGTGGAGAAGAGGCGCATTCAGTGGGCTTTCTTTCCTTCATGATGTGAGGGAGGGATGCTTGGCTTCTAGTTGTGGGGTCTCTATCTCAGTTGTATTCAGCAAAGGTCACTTAGAGCAGTGACCCATTTCTCTTGTAGCCACCTAAGCTCCAGTTCCAACTTTGCATAGAAAACTGACTTCTCAGTAAACCTGGGAGTGAGTGCCATAGCTACCCTCTCTTTTGAAGGAGAAATTAACTATTCTGTTCTCTAATTTGTTACCCACAGACTACTATTTCTCCCAGACTGCTATCTCTCTGATTTTGATTTTTCTCCAGAGCTCTGTTGGGCGAACTCAGTTTTACAGTTGTCTCCTCTTTTATCTACGTGGGGTTATAGTTTCCTGAAGGCTGTTAAGGAATCGCCATTTATCTGATGCCGTATATTTTATCTCTTCCACACATTTCTCAACATTTTTGGCCTGTGATGGCAACAGTTCCCATTTTCCAGCACTTCCCTTGATTTATTCTTGCTCTTATACTTCTTCTGTCAAGATTTCTTCTGCTCAATCAGCCGTCTTGAACTGAGAGTGGTAGTCTGATTTCTTATGCCTCTTGTGTCTACAGAGCAAGTTTTATAAGGAATCGTGGGATGTCAGGGCTGGAGAGGAAATCTGAGATCCAGTCCAATCCATTCATTTTATAGATGAACAGAGTAGGACTAATGGAAGGGAACTTGCTCACCCAGGCCTTTAGAGAACGGTGGTGGCAGAGCTGGGACAAAGAAGGAAGTCACTTCCCCCCTACATGGGCCTCTGACTTGTGTCTTCTGCTCCAAAAGCCCTGAGAAATTCTAAGAGAAAGCCAGGGTCTCCACCCACCCATCCCCTCGGCACAGCATGATATCTGCCTTGTTGATGACCTCTTTTCTAGGTTCCTCCTAAAACAAAATAATGGCGGGCTTTCTAAAATAAATTTTCAAAAGAACTGAATCAATTTAAGAGGAAATTCCTCTTAACCTACACATTCATTTACTCAGAACGGTCCTTTCTCCAAGCACAGTGAAAAATCAAGGTTTCTACTTCAAAATTGTAAGAAGAAAGGGACTCGGAAAATGCAAACAGATTTGCTTAGAAATGATCTTAACACTGGCAGGGTGGGAGGGGGGAGCATATATGAGAAATAAGCATCTCCTTCCCCTCAGAAAGTTCTGGGGTGGGAGCTTATGGTTCATCTTAGTGAAATGTTTCACCTCTGCCTAATTGCACTGATCTACAATCTGCTTCCAGTGAAGCAAAGTAATTAATTGTTTTAAAATGCTTTGTGAGACTTTGGAAAACTGACCTAAGGTTAATGGTTCATAAACCTCATTTGTGCTTCTATTAGAGAATTTAAAATGTGAGCTGATGTGCTTCTGGGCTGGAGAGGAGGAGAGGGCCTCAGAGACCTGCATGAGATGCATAGCGATGCCTACAGCTGCAGAGATGTTCCGCCTCTGACATATTTAAGGAAGGAGGAGACCAAGGCAGGTTCCCCAATGTTGTCCTTGAGAGGGTTTGATTTACTAATGATGTTGTGTTAAACTTGGAGAGAGGGAGTTCCTGTTATGGCTCAGCAGTAACAAACCTGACTAGCATCCATGAGGATACAGGTTCGATCCCTGGCCTCGCTCAGTGGGTTAAGGATCCAGCTCACAGCCGTGAGCTGTGGTGCAGGTCGCAGATGCAGTTCGGATCCCGCATTGCTGTGGCTGTGGTGTAGGCTGGAAGTGGCAGCCCCAATTCGACCCCTAGCCTGGGAACTTCCATATGCCATGGGTGCAGCCCTTTAAAAAAAAAAAGTTTAAACTTGGAGAGAATGAGTATACTTTCTCTGTCCCGGAAACTCCATCTCCTACCCTCATACATCTTAGGATGGGGTACTGAGCCAAAGTTTCTCACCCTTACTGGACTCCTGTTTCTTTATATTTCTAAACAAAGTACTTTAATCCTTGTACTTGGCCTCAGAGACTGTGATTTTTTTCTAGGGACACCAAGAAAGCCTATCAATATCTCTTCTGCTATGAGCAGCTCATTCCTGTGGCTCACAGAGGCTTAGTGTGGGGATCATAAACTCGAGTGCATCCAGACACTAGACAGGTAACATAAATAAGTCAGGAAGCACAGTATAGACTGGAGGAGCTGGAAGAGGCTGGAAAAGGGAGCAGATGCTTTTCAGTTCCAGCTGGGACTTGCCATGCAGAAATGTATGTGCAGTCATTCCAGAGGAATCAGAGATCCAGACAACAGATGAAACCTGACTTTTACTTGGTGCTGGTAACTAATTAAAAAACAGGGACACTTCTGAGTGTAAACCCTACACACTGTGGGCTCTCTGCCCTGTGGGCCCCTGGTTCGAGCTCTCTGGTTTGATTCTTGCAGAAATCACTATCAAAATATAAAGAAAGAAGGATTAAAGAAATATACATCTCTGGCTACCAAATGGTCAGTGGGTCTGCAAAATCTAAACACATGCAACCAGTAGTAGATGCAAACTCTTGCATTTGAGGTAGATAAGCAATGAGATCCTGCTGTGTAGCACAGAGAACTATATCTGGTCACTTGTGATGGAACATGATGGAGAATAATGTGAGAAAAAGAATGTGTATGTACATATATGTATAACTGGGTCACTTTGCGGTATAGTTGATAGAACATTGTAAATAAACTATAATAAAAAATCTTTAAAAAAATGCACAACTTAAAAAAATAAAATTCCAGCCCTCCAACAAACCCCATCATGGCTATTAGGATTTCCTTGGTAACCTGGAAACTCTCATTTATCTGAATTCTGGGTCAGCTGGAAGGGTAGTCACTTCAAGAAAGGGGGTGTCTACAAGAATGTGAGTATTCCTAGCGTATTCTCTAGGGTACAGGTCCCAAGGGAGTCAATGAGATTGAACTTCAGAAGTATGCACACTCCAACTGCAATGTAACCACAGAAATTATGAATAGCTTTGATCCACAGAGTGTCTACTATGTGTCAGGATAAGTGACTTACGGACACCATTTTATTTCATTTCTATGGCAAACCCACCAGGTATTATACTTATCCTCTTTCTACAGATGCGAAAGCAGACTCGGAGAGGTTAAGTAATGTTCCCTGACTCTCACATGTGGGAACATGCAGATTTTGTTAGAAAATGAGCTCCCAAGGTCTGTGTATGTGTTTTCTTTGCCTCCCTTGAGGATACTGAGTAGGAAGTTCAACATGAGGTTGAAGAGATTTCCCCTCTTAATTTCCAGTGATTCCTAGAGTAGGCCAAAAAGTATGGGAACAGATGGGTGTTGGGTGGTGGTATATCAACTTCCTTAAAGCCTTCGAATGTGTATCCAAAATACACAAAAAAACAAATTCAGGTCATCGGAAAAATCAGCATGCCCTATAAAAGGAAAGGAATGAGTCTGTGGCTTTCAGGATGTGTATCATGAGGTGTACTCTGAGACCATATGGGTACTATCACTCTGCTAAGTTAGGAGGATTAAAGGAGGCAGGACCACGGAGGCTTTGAGAAAACAGTGGCTGGGCCCTGAGAACAAGGGCATGCCCACAGGCTACAGATCACCTGTGCTGGTTGCTGAGGTTTTTAAAGACAGCTTTGCTGAGATATAGTTCATAGACCATGCTATTGATAGATTTCAAGTGTACCGTTTAGTGGTTCTTAGTATTTTCCACATACACCTGCAACCATCATCACAGTCAATTTTAGAACATTTTCATCACCTCCAAAAGCAGCTCTGTCCTCTCTAGCTATCACCCTTCTAGTCCTCCATCCTTTCCCAGCCCCGAGCAACCACTTTTCTGCTTTCTGTCTATATAAAGTTCTTTATTCTGAACTTTCATATGAATAGAGTCGTGTAATTTGCGGTCTCTTTTGAGTGGCCTCTTTCACTCAAAAGATGCTTTCAAGGCTCATGGGCTGTTGCGGTTTGAGTGGCTTTTCAAACTACCTTCTGTTGCTCAGTACATGAGTTTGGCAGATTTCTTCTTTGAATCAAGTCTTCAGGCTTTCTTGCATTGGGAACCCCACCAGCGTTCCTGCCTGGAGGCCTTACTGGAAACAGCTGGATAGTGTATGTTTCCTCTTCCCTGGAATCTCCACTGAAAGCTCTGGGTGGGGCTACTCCTGGGATTTCCAGGAGGATGAGCCCAAAGTCCTCCAAGGATTCTCTGTACAGAATCAACAGCACCAGCCAAATACTCAAGTCATTCCTACCTCTGTTAAGAATTGAGGCTTTCCAGTGCCTGACCAGATTTGGAAAGAAGGTTAGATTTATAAACAATGACCCCAGACATGACCCAAGAGAGCTCTATGGTTAGAGTGAGGTCTACATAAAGAAACTAGTGCCTTGGATCCTTCTCCAAACAGCATCAAAGACACTACTGCTTGATGTATATTCACAACTTTTCATCCTATTTTCTGCATTATCTTGAAGAGAATAAATCAGTGGAAAAATACTGGAAATGAGGGATTTCTGTTCAAAGCAATGATGATAACTGTTTATTTCCCCCTCCCTTTTTTTTTCAGGGCTGCATCCATGGCATATGGAAGTTCCTAGGCTAGGAGCTACAGCTGCCGGACTTCACCACAGCGACAGTAATGCCAGATCGGAGCCACATCTGCAATGTACACCACAGCTCACAGCAATGCAGGATCTTTAACCCACTGAGGAGGCCAGGGATTGAACCCACGTCCTCATGGATACCAGCTGGGTTTGTTACCACTGAGCCACAACGGGACCTCTGAGAACTGTTTATTCGTAAAGGATGTCTGTTAAGGACCTAGAAGTGAATTGGAAGTGTTAGGCATTATAAGGTGTGCAGAGATTTCATTCTAGTTGAGGAGAGATGGAATATATATTATACGTGGAAGGAACAATTCTATGTGAACAGGGCATGTTCTTTAGGGTCAAACAAATCTGGTTCAAATCTTAATCTCACTACTTACCAATTGTGTGACGTTGGACAAGCAACTAAGCTTCTCTAGGTTTGTCTCCTTATCAATAAAATAGAAATAATGTTATCTACTCTCTAGGATGCTTTGAGATTAAAGTACATTGGGATAAACAGCAACCACATCAACTAATACTATGCTAATACGATGACAGCGATCACTACCGTTTAGTGAGCATTTACATGTCAAGACAATGTTAGGTACTTACATTGTTGAGCACTTAACTTAAGGGGCTACCTCTCTAGTCCCTCCAACAACCTGGCAAGGTATGCAAGATACAATCTTCACATCATAGATGAAAAAAACTGGTTCACACAGGTTTATTGATTTGCCCCAAATCACACAGCTAGTGAGTCATGCGTGGAACTGGGTGTCAAAATCAAAGCTGTTGATCACACCTATCACTGTGGCTATTGTGGCCAACAGAACAGTAAAAGATATGGAAAGAAACATTTTTCATCCAGAAGCTTGAAACCCATCTTTTAAAAGTCACGCAAACACTGTAAAATTTTAAACAGGCAATTTCACATTTTGATGACTGTGTTTAAAACCAGGCCATTTCAAGTCCACGGTTTAAATGTCAGTATAAGGACAACAGAGTTTGTCTAGACATCTCGTATACCAGCTCCAGTATATTTGCCTGTTGTTCACCCCTCTACCCCATGGAACAAGCCGAATTTTTAGGAAGAGATGCTATTCAGTTCTACTTGAAAGGGGCTCCCAGAACATAAGCTCCCATTCCTGGAACAATCCTGTAACATTCCAGGCAGAGAAACTCCATTTTCTGCTCAGCAACAAACACTGGGATTTTTCCAGTGTCTTGTCCTTGGGTTCTTTCTTGCAAAGTCACTATAATTTGAATTTTTATAAATCAAATCCCATTTCACATGCAATTGAGGAACTTACATTTTAAAAGAATTCTGTCTTGAATCCTCAAAAGCATAGAAGGCTGCCTTTAGAACTGAATAACTAATTCTGAAATTATCCATTTTGTAAATTCAGAATTTGGTTCACAGCTTTCTGAAAACAACCTTTAAACTTTGAAGCCAATTTGAAATTCAAGTTTGTAGCTGGATCTTGTGGGTGCTCCTTATCACCTTTGCTGATAAGCATTTAAATATATTCATTAACAAAAATAATTGTTGTCACAGTTAATGACATTATCACCATTTAATCGAATAAGAAATTAGATGGGGGTCATGAATATTTCACTAGAGCTCACCGCTAGCCTTCTCAACTTCATCCTTAAAACAAGCAAACAAAAAACAAACCCTCACACAGCCATATACAGATGTATTTACAATGTTCATGTGCCTGGCCTTTCTCATAGGTTTGCCACAAAAGTCATCCCATTGTCAAAAATAAATCAAAAAAGAATTTGTAACATTCTTGCTGCTCTTCTATGCTTCCAGACACAATGCAAGGAGTTTTCTGTTCTTAGGCGACATTTATTTATTTATTTATTTATTTATTTATTTATTTATTTATTTATTTATGTGGCTTTTCAGGGCTGTGCCCGTGGCATATGGACGTTCCCAGGCTAGGGTTCTAATAGGAGCTGTAGCTGGCCTACGCCAGAGCCACAGCAATGCAGGATCTGAGCTGCATCTGCGACCTACACCACAGCTGTCAGCAACACCGGATCCTTCACCCACTGAGCGAAGTCAGGGATCGAACCCGCCACATCATGGTTCCTAGTCGAATTCGTTTCTGCTGCACCACAACGGGAACTCCTGTCCATAGGCAACTTTAAATGAACATTTACTCAACACAAACCAGAAACCGTCCATCAGTCCCACTGCCTGCTGAAGAGCTAATTCGTGTAGAGCACAGGAGGGGCTTTTGAGGTAGAGTCTGAAGTTCCCAACCACGGTTCCCAGCCACTGACATTTTGAGTCAGAAAATTGCATGTTGCGGGCAGCTGTCCTATCATTGTAGGCAGTGTAGTGTCACACCCACTAACTGCCAGTAGCATCTACCGCACACACTCGAGTGGTAACCATCAAAACGGTCTCCGGATAATATTTGGATATTTAGATACTATCCCCCCACCCCTTGCCCTGGGAAGAAATTTCCCTCTAATTTGGGGAAATAGGGGTTCAATTAACAGCTCTCCCTCTTAAGTGTGACCTTTCTCTGGGCCTCAGTTTTGTGTACATGGAATAGAAGCATCGTACCTATTTCACTGGGTTGCTAGGAAACTATACTGTGTCCAGTGAATAGAAGGCATAGCTGATTGAGTGTTTGTTAATTATTAGCTGAAACAGTGGTAGTGATCATAGTGGCAGCAGCATCAGTAGCACAACTTAAGGCAAGACCCAAGGGATGTAGCAGGAAGGACCAGCTGCTCCATTTCTATTTATTCTCCACCCACGGATGTGCCATGTTATTGGCTAGGCCAGAGTTACCCCCCTTGCCTGAAGGCAGGGCCCAGGTGGTACTTTCAAAGGAAGCAGTAGTCCCACTTCCTTGAATCTGCAAGCTAGTCTGACCCACCTTACACACCTCATGTCCAGTGGGTGGTCAAGGCGAGCCCCGATCTTCCCACAATAGACATTTGAGACTATTGAGGTTTGACAAAGTTGGAGTGTGGAGTCAGGCAGACCTGAATTCCAGACTTGACTTGTGATTCCAGGAGGTCTTGGGCAAGTGTCTTAGGCCCTGTGAGCCTCAGATTCCTTAGCTTTAAAATAGATTCATGAGAATTATCTCATTAAACTGCCTTTTGAGAATTAAATGCAATCATGCAGGTAGAAGGCCCCCAGTGCCATGTTTGCCACACAGTAGGTACTCCATAATCAGCAGTAATTATAATTTTTGAAGAATGTGATTATACTCTACCGCAGGGTATCTAAACTTTGTTACATTGACATTTGGGGCTGGAAAATTTTTTGCTGTGGAGAGCTGCCTTATGCTTTGTAAAATATTAGCAGCATCTCTGGCTAACTAAATGCTAGTAGCACCTGTCATCAGTTGACACGACCAACACTGTCTCCGGACATTGCCAAATGTCCCCTGCAGGTGAAGTTGCCCCCATTTGAGAACACTGTTCTACAGGAAATAGATCCCCCTCCCCAGTCTGCTTGGTGACTCTGCCCTGAGTTAAGGTCACCTCTTCTGGGAAGATTTCTGGCCTTCCTGTCAAATTAGCCATTACCTTCATTGTCTGCTTGCGCATATGATTCCCTTCCAACTTCTCAGTAGGTTTGTAAAGTATGTATCACTGCGTTCATTTTGCTGACGAAGAAACTGAGGCTTAGAGAGAAGGACCTCATTTAAAGATACACAGCAAGTATGTGAATGGACTTGGGGTTTAAACTTGGTCGGAATGGCCCCTAAACATCTCCCTTCCTTCACCGAGCATTCCTCCAAAAGCCAGAAATGAGGTGCTTTCTTCCCAAGCTGTTCTGTACCCCAGCACTCCCATCCCCCTGGGAAGAAGGGTGTTCTACTCTCAATGAATTCCTTGCTCACAGATGAGATCAGAAAATTGGGGGGGGGGTGCCAAAGGTCAGGAAATGAGTAGAAACAGCTGACCTGCTTAAAGAAACAATCCATTCTGGACCCAAAGATGAGGCACTGAACATTTTTTACTCTTTCTGAAAAGGTCAGATTGGAGGCAGCAGGACCCAGGGTGAGACCTTTTGGCAATTTCAGAAAGTTCAGCCTGCAGCTTGGGGGCAAAGCTGAGGCTAATGCCCACATCACCAGAGCCCTTCACTCCACCTCCAGCTCTAAACACCAGCTGGCACCAGGCTTACCGCATTAGCACCAGTGTGCACAGGGCACCGGTCCTGGGCTAAGGAAGGAGGGGTCCACTTGCCCCAGACTCCACCGCCTCTGGGGCAGCTGCTTCTCCCGGTCAGATAGCCTCATTATTTCAGAGATTCTGAGAAACACTGCAGACATGCTAAGGGGGACACACAAAGTGGGCAGCGGCTTCTGAAAGGTTAACATCTTCCTTTTCAGATGGTCACCACAGTTGCTATGGTATCTCCTTATAGGAGGCTTTGCAAATTCCACATAAAGGGCCTCAAATTAATAAACTCCTTTGAACTCAGGTTGGGCTGCAAATACCGCAGCCTGTTTATTCGTAGCATGGACAGGAGGCCTGGGTGTGCAGGTGTATGTGTGTAGAGTCTCTGGAGTTGCCATCACATACATGGCATTGTGTGTGTGCTTTTGTTTTGTCTGTGCACAGGCTTGAAGGAGGGTCAGGAAACAACCAGACTGTCTGCGTATCTGTAAGGGCAAAGACTTATCTAAAAACCAGACAGCAAGCTATTTGAGGTCAAGGGCTGTGCAATCCCATTAGCACTTAGTCGGCGTCCTTGTCGATGTTTGGTGAACGCTTATTGAACAGCTTCATCTGTTCATTTAACACATATGTTTGAGTGCCTGCTGTGGGCCAGGCACTGTGTTATGTTCAGAGGTTTCTCCCACTGTAAACGGAGTGGAGAATCCCTTTCTTCAGGAAGCTAGGGTCATGGGGGAGAGGAATGGATTGATGGGTGAAGAAGATCCCATTTGGAAGCTCAAACACCCTTTTCTTTGGTTGATGTGTATGTGTGTCTATGCACATGTGTTTATTTTATTTATTTATTTTTTGTCTTTTTAGGGCCGTGCCTATGGCATAAGGTAGTTCCCAGGCTAGGGGTTGAATCAGAGCCGTAGCCTCCAGCCTATGCCACAGCAACCCTGGATCGAAGTCGCATCTGTGGCCTATACCAGAGCTAGTGGCGATGCTGGATCTTTAATCCATTGAGCAAGGCTAGAGATCAAACCTGCATCCTCATAGATACTAGTCAGGTTCATTACAACTGAGCCACAATGGGAACTCCGGACACATATTTACTAACAGTCAAAAGAATGCTTTGAAAAATCCGTGTCGGTGAGGGGAAGGGTCCCAAGATGGAAGATAAAGAATGTGGGCTCCGGAGTCAGAACCTGGGCATTCGAGTCCTGCCTCTGTTGCTTCTTAGCTACACGTCCATAATCAATCAGAGCATCAGTTTCCTCATACTATTCATTCTTTGAATAGATATTTTTTGCACCCCTACCATGCATACTTTCTAGGCTCTGGGGACACAGCTGAAAGCAGAGCAGACAGAAATCTCTGCCCTTGTAGAATAATTTTAACAAAATGCAGTGAGTGTTACAAAAGGGGTGGATACGTGGACAACAGCAGTGATGGCAAGAAGCCCCAAGGTGGCCTAGGAAACTAAGGATGGTGTCTGAAAGCAGTGAATCTGAGTCTAGGACATGAAGATGACAAGAGCAAGGAAGAAATAGTTCTTCTGTGCAGAGAGTTCTCAGGAAAAGAGCAGATGTGGCCTGTACAAAGAGGTGGAGGTAATTGAATATGGCAACAGCATTGAGTGTGAAAGGCAGAAAAGTGTGCATGTGTATCCTTGCGTGTGTGTATGAGTGTGCCTGTGTGTATCCAGGCACGTGAGTGTGGGTGAGTGTGTGAGTATGCATGTGTGTCCATGTTTGTGTCTGCGTAGGAGTGCATGTGTGTATCTATATGTGTTCAGAGGTCTGAGTGTGAATGTGTGCATCTGAATGTGTGTGTGTGTGTGTGTCCAGGCATAAGAGTGTGGGTGAGTGTACAGTCCTCACAAAGCAGCTGCAGATACCATGGCCAGAAGCTGCAGATAGTGGAATAAGACTTCCCATGGGAACTCCGTAACCACAGAGCAAAATCGATATTCTCACCAAATTGCTTTTATAGATAATGCATCATGCAAGAAAGGTTTTAATTAAAGTGTGGCCTCTAAAAAGGTGTCGAAGACTCACAGACCTTGGTGTCCTGCTTAGGCAGAGTTCAGGGAAGGTGGGGGACCAATCAGGGCCACTTGACAGAGCAGTCCCTCTGCTCCCCACCCTTCCCGGCTGGGGTCCCTCTCACCTGCCTTTTTGGAAATTCACGAAAGAAGAAGATATGTAGGAAACGCTCTTGATCAGTAAATGAACATTCCACAAAACCATTCAAACATATTAGTGGTAAAAGAAAGACAGGTGGAAACAAAATACTTTCTTCCATAAAAGACTAAAAGATATACTTTAAGATCATATTTAGTTATGACAAAAGTACAGTATGCAAAGCGTGTTGATGACAGAAGTGTAAATTGGTCCATCTTTTCTGAAGGGCAATTGAACCATAGGTATCTGCAACTTTAAACTTAGACGTACCTTTTGATTCAGCATTTCCATTTCCAGGAACTTAGCCAAAGAAAATAATCACTCAAATGGGCATGTTAAATGAAAAAAAATTGCTCATTGAAGCACCGTTTATAATATGAAATGCTTGTTATGATGGTGTGATCCTGTAATTGGCCTCTACAGGCTGAGAACGAGAATGTAGTGAGCATCCCGTATTTTATGTGCAGTGACCACCAACTCTTGGGTGAGTGAGAGGCAATGATGTGCCATAAATATTTAACAAACAGCTCTGGAGCGGGGGTTGGGGGGCAGTTTGTCAGATCACACCGATTTCTGTGGTGCAAAATTCCCAGCAGGGCTGATTTCCAGCAACCAGTGTGCCCTCACTGGCATGGGGTTTAGAGGGGAGACTAACAGTTGGCGCTCACAAGCCAAGGTGGGCGGGCTTCAGCATATCCTGAGCTAGAGCCTCACAGAAAATATGAAAAGATAGGGAGGGAAGAGCCAGTTGGGAGCTCTTTAAAGCAGGGCCCTCCCTGCTGGCAGAATCTGGTGCATCCTGAGCCGAACACTGGGAAGGTTCTGGGATGCAGTAATGGTGCAGACTGAGCAGCAGACCGAGGAGACAAGAACCACCTTGTTCTCTCAGGTCCCAGGGTCCCAGGATGGAAGGGGTGGGGACGGGGCTTTAAATAGCGCATGAGATTGGGATTTCAAAATGAGCAAGACATAATCTTAAAAACCAAGGCCAGACTTTTAATACTGGAACGTGTCTGTCTGATCGAGGTCAGAGATCTCCTGGAAAAAGCCCGCTAGGTAACAGGAAAGGGAAAACCTGAAGGGCAGAGTTAGTAGCAGTTACTGGAAAAATGAAATTCTTCTGTGTTTTACCATCAATAACACAGTGTTTCCCCAATTCACGATGGGGTTTGTCAATCAAATGGGTCACCCGTTTGAAATAACCTAAATATCCATCAAATAGGAATTAAGCACGAGTTGGTATATCCACTTAATGGGACGGTGTGTATTTATTCAAAAGTCTTTACACCCATTGTGTGTGCGTGTGTGCTCACACAAGCTTGGTATCAATAACATAAGTCAAATAACACACAGTAATCACCAGTATGGGCTTATTTGGAGTTTTTAAAACTTAAATTCTATATTCTTATTTTAACTAGAGAGTTAATAAGGTTGTAAGTTTAAGAAAACCTCTTTCCCATTGGTCTATTCTGATGAGACCAGCACTGGAGAAACCCAGGATATTCCTACCAGAGTGACCAGTATGGACCAGTATGGAAATATGACTACAATAAATTGATCGGTGGGAATAAAAAGTGTTCACGAATCATCATGTACAATATAATCACACTTTGTAAAGTGACTTAAAAAGTCTATAACCATATGTATAGAAGAAGGTCTGGAAACACACACATTAAAATATTGCATGGTTGTGCTGGGCAGTGTACACGGAACTTAACCTCATCACCCCTTCGCCTTGATACTCTTTCATGAATGTTTATTACGTTCTCAACGTGAATCAGAGACACTCTGCTAGGCAGTTACACTGTTCAGTTTCATCTAGTAATTTGCTCTATATGTATCTCTTTCCCTACAATTAGCATTATTATTGTAATCAGGGCAGGGAAATAGGGAGCTTTTTCTTTGTTAAAAATGAAGTACTTAGGAGTTCCCATCATGGTGCAGTGGAAATGAATCCGACTAGGAACCATGAGGTTGCAGGTTCAACACCTGGCCTCAGTCAGTGGGTTAAGGATCCAGTGCTGCCATGAGCTGCAGTGTTGGTTACAGACATGGCTCAGATCTGGTGTTGCTGTGGCTGTGGTGTAGGCCAGCAGCTGTAGCTCCAATTAGATCCCTAGCCTGGGAACCTCCATATGCCATGGATGTGGCCCTAAAACGCAAAAAAAAAAAAAAAAAAAAGAAGTACTTAGCATAGAGTATGTTGGCCATTATTTTATCATCATGGAATCTCAGGTCTTCATCTACAACTGCCCAAACAATTGTCATGACCACAGTAATGATAGCGAGTATTTATGTAGTATTGGTTTCTACACACAGTAATATATACGTATGCTTTAGGTACCACACGCTGGAACAGTGCAGGCATTGTCCTGATACCCACCTTACTTGGTCCACAAGATAGCTATGATGTAGCTGCTATTTCCATTTTTTACAGCAGCAAATGGAGGCAGAAGTACAGTTGCTGCAACACCAGGCCTCTTCCCTCTACATCCCCAAGCTGGCTTGGGGTTGTAAGGCAATTTTCTTTACCCTCTCTGTCCCAGGACCTGGCCTGAAAGGAGCAGTGAAAGTGAGTTCACAGGCCCGCACATGCACAAGCATGCACACACACCCAGAAATGGATGGGGCTGGCTGGGGTTACTGTGGGTGACTCAGGTGGTCAGAGGAAAAGGCAGCGTAATGCAGACAAATGGCAGATAATAAGTCTGGAGCCAATGAACCGAAAGGGAGAGCAGATATTAAATAAAAAGTCATGAGTCCCTCCAGCCTGGAAAGGGATTTAGAGGTTACTGTAAAAAATCTTGAGGTCGCCAGCACCTTGGGAACCAGCGGTCCCTGTGCCCACCCCTGTGCTCTCCTCCCGCACAGGCAGGATCCGAGAGAGGGTGGGTCTGTGCCTCCATCCCATTGGGCCCAGGCCAGGAGCAGGAGGGGCCTTTCTGAGCTGTGGGCAAATGCTGATAGTGTGTCCAAAGTAAGGTCTTGAGTTTGAGTGACAGGAGCACCTGGGCCCAGCCAAGTAGGAGTTGAGGTGAGGAGGGGGAGAAGATGAATTGGGGATCTCAGAGTGAGGAGTCTCACTGTGGCCGGAGAATCTGGGAAGAAAGGGGAAGCAGGAATAGACTGCAGGTTGTCAGGGTGAGTTGGATGCATCTAAAAAAGCTCACATGGGAAGGACTCAGATAAAGAGGACAGATGACAGGCAGAGGGAAGTCAACCGAGGCAGCAGTGCAAGTTTCCATGCTTCAGTCCCAAGATCCACGCTGCTTGAAGTCTCACGTTGAGATAACCTGAGATCTGGGGGGAAGGAGGCTCTGCTGCAAACACAGCAGCTCTGGGTTGGATCCCTTCCGTGAATACCTGTGTCAGCTTGAGGAGCTGCCTCACCGCTCTGCCTCATTCCCTTCATCTCTAAAAGGGGAGCAGGGGTGTGGCTGAGAGGAGCTGGTGTGTCCACCTGGGCCAACCCTTCTGTCACCTGCCCTGGACTTTAGACTCATGTGGGCATATCGGGTGAACCCATGGGGAGGGTTGGATGGAAGATTGATTACTCTAGGGCAGGAATGGTATGGAAAAGCCTCCCAGAAAGACAAGGCAGAAGGGGGCAGCCACAGCCAGCAATCCAGGGACAGAGCGCTCCATGGTGGGGAGTAGAGATTTGAGCATAGTGACATGGCTGTGGCTGAAACCAGACCTGGAGGCACTCCTGAGCCCTAAGAGCAGACTGAGGTCATAATAACAGCAACTGGTTCAGTCTTCACACTTGGGAGGCTGGCGATGGTTGTTATTCCCATTGTACAGAGGAGAAAACTGGGGGCACAGGGAGGTTACATAAGTTATGTCAGGTTACCCAACTGGTACGTGGCAGAGCTGAAATTCAAACAAGGTCACCTGGCTCCATTGAACACACTCTAAACCATTACACATACACTCCCCCGTTACACCTAAGAAAAACCCCAAAACCTGTCCCACATGGACAGGTACTCGATATAGCAAATAGAACCCTACTCAATGTTCTATAAAAACCTCTATGGGAAATGCATCTGAAAAAGAATGGATATATGTTTATGTATGATGGCATCACTTTGCTGTACATATGAAACTAACACAACCTTGTAAATAAATATAAATGTATATAACCTTTTGTATATTTATAAATAAATATATAAAATTTTGTATATTTATAAATATATATAATAAAAATTAAATTAATAAATAATGGCACCAGTCATATTGGTCATTTTGTATATTTATAAATATATAATAAAAATTAAATTAATAAATAATGGCATATATAATAGAAATTAAATTAATAAATAATGGCACTGGTCATCTGATGACTTGATTACCTTTAAGGACCCTATCTCCAAGTACAGTCACTTGTTGAGGTACTGGGATTCAAGGCTTCAATATATGAGTTTGGGGCAGATACAACTCAGCCCATAACACTTCTCTTCCAAGAATGCCCTCCTGTACTTTATTCATCTAACAAATATTCATACTATTTTTTTTTTTTTAAATAATCAAGTCGAGGAGTTCTCACTGTGGCACAGTGGGTTAAGGATCCAGAATTGCCAGTAGGTTGCATTTACGGCTCAGATTCCCCTGGCCCAGGAACTTCCATATGCTATGAGGGTGGCCAAAAAAGAAAAAAAAAAAAAAAAAAAGAATCAAATCAGGTACCACCTTTGGTGAGGCCTCAGAAATCCCCTGCAAAAAATTCATCTTACACTTCTTTGCAACTTGTATACACCTTCAATAGAAAACTATCACCTTGCATTCTCATATTTTTATATCCTCCTTCTTTTCCCCACTGAACTGTGAATTTCTGGGTGTAGTAACTATTTTTTCACCTCTATTTAAAAAAAAAAAGTGTCTGTAAGAAAGGTGCCAGGAAACACCAGAATTTAAGGCCAAACAACACTGCCTTGAGTCACTTCTGTGTATCAAAATAAGAATAAGAAGAGAGAACCATTCTCCTGTAGATTACAAACTGGCATTGGCATCTAAAAGCTTAGAATGGCAGCCATCAGAGCTGGAGGGACACTCTGGGGCCCAGAGAGGAGGCAGAGCACCCAGGGGAGGAGACCCTAGGGCAGGAATGACTAGTGCCCAACACAGCAGCAGAGGGGTGCGTGGAAGCTGCGGGAGGGGGTGCGTTCTGGAACAATCTGACTGCAGGGTCAGAGTCACCTAGGGAGAAGTTTGCATGAGGCCAAGACTTCCAATGTAAGCAAAAACGGCCAGAGGATGCTAGGGTCTTGGGACTGCCCATACTGGTGAGTTTGCAGGAAATTGTAAATATTTCCTTCTTTTAAGTGACTTGTTCCGGAGAAGAGAGATACAATTTTCTTGGAGAGGGAACAGGGCTGGGCAAGTCCATTTTACTCAGATTTCAAGAATGTTTCTATTAGGGAAAGGAAGAGTCAGGATGCTTTGAGCAGGGAAGAGATTTCAAGGTGACCTTGAGGAAGGAGCCAGCATTATGAACTGTTTTTGATTGAGTGGAACAAGACAGGCTGTTCATGTTAGGGTTCAAAGCCCTGGACACCAGCTGAAATAGGAAAATTCAATTTCTGCTATTTCTGACTTCCAGAAGAATGTACACATCCCACCCCTTCACTCCCCTTAATGAAACCAGAGTGTTCCTCAGTGGTGATCCTGACATCAACAGGGTCGTAAAGGCAGGTTTGTGTGGCACAGGTGCCACTGCCCACAGGTATCTGGAAACAGGATTGCTATTTCCATCCAAGTTCTTCCATGGAAATTCTTGCATGGACTGGGGTTATTTCACTATCCTGTTCTCATTTTTTTCTCCCACAAAAGTGACTCAGAAAACTCTTCCACATTTATCTAACACAGCACTTTCCAGCAGAACTTTCTGCATGGATGGACATGGTCTATACCTTTGCTGTCCAACATGGCAGCCACTAGCCTCACATGGCCACTGAGCACTCAAAATGTGGCAAGTATGACAGAGAAACTCAATTTTAAATTTTACTTCATTTTAATAAATTTAAATTGCTACACGTGGTTAGTGGTCGCCTGAACTGGACAGCACAGCACTAAAAGATTCAGTGCAAAGAGCATGACCCTTGGGCCCCACCCAGAATGGGCTTGAATTCTGCCTCTACTATTTACTAGCTGTGTGATCTTGGACAGGCATTTTAACCTCTCTGATCCCCAGTGTACTCATCTGAAAAATAGGGATGATGACACCCATGCTGCAGGGTTGTTTGCAGAAATGAGTTACATACACAGACTCCTGGCAGGCCACTTGTATTTAACCAATCATAGCTGCGATTATCAAGCAATAAGCACGATTCACAACTGGCTTGGAATTTCTCAGTTGTGAACGTGGGCTCTTGCTGGCACCGATGGGACAAAGTGAAGCTGAGGAGTGAGGGGTCCTATCTGTTTTATTTATTTATTTATTTATTTATTTATTTATTTATTTATTTATTTCTATTACTGTTTTTTAATGGAAACGGCATTAGAGAGTAGGAAGTGATGAGGATCCTGCAGGGGGCCAATCAATGGGACAAATTCACATTCAGGGACCCCCTCTGTAGGGCGACAAGTGGGCCCAGGATGCTGGTGGGCGAGTGGGAGTGGGGCGGGCTGCCTTTCTCCACCCCAGCTCTGGCCATCACTGGTTATGTCCACAGTAAGAAGAGGCTCTGCTCCCAGAGACCATCAGCATCCTCGGAAAGGGCAAGGGTGAGAAGCTTGCTGAGCCACGGACAGCGGGAGAAGGCAGAGGAGAGAGAGGCCATGAAAGACCCAGAAACACAGGGAGAGAGAGAGAGGAGGCAGAGGGACAGGTACAGGACGGAAAGAGATCCACGCAGGGACGTCAAAGAGGCAGAGAGACAGAGGGGAAGACACACACGCAGACATGCTGGCGAGTCAGAGAGAGGCCCAGAGAGACGCAGGCAAAGAGAACGAGCTCAGAGTGAGACTGAAAAACACAAGTAACCCATATCCCTGAGGGAGAAAGGAAAGACAGGCTGACAGAGATGAAGAAAAACCCAGACAGAGGGAAATGAAAACAAGAGTGAGGACAGAGAGTCATAAAGGAAAAGCTAGGAGAGGCACCGCCAGACAGGCAGTGAAGACGCTCAGAGACCACAGCTCAGAGAAGAGCATTCGGCACGATGGAAACACAGTTCCCAAGGGAGAACCAAGGAAAGGGAGCCTAGATGCATGGGGGTGGCTGCCAGGGAGGGAGACGAGACCGCGTGGGCACTGGGCAGGGGAAGAAGCCCACATGGGCTGCTACCCGCAGAAGGGCAGGCTGCAAATAAACTCCCCGAGCCGGTGATGTTTTCTGCCCAGCAGCTCCCTTTGCTGTGGCCTCCTCACTGTCACCAGGAGGCTGGGGGCAGCAAAGGTTTCAAGAGGCCCTGCTCACCCACCCTCCCTCCTTCCATCTTTCTCCCGAGTCGTTAATCTTGGAGGACAGGTTGGTCTTTTATTAGCTATCTCCAAGGGTCAGCTTAGGAGTATCTGAGCAGATACTGGCTCAGAATGTCATTTGTCATCGGGGGCCTGACGGGCAACCGCATTGATTCAGCCCCCTCCTGGCCTCCCGTTAACTTAGAAGGCAAAGCAGCTCTTAAACTTCTCCGTAAATGGAGCCTTAATTCCTTTTCCTTCTCTTTGTTTACCCATCAGAGTAGGGCTGCAGGGAGAATAGGAGGCAGCAGGCAAGGATTGGGGAGCTGGGGCGAGTGTCACCCCTAGGAAGGCTGGATGTGGGTTCCTGGCCCCTACAATGCCATTCCCCTCCCCAGACTTGTGGTTCTCAACTTGGGCTGCATGCTGTCCTCTCTTGGGAGGTTTTAAAAAATACAGAGGCCTCAGCTCATCCCCAGAGGTGCTGCTTGACTCGCCCCCCCCACCCCGATTTCCTAAAACTCCCCTTGGGTGATTCTAATGAGCTGGCCAGGACTGAAAACTGCTGAGTTAGATGGTCTCTTGCTTGTTTTGTCAGTATTCAAGGCTTAGACCAGGACACCACCTCCATGAAGTCTTCCCTGATAGCCTTCTCCCTGAACAACTCTCTAAAACCCCATTTGCTTTCTACAAAGCCTTGTTGCCATATAACCTAGTATTTAAGAGCCTAGACTCTCAAGCCAGAGCATGTGGGTTCAGATCTCTGAGCCATCTCTCAATAGCTTGGAGACGTCTGTGCCTCCATTTCCTCTTCTATAAAATGGGCATGATAATGTTTACTCCCCAGAATTCTGTCGAGGTCTAAATGAGCTTGTAAATGTAGTTTGTATGGGAGAGCTTGGCATAAGGCAAGCGCTGGACTGATTTCACTACTACTATTACTTTGTTTTTGATTTTCTCCCCTGCATGAGTGTAAGCTCTGTTTCAGACTCCACCACAATTTTATAGATGCTTACATCATCCTTGCTTCACAGATGAAGAGACTAAGACACAGAGAGAGTGACTTATCTGAGGAACTAGGTTTATCTGGTACCGTTTAACCTGGTGCTCTGGAGCTGGCAAGGGTAGGTGGTCTGTGCAGGAAGCTAGGCAAGAGATCTGTTTAAGGTTCAAAGAGATGTCAGCCAAGGAGAGGGTGTTCTGGTTGGAGGGAGCAGGGACAGGAAAGAAGTGGGGCTTCTGGAAAAGGTACCGGGTTCAGGGTGGTGTGGGCAACACGTGAGGGAATGGGGAGAGCTAAGGACGGAAGGGTAAGCAGGGCCAGGACACAAGGGCTCTGGAGGGCATGTGGAAGGCTGGGGCTTTATTCAGAATTGTATTCTCTGCCCACGTGGAGATGGGGAGCAAGTAGAATGCAGATCTCTTGACACCCAGTCCTTGGTCCTGACACTCATGCTGCAGACCATTAGAACCAGGTCATTCAATGACTTAAAGCTCTTTAAATGGTTTGAAGTAGGCTTTCCTCTCACCCATTTCTTCCCAGAGTGACTGAGTATCGAGTGCTATACTGATGCTCCAATATGCATATTATGGGAAGGTTGGCTGATACTTAGTGGGCAAGGGGGGCATTTCCTAACCAGAAAGATATTAAAATCATGTGATGCTGCTAAAAACATTCTGAAAAACAATCCCTTGCAATTCCTATTATTTGAATCTTTGGGTCTGGCTCTTTGAAACAACAGGCAACTGTTCCTTCTGTCTGGAGCTGGCTGGGTGAGAAGGATCTGGGGTTAGACCCCTCTGATCTGCGTTAGAAGCCCAACTCCCCCCCTTCTCCAGCCACATGACCTTGGGCAATTCCCAATCTGTGTCTTCCTGGGTTTTCTCACCTGTAAATGGAGGTACAGGAACCTCCCCAGAGGGCCTGTAAGAACTGACTGAAATAAGCATGAAAAGCACCAAGCACCCTGCCTGCCTGATGAAATACATACTCACAGTTATTGCTGACACCCACAACCGCCTCCTGGGTGGTGTTGGGTCAGAGAGGAGTGAGAAACAAATAGAAATGATTCCTCTTGGGATAAGACGGAGGAAAGGAGGAAGGAAGGGAGGGAGGGGAAAATAACTAAAAATCCTGGTTTCCCCTAGACTGAGGAGTCTCCTAATATATGTGACTTTCAGTGCTAAAACCAGGAAAGTTCAGGGCAAATCAAGATGAGTTACTAAAGGAAAGTCTAAAGGACCATGATTTAATTCTTTAAAATAAGTCTGTCAAAAAGAAAACAAATAGATTCAAGCTACAGCACAACAAACTGAGGTTAGATCTTATGCAGGACTTCCTGGTTGCTGAACGAAAGGCAAAGTTGGGTACACCCTTTAGCAACCCAGGAGGAAGCTCAGAGCTCTGGGGTAGGCGGGAGAAAGGCAAGAGCATCTCTCTGTGGATGAAATGTTTGTGTCGGCTGCTGGTTACTCCCTGTGACTGATGCAGCTCGGTCTCTATTCGCCTGTGACCATCACCCTAGACAGAGCCAGCAGCACATTTCCAAATTCCAGACATCAGCAGCTTATGGAGGATGCTCAGGCCGAATCTGACTGAGCAGCTCAGGGGAAGGCATATGCTCGGTGGCATGCAGCCTAATCTCAGAGAAACGTGTTCTGATAGAAAGATTCATGATAGTCATCCGGGCTGCAGACACTAGGCTTTAACTTCCAATTCTGAGAGCCCTGCGGCACACACCTCCTACCTGCGGAATGGCATTGCATTGGGTCTTAGATGGGGCAGATTTACAGCATATTATCTGCAAATGAATGTCACAGCAGATTTTTGTGCTTCAGAGGGAAAGAGGGCAGTTGAGAAAAGGAGGCTGCAGGATCCAGGTGATTCTGAGCCCCTTTCTAACCTGCTGTGCTGTGCAGACTGGAGCTAGAGGGTTGGGTGGGGGCAAGGGTGACCCTGCAGTTGAGTCTACAGGTGGTGCTGATACCTGCGGGGTGGGGAAGTAGGAAGAGCAAGCTAGGGTGTTTCAGCAGAACAGGGAGTTTCTGGGCTCCCTGCATAAGCACAGAGAACCGGGAGCTATCACTGCTCCAGGAATGGATAATGGCACAACCCCCAGACTGCACACATGTCCTCATCGTGGGGCCGCTGTGGTCCATGATCTGTACCTTGCGGGCCCAGAAGTGGTACAGGAGGCGACGTCAGGTGACAGACTCGGAGCACTGCAGCCTTTCCATCTAACTTCAGACAGCAGGGCAGGGTTGTGAAGAGCACAGATTCTATTTTATTTTCTTCAACTACAAACATTTTCATAGATTCAAAAAAGTTGTTGGAGTTCCCATTGTAGCTCAGCAATAAAAAACCCGACTAGTATCCATGAGGATGCAGGTTCGATTCCTGGCCTCGTTCAGTGAGTTAAGGACCTGGCACTACTGTGAGCTGTGGTGTAGGTCACAGATGAAACTTAGATCCCCGCATTGCTGTGGCTGTGGTGTAGGCTGGTGGCTGTAGCTCTGATTAGACCTGTAACCTGGGAACTTCCATACGCCATGGGTGCGGCCCTAGAAACACACACACACACACACACACACACACACACACACACACACACACACACACACAGAGCTGTAAAAGTAATGCAATAAAGACTGTCTAGATTGAACAGTCTAATATTTTGTTACGATTATTCAATCATTGATCTGTCCAGCCATGTGTCTGCCTGTCTATCATTTGATGGTATGTCTTTGTATTTTTTCTGAACTATTTAGTTTCAGACATCATGACTCTTCATCACCAGAGTTCATTCTCCTAAGAGCAAGGAATTCCCTTATATAATCACAGTATCACTATTGAACCTAATACAGTGAACAAAGATTCCATAACATATACAGGTCTTCTGCCCATTTTTCAGTCGGATTGTTGGTTTTTTTGCCGTTGAGTTGTAGAAGTTGTTTGTATATTTTAGAGATTAAGCCCTTGTCTGTTGTATCATTTGAAATTACTTTCTCCCATTTCGTAGGTTGTCTTTTTGTTTCTTTAATGGTTTCCTTTGCTGTGTGAAAGCTTTTAAGTTTGATTAGGTCCCATTGGTTTATTTTTGGTTTTTATTTCTGTTGCCTTGGGAGACTGACCCAAGAAAACATGTGTATGGCGATGTCAGGGAATGTTTTGACTATGCTCTCTTCCAGGAGTTTTATGGTGTCTTGTCTTATGTTTAAGTCTTTAAGCCATTTTGAGTTTATTTTTGTGCATGGGTGTGAGGGTGTGTTCTAGTTTCATTGCTTTGCATGCAGCTGTCCAGTTTTCCCAGCACCACTTGCTGAAGAGACTGTCTTAATTCCAACTGCCTCACTTGTCTCAAGAGTACACTGTAGAAATGTTTGCAACACTATCCAATCAAGATCCATGCACTGTGTTTGTCTTTTAACCCAGCCAGTGCCCCTCACCTCCCGAAACACATACACATACTTTTCAGAGTCTGGGAGAATTATTTTCCAAATGTCCCACCTCCTGTATTTGTCTGATTGCTTTCCCATGCTGTTATTTGACCTGTGTCTCTGTGCCCTATGTTTTAGGTAGGCTGGAATTTGGGTCTGAATTAGATTCAGGCTAAATTTGATTCTAGTTAATTCAAATTCGATTCAAATTTTACCTTTTTGACAAGGATCATTTGCAGATGTTGCTTGTCTTTCACAGTTTACCTCATCAGGGGGCATCTAACATTAAGGTGTCCTGTGACCAGTGCAGGAGAAGTTTATCCTTTGGTTGAGGTGGTGACACCAGCTCTCCCATTGCCAAGGCACCCACTTAGCAAGCCCTCCATGGGTGAGGCATTGGCCCTGGACAGAATTTCTCTTCCCAAATAAGCTCCCTCCTGGGGCTGGAAGCATCCATTTCCAATCCCTGCCTGCAGTGATTATTAAGTGGGAAGTTTAAACATGACACTTGGTCTAAGTCACTCTGTTACCCTGTCTATATGAGCTGGTATTCTTAAAGAAGCTCGTGCTTTCTGTTTCTCTCTCTCCTTTCCCCCTCTCTCCATTCCTCTCTTCTTCAAGTGTTCCTTATGAACCCACAGACTTTTAGTCATCCAAGGTATAACAATCAATTTCTGTCATTTCCCATGCTAAAATTGTCCCAGATTTGGCCATTACAAGTCCCACAAAGCTGGATTCGGGGCTCTTTTGACACATTTCCATCATTTTTGACGCCTCCTAGCTTCCTGGAGCAAAGAGATGACCCAGGTTCGCCTCGTAATTCCCTGCTCCAGACCTGGAACTGGCCATTTCTCCAGGGAACACAGCTCCCTTCAGCCCAGAGTCAAGTTTTTAAACTAAGATCTGAGCTTAAATCCTAGCACTGCTACCTACTAGCTGTGTGGCCTCTGGTAAGTCACCTCACTGCTCTCTGTTTCAGTGTTCTTATCCATAGAATGGAGATAATAACTATTCTACCTTATAAGATTATTGAAAGAATTAACAATGCTCATATTTATAAAGCTGTTTAAAGAGTACTTGACACATAGTGAATGCTCTACAGATGTTTACTAAATATGTGATGCCTCTCAGTTTATGCAGATGGAGATGGAGGGTGGAAAAGACCCTCAGGCATCTAGAGGCAGGAAGAGGAAACTGTTCTTGAAAGAATTATTCTGTTCAATTAGGACAAGCATAAATAAAAATGCCATTATATTTATTTTTACGCTCCTTCTATAAATGATAGGTGATACTCATTTGACATTTGGAATCTTGAAATAAAGTTTCCTTTTTAAAAAAAGAAAGTAAATTTTTATTGAAATAAAACACAGATGCAATACAAAAGTTCCTTTTAAAATAAATGTGTTATAAGAAAATCAAATAAGCCAATTTTGGGGGGGTCTTTTTTTTAGGGCTGCATCTATGGCATGTGGAAGTTCCTGGGCTAGGGGTTGAAATGGAGCTGCCGCTGCCAGCTTGCACCACAGCCACAGCAATGCTGGATCCGAGCCATGTCTTTGACCTACACCATAGCTCAAGGCGACACCAGATCCTTAAACCACTGAGCAAGGCCAGAGATCAAACCTGCCTCCTCATGGATACTAGTCAGGTTAATTTCTGCTGAGGCACAATGGGAACTCCCAAATAAGCCAATTTTTAAATAAATGATTAATTTCTAATCACTATGGAATTCAGATATGTCATGAGAGTGACCAAGGTTTGGGCAACTCTGTAATAAAGTTGCCTGGGGAGAATCCATACGACCCACTGTTTGGAATGATTTTTAATTTAAAATAGAAATAATTTTAATATTATCTGGATGCTTGTGCTATGATGTCTTCTAACATCTGGGTCCTTCAGGGCTGAGGAACCAAGTAGAGGGCATAAGTAATAAGAGGGCATAAGTTGCTCCTGGGACAGGACCATAAATACGATTCTGGGACTTCTTGTGATCTAAAAATGCTCATCTTAAATACAGCAGTGGAGGCCTATCATAAGCTGCCTGCTTGTGTGTTCTCTGTGCATGGAATGGAGTCTGCTTTTCCAGCCACAAGGGTCAGTGACTTCTCTTTATTGCTCCCAAAAGGACCCCAAAGAGCCATGACTACCAAAACTGGTTCATTGACCAATAAACTAAAAATGAACTTAGTCTAGAACACAGGACAGAAAGAAGCAAGAATCAAAGATGACCACAAACAGAGAAAGGTAAAAGAAAGACAGAGCAGAGTCCGCATGTGGGGTTTGCCTCTTCAACTCAAAGATTCAGTTTAATGCTTTGACCTCAGGCTCTTCAATCCTTTAATGAACATCTATTATGTGCCAAGCATTGGGATCTAAAGACACATCATGCTGCATTATCTGGTGATTCCAGCTAATGTGAACGCCATTAACTGGAAATCATTTGACAGATGCCCCTGGCCAGAAACATAACGGTTTTATTTATTTATTTTTTAAAATTGAAGTATAGTTGATCTATAATATCTCAGGTTTACAGCAAACTGATTCAGTTATATATATATATATATATATATATATATATATATATATACTAACATATATAAACATATGTATAAACTTAAAAGATGTTATTTTTCAGATTCTCTTAAGTTATAAGTGATTGCAAGATATCGAATATAGTTCCCTGTCTTTTCCAGTAGGTCTTTGTTGCTCATCTATTTTATATATAGTAGTATGTATCCATTAATCCCAAATTCCTAATGGATCCCATCCTACTTTCCCCTTTGGTAACCTAGTTTGTTTTTCTATGTTTGTGAGTCTATTTCTGTTTTGTGAATAAGTTCATTAGTATCATTTTTTTTAGATTTCACACATAAACAATATCATATGATATTTGTCTCTCTGACTTATTTCACTTAATATGATACATAAGATTTTATATAAGTGGCACTTTCAAGATCTTGAGAAAACCCTTCTCTAGGGCAGGGATTTGAAATTTGTAGATCAATAAAACTGGAGGGGTCCTCAAGCCTAACCCTCCCCCATCTTCCCTTCTCCTTTCTTTCCATTATTTAATCTATTACCCTGCCGTTTCAGAAGATGGAATGTCTCTCGCGGTAAAATAACCTAATCCGGCTGGATTGGGACCTTTCCCAGAGCACATTTCAGTGTTCAGTACACATAAAGTGACAGTGTTTCCTAGATCAAAAACTGGGACGCACAATTCGCCGAAAATAGGTGCCTGTGGGGACAGTAAGACAGTCTATTTTCAGTTGGAACTCCCCCAGAAAATCTGGGGTGTAAGCTTATGACAACTGCCATAGGGGTTCATGCTCCTGTATTTTGTCAAGCGATTTTAGCATCTGTCTCTGTGCATTTCTTACATGTCCACACATCTGTCAGCAGTTGTGTTCATACGTGCTCTGTGATAGACAGGGAAGGGGGATGTGAACCCAGGAACTCCTTTGTGTGGTTGGAATACAGAAGGCAGAGTTCTGGAAAGAAATTGGAGGATTCAGTGGGGTGTCCTGATATTCCCTCCTCTGACCCCTCCACTGAAATCATGAGAAGACAGCCTCTTAAGCCAGATGTCTTTATAGAATGGTACCTACCTAGAAAAGTTTATTAATTAAAAATTTTTAACTTTATTAAAGAGGTAGAATAATTAAGAAAAAGATAGAGCATGACTATGGAATGAGAACCACCAATCCTATCAATCTCATGAACAACCTGGGGTACAGACTTAAGGACAGCTGGGCCCAATGGAAATGGAAACTGTGAAGCCAGGATTTGGGGGCCCTGCGTCTCCAGGTGAGTATTCAACAAAAATGAGTTGAAAGAATGAATGAACTCTATATAAATTTCAGATTAAGGGAGCTATATATTTTCTCTATGTTTTTTACTTTAGAATCTTGCAAAACAATCTGATTGGCTCAGCCCAGACTATGGACTGATTCATCTTGGATCAAATGGATTCACCCTGGCCTAATCAGCTGTGGTAGATCATGCTATACAAATAGCACTATTGGATTGGTTCTGTGGCAAGTGGGTACTTCCAAAGGTCATATGGATTAAGTAGGCACCCAACTTGATTTCAGCCTCCACCTCTTCTTTGCTAAGGAAGTGACAAGGATTCCTCATGAGTGTGGGTAACAGAATGATCCTGGTCTGGCTCTTTAGGGATTCCACATCATTTTATTCTGGTAGAATAGTCATCTCTTGCTTTTATTTATTTTTAGTTTTTAAAATTAAAAGAAAAATGTTTGCTTTTTAGGGCTGCACCTGTGGCATATGGAAGTTCCCAGGCTAGAGGTTGAATCAGCGCTGCAGTTGTTGGCATACAACACAGCCACAGCAACGCCAGATCCGAGCCACATCTGCAGCCTACACCACAGCTTGTGGCAATGCCAGATCTTTAACCCACTGAGCAAGGCCAGGGATCAAACACTCATCCTCATGGATATTAGTCAGGCTCTTAACCCGCTGAGCCACAATGGGAACTCCTGCTTTTAGTTTAAAGCCCTGCTTTTATTCTAAATCTCCAAACTTTGATTCTGAATGTACTCAGAGTAGTATACTTCCATGGCAAACACTGTTTTTTCCTCCCAATCAGTCTGTTACAGAATCACAGCTCATTCATTCATTCTCTCTCTCTTGTTCTTTATCTAAGTGCCCTGTTGCCATACTTCTGTCCTGTCCTCATTAGCATTAGAGTATTTCCTGCAGAATCAACATTCCAGAACTCACTGAGGGCTAGTTATTGTGTCTGGGTGAGAAGTGTTACTTAATACTCTTTCAAATCTGAGCAGTAAATAGGATCCCCATTACATAAGAAATTTGGCTTTCTGGACGAGGAAACTTCCCATACAATGCCATTACATATTCCCTTAGCCCTAGAAAGAGCAGTTAATGGGCATTATAGTTTAATCACTCCCTTTGCAATGTCATGTCTGCACTTATAAATGGTGGATTTAACATACAGTTCGTTATCTGTATAGCATTTAGTCATGACAATGAGAAATGGGGCTGAGGTCTAATGGATACAAGGGTGTTAACAGGTTCATCAGATCGTGTTTCCACCAAAGGCTGCCAGCTCTTCCCTAGGGCACTTCCTTACCTTTTTGAGGTTAGGTGTGAGCTGGAATAGAATACGTCACTTCTGCATGGAAACTTTTAAGAGCTAGGAGTGCTATCTCTGTACACTTTCCCCCTATATCATAGTACTGGCAACACCCCAGAGTGACTGCTCTGTCTACCTGGATTCTGGAGATAAGAGGGGAACTCCAGCTGAGCCATGATATATTTCTTTTCAAGCTATAGAGGTGTGGGGATGTTTGTTGCTACACTGTAACTTAGCTCATCCTGAGTGATATATAGTATATATGTGTGGTATAAAATGATTTATTTCATGCATTCATTCATCTATCCATCCGTTCAAACATATATTGTCTACTTATTATGTAAGAGATATTTAGGTTAGGGAGAATAGAATTGATTGAAATAAGTGATATCAAACAGGACATGTGATTACACACACACACACAGGCTTGCAAAATAATAGGACTGAATTCTGACTATGGATAAGGCATAGTGCTAAGTATTTTGCACAACTTTACTTTTTAAAAATTAGAACCACTTTACTGTTGAAGGGGAAAATTTGAGGCTTACAGAGGTTCTGGCGGTCACCCAACGTTGCACAGCTAATAAGTAGCAGATTTGGTTTCAAACCGAGGTGCATCTGTCTCCAAACTATTTAACCACCATGCTTTATTGCCTCTTTCCAAATACTAAGATAGTTCGGTGTTTCTTCAAAGAACGGCAAGGAAGCGAAGAAAAATAAAAACTCTGCCCTTTCAAATCCTTGCAACCAGCCAGGCTCTCAGGTTTGCTTTGACAGGTTGTCTTCCCTTCAAAATGAAAAGAGAAGCAGCATGGACAGAAATAAAGGCCAGCTGTTCGGTGGAGCGAGATACCTGTGCGGCCGCCAGCAGAGCCCAACCTATTAATTCAGGAGCCCCTGGAGTGGGCAGCTCTACCCAGGGCCCCTGGGTATAGCAGCTCAGTCTGCATCTTACCCTAATAAGGAAGAATCTCCACAAACTGAATGTTTTCATACAGACTTAGGAAAATGTGAGGGATTATGGTAAGAATATACTGATACCATCATTAATCAACAACCAGGGAGAGAAAATGAAGGGATGAAAAGGCAAGTTCTTGTATTAGGAAAAGATTTGTGGGAAGAGATTAGAAATATTGAGGAACGAGAGATGTTTTTTTGCAAATACTTTTCCATTCTTCAAGTTTTAAAAGTTCTGCTGGATTTTTCTGGCATGGAGAGAGCCAATGATAGCATTCCCAAGGCATCCACTCATTCGTTCATTTGAAAATCACGTTTTGAAATGGTCACTGTGTAGAAGACTGGGATGTGAAAATAAAAACAAATTTTTCTACAACAAACATTTGCATAGAAACTACTATGTGCCAGGCACTGTTGTAAGCATTTTGCTTGTATTAACTCATGCAACGCTCACAAAACCCCAAGAGCTAGATTCCTTACTATTTCCATTTTACAGAAGGGGAAGCTGAGGCACAGAGAGGTTTAATTGTCTTGCCCAAAGTCATGCAGCCTTTGGGATTTGAATTCTGGCAGGTCTGGCTCCAACACCATGATTTTTTTCTGCACTACTTCTCACAGGGTCTTGCTATTCTAGCTCATCGGTCAGCAGAAAAAAGGAATTTAAAAAAAATGTCTTTTTTTTTTCTTTTTAAAGTGTGAAAGATCCCTGGAGAAAGAATTGAATTCTACTTGGGGACATCGGGGAGAACATCATTTGGAAAGAGACCCTGAAATATCTTCATGCATTTGTAAGCCAGGTGGGTGCGCTGAGGGAAGGAGGCATGAGACAGCCAGGCTGATCAGGGGAGTGCAGAAGCATGGATGCACCAGGAGGGCAAGGACAGATGAAACGAGAAGGGTAGATCAGCAAGACAAAGGAGGCTCTGGTATTCTAAGGCATTTCTACAACTGGGTATCTGCCTTCTGCAAAGCTGATACGTGTTCAAAAAAGCAACGGGCTGCTTGGCAGATCTCTCCCTGCAATACTTTCAAAAGCTTCCTAGCAAAAGTGCAGAGGGTTGGCTAGGAGGGAGGGGTAGCAGATCTGTTGAGAGAGAGTCTTGAGAATCAGACAGCTCTGAGCTTGACCTTCAGCTCTCAGTTCCTACCTGTATGACCTTAGGCAACTGATTGGATTTCCCAGAGCCTTAGCTGCCAAATGGGTTGCTGCAAGGACCATATAGAAAGTGGCTGTAAGTTTTGTCATTTTTATTGGGTCTGGATATGGACATACCACCTAGGAGGATATTACCATATGCTAGATGAAAGGGGAAATAGGACACTACTGATCTGTGATGAACCATGTTGTTTCCCCCACCCCTTGGTGGGAAGGATTTGTTCACACGGATTCAAACTGATTCATTCCACACAGGGATCCCTTCCAGACCAAACACAAGGTTAAGTTCGTCTGTTGTCAACAGAGGTGACATGGGAAACCCATATTCCTGGCTTCATGATCAAGGGCTCTAAACCAGCACTGCTCCAACTTCACTGTGCACATATTTCACCTGAGATCTTGCTAAAATGCATCACAAGAAAAAAGCATTGTAACTATTACGGTGATGGATGTTAACTAGACCTATTGTGATCATTTTGCAAATACAGAAATAGAGAATCATTATGCTGTACACCTGAAAGTAAAATAACGTTATATGACAATTACACTTGATTTTTTAAAGAGTGAATGAATTAAAATAAAAATAAAGCTTTAAAGAAGGCAGATTCCCAGTAGGACTATGGTGAACCTGAGATTCTCTAACCAACCCCCCAACGAGTGTTGCCCAGAGACCACCTAGGGCTAATAAGACCTCGAACCACTGAGAGCACCATCATCGTGAGAACTAAATTACCGAAACCAAGAGTGAGCATGTAATCCAGCATCTCTAGTGAACTGGCTTATTCACTCATCTTTCCATTAAATATTCTGTAATTACCTATTATATCCTAAGTCTTAGTAAAACAATGATATATACACCATAGGCCCCATACTTAGAGAAGTATAAACAGAGAAGAACAAATATGACTCCACATTAGATCTGTTTCTTTTACTTTAACCTTTGTATTCTACTGGTTTTGCTTTAAGAGTGCTGTCTACAACCCGAAATATACAGATAAGCCCATTCTCAAGGCTCTGACCTTTAAGGATATAACATTTTCCCATTCATATAGAGATAAAAGTTGCAGAACAGAGAATAATATTTGTCTTGTTAGAGGTTTACAGGAACATAGTGACCTGACCTACTTGGAGAGCTGCAAGAAAAAAAGATTCCTACACACCAAGAAGTTTGCAACAACCAACCATGCCCCTCCCTCACCTTGACTTTAAAAATGCCTTGCTGAAACCCTTTGGGGAGTTTGGGGTTTGGGGGGCATGAACCACTCATTTCTTTGCATGGCCCTGCAATAGATGTTTCTCCGCTCCTTTCTATGATGTTTCAACAGTGTTTGGGTTCACCTGTATCAGGCACAGAAACTTGCATTCAGTAACATAATCAGCTAGCCCCCCAACACAAATAGAGAAGTAAAGGAGAAGGGGGTGGACCATTTTTAAGCCGTCCACTTCATATCCTGTATCTCATTTACGTCTCCCAAAATTTCCATAAAATTGCGATCATTCACCCAAGTTGGGGAGGAGGAAACTATAATTTAAAGAGGAAGGATGACTTCTTCCAAAAGTGATTAGCCAGTCAAAGCATTGGGCTTTGGAACCAGGTCTTTTGGATTCTGCTGCTTCGTTTATACTTTATAACCATAAGTTGATTACATTCTGTTTTTATTTACTTTGAGCTTGACTGTGTCTCTTTAGGTTGAGAGAGTGAACTTTCTTTTCCTCATAAATTTAATTGCTGACACACAAAAAAATCCTGATGTAATTGAACAAGAAGATGTTTATAACCCTCTTCAAGCCATAGAGCTGTTGGCACACAAAATTTATAACAGCCAGGAGAGAGGAAATGAAAAGAAGGGGAAGACCAAGACAGATGCAGCTATGGAAATGTCGCATTTGTTAATATATGGGTTGACGTCCGGATACTGGCACACTTAGTGGAGTAACTTTTTGGAGACTACTTAACTACCTAATGAAGATTTACTTAGCAAACTCTCAAACTTGCCAGAGCCAGACTCCTAACAACAACCTTATACATTGCAAAGAAGGTGGCATGTTAAAGAGTCATTGCAGTTATTTAAGGATGGAGTGGAATCGCCCAAGCTGTAAAGGTCACTGTCCATGTGTCTTGCAGCCGTCTCTGGAAGACTGGGAACCTTTCAGGGGAGCAGCACCCATGTTTGCACCCAATCCAGATAAATGCATACAGATGTTCCTTGAACTTGATCAACCCACTTCCCGGCATGAATACAAAATTGATTGGGCCAAATCAGAGCTCGTGCCAGTGAAGGCTGTGGCTGCATACAGAAATAAAATCAGCCACCTCCCATATACTTAGAAGTCTCCAGCTTAAAATACACTGGAGGAAAATGTGCGCTTCACTTAAAGAGCAAGAGCCAAATTGCACAGCGACAAAATTATTCCCATCATCATGACAGCCTCAGCCAATCGTTCCCTTTTTTTTTTTTAATGTGCTGAAAGGAGGCAAGTTGGCATCATTAAAAGTGTTTTTTTTTTTTTCCCCAAAATACATCATGAAATATGGAGAAACTAGAAACAGAAGAAGGGGGGCCCACGCTTAAATCTAATTCTGAGACTGGACTCTTGAGTAACATCTGCTCTGGATATGCTCCGAAGGTCCTAAGGAAAGAGGCTCTATTTACTGCATCCTACTTCCCTCAGTGGCCATAGGGTGGCCTGGACACGGATGTTTTCCCTCTAATTCAGCTCCTCTTTTTCAAGCAGGGCCCTTTTCATTGAATGATTGTCCCCTGTAACCCTTCATTTTTACTCTTGCTTGATGCATCATACCTTTTGACGTGGTCTTTCTTAAGTAGTTAGTCAAGGACACGACAGATGTTGTGTGCTCTTCAATTGCCTCTTCCTAAATTAGCCTGATGTTCCTTCTTCCTTCCCCCATCCCTTATTACCGAATGAAGTTCAAAAAGCCAATCCAGGATGTTCTGATATGAAAATCACTTAAAATGGAAAGGTTAACTCAACTAGTGCTCAGCCAACCTCATCAGGGTATCCCAGTACTTCAACTACAGTAAGATGTCTCTTTACACCCACCTTTGTCCTTCATCTTCTCCCTCTGGAGAAGGATTTTTATTCTGCCCCAGAGATTGGCATGCTCCTCACTCAGTTTCAGCAATTCTGATGTCCAGATGTCTTATGCCCTTTTAATATCTGTTTCAGATTATCACCCTTACCACTGAGAAGTGACAGCATGCTTTTTTTTTTTTTTTTTCCTGTGCTGAATTGCATTTTGCTCTTTTTTTGAACTTCGTCCTTGGAAATGAGATTTTGCTATCTTCGGTTGTTTCTAGTACATGACTAAGATTTTCTTTCCAGCACATTTACTTAATATCCCTTTCAAGGATATTACTTAAGGAGAAAGGGAGTAAATTCTTCATATATATACCTGTAAGAATATGTCCCCATTTTCATTTTAGAGGAAATTGGTCATCATTGATTATAAGGATGAAAGTTGCACAAATGCACAAATGAAGGGGAGCTTATTATTAAAATCAAACACCAGTTACTCAAGGATAATCCATGGTTTCACCTTACATGTCAAGTCAGATCAGTTGCCAGTGTTATCTGGCAGGCTGTGGTGAGAAAGATTCTGAGGATGAGTACAGACTGGATCAGTAACATCTTCCATGGGCTTGATATAGAGGTATGGCAGAACATTTATTCACTTTAAAAAATGCTGGGAGTTCCTGTTGTGTTGCAGTGGTTAACAAATCTGACTAGGAACCATGAGGTTGCGGGTTCGATCCCTGGCCTTGCTCAGTGGGCTAGGGATCTGGTGTTGCCATGAGCTGTGTTGTAGGTCGCAGACGCGGTTCGGATCTGGCCTTGCTGTGGCTGTGGTGTAGGCCGATGGCTACAGCTCTGATTTGACCCCTAGCCTGAGAACCTCCATATACCACGGGAACAGCTCAAGAAATGGCAAAAAAAAAAAAAAAAGCTAACTCTGGTACAAATCAATACACATCTTTTTTCTGATATGTCTATCAGATATAATTACAAGGAAATTTCAAGAAGTTGTTAAAAAAAATTCTGGGGCAAAATATTAAGTGTTCTCCCCCCAAAGCTGTCACTTCTATCAAAAAGTTTTATTAGACATGCCAACTTTGATTAACTAATGATTGCTGGTTTAAGCTCCATGATTGATTAGTAATGTCTGCCACAGATGAAGGAGGGGACTTAGTGCCACATATGCCTTATATTTTGCTCTCCTGGCTTAGTTCAATATGCCATTTACTCTTTCTTGGGAATGGCAATAAGGCAGGGAAGTCTTTGAAAGCCTCCCACAGTATCAGGGCATAAGTGAATCTCATATCTATTAGAGGAGAAGAAGAAATTATTTAAATATGGCAAAATGTTAACCATCCTACACCTCAGAATTACAGAATATACTCTCTTCTAGCTCATATGGAATATTTATGAAATTGACTTTATATCTAGATGTCATAAAGCAAGCATTGTTAGCATTTTGAACACATTTCAAAACCACATAGAAAAACAAAAATAAAAGTTTCAAATAATTTGACAGCACATGAAAAACTCACCATATGTTTGAAAATTTAAAAACATGCTTCTAAATAATTCAAATGTTACCTAACATGATTTACTTCTGTGTATACATTTCTCCTTCCTTATATGAATGCAAGTTCCATGGGTCCAAAGAACTATGTTCAGTACGCTGCTCGCAACACATAGCTAGGACATAGTTTGAGTCATCATAAGGGCATTCTGAGTGAATGGATGAATGAATGAGCGGACAAATGAGTGAGGCCATATTAACACTTATGCGATTCTATCCAAGAGGTACTTTAAGGGAAATTAATAGCCTTAAATACATTTCTTACAAAAGAAAAAAAGAATGTGAGCTAAACACTTAGCTCACTGCTGCAAACTGCAGCATTTGGACTGTATGGGCAATAGAGTCCTACTGTACAGCATAGGGAACTGTGTCTTATTGGGTCACTATGCTGTACAGCAGAAATTGAAGAAACATGGTAAATCAACTATACTTCATTAAAAAAATACACAACTGTAGAATATTCAAATGAAAAATAAAATAAGCAGTAAATTCAAAGAAAGTAGGGAGAATAGTTTTAAATAGGAGAATGTAATGAAATAGAGGGGAAAAAAGGGATGAAAGGAAAGAATAAAATAATTACCTGACATGCTTGGCTTATTTTAGGCAAAATTTACAAATTTCTGAGGAATATATAATCCTTTTAATATAGAACATTTTTAAAAGAATAGAAGAAGAGGAGTTAGGTAGTGTGACTGTATAAGGCTAATACAACCTTTGACATCCAAACTAGGTGAGGAAAATTATGTTCATCTCACTTATAGGTTTAGGTATAAAAATCTTAAGAAAAACAAAAAAAAATTTACTAAACAAAACCTAGTAGCATAAAAAGAAATGATCAGATAGCCATAAACAAGTAGAGTTTGTTCCAGGAATTTAAGGATGGTGTAACATTAGAAAATACTACATACCAGATGAAAAGAAAATTGATGACCATTTCATGAAGGCAACAGAAACATTCAATACAATCTATATCTTTTAATATATTTTAAAAATGTTAGCAAACTAGAAATAATAGGAAAAATCCTTAGTATTTGAAGAAACATTTGCATTTGATATGATATCTACATAAGAAAGTCATGAGACTGTCAAGGCAAACTATTTTATTTTTTTAAATTATGGATACAAAGTCAAATAAAATTCATGTATTTGAACACCACCAACAATAAGTTAGGAAACATAATTTTAATGTCTTATTTCAAGTAGCTCACAAAAATAACATTCTATAGAATAAATCTGACAGAAGATCTGCAAATCCTTTCTGAGGACAAATACAATACTTTATTGGAGGATATAAAAGAAAACCACTGGTAAAGGTATACCAGGTTTATGGATGGGAAAATGCACTATAATAAAGATGGGAATGTTCAGGATTAATGTATACAATCAATGTAATTTCAAAGACCATCATTCATAAAATGATAAGCAGACCCTAGTGTTCAGAAAGAAATGCTGATGCCAAGAATAGGCAAGACAAGTTTGATAAAGACAGGGATGAAACACCTGTAAGACTGGTTATAAATTTTAAATAAATAAAAGAGCAGATTTGGTGAAAAAAATAATTAGAAAAATTTGGAAACTAGTTAGAAAAACAATCCTGAATGCTGGAAACAATGTTCACACAATGAATAAAGCTAGAATATTTAAAAAGCTCCTAAAATCAATGGCAACAGCAATTTACACTAGTGGGAACACAAATTAACTATAAACATTTTGAAAAGGTTCATAGGGAACTGGAGTTTTTTTTAAAGCCATATGGTCAAGCTATCAAAGTTTTTGTAGGGGTATGGAAAATTTGAATTTTTTATATTGCTAATGGGAGGGAAAACTTTTACAACTACTTTGCAAAGGAATTTGGAGGTATCTGCTGCATTTTATTGATTCAAAGATGCTTCTCCTTGACCTCCACCACCTACCCCTACAATTTAACATTTCTGAAATCCAGATCCATATTACAGTTGTTGGTGTCTTAAGATTTTGAAGGATAGCATTTTGGGTGCCACTTATATTAAATGGTCTCTCAACTTTAATAAAATATGTAATAAAGTTTAAGACGATCCCACTCTTTGATTTAGCAATTTGATTCTCAGATATATTTCTGGAGAAACTCACATGTATATATAAGATATAGTCAATGTTGCTCATTGCAACATTTTTAAAGGGTTTTATTCTAAGAAGCTAGTGAAGTTGGTTTCTTTAATTCTTATGTCAATACGAATGCTGTCACTAGTAAAGTAAGTTAAATTAGAGAAAAATGTATTACCTCCTATGGGAAATCTAGAAGAACTGCTTAATTTCGTGACTCATTGAGGACCTCAAGAACCCAGATCCTTTCCACTTCTTGGCTGTGCCATGATTGGCTTTTTTACCTCTTTGCTGATACTTGTTCACTTCTTTTTTTTTTTTCTCAAAAAATTTTGCTTATTGTTATTCCCCCAATACATTCTTGATTGCAACACCTCTGCCTTTACAATAATGTCTAGGGGCTTCAAATTTACTCTTTATTCCTATTTCTTTTTGTTTCAACTTTTATTTTGAAATAATCATAGAGGTACATGAGGTTGCAGAGATCTTACAAAGAAGTGCCTGTGTACCCATCACCCAGGTTCTCCCAAAGTTACATCTTATGCAACTGAAATATAATATCAAAATCAGGACATTGATATTGGTATAATATGCATGTGCATAATTCTAAGTCATTTTATCATATATGTCGATATGCAAAGCCACTGCTACAATCAAAATGAAAACTATGCATCACCACAAGGATTTCCTGGATGGCACTCTTTCCAGTCACATGCATCTTGCTCCCTCCACCCAACCCTAAGCCCTGGGAACCACTACTTTGCTCTCCATTCTTAAGAAAAGCATATTAACTTTCTTTGCAAAGCATCAAAAAATAAGATGTTGGATGGATGGATAGATTGATGGATGAAGGGATGGAGTGATAAGCAAGTATGATAAAGTATTAATAATAGAATCTGAATGAAGGTATATGGTTCTTCACTGCACAACTCTTTAAATTTGTCTGTATGTTTGAAAATTTTCGTCAATACAATGTCGGAACAAAGTCAACCTAAATGTTCAACAATAGGGGGATTGATAAGTAAATCTTTTTTTTTTTTTGCTCTGTAGGGCTACACTGGCAGCATATGGAGGTTCCCAGGCTAGGGGTCACATCAGAACTGTAGCTGCTGGCCTACACCACAGCCACAGCAACACGATCCAAGCCACGTCTGCGACCTACACCACAGCTCATGGCAACACCAGATCCCTGACCCACTGAGCGAGGCCATGGATCAAACCCGCATCCTCATGGATACTAGTTGAGTTTGTTTCTGCTGTGCCACAGTAGGAATTCCAATAAGTGAATTATAATATATTTCTACAGTGGATTACTCTATAGCATTTAAAATGAAGGAACTACGTATCTATATGCACCTCTCTATCTCTATATATAACAATATGGATAAATCTCAAAAATAGTATATGGAGTAATAAAGAAGGTAAATTGCAGAATAAGGTCTGTGATGTAATTTAAGCTAGTTCACATAAAATAATATCACAAGGATAACTACAATTTTGTCTTTTTTTTAAGGGCTGCACATGGAAGTTCCCAGGCTAGAGGTCGAATCTGAGCGACAGAAGACGGCCTACATTACAGCTACAGCAATGCCGGACCCTTAACCCACTGAGCAAGGCCAGGGATCAAACCTATGACCTCACGGATGCTAGTTGGATTCGTTTCCGCTGAGCCATGATGGGAACTCCTGGGTAACCACTATTTTGAAGTTGTTTTTTTTCTACTTGTTTTCACAATTGATTATGTGGTGCTATCTGCGTATCACTGAGTATATGGGTGAATCTTATATTATTTTTATTTTTCATGTTTATAACACTTTATTATTAAAGAAAATTTGAATTTAAAAAAATGACACACAGGCCAGCATACAATGGAAGGATATTGGCTCAAAATTATATCTCAGAGAAGTGTGAGTCACCTTATACATGTCCTCTCATAGTTTCTCAAATTACAGGACACATTTGCCAATTACTACTTTGAAGAACAAGGTACTTCTGGGAGAAAACACATTATCCTGAAATGACCTCAATCAATGCAAGCTTTGGGTGTTTATAGAGGTCCCATGACAGCATCAGTAAACAAGGAAGCAGGTAAATTTAACACACATTTAGCAATTATTCCTGGGAGGATGGCCTTACCATTGCAAGTGTTGGTTATCATTATAAATGCACCTATAAAGCCACTTTAAAATGAAACAGACTAAGAGCTTGGATTGTGCAGTCGACAGATATACACAGAACAAACAAGAAAACAACTGCTTGTGCTTTTCTTGTCACAAAAGTTAAAACGGTGTTGAGGTATATGGAATGGCCAACGGGGACCTGTTATAGAGCACAGGGAACTCCACCCAATATTCTGTAATAATCTATATGAGAAAAGAACTTGAAAGAGAATGGATGTGTGTGTATGTACAACTGAATCACTTTATTGTACAGCAGAAATGATCATAGCATTGTAAATCAACTCTCCTTCAATAAAACTTAAAAAAACGAGAAAAAAAGTTAAGACAGTGTTACCTACAGTGAGGGGAAATGTCTTTCGATCTTTTGAGTATATTTAAATACTCTATTTCTCTGTTTGGGTAGCTATGACAAAGGTGTTTGGTTTATAATTACTCACTGAACCATTCACATGTTTTATGCATATCTCTGCACTTTGCTACATTTTACAATAAAAGAAGAGGTGTCCTAAATTGATGGCTTGGACTAAAATTTTTAGTTGCAGCATCACGTGTGAATTCAAAAACTCCCGTTTCTCAAATACTTTGGAGGTGAAACGGGCATGCTTGGGGAAGCTGTGAAATGACTCGAAAGTGATACCAGTCATGCCAGAGAGAATTACATAGGAAATGCACATGAAAAGTGAATGAAATTGTTTCCTAAAATGCAAGAAAAAGTAAATCTTGTTTCTAAATTACAGTTCTATGTGTAATTTTAAATATGTGTGTAGCTAAACCATAAACTCATTATTCTAATTAAATACGAGACAGTTTTCTCTGTATCCCATAACTGTACATTGTAAAGGTAAGTTGGCTAAAAATTTTGGGCGGTTGAGAATCATCTCATAGAGAACATGGGATCATCACGTATTGGCCACCTGACTTGTGGATGTATACAGTTTTTCATAAAAACCCCCTTTCTCTCTCTTGCATGAGACTTGCAAGAAATTATATCTGGAAAGAATATCTACAAATCTCACAGACTTATAAGAAGTTATGTCTGGAAAGATCTTTACAAATCATCCAGGTTTTCCCCCCATTCTCTCATGGAAAGGAGGGAGCATTTGATCTTTCTGAAGGAAAGATTACCCCCCAAAGACTTGGAGATAAAGAAAAATAATAGAGTTGTCAAAAAGATTTCACTCTCCCCATGGTCTTGACAGATATTTGTCAACTCTTGTCAGAATGGTTTGTCATTCTAATGCTTTGCTCTTCCCTGAAAAACAAGAAGCTGCTAGCACTACAGCACAGAACCATAGAATCTGCACATTCCTAAATCATTAGGCAAGAGGCAGATGTAGAAGGATAAATCAGGGTTGAATGGGATATATCTACTGTTTGATGAGGAAATATTTATTGTGGGGCATTGTTGTACTGTTTCAGGATCCTGAGGTGGGGATGAAGAGAGGTGATAAGCAAATTCACCGTACTGCAAATGAAATTTTTAAAAATCCTTATAATTCATGCAGGGACTATAGCGAAGGAATTTAAGTCTTGGGACAGTTACAAACTGCCTTATTTCACACAATGCCTTAAAGACCAATAAGAACAACAGACAAATGCACCACTGAATTTATGAAAAAAATTTAAGGAGGGGTTTGTACTTATTTGATAGTACAAAACAAATATAAATTGAGCATCTGGGTGGTATACATGCACATCCTATTCTTAGACTTCCCTTCAGGGATATCCAGAGAAAAGTTCTTCTGGCACTGCTTATAACATCAGCATCTTCCTATAGGACAACCAGTCACAAGGTATGAAAGTAAGATGAGGTCTACTCCAGGCACCTGGGAGGTTCACTATGGGTACTATGGAAGGATTTTGTCAAAACTCTGCTTTACATGCTATTAGTGTGCTTGGAACTTTCTGAAGACCTTAGTCATGCAAGAGATATAAAGAACCATGTTTGGGTCCAAAGATGAGGGTTGCTTAACACTAAGTAGTTTGGTGGTTCAAGAAATTAAGACGAGATGTTTAGGGAGCAGTGCCTAATAGACACATACATACACACACATAACAAAGAAATGTTTTAGATCACTTAATATATATTAAGATTAATATATATGGCTTAGATGGAGGTCTGAGAGTAGGCCACTCAAGTTCATAAATACACACATGAATCCAAGTTTGCAAGGACCCCATTGGTTTCTAGGAAATGAGAATATTCAAGAGGTCTGTCTACTCACTCCAGAGAAGGGGAGGCAGAAGCCTCATTCAGTCAAGAACAATGACGCTAGTACTAAGAGGTGGAGTTTTCAAATCTGAGAATTTCACTCTTGTATTAGAAACACTCTGTGGTTATTCACAACAGCCAAGACATGGAAGCAACCTAAATGTCCATCAACAGAGGAATGGACAAAGAACATGTGAGATATATATATATATATATACACATACACACACACACACACACACACACATATATACACACACACACACACACACACACACACATATATATATACACACACATATACACAATGGAATATGACTTAGCTATAAAAATAATGAAATAATGCCATTTGCAGCAACACTGATGAACATAGAGATTATCATACTAAGTGAAATAAGTCAGAAAAAAAGACAACTATCATATGATATCACTTGTATGTGGAATCTAAAATATGACACAGATGAACTTAACTATAAAATAGATTCACAGACAGAGAGAACACACTTGTGGTTGCCAAGTGAGTAAGGAGGGATGGAGTGGGAGTTTGGGATTAGCAGATTCAAAATAGTATACATAGAGTGGATAAACAACAAGGTCCTACTGTAGAGCACAGGGAACTCTATTCACTATCCTATGATAAACCATAATGGAAAAGAACATGAAAAAGAATGGATGTGTTGTGTGTATATATATAACCGAATCACTTTGCGATGATTAACACAACATTGTAAATCAACTATACATGAATGAAGTAAGTTAAAATAAACACTCAGTGGTTTCCCACTTTTCATAGGAAAAGGTCCTGATTCTCACTCCCCCTGAATCCCTTATTTATCTCTTACTCTCCCTTTTTGCTCCATTCAGGCCTCAACAGGTTGTTCTATTCAGGCCTCATCCCACTAGGGAGGGAAAACTGCTTTACTCAGTCTGCAGTTTCAAATGTTAATCTCACCCAGAAACACCCTCACGGACATACCCAGAATAATGTTTAACCAAATATCTGAGCATCTGATGGCTCAGTCAAGTTGACATGTAAAATTGACCATCACACACTCCTGGTCACCATACCCAGTAAGAATAAATAAGATGAAGCTGAACCAAGAATAAAGAAGGTGATACTGGCCGGGAGAGGTAAGACACTGAGCTCTAAAAGCGGTGTCATAGAAAGGTTACAATGGCCTCATTCCAAAGAAGAGTTAGTTTATTTTTTGGTTTGCTTTCGTTTTTTTCCAACAGTGAATGTTGTCTTTTAAAGCACCGACGGCTTTTTATTTTACTGAACTCCAGAAGTCGAAGGAAAAGATTGAGGCTTTCAAACATGCTTTCTCGAAAAAGACTGTATCATCTCCAAGGAGGTGGAAATTAGTTCTTTGGGGGGAGGTGAAAAATAATCTCATGCTTTTTATGTATAAAGCATAGATATACATATAGTACATAAACAGATGTACAGTATATCAGTGATGTTAAAATGTTATGGGGGAACAATTAAGGGAAAGGTATCTAAAAAAACTTTGCAGGTAGAAGTAATAAGAAGGAGGAGGAGGAGAAGGAGGAGAGAAGGAACAGGGGAAGGAGAAGAAGGAAAAAGGAAGGAGAAGTTGAGAAACACTGTTCTAAAACCACAGATTCCTGAGGCTGCAAGGAAGCACCTCCTGCACCTAATATCTTATGATGGCTCCTAAAGGACCCAGATGTTCAGAACTGCCCAAGAGAGTGAGTAAAAGAGCTTCACATGGACACAGGTGTTTGGATCCTAGACCAATGTATATTCCCCTTTTTTTTTTCATGCAAAAATAAATATATCTGTGAGCAGAGCCTAAGTCTCCACATCCCCTTAACCCATATTCCCCCACTGAGGTGACTCTCTGGAAATAAAATAAATGAGCTATGTGAAAAAATTACACCAGTTCCTTTGGAGGAACTGTGTTGTCTGTGTGATGTGAAGAGGGACAGGTGGAGGAGACAGAGAACACCTAGGGGGGCTGTGATGTCAGGGCAAAGGTGTGCCAGGGAACAGGAGGCGTGCAGAGGGGTGGGGAGAAGAACAGTAATGCAGGAAACAGGCAACATTTCTGACTCCTGCCCATTCTTCAGGTCTAAAGTTGGACTCTTTCTATTGCTCCTTAAACTCTGTCCAGAACTACAAGATAGGATAGACAAAAAAAAAAAAAAAAAAAAAAAAAACCAAAAAAAAAAACTAGTGAATGATACTAAGGTTTTATTTATCAACTGATAATACAGTGACTTTGGATTCACCTACATGGCTATCAGCTTGACAATTTTCCTCATGGTGTGTTCCATTCATTCATTCATTCATTCAACCATGCAGTAAATGGTTCCATTGAGCACCTACTAAGTGACAGACATTTCCTTAAGCATTGGAATTGGCAGTGGGGAAGCACTGACATGGAGCCAGAAAAATCAGATTTTACCTTATAGCCAAGGAAAATTTAAATTTCACAGTGGAGGAGCTAATACCTAAGAGAGGTACACAAACCTACATTTTAATAAAGCCACCCTCCACTCCATGGCTCATGTGATGAGCATGTCTTCCGACTATGCGGGAGGGAGAAGGGCTATGTCAGACCCGTGAATTCCACTCTCCTCTGGCAGGCTTCTTCAGCCATGGCTAAGGGCAGTCAGGATGAAATGAAATTATGGAAACAGAAAAAATAAAAAGTGAAATGAAAAAATAAATAAATAAAAGTTTTAATTGGCTGACTCTGATCTCCCTGCTGCGATTGTATCACCAAGTTGGCAGCTTGTCACTCGTGGTTGCTAGGCAACCCTGTGTGGTAGGGCAGACGTGTCAGCCGTGTTTTCCATCTTGTGGCCTGAGTCTCCTGGCAGCTGGGGCTGAAGTCTGGCTCTTCCTCAGCAGCAGCAGGGCTTGGGATGCCCAGGTGCAGACCCCCCAATTAAGCCTCCAATCCACTGCTCACAAATGTCCTATGGGCAGGTGCTAGGTAAAATTTCAGCCTTTATTCAATGACTTAGAATTCTGGTTGTGTCTTTGCTGAAAAGACCCCAGCGACCCTGGTCAGGTCTTCAGGGTCCCTTGGGTACCTCAGCAGAGGAGGTTGAGAGCAGAGACAGGAGAAGCAGAAGGCAGGGTTCTTCTTGGGTGTGCTAGGTAATGTGGGAGTCTCACTCTGACGCCATCTTGGATATTCTTATTCATGGGGCTCACAGGGTATGGGCACTGCAGACAGAGCTGGGTCTGACCGTCATAATCAAGCTGTGCAACTTTAGGCACATTGCTCAGCTCCTCTGTGCCTCTGTTTCTTCATCTCTAAATCGGACATTACTGCTTCTACCAGCGATGTTGATCATTTCCTCAGCCAATATGTATGAAATGTTTGGTGTACAGTTAGCACTCCGCAAGTTTTAGTAGTTGTTCTACAGGATTCTGTGAAGAACTTTGAGGCTTTCATAGAGTCTTGGACTGGACTGGAAACTAGTGATCACTGAATGTCCCCTCATTCCTTGAGTATGGAATCTGAGATTCAAAGGGTCAGAGTGACATGCCCAAAGCCATGTAGCTGGGACTGAAACTAAAGGCTCAGTTGCCACCAAGAAACTTGATTTGGGGGGGATACAAAAAGTGTCCTCCTGTGTTAGAAACACCTTGCAGGTGAATAGGTACCAGTATTTGTGTTGAGTAATAAGAGCTGCACTCAATAGACACAACTGCCTAGAAAACAGCCTTTTCATCCTGAGTATTACGTGCTTCAGGCAGTGTTGGTGTCCAATAGGAGATATCTGGGTATTTCCTCTGTGGTTCATAAAATAACCTGTCATCTTAGAAGAAAATCCATCCTCCTTACAATGGCATTCAAAATTTCTTGGCCTGGCAACTGCTCCTTAGTCCAATTCCTCCCCTTGCCCCACTGATCCTCCTGCTGATCCTCAAACAGACCAGTGAGGCTCCTGCCTCAGGACCTTTGCATAAGCCGCTGCCTGTGCTCAAACATAGATATTCACATGGCTTCCTCCCTCACTTTCCTCAGGTCATTGCTTGAAGAAGATCACATCCTCATTGAGACCCTTCTTGATTCATGTATTTAATATTGGAATACCCCTTCCCCAAGCACTGTCTATCCCCCTCTCTGCTTGCAGGACTTGTCACCACTCGGCACATTACCTGTGTATTTGTTTGTTGTCTGTGCTCACTCCAACCACTACATGGAAAGAAGCTCCATGAAGGCATGAGTTTTTGTCTTTGGTTCACTGCTGTATTCCCTGAGCCTAGAACTGTGCCTGATACACATTAGGTGCTCAATAGACACTTCCTGAATAAATGATACCTTTGTCCCTTTCCATGGAGGTTTCCTCTGCCCTTCCTTTGCCCACATTTGCCTTCCTAAATCCTGCTCATTTTCCATGAGGCACCAACAAGCATCACTTCCTTTTGGAAATCAGTGCCCGCTTCCTCCAACTGAAATGGAGAGAGGCCTTGCCATATGGGTCCTCGGGATCCCGCACTTCTTCCTGTCTCACAATTAACTGCCTACCTGGAGTCCCACCAGAAGTGTGTCTCATTCTACAATTAGAGGAGCAACGAAATAGAAAGCAGACCTCCTTTGGCCAGCTCCTCAGCATGGTTTCCAGGATCTAAGTCCCTTGTACCACTCTCCAATCCCAGAGCCTCACTCCCACTGTCTCCCACTCCAGAAGGAGCCACTTGCAGGCAGGGTCTGCATTCCGTTCATCTTTTTCTTTCTAGAATACAGTGTAGTTTCTGGCACAGTGTATATGCACACAACTGTTGCTGAAATGATACAACCACAATTCACTGAATGCTCCTCCCAGCCATGAGTTGGTCTAACACCTCTATCAAGGTTTCTCAGCCGTGGCACTCTTGACCTTTGGGGCAGGATAATTCCTTGCTGGGATGGGAGGGTTTCCTGTGCATTGTAGAATGTTTAGCAGCACACCTGGCCTCTTCCTATAGGCCGAGAGCACATACCTCAGTTGTGACAATCAGAACGTGTGCAGACATTACCAAATGTCCCTGGGAGGCAAGCATGACCCCATCTAAGAATCACTGGTCTAGGTGCTTACCCTAAATTAATTCAATCCTCACAGCAGTGCCATAAGGAGGTAATATTGTTAAATATATATTACAGATGAGCAAAGTAAGGCTCTGAGAGAGGTTAGGCAACTCACAGAAAGTCACACAGTAAGGAATTAGCAGAATCAAGATACAAACTGGACGGCCTGGCTCTCAAGCCTAGACAATTAAGCCCCTAAGAGTTAAGGGTGGAGGAGAGAGGGTTGGGGAGTGGGTGTAGGGAGGTGAAGTTAATATGCATGATTTATTACATCCAGGCACTCTTATAAGCCCTTATATGGATTACATCATTTAATCCTATCTAGCCTTTTACACAGTCATTGTTAAAATTTTTAACACCGTACAGAGGAGGAAACTGAGTCCCAGAAAGTACCCAGCTAACCAGAGGGCAAAGCAACCAGAATTCAAACCTAGGTAGTCTGATTCTAAAGTTCATGGGGTGGAGGGTGGATTCCTTCTCTGCTCCAAGTCTGTGCAAAGTCACACTGCCCTTCATCTAGCTTTCCCTGTCAGGCGAGCCTCGGCACAGCCCTTCTGTTCCCTCTAGAACAGTTTCACTGCTCCTCACACTCAATGTGCCTGACTCTCCAGGGCCCCAAGCCCTGAGGGGCTCAGAGAGTGCTTTCATGTTCCAAAGCGATCCTGCATGCAAAGCCAGCAGTGCAGGGGAGAGTGCCAGAGGCTTCCCCAAGTTGGGACCAAAATGGGGGCAGCATTTATCTCTAACCAAACCAGGCTTAAAAGAAATGCATGGTGAGGAGATCTTGGGGGTGTTTCAGAATATTATGAGAGTCTCCTGTCACAAAAAAAAAAAAAAAAAGAAGAAGAAGAAGAAAGAAAAGAAAGAAGCACTTTGAGGGACCTTCTCCAATTCTCCTCTTTTCAGCAGTTACCAAAGCAGAAATAGTGTGTTTCAGAGGCGTCTCCTGCTATGATTGCCCTGGTGTTTAAAATAATGATCAGATCATTTTCCCACAGCCATTTCATCCAATGAGCCCAAATAGGATTATTGAGAAATTACAAGGTCTTGCAGGAAATATCTCTTCTGACCTTGGGCATTGTTAGTCAGGCTGACTCAGAGAAAATAAGATCCCCTTTCATTGTTAGAGATGACAGTTCTGCAGCCTCTTCTCCAAGTCGGGTGACCCCAAGGTGGCAGGGAAAAACTGCGTTGAATAGACGATAATTGATCACCTGTGCACCCAGACACAGCTGTCCGCTATGCCTACGGGAAGGGGAGGCACTGACTGTGCAGGTGCAGGTATGACTGTTTCTGTGATTCTCCACAGTGAAACAATGCTACCTTCCCTTAAGCAATACTCTTAGCTTCACCAAGATTCAGGGATTGTCCTTTCAAAGATTTTTTTTTTATATAAACGCCCAGTTTGATAAGTAGATGAGAATAGTGAGGACAAACCACAGGTGAAAAGAAGAATGAGGGAAAGTGTACAATGTCAGATGCCGAAATGTACATTAAAGCTCGGATAATTTTAATGATAAATATGCATGTGCATAAACTAGCACAAGGATCAACTGAATCAAAATATATAGCTCCAAAACAAATAGCATATATTCCCTCCTGTTCTCTCTCTCCCTCTTCCTCTTTTTTTTTTTTTTTTTTTTTTGCCTTGCCTGTGGCTTATGGAAATTCCTGGGCCAGGGATCGAAGGGATCAAATTTGTGCCACAGTAGTGGCAACACTGGACCCTTAATCCACTGAGCCACCAGGAAACTCCTTTTTTCCCTCTTCTTTCTACAAACACACACACAAATGTTGCACTGCAAATAAGTAGGGAGAGGAATATTTATCAAAGAGTATACACACAAGAAAACAGAAAATACTCCAGGTATTTCAAGCAGAGAGGTACTTAATACAGGGCATTTATTACAAATGTATAGAGAACCCAGGAGAACAAGGAGAGGGAGTCATGCTGCCCAGGGATGGAAATTACCTCTTCTAGGGCTGGAGAATTAAAACAGGTAAAAAAGGGTAGGAGTCTTCATTCCTGCTGAAACTGCTGCCACAGCAGAAAATCAGCTTTCGCATTTTTCCTACCTGTTAATTCCTTGTGACTGCCTCCTACTGGTGGACACTAACACCAGCTGGCAAGGAACTCTGGGAAATGTAGTTTTCAGGCTCCCAGGTGTGGCAGTATGCAGTAGAGTATTATATAAGGACAGGTGTGGGGCTGAGAACAACATCTGGCACAGAGGGTTTATTTGATAATGCTTTGAAAAGCAATTGGTTAGCAACTGAGCAAAAACAAACATTTCCATTTCATGCTTTACAAGAAAACAAATTCCAAGTGGTTTAAACCAAAATACCGAAATACTCAAAGACAGAAAAGGAAAAGAACAATGAAACAGAAGAACATAATGAGAAAAAATTCCATTTAAGGGTTATAGAGAACTTTCTAGACACTGAAGTAATGAAAAAAGGTCCCAAAAGAAAAAATTCATTTACTGGAATAAAAGTAATTTCTAATTGTCAGAGAGATGTTACATAAAGTTAGGAACCAAATAATCTGAAAGGTATACTTAAAACATGTATTCAAATGAACTTAAAAACTGAACTTACTACCAAGTAAAGGTGAAGCTGTACAGAACCGGTGACTCATCAAATCCATTAGAGAAACAGGTGCATATGATGGGATAAGGGAAAGGAATGAATTCAAGTGTATACATTAATGGGGTTGAATTGATATTCAGTGTGGGGTGAAGTAAGCTACAGGATAATACTTACATCATTTATTCCATTTTTATAAAGTTCAAAAACAGATAAACTTTGTTTTAGGAATGCATGAATGGGTGTTAAAACCATAAGGAAAGTCAAGGAAATAATTACCACAAATGTCAGAATTATGGACCTTTGGAAGGAAGGCAGGAGGAAGATACACTTTGGGAAAACCAGGAGACTTCTAATGTGTGGAAATGTTCTTTTTCATAAGCTAGGTAGTGGATAAATCAGTGTTTATTGTATTATGATGATAATAATTTAAATTATATATACATACTTTTGATATATGTCAATAAAAATTAAAAAATAGATATGCAGATAGAAATAAAACTTTAAAAAATGAAACAATTTTAAATATTCTACCATGTTTTGGGTCAAAGAATTATAAATTTAAATAATTAGGTAAGTTTTTTTTTAAACAAAATAACAAGGATTCTAAACCTACAATTCTCATCGTTAGCGTGTATGTAGTAAAAAAAAACCCCTAAAACCCTCTCATTCTTTTGGTGGAAGTATAACTTGGTTAAACATTTCTGTAAACCTATTTGGCAATGTGTATATGAGCCTTTAAAAATGTCTATGCCTGGAGTTCCCGTCGTGGCGCAGTGGTTAACGAATTTGACTAGGAACCATGAGGTTGCAGGTTTGGTCCCTGCCCTTGCTCAGTGGGTTAACGATCTGGCGTTGCCATGAGCTGTGGTGTGGGTTGCAGACGCGGCTCGGATCCCGTGTTGCTGTGGCTCTGGCATAGGCCAGTGGCTACAGCTCTGATTTGACCCCTAGCCTGGGAACCTCCATATGCTGCGGGAGTGGCCCAAAGAAATAGCAAAAAGATAAATAAATAAATAAAAATGTCTATGCTTTAGGGAAATGACTAGAAATTTGATAATACTATGTATGAAATTGTGGTCATCTTAGCATTTTTGTAATTGTGGAAAATTTAGAAACAGTATGGGAATCAGTAAGTTATGATAGATAGATGATGATTTACATTTAATGATGATGACAAAGAGATTTCAGTTATCATAGAGAAATGCTTATGTTATATTATTTAGTTAGAAAAAACTATGAAACTTTATACCCAATATGATTTTATCTACTAAAAAAAGGGCAAGAAGATTGGAAGTAAACATAAGAAAATATCAACAGCAGTTGTGTCTGGATGCCAAGATTATGGATACCTGTTTTTCATTTTTTCCTATATTTTATGGTTTCCCCAAATAAGCAGTTATTACTTTTGTGATAGGGTGGGAAGAGTGGGGACAATTAAGAAAAAATAGAAGTCCAGTTTGACTCATGTTTTCCTCCTGCTCTGTTGTATTACAGCACGAGCTGGCTTTTAGCTTGGTGTTATTCCAAGAATGTTCTCTTGGGGCAAGAAGATGGGAGGTAAGGTCATGTCCAATTACCATTCTTCATTTCTACCTTGACTTAGGCAGTGATAGAGAACTAGCAATTACTAAATGTTGTCTTGAGCACCATATTGTTCCTACACGTTATTCCTGTGAGAGAAAATAGTATCCCCATTTTTTACGTTGAGGAAACTGAGACCCAGCAAGTTTAAGGCACTTGCTTGAGAGTACACAGCCAGTAAATGGCAAAGAGGTTTGTCCGATTCCTGAGTTGTTTCACTGAACTCGTGCCCTTCCCATAAGAGGGAACCACCTGTTCAAGTATCCTACCACAGCCTTAATAACCTGGCCTAGGAATCGGTCTGCAGAAACAGAGACACTGCCTCCACCAACTAGCTATGGAACCTCATCTAAGTTTTCTTTAATTTTTCTGTGACTCATCAGTAAAATTGGAATGATAATGGTGTCTTCCTCACAAGATTGGTTGTGAGAAATAAACACTATGATGCATGTAGAGAGCTTAGCACAGTTCCTGGCATGCAGTAAAAGTTAGCTAGTGTGGTTGTCTCTAACAGTGTCTGAGCAAATAACAGGGACTGGTTTGAGGTCACTTCCACTCTCACCCAATGCCTCCAGTGGAATGCTCTCAGGGATTATCTGTCGAAGACATGCTTTCACAGATGGTGACGCTGGGGACCAGAAAGGTGAATTGAGTAACACAGACCCTCCAGTGGTGAGGGATCAAGGCGCTCCTATGGGTCCCACATCCTTTCCATCAATGTACACAGCCTCTCCCTGACTCGCCCCCTGGGACCAACAGCTGGGGTGGCCACAGTACAACCTGAGAAAAACAATCCTCTCTTCATGCACACTCTTCCTCCTGTACATATTATCATTTGGTCTCTCAGCAACCCCTGGAGGTGGCAAGGTACAGCGAGTGAGGAAATGATCTCGGACAGTTTAGGTTGGTTCTCCCTGGTCCCACAGTAGAGGTGAGACAGGGCCCCTGGAGCTCTTTGCATTCACTGTGGTACCTCAAAGAGATTTGCGTCTGCTGCATCACATAACCAGCCTCAGATCTATGTCTCTTCTAGGCAGAAAATAAATTGGGGTAGCCCACATTTTCACCTGGATTTCTCTCTTAAACCCCATGACACCAGCTATCACTCACCAGCATCTCCTGGTTGGAGAATAGTGCATCCAGCTCCTGATCAGTGGGCCTGACCCATGAGTCTCTCTTCCAGAGACAGGTGTGGGGATTGTGACAGAGGCTAAGCCACTGGAGCAAAGTGATATCACTCTTCTTCCCAACCCTTCCCCGGCTGCCTGCAGCGTTAGAGTTAAAACTGCCTTATTGGAGTTCCTGTTGTGGCTCACTGGTAGTGAACCCGACTAGTATCCATGAGGATGCGGGTTCGATCCCTGGCCCTGCTCAGTGGGTTAAGGATCCGGTGTTGCTATGAGCTGTGGTGTAGGTCGCAGGCATGGCTTGGATCTGGCATTGCTGTGGCTGTGGTGGAGGTCGGATGCTGCAGCTCCAATTTGACCCCTAGCCTGGGAACTTTCATATGCTGCAGGTGTGGCCCTAAAAAGAAAACAAAAACTGCCTTATTTATGTATGACATTAGCCTTTGTTGACTTAAGAAACCTGACAGCAACCAGAACTCTCCAGAGCTGTTGGTAGAGGTATAAACCGGTACAGGATTTCTGGAAAAAAGTGATGCAGCCTCTCTTAAAGCCAAACATTTACCTACCCTATGACCCAGTAATTCTCTTTCTAGGTTTATGCCCAAGAAAAAGGAGTATTTATGCCCATCAAAAGACATCAGTGAAAATGTTTACAACAGTTTTATCAATAACAAACAAAACTGCAAACAACCTAAATACTCACCAATAGGAAAAGAGATAAATATATTCTGGCAATATTCAGTCAATGGAATTTTATACAGCAATAAAAAAGAATAAAATACTACTATATATAACAGTATGAAAAATCTCACAAATGTAATGAAGAGATAAATCAGACAGACAACACAGAAAACACGTTGTAATGATTCCATTTATATGATGTTCAAGAAGAGGCAAAACTAATTTGTGGTGATAGAAGTTGCCTAGTGTTTATCATTGCAAAGGTTCCTACTTATTAAATGGTATGAGGGAAACTTCTGTATCTTGATCTTGCATAATGCATGCATGGGTGTGAACATATGTAACAATCCATCAAAGTTTATGCCTAAGAAATATCCACTTTTCTCTATGTATGCCATAATAAAGTATTTTTAGAAAACCCCAAATCCTATCTGCAGGATCACTAAGGATTCATTCAATAGAAAAATCAGAATAATCCCTAAGCAAAAGCCCCTAAAATGAGGTTATCTTTTTTTTTTTGTCTTTTTTGCCTTTTCTGGGACTGCTCCCGCGGCAAATGGAGGTTCCCAGGCTAGGGGTCTAATCGGAGCTGTAGCCACCGGCCTACACCAGAGCCACAGCAACGTGGGCTCCAAACCGCGTCTGCCACCTACACCACAGCTCATGGCAACGATGGATCCTTAACACACAGAACAAGGCCAGGGATTGAACCTGAAACCTCATGGGTTCCTAATCGGATTCGTTAACCACTGAGCTACGACAGGAACTCCCCAAATAAGGTTATCTTTTAAGTTAACCTACAGACTCTGAATATCTAATAGATTCCTCTTACTCAAAGACCCAATCCCAAGGGTTTCTTCTCTGAGATTCCACTGGCATTTGTACTTACCACACTGATGTGGTGTTTCTCTGTCTCTCCATCAGACTGCATGGCACAAAGCAAGGGACCATGCAATGTTCATCTCCTTACTCCAGTACCTAGTAGAGTGCCTAGATTAGAGTAGACACTCAGTTAACTACCGACGGACAGTTTAAGGACTAAGTGAATGAAAGAACGAATGTACGCAGCACACACAGAAATATGATTTATGATTACTTTGCTGAGCCGTGAGCCATAGAAGCGTTCCTCAGGCAGCATGATGTAAGACCAGTGCTTCTCAGACTGGGGAGATTCTGCTCCCCCCAGGGGACACTTATCAATGTCTGGAGATACGTTTGGCTATTATAACTAGGGGTAAGGGTGCTACTGAACCTGAGATAATACGATAATACTAAATATCCTCTCTCCCCAACACACACACACACACACACACACACACACACAACTATCCAACACAAAACGTTGATGGTGCCAAGAATGAGAAACCCTGATTTGGAGGAACAAGTATTAACACAGGAAGAAAATCTTGAGCTCAAATATCAACTGGCTAATACTCATTAGCTCTACGACTATTGGTAAGTTACCAAATTTCTCAGAGATTTTTTCCTTATACAAATAGGGTTGGTGCTACCTTAAAGGCAGTGAAGATTACGTGAGCTAAGCTATGTGAAGTGTCTGGCTCAAAATACAAGCCTGGTGGGATTAGTTTCTTTTCCCTTCCTCACTCCTCATTTCCGATCCCCTCCCCAAAAAGCACAGATGGACAATTTTTAACAAGAGAAACAGCTGTCAAGCATTGCTTATTCTCCCTCTGCTTAAGAAACTACTGAAGAGTGAGGCTGCCTGTGAAGAATGAATCTTATTTGCTGGATACATCAATAGCCCCTGTTCCTAATGAAATGCATTATTAAAAGATAAAGTCAACATATTCAGAACTCAGGCCACGTCGCATCCCAATATAATCTGCCATTCTCCCAGCATTGCAAGTGTCTTGTAAGGCTGCCTCTAAAACATGGATTCTGATTTCTGCCGCTCTCCCTTGCTTTTCTCTAAGCTGGTACAAACACACTGGCTTCCCGGGAGACTGGGAGCAGTGTCTTATACAATGCCAGAATTGTCTGCAAGTGGCAGAAACACCACAAAGGAAGAGCCCAGCCTTATACTTTGCAAATGCAAAGTGGAATTTCCCACAGGGCTGAATCTAAGGCTTGCTACATTCTTTCCCCCTCCTTTATATATTTATGAGAGGGACTGGGCCCTAGGCAATCCTACACTGGAATCTTGTGTGTGCTGATTACTAGAAGTTTGCTGTCCTTGGTGCTGAAAGAGTCTCACATTGCTAAGGGTTGCTGGGTCACTTTGCACTTCCAACACTCACACTGACCAGGGTATACTACAATATATTTTATAAGGACATTAATACATTTATTATTATATTTATAAGGACCTTAATATATATTTTAACATTATTTTAACAAATTGTTAATATGTAATACTTGGGAAACACATAGAATACATATAATAATGAAAATAGCTAATATTTACTGAGAATATGCTACTTTCCAGGCAGTGTTATTTATTTTATCTCATGAGGTTTGTACCATATATTCACCATTTTTCAGATGAGGAGAAGTGAGTAAATAGCAATGCCACTAGCCTGACCTTCCAGTGACAACCACGTTGACAATGGGAGAAGAGAAAGGCCAACCCTTCCACCTGGCTCTGGATCCCATCTCGTCTTGATTAAAAGGAACAAACTCCCAGTAGCAAAATAAATGTCAGGGGTATATAATGTACAATTTGGGGGATATAGTCAATAATTATTTAACATCAAAGTTATGTAATAACTATGTAACAGGTCATAACTAAACATCCTAGTGATCATTTTGAAATGTATAGAAATATCAAATTACTATGTTGTGTAACAGGAACTAACATAGTGTTGTAGATCAATTATGCTTCAAAACCACACGAATAAACTTATAGAAAAAGAGATCAGATTTGTGGTTACCAGAGGCAGGGGGGGATTTGTAGTTACCAGAGGCAGGGGGTGGATTGAGGGAGGACTGGATGAAGGCAGTCAAAATGTACAAACTTCCAGTTATATGATAAATAAGAACTAGGGATATGATGCACAACATGACAAGTATAATTAATAATTAATATTATATATGATTTTTCTCAAGACAGTAACTCCTAAGAGTTCTCAACACAAGTTAAAAAATTTTTTTCTATTTCTTTAATATTGTATCTAGATGAGATGACAGATGTTCACTAACCTTGCAATCATTTCATACTGTAGGTAAGTCAAATCATTGTGCTGTACACAAATGTATACAGCACTATGTAAAAATTCTATCTCAATAAAACTGTAAGACAGATTAAATACCTCACCCTAGCCTCCAAGGTCTGCTTGCTTTGTACTGTGCCCATTCAGCCCTCAGGAAGCTCCAGCAGTTCTTCTTTATATTTCTAGAATACATCCAGCTGTCCTTGCCTTTGCATGTGTTCATCCCTCTAGTTGGAGCACTCTTTGGCCAGATCATCAGATTTCTCACTCCCTGTCTTTAGATCAGCCTAAATATCACATCTCAGTGGGAATGTAAATTGGTACAACCACTATGGAAAACAGGATGGAGGTTCCTCGGAAAACTGAATATGGAACTACCATATGAGACAGCAATCCTATATCTGGGATCTCTCTGGACAAAACTACAATTCAAAAATGTACAGGCATCCACATGTTTACAGGAGCTCTATTCATTCTCAATAGCCAAGACATGTAAATAACCTAAATGTCCATCGACAGATGAATAGATTAAGAAGATGTGGTCCATATACACAATGGAATATGACTCAGCCATTAAAAAGAATGAAATAATGCTATTTGTAGCAAATGAAATAATGCCATTTGTAGCACTCAGAGTTTCTCATACTAAGTGAAGTGAGTCCGAAAGAGAAAACAAATACCATATTATATTACTTATATCTGGAATCTAAAATATGGCACAAAGAACCTATCTATAGAACCGAAACAGACTCACAGACATGGAAAACAGACTTGTGGTTGTTAAGGTGGGGAGAAGGAGTGGGATGGACTGGGAGTTTGGGGTTAGAAGATTCAAACTGTTGAATTTATAATGGATAAGCAATGAGGTCCTATTGTATAGTACAGGGAACAATATCCAATCTCTTGTAATAGAATATGATGGAAGATAATATGAGGAAAAGAATATATATAAATATACATGACTGGGTATACACTCTGCTGTACAGCAGAAATTGGCACAACACTGTAAATCAACTATACTTTAAAGAAATTAAAAAAAAAAATTACACCTTAGCAAAGCTTCCATAACACTCCACCGGAGGCCCTCTGCCATGCTCCTCAATGCTGACTTCGTCTAGTATATTGTCGTAACTTACTTCTTTATGTTTTGAGCCACAAGGGAAGTTCATAACTTATCAGTTCTATATAACCCTTATCACCACCAGACAGTGCCTTAACTTTTTTTTTGCCTGTCTCCTATTAAAATGTAAGCTTCATAAGGGCAGGGACTTATCTGGTCCATCAATTATCTGGTTCAGATAAATGCCTGAAAAAGTAGTGGCTGACAATAAACATGTATTGAATGACTGTTAACCTCCCCTTTTATTAACTTCCAGTATCTTTCACAAAATATATTCTTTACATAAGTGAGGTGATATGACACATATATCTTCATATCTTGGTTTTTTCATCTAACATTACATTTAAAAGGAAATAAAATGTTCAGGGAAATTAAATGTTCTTTGCAAACCCTCTTTTTATGAATTGATGGTAATTTACCAAGGGGGGCGATTATAGTTATTACAATCATTCATTTTTTAGATGTTTTTGTCATTTCCACTTTTTTTTGTTATTTGAATGAACACAATGATGGACATATTTAAGTATAAATATTTGCCCACCAATTTGAATGTTCCCTAAAAGTGGATTTATTATGTTAAAGGGGTAAAATCATTTAAAATCACAAGCTTCATGAAATAGCTTGTCAGAAAGATTGCAATAATTTATATAGTTCCCAGCAGTAAATTACTCATCCTCAACATCTTCAATATTTTTTCAGTATTACAAATTTGAGGAATTAAATCATTGTCTTCTAAACTAATGAAGTTTATAGGACATCTTTTACTGATTACATCAATGCCCATTTCTATAGATTAAGGAAGAGTGTGGCTACATTAAAGCTCAGACCATAATGTAATCTGGCTGTGGATTTTCTGCAATGGAAAAAAAATTAAACAACCTTGTGGGATTACCACCTAAGTACTGCTTGCTTTTCACCTACTTTGGGGAAAGATGAACCTCCTTTATGGTGCAATTTTCAGGAAAAGCATTACATTCCCCTTGTTTTCATAGGAGAAATTATATAGGTTGTAATTTCCATCGTCATTGGTACATCTTCCAAGAGCGAGTCATTTTTGAATCATTAATGTATACTTTAAAGAGTCCATCATGAATATTCCATGTAGGGGCCTCTGCTTTGCATTTTCTCAGCGTGTGCATTTGTTTATAATCTACTATCAGTTTTGATAATGTAATTTTAGCCTTTTCCCAGGAATGGAAACCATGCATGTGTATCAAAAAAGTAACATAACATAACATCTCTTTTCTTTAGCTTAAGCTAAACTTTTAAGCTAATCTGAAAATTTTCAATAACCATCTTCTAAAACTAGGCATCTTACCCAATGATGTCAAATTAGCATGTTATAAGGGGTGCTGCACAAATCGCTTACATTGATTCACAGATGACTTTAAAAATTCAGTGAGCCAAGAATCCCACATTATTGATTCATGCTAACAAAACGATAAAGCACAGCTAATCTTTACAACACATGCTGGGCGAATGACATTTACAAATGCAGACAGACAGAAACCAGTTGGACATAATTCTTTAAGGATTAAACTGATGGCTGCAATTAGATGTGAAAAGGTGAACAGTCTCACAGCTGGGAATTGAGACTTAGACTCTGGGGGTCCTGGTCTAATTTGGCTTCATCCTTGGTTAACCATGTTGTCCCGCTGACCAGCTAGTTGAGTGGAGCTTCCCAGCTACTCAGGTTAATTAAATTGGTTTGTCAAATACAGCGTGTTCCCGCTTCAACTTGCCTCTTGGACTTTTAATCACAACTGCTCTGAGGGAGGCCATGCTTAGGGTCGTCACAGGTGGGTGCTATCAGTGTGGAATACCAGATGAGCCCACCAAAGGGCTTGCTGGGACAGGCTATGGCCCTATCCCTTCTCATCTGATTCTTCATTGGAATTAAACTCCATGAGTCTGAAAGCTGGGGAGCTTTCTGAATTGGATTTTCCTCCTCCTTCTTTTTAAAGAAATACTCAGGCCTCATTTATAGCTCAAGTCCTAGAGAACAACTTTGTCTGCCATTTTTGAGTAGTTTCAAGGTTGACCCGATAGACATCACACCAAAGAACAGAAAATCTACTTGATAACCTTCAAGATAACGCTGATCATCTTAAAATTCATAACGACTCTGGTTATCAGCAAAGCAGAACACTGATGGAGTGAGAAGTGCTTTGCAGCCACGAAGTGAAACATAGAGCCTCTGTATTTGGAAATCAAATTCCATTCCTGGCACTTATACAGTAAGGGTCCAATATGTGTTGTTGTTACGTCCTAGTTTCCCCATCCCACCTATTATCTGACAGGATTATTTTGAGACTCTCTTGGGATAAAGGGTATAAAACACAGTCCACAAACTGTCTACATTTGATTGTTTCTTGGTTCTCTTTTTTCCATCTTTCCAAAGCATTCTATACCTACTCTCCACTATGCACTTATGTTTGGGGAGCCAGCAATGATATACCCAAAGGAAAACTCCAAGACAGGACAACTTTAGAAATATGCTTTAGCAATCTAATATATGGCACAAACGAACCTTTCCACAGAAAAGAAACTCATGCACTTGGAGAACAGACTTGTGGTTGCCAAGGGGAAGGGGGAGGGAATGGGATGGACTGGGAGTCTCGGGTTAATAGATGCATTTGGAGTGGATAAGCACAGGAAACTACATCCAGTCACATGTGAAGGAACATGATGGAGGATAATGTGAGGAAAAGAATATATATATTGTGTGTGTGTATGTATATGTGTATATATGTATGACTGGGTCACTCTGCTGTACAGTAGAAATTGACCGAACACTGTGAACCAACTATAATGGAAAAAAATAAAATGTAAAAGAATGAGCAAAGAAGTGCCAGTGTATCACAAACAAAAGTTAATCCAGGAGCTGCAAAATAATTCAAGTAAAAATCTGAAGATAGAACAACAGAATGATTTTATACTGATAAATATGCAATTCACAAGGCAGATCAACAATCATAAATGTTTACTTGCTGAAATCATTAAATTATCTAGAGCTCAAATTACCAGCAATAGAAGGGACCAATGTCAAAACCACATTGGTGCTGTGAGATTTTAACACAGAGTTTTTGACAGATGCAGTAGACAAAAACAAATAAGAATATAATTAATACTGGTTCATAATTAATTAATACTGATTCAATGGAGTTTTAAACATTATGTCAAAAAGATAATGGAACTTCTTTCAAGAGATCAGTTAATATAATTTCTTAAATTTATATAATATTAGGTCACATGCACTCAAAACATGAAGTGTTATTAGTTCAGGTCACATTCTCTGGACAAGCATAGAAAACACCAATTTGGAAAAGTATAGAAATATATACAAAATATTATTTTCTGGGTATATATAATAGAAAATACTCTTCAAAATATAAATAAACTAAAAAAAAAATAAACTTAGCCTTCACAAATTAAAAATCTCTCTCCTAAATGACATGTTGGTCAAGAGAAAATTAAAACATTGGTTATGAAGTATTTAGAAATTAATGACCTGAGAAAACACAGAATATAATTTTTTTTTTGTTTTGTCTTTTTGTCCTTTTAGGGCCGCACCTGTGGCGTATGGAGCTTTCCCAGGCTAGGGGTCGAATCCGAGCTGTAGATGCTGGCCTATGCCACAGCCACAGCAACACCAGATCTGAGCCATGTCTGTGACCTACACCACAGCTTATGGCAACGCCGGATCCTTAACCCACTGAGTGAGGCCAGGGATCGAACCTGCAACCTCATGGTTCCTAGTTGGATTCGTTTCTTTTGTGCGACGATGGGAACTCCTCTTTTCTTTTTTTGGGTTCTTTTTTCATGGCTGCACCTGGGGCATAGGGATGATCCCAGGCTAGGGATTGAATCAGAACTTCAGCTGCTGGCCTGTGCCACAGCTACCCAGAATATAAAAATTTGATGGTCAAGATTTCAGCCTGAAATTTTATTATTAAACTGGAAATAATGAAAAGAAATTAACTAAGGAAGATACATGAATAAGATTTGAGGTTTTCTTCAAAGGCAGCAAATGAAAAGTAAGGAAAGTGTAACAAACAAATGGAGGATATATTTTTAAAATCCCAATAATGTAGGAAAGAAAATGAATAACCTGTATAGTTAATATGCAAATCTGAATTCTATTTTTCTTTGTGAACACAAAATTTAAAAAAAATAGGAAATTAGGAGTTCCAGTTGTGGCTCAGAGGTAATGAACCCAACTAGTGTCTTTGAGGATGCAGGTTCAATCCCTGGCCTCGCTCAGTGGGTTAAGGATCCAGCATTGCCATGAGCTGTGGTGTAGGTTGCAGATGTGGTTTGGATCCCATGTTGCTGTGGCTATGGTGTAGGCTGGCAGCTGTAGCTCTGATTCGACCCCTAGCCTGGAACTTCCACATGCTGCATGTATGCCCTAAAAAGCAAAAAAGAAAAAAAAAAGAAAAGAAAAGAAAGAAAGAAAAAGATTAAGTTATTATCAATGTTACAGAGAGGGTATTGTTATTAGTTCCATTTTACAAATTAAGAAATTGAGGGAAATAGAGAAGAACTAAATCCAAGCGGCGAGAAGCAGAGATGGGATTAAAACACTACCATCCTGCTCCATGACTAAATTCTAACTAGTGCTTTACATTGCCTCTCAATACTAGGAGAAATAATAGAATAAAACCCCACAAATTAATAATTTATAAGATAATACAAGATAAAAATATAATCATATACTAAATAAATTTGGAAAGCTTAATTATACTGATGACTTTCTAGGAAAACATAAATTATAAAAATTGACTCAATGGGAATCTGAGTATAATGCTAACTTTGGTAGAAACTGAATAAGTCAAAAATCATCTTTTAAGACATTACTAGGCCTAAATTATTTCAAATGGCAGTTATTTCAAAAAATTGAAAAATAAATAATTGCTATGTTAGATAACTGTTCAGGAGAAAATTAAAAGAAAAAATGTATCCTGATTTCTTTAGTGAGGGGGAAATGAGTCAGCTGCTAAGATCTAATAACAACAGCCAAAAAAGAGAAGCATCCAGTCCAATCTTACTTATTGATGTAAATATAAACATGCTAAATAAAATACCAGCAAACTTAACTTGGCTATGGTTGGGAAGAATAATGCACCATGACTGAGGAGATTTTATCCCAGGAAACCAAGGATGATTTAATATTATGAACCATTAAATGTTTAGAAATCTATTAACATAATTTATCATATCAATGGGTCAAAGGAGAAAGACCATAAATGAATACAAAAAGGTTTTTGACAAAATTCAATATTTATCTCTGACTTATTAAGAGGGGCAGAAATCTTAGAATAGAGGAATATTTTGCCAACCTTGTAAAGAGTAGCTCTCACATACCAATAGCCAACACTTTATCCAATGACAAAACATCAGAAACACTCCCATTTAAATCCTGGACAAAATGATGGTCCTTGCTTTTCAATAGTTTGGATATGAAAGAAGAAAAAAATATTAGTTTAAAAATCAAAACCACACTGAGTTACCATTTCTCACCTTTTAGATGACTACTGTCAAAAAGGCAAAAGATAAGTGTCAGAAAATGTGGAGAAATTGAAAACCTTGCACACCATTGGTAGGAAAGAAAAATGGTGCAGCCACTATGGAAAGCAGGATGGAGGTTCCTCAAAAAATTAAAAATAGAACTGCCAAGTGATCCAGCAATTCTATTTCCAAATATATAGCCAAAAGAACTAAAACCAGGATCTCAAAGAGATATAGCATTTCTCTCATGTTTACTACTTTCTTATTCACAACAGCCAAGATATGGAAACAACTTAAGCGTCCATCCACTAATGGATGAATAAGTAAAATATGGTATATATGCTATAGGATATTATCTGGCCTTAAAAAAGAAGGAAATTCTGCCACATGCAACAATATGATGGTAACATACTAGATCTCATGCTGTGTTTTTCCACAATAAGAAGATAACCCCTATTTAATAAAAGAAAACAGAAATTCTTTGATGCTTAGACTTTTGGTACAAGGGTATGGAATCAAATATAAATTATTTAAATGTTAAAAAATTCACTTAATGCCAGGTTGGACACACACACACACGACATTAGGTCTGGATTTGGATCCTGGCTGCATTTCTCACTAATAACTGAGCACCATTTTGGCAAATTACTGAGCTGCTACAAGTGTTGGTTTCCTGTGTACGAGGAGCAGTGAGCCCGCCTCATCAAGGACAGAAAGGATTACACAAGCAGACACAAGCAGAGCCCTTGGCATGGTGCCTGACACACAGCAAAGGCTGAAGTCATGACAACTCTTATTACCTGCAAACAACATCAGTGTAGATCTAGAAAACCCAGGGAAGTCAACTGAAAAATAATTAGAAGTACAGAGAATTCAATAAAATGCCCACAGGCAAGAGAAGAAATACAAAGAGTAGTGAAAATCAGTTAGAAAATAGAAGTGCCCCCAAAGGCCTCCCGCCACCTGGAACAGGGACTTTGCATATACTGCCATGTTTGCTGGAGCACATGCTTGCCCCATCCCTGCCAGGTGACACCACAGAATTATCACTTAGACTTCAAATCACCCATCCTTCTTACAGAAGCTTTTCTTGACCTCCAGGCCCAATCCCCTTCCAGGTACTCTTAACTGGAGCATTTCCCTTGCAAGATTTCTCATAAGAGAAATTTCGTTTATTTGTGGCATTATTGGATTAATGCCTATTCTCCCCTCAAGGCCTAAGTTCTCAGACTATGCAGCTACATATTAAAAATTATGTTTATAGAAAAGGATTTAATCTCTATGTGCTATTTACATCATTTTTAAAGGTGTGCTGTCAATCAGTATATAACCATGATATATGCATGCATAAAGGAATAAAAAGATATGCAACAGCATAGTAACATATTAACAACAATACTAGATATTTTATTTTTTAATCTTTCTTTCTTCTGAATATTCAACAATACTTTTAAATGTTTAGTATAAAGTAATACTTTTTAAATGTTTAATATATGTATAAAGTAAATGTTTAGTATAAAGTAATACTTTTTCTGCTCTAAATGATACACAAGATTTATCAAGTTTCTAAATTTCCAAAAACTGGCGAGAGATATTTTTCTATTTTTTCACCTTCAGGTTGAATCACACGTCATCACTGCTGGCCATGTATTAACACATATATTATCTAAAAATGTCTTATTTCAAAAGTTATCTTCCTCACCAATAAACTATAATTCATACAGAAGAGAACAGAGGATTTAGTGTAGTACAGCAGAAAAAAAAATAATGTATTGGGGAAATAAAAAAATAAAAAATTTTAAAAAATTAAAAAAAAGAAAGATTGAACAATGATGATAACAGCTGGGGAAATATTTTAGTCTCTTAAATATAAGAACGAGACCATATTTCAGCCCCCACAGAACCACACACCTAGCACCCCTTCAGTCACACACACACACACACACACACACACACAAACACTCTCCAACAGGTCATCAAGGGTGCACTGAGGATCTGACATGTAGTTCAGCCCTGTGCTGGATGCTTCCAGGGCTTACTCTCTGTCCTCAATAAAGCCATTGCTAATCGAGACCAACACATGGGGAAAAGAGAACCCAAAGCACAAAACAGGATGAGAATACTGACAAATGAGTGGTAGACAGTGGCTCTGCACATTTTCAGATCTAGACCTTCCTCCCCATCAAGGGCTGCCAGCAGGCTGCCCACTGGGGCCTTAAATCAACGCCCTCCCTCCTCCCACTGCAGCAGCAGGAATAGAAGGATGGCTAGCAGAACTCCCTGTGCTAAGAAGCTGCATTCAGACTACTTAATTGAGTGACAATCTCCCGCCGCCCTCCCACCTGGCACACTGCCCTCTCATCTCTGACCACAGAGCTTGTGCCCATGCCAAGCACGGCTTGAAACTCACTTCTTCCATCACTGGCATTTGACTGCTCTCTCCCACTATAGGACATCTTTCCTGACCTCCCATGTCTGAGCCAATAGCCCCTCCTCTGTTCTTCCACAGGATCCAATGGCTCTTTGGTTATTATCCTTGCCATCCTATATGCACATTCTCCTCAACTTCTCTGATTAGGCCACTTGATAAAATTCCTTGAGGTCATGCTTAATGTGGCCTGATATGCCCAGTTCCTAGCTGAGCATCTGGCCCTGAACATACTCTGATCTCAGTTAGTATAGGTCCCTTTCAATGAACAAAGAAAGGAGCGAATGAATAGATGAAATTCTGCTCCCATCACTTTTACAGCCTTGAACTGCCTTTCCTCAAGCTGCTTCACGCACCTGAGATGCCCTTCCCTTCCCTCCACTAACTCCCACACGTTCTAACTCCCATGAGTTCCAAGGCCCCTCCTTAAAGGTTTAGGACACATGCCATCCACGCCACGAAGTCTGCTCTGGCCTCAGTCAGTAATGATGCATTCTTCCAATTTCTATGGTCCTTTATCAGGGTTTCTCACACCATCCTACCCAAATTTAGTGGTATTTGTGGGCATATTTTATATCCCCCTCATTAATTGATGCACTCTATGATGACAGAGGCTGTGTGTCCCCTCTATCTTGGGGACCCTCCCCGTGACAACCACATTGCAGTTAATGAATAAACAGAAGTCAGGTAAATGGACAGATGCAGGATTAGGAGCTTGGAGATGTTAGCCCAGTGTTCATTCTGGTGGTTGGATTTGGCAGCTCTGAGCAGAAGGGGAAAGTCCTAAAGCAACGTTCCTAGATCTTATTCAGAGCTCAGCTATTCCCATCACTGCCATCTTTTCTGGGACATGTTCTAACTCGACCCAGCAGGAAGTGTGTACGGTTTCCTGTAAGTATCTGAATGAACTTAAGGTGTCAGAAGAAATGTGAGACTGTCATCTGGAGGAATGTCATTGATGAAATTCTTTCTGGAAAGCCTCGTTCCAGGAGAGGGATGCAATGCCACCTGTACACTATCTTGTTGAAACACACCTCTGAAGGGAGCAGGGGGCAGGGGGCTCCAGTGAGGGGATGGTTGTCTTTGCTTCCCTCTGACTTTGGGGCCTCCTCAGACACACTCTGTCTCTCCTCCTGCCTGGGCTGGATCTCAGCGGCTCCTGCGGCAATAGGGGGAGTTATTTTAGGGAGACAGTTGATACTTGGCGAGTCCTCCTACAGATCAGAGATAGCTGCTTGAAATGTTAAATGCCTCCCAGATGGAGATACTTAGCATTTGTAGGAGGAATAATTTGGAGGAGAGAAATGCATTTGTCTTTTTGGCATCCTGTGGATTCCGTTGGAGAAGACAGAGAACACTGTGAATCCTGCCATCCACATGTCAGTGTTTTCTTGGGATTTGGCAAGTCCCAGGGATGGTGTTGCTGCCTCTTTCAGGGGAGTCAGGTTTGGGATGTGCCAAAGCTCAAGGGAACTGTGTGTGGAATCGAGTCTCAGGGGTCAGAGAGTTGCTGCAGTTCTCAGAGACCATCAGGATCCCCCCCGGCCCAGTCTGCCAGTGGCAAACCCTCTGTATTCCAGATGGTTTTTACTTTGGGTGGGATCTTTTATGTACAGGAGAGGTGGAAAAATGTAGTTCAGACTGACCAAGAACACCAGTGGCCTTGCTTCAGCCACTTTCTTTGTGCCCATGGGCAAAAACCACCTTGCCTCACAATGCCTTGGTTTCCCCAAGTGACGTGAGGGGATTGGAGTGGATAATCTTTAAAGTCCCCTCTAACTAAGAACAGCGGTGACATTAGGGGAACATGGAGTTGTCCTTCAATGTAAGCTCCCAGGTGCTAGGAAGGGAAGATGTCATTGAATTGTCCGTCAACACATGGCAGGGCTAGAGAGGCTCATTCACACAAAGATTGAATCAGATATCCTTTTTCGCATGTTCATTTTCTGGACACCCATGGCATCTTCATGGCATCTCCAATAAGCCTCACCAATAAGCAATGCCTCTGAGTGAGCCCCTGCCTTTGGCACCAGACTGAACACATTTGGGTTGCAAATGTGTTCACAGTGCACTGAGGTGTGCAAAGAAATGTGTACCTTGTTTATCTCCTATGACTGGTCTCACCTTCTTCAGGAATTCCCACATGTGCTTTGGTGGGTAGGTGGGTAAATGGGAGGGGGAAGGGCTAAATTTAGTCCAAATACAGTAATCTTAGTCTTGTTTAATGATCTAAACAATTTTATAGGTAACTTCTGCTTTTTTTTATATAATGTTGTCTTTTCCCTTTCCTTCTTCTCCTCTTGATCAGTCCCTAGAGAGATCCTGGACACTGGGAAGAGGGGAAGAGGAGAACCTTTCATTCTTCTGTACTTCTGGCTTCCCTGTTCTCTGTGGCAAAGCACGGTGCCCAACTGGTCACTGGTCATTGGTCACTATCAGGATCTGATGGAAAAGTCTGCTGAATTCATGCCCTGTGTTCCCCTGGGCATGAATGGGCCCAGATTCTGACTCAATCCCATATTGCCTGTTGCCAGGGCTGGATGTATTTTATTTTAAAGTGGCCCCAGCTCCAGGAATCTTATAATGTAGCCTTCAGCAGCAGGTAAAGTGTCTTATCCTGGTAAACCCCAGATAACAGATTCTTAGCTACCCTCTTGCATTCTCATCATGATGCACAGGAAAACGTCTTGGTCCATCCTACACCAGGGGACTCTGGGGTCACTCAAGAATGCTAATGTAGTCTACTTGCTTCCCTCTAATCCTGCGGCACCATTACCACTTTGATGTGGATGTCTCTGTATTGGGGTAGGGGCAGCTTGGGAGGTGTCTAGTCCCTAAGTCCCAATCTACCTCCAGGATTAATACTGAAAAGAGATGGGAAAGATTCATGTGTTTCCCAATGTCTTTATTTTTCCTTAGCTCAATCCACTCTGAGCCAGAAAAGACAAGAGAGGGGGGCGGATTCTCACTTTTTCCTATCATGTGAGGATTTTGGCTGTATTTTATCCTACTTTTTTCTGAGGTCTTTTTTTTTTTTTTCCTCTCTTGTTTTCCCTGGGGATCTAATGATACAATGGCTGTCTTGATTCTGGCGGTAGAAGATGAAAACAATATTTTAAAACATTATTCCAATTATATAAATTAGTCCATGCACTGCGGAAAATAGTACATAGTTGCCTAAAAAAACTAAAAATAAGTGTTACCATGTGATCTAGCAACCCCACTCCTAGGCATATATCTGGATAAAACTATAATTCAGAAAGATACATGCACCCCTATGCTCAGAGCAGCCCTATTCATAATAGCCAAGACATGGAAACAAACTGAATGCCCATTGATAGATGAATAGGTAAAGAAGATATGGTATACACGGGTGTACACACATACACAATGGAATACTACTCAGCCATAAAAAAGAATGAACTAATGCCTTTGCAGAACATGCATGGACTTACAGATTATTATACTAAGTGAAGTAAATCAGAAAGAGGAAGACAAATACCATATAATATCACTTATATGTGCAATCTAAAATATGACACAAATAAATTTATTTATGAAACAGAAACAGACTCACAGACATAGAGAACAGACATGTGGTTGCCAAGGAGGAGAAGGTGAGTGAAGGATAGATTAGGAGTTTGGGATTGGCAGATGCAAAATATTATACATAGGATGGATAAACAACAAAGTCCTATTGTGTAGAAGAGGGAACTATATTCAATATCCTATAGTAAACCATAATGGCAAAGAATATGAAAAAGAATACACACTCACACATATATGTGCCACTTACAGAACAATTATATATATGTAAATATATATGTATGTGTACATATATATAAAGGCTTTGCTGCACACCAGAAATTAACACAATGTTGCAAATCAACTATACTTCAATAAAAATAATTTGACACATTATTATTTTAGGAAAAATAAAGAAGAGGAGGAGAGAAACAAGATGGCAGCCAACAAGAGAAATTAAGTTCCCCTCTTACTGGCTGAAGCCTGAGGCTGGCGGCTTTCTAAAAAGAGACTAGAGAAAGATTGAAGACTCAGCAACACAGAAGTCCTGGTACCCCCTACTGCAACAAGGGATCGAGTCAGGCAGAACAAAGACATTTCCTGATGATGCCAATATCTAGAAAGCTGAAAGACTAATCAGTGACACACACCAAAAATCCACTCGGGAAAAGCAGTCAGTGGCTGCGGTTCAGGGAGTGATAGTTGTTCTCTAGGCTGAGATGGTCTCAGCTACTCTAACATATGCCTGTTATCTCTACCTTGTGCATAATCCATATACATTGTCTAGGATTGTTTTAAACAACAACAACAACAGTTTGTGGTCAGCATGAACGTCACATTTCAGCTATTCTAAATAAGGATGGGAAGGAGGACCTTCCTTCCTCAGAGACTGTACTGCTGAGCCACAGCCCTCTATTCTTTTGGCCTATCAAGAAATATTTATTAAGGCTGCTGTGTGCCAGGTAATCTGCCAGATGATGAGACATTGTGCACAAGACAAGGGCAGTCCCTAGCTTTGCAAAGCTTACAATCAGGTAAGGATGGTAAAAGGATAATCCCAATGATTCTATCTAAGGATGTTTGGTGCTAATACAGGGAATGTAGAGGGGGTTGCCATAGGAGCTGGACACCTCACCTACCCGTAGTGGTCAGTGTGGGTAGTCAGAGGAGGCCCCAGAGAGGAAACCGCCTTTGATAAACAGAATGAGTATTTCAAACTGACCTGGATAAGGGTGCTTTCCACCAAAAAGAGACGACAAAAGCCTCATCTTTGAATTCCCCAATCTCAACTCCAACTGCACTTCAGTAGGACACAGCATGTCTTCCTCAACCTCTTTCACCCCCCTAATCTATCAGCCTCTATAAAATCTAGGACTTCTCGTCGTGGCTCAGTGAGGTAAGAACCTGACATAGTCTCTGTGAGGATAAAGGTTTGATCCCTGTCCTTGCTCAGTGGGTTAAGGATCTGGCATTGCCACAAGCTGCAGTGTAGGTCACAGATGTGGTATAGATCCCCAGCTGCAGCTCTGATTCGACTCCTAGCCCAGGAACTTCCATATGCTGCAGGTGTAGCCATAAAAAGAAAAAAAATAAACATCTAGATTAAACGTCTAGCTGTCTCACACTGCTGCTTTTAATGGCAGTACACAAAATATGAGGCTGTCATTCTCTGGGGCTGCCCAAACTGTGAAAAATCCTGCTGACACTTGAAACATCAACCTTTACAAAGCCTTGGATTTCTGGCATTGAGCCCATTTTATTTATTTATTTATTTCAAAGGGAAGGAGATTTTTTAAAATCTCTAAAAGAATATCTCAAAACTCTCTAGTTCCCAGTGCAGTCAGACATCAATAATGTATTTTAAGGAGGTGTTTTTTTCCATTCCTTACTGTCTTCCGGTCGTCCTTGGGGGCCGCCCTATTGAGTTTCTGCAGTAATGGTCTTAACCCCTATGGAGATCATGCCTAAAATCATGCAGTGACTAGGTCGTACCCAAGGCCCCCAGTCTCATTCCCTTAATGAGGAACTTGAAGAGTTTACTGCACAACTCATGCTAAGTCACCTCATAGGAGGCTTATTATAACAGGGGCATTATCTGCTGGTTTTCTTGAGCCAATTTTACATAGAGAGCAAGGGATCACTCATAAGGAATAGGAATGCCCTGAGGTTTTAAGACAGACATTTGAGGATTCAAATCTGGCTCTATGATTACTTGCTAAGTGATATTGAGCAAGTGACCTAATCATTCTGAGCCTCAGTTTACTCGACTGCTCAATGAGAAGCATTCCTTCCTTGCAAGAATATTGTTTTAAAATTAAATGTTATATTTGCCAGAGTAATACACATAGATCTTCTTCTTCTTTTTTTAAATCAAAGAGTGATGAAAATCTTATAATGAAGGTCAACAATTTCAACCCTCCTCATTCCCGAATCCTGATCCCTGGGGTGGCCACTCTCCCCCTCTTAGGTTCTTTCTTCTAATATTTACCTCTACATATTTAAATACTGAAGATTTCCCCTGCTCTCTCCTGGCTCTGACTTGTTTGGTTCTTTCTGCTTCAGACTGGAGATACTTCGCCCACCCTGTGTGGTCTGGATGGAAGAGCAGAACTCCAGGAAGCCCTCCTTGACTTCCATGCGTGGGGGCAGGGTGTTGGCTGATGGAATTCCTTGCAGGGTAATAAGGCCGTGAGTCAGCCTATTCATTTGGGAACCATACAAACTTCAGTATCTTGATGTTCTTTTCTCTTGGATCTGCCAGTTTCTCCAGATAAAAATCCTCCAAGCCTGGAGGTGAATCCCCCAAGCCTGGGAGAGAAGGGGCTGAGCAGCCCCCAAGTTTGCCCAACCTCTCAATTGTCTGACACCCTGTCCCCACTGACACCTCGAGTCCTGAGGCTTGCTTGTTTATTACCACAGAAATCCCATTTCTGTGTGGCAGGGGTGAAGGGAAGAGGGGAGAAGGTCTGATTCTGTCAGGCAGGGGACTCTGAGAGTTAACAGTTCCGTGTGGTTGTTAAGTCTGACTCATCCTGTGCCTCGGAATGCCTGGATTATAGTTGTCTCCACTTGGTGAAGTCACTTATCACCTCTTCGTCTGCTTTCTGCCTTCCAGAATCCCTCTAAATCTCTCCTGGTCTGCTCTCTCCTCTCCTGTGCTCCAGCTTTGTAAGATGATGTCTCGCTTTCAAAGGGGAGGAGGGAGAGAGGGATTTTTCAGCATCCTTCTTTCTTTCCTTCTTTCTTCCTCTCTCTCCATCCCTTCCTTCCTTCCCTTTTGCTACCTCTCCAGTGGGGTTTTGGGAGAGAAAGAGATAAACTCACGTGGCCTATTGGCCTTTTCCCCCTTACTTTGTAGACAGAAGTTCTGTTTGAAGACCTACCCAAGATAAAGAATGTGGAATCCCTTGCTTGGTACCTAGCATATATTTAAATGATCCATAGCTGCACCATGCCTTTCAGCTTCATCTTGGACAGCCCCTAACATTCCCCCAGCCCCAAAGGGTCTGTGTCCTGAGAGTTACAAGATTTTGAGGAGATTCCTGGAATTCATGGTGTATCTCAGGGGAGGGTGGGGAGCCTGAAATGCTCTGTTTTTCCAGACCAACTAACCCCATTAACTTAATTAATTCTCAAGACAACTCCCTTAGGTGGCTATTATAATTAGCATTCTCATTTTATGCCTAAGGTCTTACTATCTAGGCAGTATAACAATGGCTTGGAACAGTCTCTTGTTCCGGAGAGGGGGAAGAAGAGAAACAGCCCTTGACCCCCTGTCAGTGACCAGACAGTGAAGAAATACATTCACTCTGCCCTGTGAAAACCTTTCCACCATCAGAGAAAACACAGCCAGACATTAGTTAAAGCAGTGAACACAGATTTTACTCTGTAACTACTGAGAACAGGGGAAAAAGCTGAACCTCATACCACTTTGTGCAGAGATGATTAGAGTGTTTTAAAGGAAGAATGGGGAAGAGTAGGAGTTCAGTTGAGTCAGAGTAGAGAAGATTTAGCAAGGGCTGGCCAGGATAAATGCCATTGGGCCAGCTGTGGCTGCCGGCCGGCGCTATGGGAGTTCGGATTCCCATTCTGCCACAGTGACTTGGAGATGGATGCCTTGTCCTTTCTGATGAATGCATGTAAGTGAAAGGCTTTCAGGTCCTTGAGAGAAACACTTGAGAGGTAAGAGATACATATTCACAACTGTAAGACCTTTTTAGTCAATAGTCTAGGGAATGGAGGTCAGGGGCCTGTCTTGAGGTACTGACTAGAACAAACAGTAATTTCCTAGCAACACTGAGTGTGCTCGGGCAGGTGTTTTAACTGCGGGCCTGGGGTCATCCTGGGGACATGATTCTGCTGCTGGAAGCCATGTTTGGATGGAGTTGTGATTGTGTGTGTGTGTGTGCGCGCGTGCCCAGAGTTCCGCAGTTTTCACCACCAGCTCCCTGCCCCCCCCCACACACACAACATTAGGGTGGTAACTAATAGGTAAAACTACAGTCCCTGGCATCCTGCTGCCTGAGCTCCCCTGCAGGACCCCCAATCGATGCAAGGGGTTGGCTGTCGGCAGCTTGGCTGAGTTACTAAGATTACAAATGAAAACCAGCCCCCAGAGGGTACGCCGTTCCTGTAGCACAGAAGGAAAGTGTAATTCTTGCTTACATTGGGCTTTGTGATCAGTTTCTCCCTGGTAGCTACTCTTGTAACTTCTTTTTAGGGCTGCCAATCTTACAAAACACACACACACACACACAGACACACACACAGAGCTCAAAGTCTGCAGATCAAGCCTTTCTCTAACTGCAGGATATTTATTCTTTCTCTGTGGCTGACTGTTTCAAATGGAATAGCTCTTTTTATTGTCTAAAAATATATTGAGTAAATAGTAATAATAATAATAACCATTATTTTTTCTGTTGATTGTTCTAATTTCCAGGTCTGTGTCCCAACTTTGTGTTAGATGTCGTGCTAGACACTAATATACATTATCTCTAACCTCCACCAAACCACACTGCTCATGTGTGGATATCGTTTCCTAAAAAAATAAGGAAACAAAGCTCAGAGAGGCTAAACAACTTACTCAAAGTCACAGAGCCAGCTAAAAGGGATTCAAACTCAGTTCTATCCATGACAATAAGAGGTTGATGGGCGTGGACTGAAGGGATAGGAAGAGTTGGCTTATTAATTGGGCTTCATCGGCATCAGTAGAGGTTCCAAATTCCAATAGATAAGGATCTTCCACTGGCCCAAGAAATGTATCATCCAGAATTTCTAGTTTTATCTCAAGAACAAGATAGATAGATAATAGATAATAGATTCATAGACAGATGATAGATTCATAGATAAATAGGTACATAAGTAACTAGACAAACAGACAGGTAGTAGCTAGCTAGCTAGATGATAACAAACAGATGATAGAGAGGTAGATGATAATAAATAGATAATAGATAATAGCTACATAGATAGATAGATAATAGATAATAGATTCATAGATAGATGATAGCTTCATAGATAAATTGGTATATAGGTAAACAGACAGACAGGCATTAGCTAGCTAGCTAGATGATAACAAATAGATGATAGATAGATGATAGGTGATACACAGATTCATAGGTAGATAGATAAATAGATGATAGATGATGAAAGAAGGACGGAAGGAAGGAAAGGAGGGAGGGGGGAAGGGAGGACACCAAGCTATCTCCAAAGAGCAGAGTCTGAATAACCTCTTAAGATAGTACCACAGCTTCAGAGTATCTGGTACCACAACTTCAGAGTATCTAGTACCACAGCTTCAGAGTATCTGGTAGCAAAGGAGCATCCTGATGATTTAACACAACCCCTCATGGAATGGCCCTCAAGGTGGCAATCTTCTCTACAGCATCCCTGGCAGATGTTCATTCTTGTGATAGTCAATGTCGGAGGTATGCAAGGTTGACAGATTCAAAAGATTTTTTATCATCTTTTATTAAAATGCTCCAGCAATTTTTAACGATGTTTAAAACTGATAAACAAGTCTGCCTTTCTCTTTCTTGCATTTGTTAATAATAATAAAATAACACCAACTGAGATTCATTTACAACTGATCATAAGTCCTAAGTATTTTATGAATTATCTGACTTAATCTTCAAAACAATTCTTGAGTGTAAGCATAAGTATCCTTTTTTTTTTAGGAGTTGAGGAAAAAGACGCAGCACCATGGAAAGCTGCGCCCAGAACAGAATCACATGCATAAAGAGCTGAGATGAGTCCCTGGCTCTGTGAAGCATATGCTGTTGACCATCATGCCCAAAGGACGGAGCAAACACAGTCCTTTCCTCCAACTACGGCCCTTCACATTTCTTAAGAAAGAGCTCAGCTATTCTTTCTTCTCTCCTCCCTTCCCTCTTGGCTCTCTCAACTCTTCATTTTCTGAAAACATCATCAGCGGGAATGATTTAAGGTCCACATGCTAAGATGAGGCATGAGAATGGAAAAGCTGGACTCATTTTTATACCATCTTGGTTTTTTACTGGAGATGGAAAATGGAGAATATCTGGACAGCCCTTCTGGTCCCATCTGGAGGAAGACCAGTTTGCTTTAGAGTCCTGGGTTCTTTGGATGCTGGGAAGCAGAACAATGCTCTGGCTATATCCCAGTTTCTCATCCTATGGATCTCAAGGACAAGTGAGAGGCGAGTTTCCAAATTCTAGTATGGCTTGGCAGGACTAGGTAATGGGGCTTGGATGAGGATGAGGTAAGGAGGCAAAACTGAGGCTTAGAGCAGAAGGCAAATAAGTAGATCCAAACAGGTTTGCAAAATCAGACAGATGAATTAGGTTTAGAGCTTGAGGTCCCCACCCCCGCCCCCCTTCACCACACTGGCTCTCAGTCCATCTTACTCAGCATAGCTCCTCCCAGCACAGGGCTTTGGACATGCTGTTCCCTCAACATACTGTTCCTTTGCCTCAGTAACTTCCATTTTTCCTTCAAACTTCAGCTCAAGTGTTCCCTGACTTTCCAGACCAGCTGAAAACCCTACATTTAAAGTTCTTACTATCATACACCTCCTTTTCATGCTAATCATGTTTGTATTCATTTATTTCTGAGTTTATATAATTAGTATTTATCTTCCTCATTAGGCATTAGCTTTATGAGAACACGCCAGTTCTGCCTATTTCTCACCATTGTTTTCTCAGTTCCTAGGAAAGTGTCTGAACAGAGTAAAGGCCCCCAATTTTTTTTTTAATTGGAAGATGAATGGATTAACGGAAATGAGGAAAAAGCAAATGTAGGTGCTAGAGAAGCTGTGACGAGCATCAGAGGTAGTTAAAATCACCAGGCACTTCTCGTGGAGCTATCACTTACGGTCATCTTATGCAATTGATGCCTCCTGGCTGTGCCCAGGGCACAACCCAGGCAACTGTAATTGGTGTCTTGCCAGGGTTTCTAAATGCTCTCAAGCTTTCTTCACAGATGTACCAGATCCATTTAAGAACCAATGGTGGAAGATGTACTTTCACCATTTGCTACTCTTTTAGGGCAACTCCTCTCCAACTACCATATTGGTTCTCACCACTTTAGATAGCTCTCAAACCCTTACTCCCAATAGTAAGAAAGGACCGTGATGTGAGCAAGGGGTAACTTTTCACAAAAACCAAGAGTCTTCATGGATTAAGTTGATGAATCCACCTTAGAAGCGATCATCTTTATTTATGCCTGCCTTCCACCATGCTGCTTAGTTTTTGAATCCATCATTCTCCAAAAAAAAAAAAAGGAAAGAAAGAAGAAAAAAAAGAAAAAAGAAAAACCTATTGCCTTCCCTCTGAGAAATTCACATCTCTTAAGAAGGTGATAAATATCTCTAGCTTTTCTATCCATTTGAGACATTGCCAGCGTTCTTCTTCTTGGGCCCATCCTATGCCCCGCTGATCTTGTGGCTCCCTGATGTATAATGCAGCCAGGGAGAGCCTTGCTCTTGCCTTAAACTTAGGTTCATTATAAGACTCAAACATAAAACTTTCAGGCCAGCTCAGGAGATGAGGACAAGGCTACCCTGCTTCCCTCCTGTACCACCCCCACTACAGGACATACACTAGTGAGTTACCTTGAGAGTCCGGTAAGATGCTCTCAGACAGAAAACCCATATAATTCATTTGGGGATGCTTTCAGCTGCAAGTCATAGAATGGCTAATTAGCGGACAGGTCCCTCCATCACCTAACAAGAAGGTCTCGGACATTGGTCCAATGGTCAAGTGGTCTCAGACCAGCATCTCTGCAATTCCCTTAGCTTTTCCTTCATGGTCTGCTTTACTTCAGGCATCATATCCAAATATACATAACATCAAGCAGGAAGAGTGTGTGCATGTGTGTGCGTGTGCGTGTGCATGTGTGTGTGTGTGTGTGATTGTCTGTATCTGTGCATGTGAAGAGTAGTAAGAGTCATAGTTTAATGTTCATTTACAGGTAAGAAATGTACAGTATGGGCAATAGAGTAAATAATTATGTAATATCTTTGCATGGTGACAGATAACAATTAGACTTACCCTGGTGATCATTTTGAAATGTACAGAAATATCAAACTACCATGTTGGTATCAGGAACTAACACAGTGTTTGGGGCCAATCATACTTCAAAAGCAAACAAACAAACATATAAAAAGAGATCTGATCTGTAGTTATCAGGGGTGGGGATAGAGGGTTAGGAAATCGGATGAAGGTGGTCAAAATGTACAAACTTCTAAGTTATAAGATAAATAAGTAATAGGGATGTAATGCACAACATGATATATATATATATATATATATATATATATATATATATAATTAACACTGCTATACAATGTTTATGAAAGTCATTGAGAGTAAATCCTGAATTCTCATCACAAAGAAAAAATTTTTTTATATTTCTTTAATAGAAAAAAATTAATGTCATATCTATAGGAAATGATGGATGTTCACTAAATGTACTGTGGTGATAATTTTATGATGTCTGGTAAGGCCAATCATAATGTGCACCTGTGTATCAGCTATATCTCAATAAAACTAGAAGGGAAAAAAAGAGTGGTGGGTTAAAGAACATCTATCCCCTTTTTTCAAGTTGAAACTTTCCTAAAAGCTCCAGTGAGAAAACTGTTTTCATCTCCCTGGCCATGCCTGTGTCACATGGATACTCTTAGCTTCAAAGGAATCTGGGAAATCAAGAGTTTTAGTTTGCTACATTTCTATCCTGCACAAAATTGGAATTATTTTAATAAGGAAAAAGAGTAAGTCAATGTCAGATTGTTATCTTTCTGAACTCTCAGAGCAAAGCACTTTGGGTACCCCCAGTTACAGTAATCTCCAAGCATCTCACACTCTGCAAGGACTTCTTCCTATCAAGGAAAACCCCCCACATTCTCCTTGGGAATTTTCAAATAGCAACAATGGTGGAAGATAGTGAGATAAGCATGAATTTTTTAATTAAAGTATAGTTGATTTACAATGTTGTGCCAATTTCTGCTGTGCAAAAAGCGACCTAGTCACACATATACACACTGCCTTAACTGTTAATCAAGGTTTTCACCCTCTGACTTTTCCAAAGTAATAGATATACAATATACTTTTCCTGGTTGACTGAAACCTTATTTGTGCACCTGATGGTTTAAATAAATAATTCTGCCTGAGGATATGTCCATTACCTAGCATGTCAATGGAGTTTGGCCATGTCCTGGTGGGATTAAAGTGGGAGGAACCACCACTTTTCAAGGAGATCGTCATATACATGTTGATTCGGAATTGGCATCTGCCTTTCTGAGTTTATCTGCTTGAGTTCTTTTAACGAGCCTGCTAGAAATCCTTTATCTCAAAAGATTCTACTCTGCTGAGCCCAGAACTCTGGCTAAAGCAAACAAGGATATGGAAGAGAATTTTAAAAGCAGGTTGACATTTAACAAGCTGGGGGTGGAAACCTGGCTTTGTTTGCTTCCTTGTTTGTGATATTAGGCAATTTATTTGGGCCTCAGTTTCCTCAAATGGCCACCAGGAACATCGATATTTATTTCAAAGTGCGATTTTTGCAAGTTAAATAAAGTAACATTTGTAAAATCATCTAGCACCCTCCCTGGAACATGACAGATGTTCAGGAAATGTTACTCTTATTAATATCCCTTTAAGAAAGCAGTTGAAGGCAATTACGACATTGAAGTCTAATTTTCATCAAAATCTAGCAGAACCAAGACTCAAGTTTTAGAGAAAAGAATGTGGTCTTCAACATCCTCTAGAAATCAAGTTCAAATTCCTTCTCTTCCACTTGGTAACTGTGTAAACTTGGATAATGTACTTCATTTCTCTGAGTTTGTCATTACCACTGAGCCACAACCAGAACTTCCTTAGTTGATTCGTTGTTGTTGTTGTTTTTTTTTTTTGCTTTTTAGGGCCACACCTTCAGCATATGGAAGTTCCCAGGCTTGGGGTCCAATCAGAGCTGTAGCTGCTGGCCTACACCACAGCCACAGCAACACAGGATCTGAGCCACTTCTGCAACTTATACCACAGCTCACGGCAACTCAAGATCCTTAACCCAATGAGCAAGGTCAGGGATGGAACCTGCATCCCCATGGATGCTAGTCAGATTCATTAACCTCTGAGCCACGTCGGGAACGCCTAATTATTCTTTTAACAAACACATGTATGTGTCTACTATGTGATAGACACTGGGGATGTAAATATTTAAAAGGCATAGTTCCTTGCCTTTGGAATTTAAAGTCTAGCAGGTGAATTTCAGAGTGTTTCCATATACTGAAAATGGACTATATGACGGATGCTTTAATCACATAATCTTATTTGAATTCACACAAATTCCCTACAAGATAAATATCATCCCCCTTTTAAAGGCGCAGAAACTGAGTTCAGAGAATTTAAGGGCGCACCCAAGAGCACACAGTAAATGACCATATGAAGATTTACACGCAGGTCCATGGGTGTGGGGCCCCTGCACAATACTGAGCACATGGCAAGTGCAATCTAGTGGACTGCATTCCAGGGGACTGAAGCCCTATAAGCAGCTTCAGCCTCATGCATAGGCGAAGAGTTGCATACAATCGTGACGACTGCATTCACCTCCACCTGCCTTACAGACATTGGTGAACAGGGATTTGCTTTAATCAGCCTTGCAGATGAGTTGCAAAAAATGATCATGCTGCAGAGACAGGCCTCATATGATAGCAGAACAAACACAAGTAGCCTATGAGATCAGCAGCCTGGCATAAATTACTAAGGGACCTTGGAAAGTATATCTAAAACATATGATTGCACAGATATACAAATAGAACCTATCAAGAATGCATGATGGCTGTTCCCTAAATTAGGCACACCAGAAAAATGAGTCTATATTCTGCCAAGAAAATGAATAACAGCAAGGATGACAATTATATTTATTGAGCAATTAATAGATGTCAGGCACATTACTAAGAAATGTATACACAATGTCTCATTTTCCTCACCAACAGTCCTTTGAGTCAGATACTCTAACCACCCGAACTTTATAGCCAGAAAAATGGAGAGGCTGAGTCACTTGCCTAGTTATCCACTTGGTGATTGGCAGAGCTGCAGTTCAAAATAAGCTCCACGTGAGCCGCACACTCTTAAGGTCACATCACTATAATCATGACACGCCCGTACTTTCATGTATGTAGAGACAGGTGACCCTCAAAACTCCCCACACCTATTACCGTCTCCATTCCCATCTGTGTCTCATTGTCATTCACAGATTGTACATTTTCTCCTCAATTCATTTCTCTATCCCCATCACCTATGATCACATCGAAAGGAGAGCAACTTTCCTTCAATGTGGCCATGTGCTCTTAAAACGTGTTGAAATTGTGTCCAGGCGTTTTCATACCTGTCTTTTCAATCCTTCCCCTCCAGAGGAACTGAATAAGAAAATCCTTGGTTCAAATCTAGGCTTTGTTCCTCCCTGCTGTGTAAACTTGGGCAAGTCACTTAACCTCCTGTCTTCATTTGTCAAATGAGGGCGTTAACATCTGTTTCCTGGGGGTTCTCATTAGGAATAAATTAAATGAAAAATATTATGCATGAAAATTCGGAAGACATCAAAGTGCCTAACATGTAAGAAACAAAGTAATTCTTATTCTCCTTCCCTTGACTTCATAGGAAGAACACAGACTCATCCTTGAAAACCCAAATCAAAGTCTTCCTCATTTAGTCACAGGTGGATTTTGTTACTGCATTTCTGTGTTCTGGGAACTCTGTGTCTCTCTCTTAAGCACTTTTCTCATATTTAAAAATCTTTTTACCAGACTATCTTTTCTCTCAGAAAGTGAGTTCCTCCAGGGAAATGGCTTTCTCTTATTTCTGTGTGTCTCCAGAAGGTCTAATGCTGTCCCACCACAGTGTAGGACAATCCATTATTTGCCAGTTGAATGCATTAAGTTGTATTAATCACTCATCTGCACGACCACCAATCACTAGGAGGGAGCATGTCTTGGAGAGTAGACTCGCTGGTTGTTTCCCTTTTGTTTCATGTACAAATAAGAACACGTAGATGCATAAGAGCATCGACACAAATCTGAGCAAAATCAGGAATAATTGAACAATACAATTTCCCTCTTCCAAGTCCCTGTCCTGGGCTATGCACTGGCTATTTTACATACATCATCTCTCATTCTCGCAGTGCTCTTTCCAGGCACGTTTGGACCAGAATGAGAGATAAAGATAAATTATGCTTGTAGTCTGTCCCCTCCCCACTCTCGGCCTGTTAAGGGGGAAAATCTTTCTCCAGCGCATGGGGTTTTGTCTGTGGGGCGGTGTGAGGGTTAATTTTATGTGTCGACTAGACTGGGCTTGGGGTGGCCAGACCTTTGGTCAAACATTCTGAGTGTGTGTCTATGAGGGTGTTTTTCAATGAGATTAGCATTTGAATCCATAGACGGAGTAAAACAGATTGCCCACCCCAATTAAGGGGCCCTCATCCTATCAGCCGAAAGCCTGAATAGAACCAAAATGCTGATCCTCTCTCAAATAAGACGGAAGGCCTCCTGCCTGATTGTTTTGAGCTGAGACATTGGTCTTTTCTGGCCCTTGAACTGGTGAAACGTTGGTTCATTTTTGGATCTCGAGCCTGCCAAGTTTTGGACTGAAACTTACAACATCAGATGCCTTGGGTTTTTGGCCTCAGACTCGGACTGGAGCTATACCATCAGCCCTCCTGGGTCTCCCTGGGTCTCCCGCTTGCCTGCTGCAGATCTTGGCCTGTCTCGGGCTCCATAATTGTGGGAACTGTTTCCTTATTACACTCTCTCACTCTCTCTCAGGAGAAATGTGACCAGATACAGATAGAATCCAAATAATGCTAAAATAAGGAAGAAAACTAAAGACATGAGAGAAGCTTATTTGACATACATTAAAATAACTAAAGCAGGAAGAGAAGTAGAAAAACAGAAGAACTTTCTAGGTTATAGATCAAGAAGCATTTGGGGCAGTAAAGAGAAATGAGAAAGACAGTTCCTGTGAGGAATCATTCCTAAGTATGAGAGAGGCTGAGACAGAGAAATAGAAAGTTTTTCAGAAACAGGTAGGAAATTGGAGTTTATTCTCTTTTTGTCATTTTCTCAAGAGTTTGAATGAAGCTTTGATTTATTTTTAATCAGATTTCCTGATGAAAATGAGACCTTATGAAAGACAGGGCCACATAGGGCCATAGTTAGATGTAGGTTTCAATGTGTATTCATAGTCCCATGCATAAGTCGAGTATTTGGGTGGGTTAGGGTTTGTGAGATATATTAAGATTGTGAAATATATATACATATATTTATATCTCTCTTTTTCCTTTTTTCCTTCTTTTTCTACCTCCCTACTCCTTGATATAACTAACTTACTTAGCTAAGCATATAGAAACCGATCATGGTGGCCCTACAGAACAGAGGCCTTTGTAATTTTTCTCATTTTAGCTTCCCTTGACCCCCAGAGTCTCTGAAAGTACACATTTACATGCACTACATTTGGAAAGTTCATTCTTACCTAAAAATTCTTGATTTTTTTTTTTTTTTGCATACTCAAGGTGCACATCAGAATTCCAAAATAACTTTCACTAAGAAGCTATAGATTTCCATTTAAGGACTTTTTTTTTTTTTTTTAATGGACACACCCACACTGTATGGAAGTTCCCAGGCCAGGGACTGAATCTGAGCCGCAGCTGAAGCAACAGATCCTTGAACCCACTGCGTCAGGCTGGGGATCAGACTGGCTTACCTCCATAGCAACAACTTCAGCTGCAGGCCTATGCTACAGCCAAGGCGACACCGGATCTGAGCCCCATCTGTGACCTACTCCACGGCTTGTGGCAATGCCAGATACTTAACCCACTGACCAAGGCCAGGGATTGAACCCACATCCTCATGGACACTATTTTGGGTTCTTAATCTGCTGAGCCACAACAGGAACTCTATGCAGTCAGATTCTTAACCCAATGAGCCACAGCAGGAACACCCACTTAAGGATATTTTTGTCAAAAAAATTTTAGAAAAGTTTCTTTTTGGTTCTCAAACTCAAATCACTATTGAAAAGGCCATGCCCTCATCATAGGTAATGGTGGAAAAAAGTAGAGTCAGTTCTTGGATTTCCCTGAAAAAAATTTTCCCCTTAGTCTTCCAGAATTCCAGAACACTTATTTCCCTGCCAATGAAGCTTGAAAAGTTATATTAATATCATCAAGTTAACTCAACTTGGGAGTTTCCGTTGTGGCTCAGGGGGGTTTGAACCTGATTTGTATCCCTGAGGAAGTGGGTTCGATCCCTGGCCTCGCTCAGTGGGTTAAGGATCTGGTGTTGCCATGAGCTGAGGTGTATAGCAGACACAGCTCGGGTCCCATGTTTTGGCTGTGGCACGTTATGGCTGTGGTGTAGGCCAGCAGCTGCAGCTCAAATTTGGACCCTGGCCTGGATACTTCCATATGCCACACAGCCCTAAAAAGCAAAAATAAATAAATAAATGAAAAATTAAAAACTCAACTTGTAAACAGAAGAGACAGGGTTTGAACCAGTCTACTGGCCCTAAAGCTCGGGCTCCTGTATACTCATCTCTGCACCGCCAGTGATCAATGAGTAGGTACCAAATTAGGCCAATGTGACTTCTAAGCAGAAGCAACCCCACAAGCCAGTACTGCTCCGAGGAGGCATCTAGTAGTTGTTCTTCCTGAAGAAAACAGCCTCAGATTTCCTCTGAGGACTTGAAGTAGAGCAGCTGATGCACTGGCATAACCAGTTTCTCTAGGTCAGGTCCTATCGGATATGGACACAACTCTAAGCAGCTGCGGGGTCAATTAACCCTTCAAACACGCAGCGCAACCAGGATGCATGATATGACCTACTGATATTTATTATGGGGAAAAAGCAACTTTTCTATAATTCGGTCTCTTCTGGGCCAGAGGTCAGAGATTTTCAGTCTAAATTTTACTTTATTTTGCTTGCAATAGAGATAGGCGATTAAAGATGTCCAGTGAAATTTGCTCTGGAGGTAAAAAGGTGCTAAGATTGTACTGGAATGTTCTAAAGCACTCCAAATGTCAAACAGTAATGGTCATAAAAAGGAAAGGTGAATGTTAAAGATAAATTGCTGCAATTGAAATGCCATAAAATATGATAGCCTCTTTCAGAATCTTAACATTATCAGAGGATCAAAACTGCACGGAGCCAACATTCTCATCTCCAAATCCCCAAAATTAGTGAAATCGAGGCACAATCCAGAACTTGAACTCCAATTTCCTAACACTCAAGCCAGTGAAATCACTCACTAATTTGGAAGGTAAGAACTAAATATTTATGATGGATGACTTAACTTCTACCCATATGTCAAGTTTCACTGACACCGTGAAATAGTTCAGAAACATGCTCATCAGAAAACTCCCCAGGACCCTCCCCGGGGGAAGGATTTAGGAGACAGGTCACAGCAGGTGTCTTGGGATACTAAGTTGATGTTTCAGGTAGAATATGTTCACTGGCTAGATGCCTTTGGGTAACATTACATACTATACTTCTTTCTTGGAGATTCTCAATTCTATCTAGCTTATTAAAAGTTCTTAGAAGTTCAGCAGGAAAAAGCACTCTTATTCTGCCTAGTGATCTGGTAGTGCTGTGCAAACCAATTCTGCCAAAGTGACTCCTGAAAACCTCTGCATTCCTAAGCTTATGTCTATATTTCTCATTTCTGAGAAAAATGGAACTCTCTGGAAACTGGGATATGACATTATTCCCTCCATCCCAGATAATAGGATATTTCTGGGGCCAGTGCAGTAAACTTAATACAGAAATCTTGCAGGAGAACTGATCCTATAAATGTATGTGAGGTTAGGGAGAGTGTTGCATTTGAAAGAGTTTCAATTCTTTCACTGGGCCAAAAATGTAGACCAAGTGAGGGGAAATGAAGAGAAAGCAAATACGCAGGAGGTGGAGAAGTAAAGGACTTTCTGAACATTTGCTTAACATTCTGAATGACTGACTAGGTCAGTGGTTTTCGAACATCGGTATGTGTCAGAATCTTACTGAAGGCTTGTTAAAAAAGAGACTGCTGTGTCCTGTCCCCAGAGTTTCCATTTCAGAAGGCCTGGGTAGAGCCTGAGAAGCTGCATTTCTAACAAATTCCCAGGTGGTACTGATGTTGCTGATCCAGAGGCCACACTTTAAGAACCATTGGCCCAGACCACTGGTTTGGGATACCTGGCATGAATGCTCAGACCTGTGGTCTGGGAGTTTTTTAGCAGAAAATCCTTTTGTGCATGACCTCTCTGTTGTTGTCCTGGTGGTTGTTTGCCCCCGTCAGCATCCATGGTCCCACCCTTTGGCCACATCACCTCAACCTTCCTTTAATGAAGCACTCCTTCCACTCGGTCTTGGTGGAAATGTCAATCATGGTATTTCCACTCATCCCTGGACATAGAGTGGATGCCTGATCCCAGCCATGGAGAAGCCTTGCTATAATCTAATACCAGCGAAGGGAAGTGGCAGGTAAACCTGGAGGGGTGGGCTGAGGAGGGGCAGCAGAGATTAAATTGTGCAGGGATATGAGCACAAAAATATGGTTCTGTGATTTTATCATTTTTCATGCATCTTGAGGTCCTGTTTCTTTTTAAAACTTTCAATATAGTCTCATCACTAGTGTCAGTATACTACCTCAAATTTTTTTTTCTTTTTTTTTAGGGCCACGCCTGCATCATATGAAGTCCCCAGGCTAGGGGTCTAATTGGAGCTATAGCTGCTAGCCTACGCTACGCCACAGCCATAGCAATGTGGGATCTGAGCTTCATCTGCAACCTACACCACAGCTCATGGCAATGCCAGATCCTTAACCCACGGAGCGAGGCCAGGGATCATACCCGAAACCTCATGGTTCCTAGTAGGATTCGTTTCCACTGCGCCACGGCGGAACTCCCCCCTCATTTCTCTTTACCTAAGTACTTTTTACACCTAAGTAAGCTGGCCTGTTTCTCTGTCTTAAAAATTGACACAAGATTATTCTAAAATAAGATACCTGAAACTATTTTTAACACAGATAGAAAACAAAACAAAATACCTCAGAATATCTCTGTAAAAGAAGGGAGTTGGGATCCAAGCCCCAGGCCACTTGGCCCCTGTAACACACACACACCCTCTTCCAGAAACACCTCCAGAAAATTTTGAAGAAACTTAAAATGTGTCTGGGCACAAATAGAAGACCTTGGCCTACAAAATCTGTGTGGTTTTTGGCTCACTTTGACAACCAATAAGAGATACGATCTGGTTGTTTTAAAAGCTAGGGGATAAAAATATTGCCTGCCTCTCTGAGAGTTTTAAATGCAAATTCCCATATTATATTATCTCCAGAGAACCCCTCCCCAAAGAGCTAGTATATTCATATATAACACTATCTCTCTGGCCCACCAGGTTGTATTTCTTATCTCAACAGCATAGACAGAATCAGATCTTTGGCTCCCCTATGATAACACAAATCCTCCCAAGGTACACAATAATAAATAACAGTAGCCATTGAGCCCAAACACTTTAATTTTTGCATAAGTAACTGAACAGCACACATCAGCAAAGACACAGCCATTGAAGAGGCCCACACAGCAGAACCACTAGAAAGCTTTACCGCACATCCCCTCATAGAAGTTGCTTCACGGATCTTTCAAGGCAGAACAGAAATGCAGGTGAATCATCAAGTTTTCCAACCTACACCTTCATCTGCAGGATCACTCACCTGAAGTAAGTCATCATCTTGTAAACAAATCCCCTTCACCAAATTTACGGCAATTTTGCCTCTAGAGATAAATGATTCACTTTAGACCGTTTAGACTCTGGGAAATTTGAATCGCACAAGTTGAGGGCTAGACCATTTTCTTGAGGAGACCAGAGGTTCCGACTTTTGGAGGACCATACAAGGACATCCTCAGGCATTATTTTGACCAGGATAGTGCACTCAACAGATGGGATGGTCTTAGACATGCTGATTACTAAACTGGTCCAATCAAGCAGTTGTGGTATAGACCCTTTGAGTGACAACCGGTTCATTAAGGGAAGGAGGACACCGAACTCCATGCAAATCCATCTAGAGGACAGAGTCTCAGAGCTAGAGAGCCAGACAGGTCTGTTTACAGGAGGGGGCCATTCAACAGGGAAATGAACAGGCAACCCCATGAAAGGAACTCAGACATTCCCGAGGGCCAATTAGTCTTTTCAGTAAAAAAGGGGCTCCGACCCACTGAAGAAGTTCAATCATGTTACAAAGACAAACACTTCTGCATAAATATTCCCATCTTTGTAGATTAACCTATAAAGGGACATTAAGGCTGAGAACAGTTAATGTATAATCCATCTCATGCTTATTCCTAGATGGGAAAAACCACTCCCAACCCAGGGTGGAGACAAAAACCAAAAACGATCCTTGAGTAATATTGAGAGGCGGGGTGGAAACATGGGTGCCCACGAGTCTGACACACTGAAAAGAAATCACTGATCCACCAACCTTGTCGCCACAGTACCACTGCTTCTTCCAACTGTGCCCTGGCCTCTGTCTGTTTCATACTCCGATAATCTGCACCCATGTCCTGGGATGCCCCCACATTTTCCTATAAACTGACATTTTGCTTATACTTGGTTCCTGTTACTTGCAGCCAAAGGACTTTAACAGACGCAATTTCGAGGACCTGAAAAAAAGCTGGTCTTCACCATCACATCCTTTTTCCCAAACTGTAAAATGCCTACAACACGTAAGCCTCCATTTGAAGAAATAAAATCCCTAATTATGTTTTTGCTCCCAGACATGTGTGTGGTATTTCACAGTCCACAAGCACTAGCAGAGCTACACTGATTGGGAGTCTTTTTGCACGTATGAGGTTAAAAATAAGGAGGACTGCTGATGTTATTACAGTTTTATAGATAAGAAACAGAAGGTCTAATTAGATTAATTAGCTCCTCCCAAGATCTCATGTTTCATATGTGGTATAACCAGGTGTGTCTGGGTTTACTCCTTGAGCCCAGCCATACCACACTTCTTTGGAATATCTTATTTTCATGCCCCTAAACTCTGATCCCCTCTCCAATACTCTGTATCTAGGAATCCAAACAATTGGATTCTGGCAATGGATGTGGTGTGTGTGATCTTGAGAAAATTACTTACCTGCTCTGAATCAGGTTCTGTATTCATGAAAATGTCCCATGGAAGAGATTTTTGTGCAACCTGAATGAAGTTACATGCAAGAACGTGCACTGCACAACAAATTAATCCACAAATGTAAGACCCTGAAGTCATTCATCCATCACCATTCCAAGATGGGGCCAAGTGGATTATGTTTTCATAAAAGGACACAATCACTTCTGAAATGTCAACATTTTGTGTTTTTCCTCCAAAGGTCAAAGTGAAAGATGCTAATTTTCCTGATGTGCCTGAGATAAATCTTCATCTAATTCTCCAGGTCAGGTCTGACCTGACCATAGTGTCAGGTGTGTCTTTCTCCCTAGGTAAGACTGAAATGTCAAAATTAGGAGTCAACAGATTTGAGGTTTGGGCAGATGTCACTACAAAAATGTTACCTGGGAAAGGAAATTAATTCATTGAATCACTGCCAACCTTTCTCCATGAAATTATCACAATAACCAATTCAAAAAAGACACCTAAGGAGTTCCCGTCGTGGCTCAGTGGTTCCTAACAACTAGGAACCATGAGGTATCGGGTTCGATCCCTGGCCTTGCTCAGTGGGTTAAGGATCCGGTGTTGCTGTGATGTAGGTTGCAGACGCGGCTCTGATCCCGTGTTGCTGTGGCTCTGGCATAGGCCGATGGCTACGGCTCCAATTAGACCCCTAGCCTGGGAATCTCCATGTGCTAGGGTCTCGGCCCTAGAAAAGGCAAAAAGACCAAAACAAAACAAAACAAAAAAGACACCTAAGAGAATGGGATACAGGGAGATAAGCTTTGATGGAGACAAGGTAAAAGGCCACTATCTTAGCATTTTTCTTCCTGAGGGAGAATAGAATTCCTCACAGCAGGAAGGCTGAGCAACCTCGAGGACCCAAAAGGGCATGTAAGGCATAAAAGAGAAGTGGGGAAAAAAGAAGGAAACAAATTCCTGATCCACTGTGGTATACTGGGAAGAACCCTGGACCACTGACTAGATACACTTGACATAAATCTTGATAGTCATTAATCATAAGTGTATTTATAAGTGGGTTTATTAGTTTCTTTTATTCAAAAAAAAAAAAAGGGAGATAAAGATCCTGCCCCATCTGCATCCCAAGGCTTTTATGGGGACCAAATGAGCTAACGGAAGAAGGAGTGCTGGATGACTTCCAGGTTTCTGGCTTGAGAAGCCAGGTAGATGAGACAGGATACAAATTAAGAAAAACACATTTGAGGAGAAAGCGTTCAACGTGGGTGGCACTGAGTTTCCTGTGCCAGTGAGGTATCCCAATGGAGATGTGCAGTGGGCCACTGGATAGTCAGACGTACAGAGCCAGATGTTCTCAGGAACGGGAGCAGAAATTCAGACATTTCATCCCTCTCTCGGCTGCAGTTGCTCTGACTCAGACAGCTGGTCCTCCAGATACTCTATTTATTACTACTAATCCTCCAGGGCCCTGAGACCCCTCCACAGGATCCTCTCTCATTCCCTTCCACATAAATCAGCAGAAGACCCATACTAAGTCTGAGGTGATAAATGAAGCCCTTCCCCAAAGAGTTTGGCCCAAGCCCAAAGCAGCAGCTTGTGTGTCGATTTATTGTCTATTTAAATCATTCTTTCCTCTTATGACAAAATGTTAATGACAAAATATAGGTGATCCTCCAAGAGGAGGAAAAGCTATATTTTTGCAACTGGAAATTAGAAATGTATTATTAACAATGAACATTAATTATATATTTTAATGCTCACATGGGAGAGGTGACGGGGGCATAATTTGCAGAGAGGCACAGTGGTGATGGGAGGGGGCGGGGCAGGGCCTGGAAGCTAACGCCATCATTTTATTAAGCATGGGTCCTATTTCCTGCATCTATGAATATTTCATTTGGAATATTTACTCCACCCTATTATTCAGCCATTGCTTCTCAGCTAAGCTGCAGTTTTAGACAAGTCTTTTCTCTTTACTGATCTTGTTCTTGAGAGAATGACACTTATCCGGAAATGATGTATGCTTCTGAAAAAGAGTATCCTGAAAACCAAATTAAAATTTACTTAGTGCCCAGGAAAATCTGTATCAGCAAGGGAGGCCCCACGACCGCTTATGGCTGGGAACGGCAATATGGGAAAGGATATGAGGAGTTTTCAGTGTTGCTGTCACGTACCCCACAAGTTTTTCCCACAATCTAATTCCTGGATCCTATGTTCTCCTATGGTGCCCTGTCCTGTCTCCACCAGAGCCCCTGCTAGGATGTCCTAATTTCTAATAAGGCACATGTTCCCTTCCATATTCCAAATGGAAGCCCAAGTACATATTTTGAGAAGCTGCACAGCTTGTCAGACCTGAACATTTTAACAAATATGCAGAAATGTAAACACATAGAACAAATACCCCACAAATATGGTAAATTTCAGGGGGCAAAAATGCTTCCCTCTTAACAGCTATATCCCTAGCATGCACATAAGTCCACTTCTGCTACTTCCATCTGTTCTATTAAAGGAAATATTTCTCTTCCTTTTACTTACAGAATATAATTCCATCCTCACAACCTCACAGCAAGCAACTCTTCATTATATATACTCTTGATTGAAGTAAACTGACCTTCAGAGAGGCTAAGAAATAAGCTCTCAAGGGCACATGCTGGTACATGCTAGATAGAACTGGGTTTGAACTGAAGGTTGATCCCAAAGCTTAAGTATTTAGTCACTGTATGTAACACCATTCAAAGGTCTCCATCATGAGGTGAACTTGGGAAGGATAATGATCATTCTAATCCTAAACAACAGCAGCAAAGACCAGTTATTGCTGGCATATGAAGTGCTCAACATACGTTGTTTCATTTAGCTCTTTATGACCTTATTTCATTAGCCTGACAATCACAGCAGGTATAGCTGTCTTCCCTATTTTATTGATGAGAAAAGCGAGGCTCAGCAAGATTAAGCACCTGCCTAAGCACACACAGCTTGAAAGGGTGGAATCAGAAATAGAGCTCGTAACTTTCTGATGCTTTGGCATCAAAGTAGCAGTCTCCTTGGCTAAATACTCAGGAGCAGAAATGCTGGATTGTATGTTAGATCCTTAATTTTTTGAGGAATCTCCACACTGTTTTCTACAGTGGCTGCACCAATTTACGTTGCCATCCAACAGTGTATGAAGGTTCCCTTTGGTCCATGTCCTTGCCAAAACTTGTTATTTCTTGCCTTTTTGATAATCGCCTTTCCAACGGGCATGAGGTGAACACTAATTTGAAAAGACACATGTACCCTATGTTCACTGCAGCATTATTTATAATACCCAAGATATGGAAACAACCTAAGTGCCCATCACGGGATAAATGGATAAAGATGTGATATATGTATATAATGGAATACTATTCAGCTCTAAATATATATTCAGTATATATATATATATATATATAAATGCAATCCTGCTATTTGTGACAACTGGCATGGGTCTAGAGAGTATTATGCTAAGTGAAATAAGTCAGAGAAAGACAAATACCTACAGTTTCACTCGTATGTGGAATATAAAAAACAAAATAGACAAACAAAAATAAACACATCCATACGGAGTATAGATTAGTGGTTACCAGAGAGAAAGAGGCAGGGAGGGTGAAATGGCTAAAGGGGGTCACCTATATGGTGACTGATAGAAACTAGATTTTTGGTGGTGAGGATGCTGAAGTGTATTCAGAAGTAGAAATATAATGTTGCTCACATGAAACTTATGTTATAAAATAATGTTTCTTTATCAGTCAATCAATGCAAAGATTTATAGATTTTCTTAGCAGTTGCCCAGAGAGCAGCTAACTATCCTGCACTACACGTCCTAAACGATCTCATTCCTGCTTGGGCCAGGGTGAAGACCCCAAAGGCCCAATCCTGGGCCCCAGACCTCAGCCTCAGATCCCTCTGGGCCTTTGGGTCCAGAGAAGCCACTCCTTATCCAGTCCAAAAACTTCCCTGATTTGGAAATCCAACTTTGTCTGGGTCAGAACTCTACTGGAGGAGCTCCTGTTGAGGCTCAGTGCATCACAAACCCGACTAGTATCCATGAGGATGCGGGTTCAATCCCTGGCCTTGCTCAGTGGGTTGCAGGGTTGTGGATTCGGTGTTGCTGTGAGCTGTGGTATGGGTCTCAGCCATGGCTTGGATCCCACGTTGCTGTGGCTGTGGTGTAGATTGGCAGGTGCAGCTCTGATTTGACCCCTAGCCTAGGAACTTCCATATGCTGCAGGTTTGGCCCTAAAAAGAAAGAAAAAAAATCTATTGGAGAAAGATCTATAAGAGATTTTGCTCTGGCTGTCGTTGGGGACAGTTAAAGGACACATTCTTTAATGAATGCTAATAATCACCAGTGTGGCTTTTAAGTGCTAAGAATTTCCCATAAGTGTATGACTGAAACCCTAAACAAATAACATGATGTTTACTTGTGTATGCAGAAAAAATTATGCAAAACTCCCTAATTAGAGTATGAGGTTCGAAAGAGCATTTAAATTTCATGAAGAATTTTTAATGACATGGGAACTTTCTTATGCAAGCATGTGAAGGAAAAAAGAGTTAACTGCGAAAGTGCACATTGTGTGTGATCAGACTATGTAAATTATCTAAAAGGCATGTGAGGTAAAGGACCTAAAGATAAATACACCAAAATGCTAACAATAGTTGTTGATAGGTAGCTTTATGGAGATTTTTAATTTGTTAAATACTTTCTTAAATTCTCCAAATTCTCCTCGAGGAAAACATTTGCTTTTGTCATGGGGGAAGTAAACATTTAAGTCACTACAATCCGTTAGGTTAGAATGTTAAATTTTACATGGAGATTTCATCTATATGATATATAATATTTGTAGTCAACTTGAAAGGAGAATAAAGCTTTCAGATTTTGCTGCCGTGTCCATTCACCATTACAGAGCATTTTGTTTGTATATTTTCTCTGTTCCTTTTCTTCAAAGATGATGGAGTTCGAATACCTGTGTTAAACAAACATATCTCAAGGCCTGGGAGCTAATTACAGAACTCCTCCCAATCCCAGGAGAGAGAAGAGGAAGAGCAATCTTCTTTCTCTCTGTCTGATGCTTGTACTCAGGCTGGGCACAGGAAACAACTCACTGGACAAATATTAATATTGCAATCACTTCTGATTCTGTTCCTGCACCTCCACCCTGTTTGTCACAGGGGTAGTTACTATAGTGTGCTGGAGAGAGGAAGAGGTGTGGGAAGTTCTGCAATTTGAACTCATGATATCTTTTTTTTTTTTTTCCTTTTTAGGGTTGCACCCGTGGCATACAGAAATTCCCAGGCTAGGGATCAAACTGGAGCTGTAGCCTCCAGCCTACACCACAACCACAGCAACATGGGATCCGAGCATTGTCTGTGACCTACGCCACAGCTCACAGCAGCACCAGATCCTTAACCCACTGATCGAGGCCAGGGATCAAACCTGCATCCTCATGGATACTAGTCGGGCTTGTAACTCACTGAGTCACAACAGGAACTCCCAAACTCACGCTATCTTTATGAAAGCCTTTTTTCAGAGTCGAAACTCCCTCCCGTTCCTCCCATCTGGACATTATGCATATAGGATATGCCACGTGGCCAGTAAAATATCCCAAGTTTCTGTGGGGCAGAGTGTCTACCTCATTTTACATTTCCCTAGGACTTTAAAAGCCATAACTTCAATGACACATAAATAGGTCCTGGTGATTGTAACAAGATCCATGTAACTTTCCACTGAATTTTTACCCCCTGAAAATAGCAATGAGGAAAGTGTACTTCTTTCAAGCCTATGATGAACTTTTTACTCATTTTCTGAGCAACTCAGTTTTTGAGAGCAACTCAATTTTGTATGAATGAAAACTTGATTTAAAAAAAAATCAAGAAGTTATTTCATAAAGGCTAGAAGTTATTTCATAATGACCCAGGTTCCCTTCTTCAAGGCCAAAGCCATAACTTTAATATGAAAATATATGTCCACAGTGGTCTGTACCAATGGCTATTAAGCCAGGGATGAGGCAAGAAGCAGAAAAGATCGACAATATATTTTCATTCAATCTCTCTTAAAATAATGATGCATGCGACTTCATGCCATTACCTTTTAATGATCTTAGCCTAGTTAATAGCAGAGTAATATTCCAAAAGGAGCAGGAAATTATTTCCACATTTAATTTTCATTGCAAAAGTGAAAGGCGCTCTCCCTAATTTTTTTTTTTTTTCCTGCCAGAGAAGCTGTCCGCTGCCTATGACTGCATTAGCTCTGCTACATTACAGCTGAGCTAATGGATCAAAACCAAGTGATTAGTTTCCTACTCTTTTGAGCATTTCCAAGTACTGACTGACTGGTCCCAGAAACGCGGACCTAGGTTTTCAATGTCTACATGAAGTTTGCTTGATTTCCCATCAAGCCAGGGCCTTTTGACCTCCCAAAGACTTGACTTGGGATTCATTGTATGTGTTCATTTGGGTGTCTGGGTGGCACAAAATAATTAAGAGGCCTTCTGGGGAGCGTCTGGTCTCAATTTTTCAGGCTTAGTGAAGACCCCAGAAGATCCAAAGTGGCCTAATGCAAGGACTTACTACTTTTTCATTCATTCATTCATTCATTCATTCATTCATCAGATACTATGTGCCAGGCATTTTCCTTTGTACGAACACCACAAACATGGCTTCCTGCGTTGGAGCTCACAGTAGCGACCTTACGGGAATGGGAATGCCTCAATAAAAGATGTTCTTGACTGTAACAAGTACAGTGGATGTAATGGGACATTTTGTTTCAGGCAGGAGGAGAAGAATAAAAAGCAACAAACCAACTTAAATATTGACATAGGCTGTAAGACGCATCCCAAATAATATTAACTGTGGAAAAAAAAAAGTATATCTTTGAACCACAACAAGATGCCATTATACACTCAGCAGAATGGTTAACGTTAAATAAGATTTCTAGGAGTTTCCTGTGGCTCGGCAGGTTAATGATAATGGTGTTGTCACCGCAGCGGTTCAGGTCACTCCTGTGGCATAGGTTCGATACCTGGCCCAGGAACTTCCATGTGCCGTGGGGGGGCAGCCAATAGGTAAATGCGTTAACTAATTATTTAATTAAATTAAAAAGATTTCCAATACCACACATTGGCAAAGATGTACAGCAACTATAACTCAAACTTCATTGGTGGGAAGGTAAAATGGGTTCATAAGTTTGTAAAAAGTTCTTATGTTTCCTCGTAAAACTAAACACACAACTATACTATGACCCAGCAGTTCTATTCCTATGCAGTTACCTAAGAGGAATGTCAGTACCAACTCTATTCATAATAATCTAAAGCTAGTACCATTGTTTGTCAACAGGGAAATCATTGAGCAAACTACAGTATCTTCATTCAATGGAGTATTTCTCAATAAGCAAAGGAAACAAACTACTGATCCATGCAATAGTATAGATAAATATCACAGGCATTGTGCTAAGTGAGATAAGTCAAACACAAAAAAGTAGGTATCATCTGATTCCATTAATATGAAACTAGAACAGGCAAAACTAAGCTATGGTGTGAAAAAAAGAACAGTTACTGTCTCTGGAGGAGAATGAGTGGGATTGATAGCAAAGAGATTCCTGGAAACTTTCTAGGGTGACAGTAATGTCCTATGTCTTGATAGGTACTTGGATTACACAGGTGTACTCATTTGTCAAAACTCATTTCATGCTATACTTAAGAATTCTGCTTTCCATTGCACATAAATTTTTCCAAGAAAAAAAAGAACTGTAAACAAACATTGAGCTCTAATGATAGGCATGGTGATGTCTGCAATCGACTGAAATGCATCAAAAATATAAGGAGGATGAATGGATAGAAGGAAGGAAAGAAGCATGGATTTTAAAGAGATGAAAAATGGATGGATATGTGATAAAGCAAGCAGAGTTAAATATAATTGTAGAAACGAGGTACTTGGTACATGGATTTTCAATGTACAATTCAACATTTAAATATGTTGGAATTATCCTAAGAAAGCATTAGGAAAATACACCTTTGAATCAAGTAACTCTGGTATATGAAATGTGTCACCAGCCTCCTTCCACCTTCTAATTTAGGCCCATTTTAAACTTTGTTTCACACTTTGCCTCCTACCTAAAAAAACATAATCCCTGAATTATGCCTTTTGAAAGCTCAGGTCCTTCCCTGCATCCTGTCCCATTAAATAAACCAAAAAATCAACACATGTGAACTCATTAAGGCTTTAAATTAGTGACCTTCACACTGGGGAATTTATATTTTAATCTAATAATTCATTAAACATTCACTAGTTAACTTTTAAATGTCCCCATTGCCTCCCTTATTTCCTCATATTTAAATATAGTAACTGCCATGCATGTTTTGTGTAACTTCTGTGTGCCAGCTACTATGCTATGTGATTTCAGAAATTATTGTTATTATTGTAAACAACCTTGTAACCTAGAAGTAACTATTACTGCTTTACAGATGAGGAAACTAAGGTTCAAGCAGTTGTAGAAATTTTAAGATTGCACAGTTATTATATGGCAAAACCAGCACCTGAAACCAGGTGTGTCTGATTTTGAAGCCCATGCATTTTAACATGCAATAAAAGATGATCTTTAAGATTCTTTTCTGTTCTAGAACCTCTGATTCTAGAGGGTGAAAAATGACTAGACATTTTGAGCAGAGTTGTTAGTTTTAAGGGTTTTACTGAAATTATGAATAAATAAAAAACTGAAATCCCAATCTATTTCAATCATTACCTCTAGTAACTCCTGTGGGCTGGTTTGTTCCCTGTTTCCCAAACACATCTTGTGCTTTTATGCACTACACAATGTCAGAAGAGACAATCAGGGATACATCTAGAAGAAAGCATAGCAGTTGTCACCAGGAAGGAACCTAAGATCAACCAATTTCTGTAGCTGACGGTTGAATTCATTGTTTCTTGGAAGCCACATTAAAGGGGAAACATCTCAGAGATCCTGCTGTGGCACAATGGGCTTTGCGGTGTCTTGGGAGCCCTGGGGCACAGATTCGATCCCTAGCTGAGCACAGTGGGTTAAAGATCTGGCGTCACTGCAGTTCTGGTTTGGGTCACTACTGCAGCTCAGGCCTGATCCCTGGCCCGGGAACACCATGTGCTGTGGGGTGGCCAAAAAAAAAAGGGAAAGAGAGAGCAGGGGAAACATCTCGTATCCCATAGCCCAGCATACAAAGATATCTGCAGGGGTGAACATTTTTTTTCCTGGCCAAGAATCTAACATATTTCTACCATTCCTTGTAGAAATCTGCCATATTCTTATTCAAGGAATATTAACAGTGAACAGTATTTTTTGCTTTTTTTTTTTAAATAAATAAGAAAGCATTGTTTAAATGGACAAACCTTTAGGGATACTCCTTAAATCAATGTATAACCTTAATAGGAACTCTGTGAACGCTTTGCCATGAGGCTGAGAATTAGATTCACATACTTAGTTTCAAGAGAATCGTATAAAATATTGATTTAGAACTTGGAGACTCAAGATAAATGACTAAGTTAACTGGTCTTTTGGTTGATATTGGGCTGCAATTGATTCATGATTCATTTCGCTAACAGAAATTCATGGGGCAGAAATCTGGAGTTTCGGGGTTATAATGCACACATTGCTCCCTTTGCCATAAAATGTTGCAAACATTTCTTACCTAGATGATCAAATGAGTTGTAACAATGTCCCCTCACATTACACAGTACTGTGTGGTTTTCAAAGGCCTTCAACCTTTCTCTCAGTCAACACATCTCTTCCTCCTCTCTCTCTGTTATCAAACTCTCATCTTTGTTTGACAGACAGAGAAGGCACTATTATTTCACTTTACAGATGAGAAAACAAAAAGAAAGAGATTCGACAAAGATAGCATCAAAGATGCTTTGTAGCCACCATCCTGTCGTGGCTCAGTGGTTAACGAATCCGACTAGGAACCACAAGGTTGCAGGTTCGATCCCTGGCTTTGCTCAGTGGGTTAAGGATCTGGCATTGCCGTGAGCTGTGGTATAGGTCGCAGACGCAGCTCAGAAGCTGTGTTGCTATGGCTCTGGCGTAGGCCGGCGGCTACAGCTCCGATTAGACCCCTAGCCTGGGACCTCCATATGCCACAGGAGTGGCCCTAGAAAAGGCAAAAAGACCAAAAAAAAAAAAAAATGCTTGCAACCATAGGTCAACCCACCATTAAGATGGAAGACTTCCCAAGCTCAGCAGCTCCCTCTCCTGGAGGATTCAAGAAACCAGTGTCCGACCCAGGTCAGCTGCCATTTTGATATTTCCTCACTCCTGCTCACTGGCATTCTGATAGCCTGCTGTGAAATAGAGGGACTTCTACCTGGATCGAGTAAAGTCTCAGATTTCCTAAAAACTTGCAAAGATTGGTTGCGATGGGAGATTCCCAGAAAAGGACCTGACTTTATCGTCCAGTCCTGAGACGGAGTTTATTCAGATGCATTTGTTGTCTGACATCTTTTCCCTCCCTCCTAATTCAAGAAGCTCAAGTGGAGTTTCCAAATTGTTTGAGGGACATCCATCCTTTATTTCCCCCTTTCTATGCCTGATAACTGAATGAAGTTTGGAGGGTTGTCAGAATAAGGTTAAAGGTGTTATGTTCTATCTTAGAGTTCATAAGCTGTAGACAGTTTCTCACCCAAAAGCAGATGAGAAGTGGCTCTTTAGGCTCTCACATCCAATAAAGGAGCCACATCCAGGCTCTGGAACTCAGCTTAAGGGTGTCCCCATGGGCTATAAACTAATCAAAATTAGAATAACCTTTAATGTAATTTTTAAAATGCAACAACACATCTTTTCTGGAATGGCACACAATTCCACAGACTTTTGTTTTCACATATGACTGAAAGCTAATTATCTACAAGTCACCAAAATGAGTTCCTAGAGACTACAGACACTGTATTTGAGAGCTAAGATCACTTCCTAAGACTCTAATGCAATGTATTTGAAAGAGTACTTGACCAGGCAGATACCCCATTACACCTTTTCTCACAGGCAGTAGAGAGGCCACTGGCATTAAATGACCCAGGAAAAGTCATAGGAATTGCCAAAGATAAGAAAAAAACCTGATTATTGAAATTGATCAGTAGACTTTCTACCTTGGCCACTATCACATGACCTGTTTCTCTCTTCCCAAGCTCTTCATTTTTCTATTACCACCAGCCCACTGTCTTAATTATGAAAGGAAAAAGAATGCACTTCCAGTGAGGCTGAGGTCCAGTTCCCTGACTGCTTGAGCACCAAAGAGTAGAAGTGCCTAGGGATGATGCAGGGTGGAGGAGGGAGGGTCTTGCTGTCTGAGGAAAGAGAGTAGAAAGAGAGCCAATGTCACATCCATTACCAACCTCAAGAGCTGTTAAGTGAGATGATTTATATAAAGCACCTAGCACATAGTAAATGCTCAATAAACATTAGACCCTTTCACTCCCCCTTCCTGAAGTACACAATCCATTTTCTACCTGCTGATTAATTAGCGAGAGTGTTTATATCTGAGTGATGCACCATGCAGAGCATGGACAGTTGATTCATCATGAATAATGTAATGTCACAATCTGGACTATTTATATTCAGATGAATTGTACATAATATGCCACACATACTAAAGAGGAACATTAATATTTAGCATTCCGAGCTAAGCGGGGATGATTAATTTGGTTTTAACTTTGTATCTTCTTTGCAGAATTTTCAATCTTCTCTCCTTTTAAAGGGACATTCATAAGAAATATTTCTAAAATATAGGTGGGACATCCTTATACATTGCTAAAAGCCCCTAACAGCCACCAGCTACCATTTATTGAGCACTTACTGTATGCCTGTCCTGTGCTACTGACCTATATTATTTCTAATCCTTGCAACAACCTTCTGAGTAAAATGTCCTTATCTGCATATTTCAGGTGAGTAAACTGAGGCATATGGAGAAAGCAAAGAAATTTGCCCAAGTCCTACAGCTGATAAGAGTGAATTAAAAGCCTGCTGCATGACTCTAGTATTCTTATTCTTTCTACTAGTACTCACCTGGCCATGGATTATTCTAGTGAATTCCACAGGCAGAAGCTCTCTTGACACAAAGATAACAAGCTTCTATCACTTCACTGTCCCATCGCAGATGTTTCTGAGTGATTACTACTTCCCCTGGCTTAGTGTACATGTACAAGGGGCTGTATATACAAGATTGGGCATTTAATGACTCAGGGTACCTTTCCTTCACCCACTCTGCTCTCATGGAAGCCCCAGCACTTGGCAAGGCCAGAGTGGATAGCCGTGCCCTTGGCTGCCTTGGCCATCCCACCCAACACCAGGAAGGCAGACACTGCTGCTGGCCACAGAAATCAGGTGTGAGCTGTGTGGGCCTTGGGTTTGTTGGCTTTGCAGGTTTAGAATGGACCCACCTTCAAGGAGCCTCTTTTAGTCTTTCTGTAAATACCTGTGTCACTATACACAGCCCAGTGCTAAGTGCTAGAATTTAAGGGGATCCAAACATGTGAGATCAATGTCTGTCTGGAGCTCACATCCCACTTGTGGAGGCAGACATGGTGGGTTAGAATCACCTAGAAATCCATAGACTGCTATGCACCATGACAGAGAAATGCATGGAGGTTATAATAGGGACATTTTTTTCCTGGAGGCCACTAAGTGTAATTCCTCTGAAACCTGAAGGATGGGTGGAGATTAATTTAGCCAAGAAGGCTGGGCGGGAGGAAACACGTGACCAGAGGAAACAGGACACCTTTGGGATACAAAAATGGTCAGAATTTTCCAGAGCCAGAGGGGCTACTGAGAGAAGAGATCAGAGGAGGTAGATGCCTGACCCAGGTTCCTCAGGATCATGCTAAGGGTGTTGGCATTTACCTCAAGAGCAATGGGACATCATTAAAGTACTACAAGTAGGCTCAAATTGAGTGGTTTTTAAAAAAAATCTCTCTGACCGGTGTGGGAAGTGAACTGCGGAGGGCTAAAAGTGGAGGCTGCCTCTCCTTTTTCCCCAGGCACAAAGTAGCATCTCCCAATTCATCACACACACTCTGGGTATCACCCCTATAAAGTCGGCTCTGCAGCGTCAGGTCTGCCTGAGATGCTTGCTCCACGTATGCCCTGTGACACGCTGCACACGTCACAGTATATTAGAACTTCCTGTTTACTCCTCTACAACAGCACCGGTGTGTGAGCTCTGTGAAGGCGAGGATCACACTTATCCTCCACACTTATATCCCTGGTGGCCCAACAATGGTGACCCACAGTCGGCATTCCATAAATACTGACAAAATACCTAACACTTCACTGAGTGCCTTCTATGTGCCAGATATCCTTTTAATCCTTTTATGTGTGTTACCCAATCCAATTTTCCCAATATCCCTGTGCACCAGGTTCTATTTTTATCCCCATCATTACAGATGAGTAAACTGAGGCACAAACAGACTTGATAACATGTCCAGGGCTAAGTGGAACCATTGAGTTCTATAGTCCCTGCTGTCAACCACACGCTATAATGAATAACAAAAGAAAGAAAACCTGATCTGTTGGAGCCGGCATTTAATTATCTGTGTTAATGGTTTAAAGCAGTGGCCTGCATCTCCAAAACAGTGAGTAACTGCAAAAAAAAAATCCCTGGTGGACTCAGTGATACATATGGGGTTTTTTCAGTAGATTGACCTTCGTAAATTACCGCTTGAAATAGCCAATGACAAAACCAATCCCTGTTCCCTAAGTAGCAATCAAACTAATGGACAGGAAGTAACTAAGAACTAAGCTGGCTAAGCCAAAAAAAAAAAAAAAATAGAGCACTCAATCAACAAATTTACTTAGCACCTACTTCGTCTGCAGGCTCTCCCCATCTTCCTCTGATCCTCGTTGATGCCAAATTTCTTGTAATCGTATCCCACACACATCATTTCTACTTCCTTACCTTTAGTCACTCATCCAAAATCGGGTCTTTGTTCCCACAACTCCACTGAAGTCCACTCCACAAAAAGTCACCAGGGACCACTCTATTATCACATCCAGTGGCTTCCTGCCATTTCTAGAGCTGTCCATGGTATTTGATCCTATGAACCATCTTTTTGAAACCCCTGTCCCAGCACCTTGGACACTGCTGCCTGCTCTGAAGAGCAGAGGATGGAAATCTGAAGGACCACACTTTATTCCTCATCAGTGTATGATTGGGAAAATTATATTCTCTCCTTCTGCCCCAAGTTTTAACCCACTGTATGTTGCTAAGAGGTTAATGAGCCCAAGCATGGACTTTCTCTTTTTTTCCTCTCCCAATCTTATAGGACATCACAAAGAATTTTGATAAGGCAGCAAGTACTTCAAGTCAATTGGAAGACATATGAAATAAAATACATCTCCATATAGAGGGTACCTGGTTGAAGCCCAAGAGTTGCAGTCAGTGTCAGTGAGGTTCACCAAGGGAATTAGTTTTGTTTTGTTTTTCATTTTGGCAAGGGATTTTGCGTTTAGGACATGAGAGGTGCAGTTTCAGTGACACGGAGACCCAGTGCTGATTCTGCCTAGGAGAGTCCTATTGCTACACTTAAATGTTATAATGAGATGCCAAGGGGCTTGGCATCAGACACTGGGGCTAAAACTCCAGTTCAGCAAATCACTAGCAGTGTAAGTTTCTGCATTCACTTACCTCTCTGAGACTCAAAGATCTTACGTGAAAGATGAGGATGGCAGCAGAAGGGGCAGTGAAAAACGAATGGAATAGTCTATGTAGAAAGGTCTCGACATGTAGGAAGTGCTTTCAAAAGTGCTCTTTTCCTCTCCTTACCCTGTAGCTTCAAAGGGTTTGGGATACTGCTATAGTCGCCCTGTCAGAAACACTACTTCTGGCTCACTAAGCAGCCATGAGCTTCCCCACATTTCCAATCTCTTGAAGTTGGACATGGCCATTGACTAGTACCATCCAGTGAAATGTGAGGGGTCATCCTCTGAGTCACTTCTCTGGCTGGAGCATTTAGGGGCCAGGGAAAGATGCTCCAGGAGATGGCAGCAACCTGGAAACTGTGAGCTCAAAGCAGCTTGTAGTTCTGAGTCACCACCAGGAAGGCAGCCCTGGAGAGTTGCCCAACCAACTGTGGCATTTGCATGAATGACACATAAACCATTGTTGTGCTAAACCACCATCTTTCTGGGTTGGTCTGTTGTTATGGCACAGACTAGCCCATCCTGATTCCATCACTCCCTGGGGGTTCCTTGTATTTTCAGTGGTAGACGCAGGGATAAATCAAGTTCATCTCTTTTTTTTTTCTTCACTATTAGCATTTCCCCTCTCCCTCTTCCTCTCCTCTTCACACACCAGAATCTGATCTCTTAATTTGACTTCTGAAGGACCTGAAGTCCAGAGAGGTGTCAACATGTCCAAAGCCACACAGAACGGAAGTGGCATAGTCAAGCCAAGAAGCTAGGTCTCCTGCCTTCTCTGCAGCTCTCCCACCATCCACACAACACCACCATCCCAAAGCTCACAACATCAGATGTTAATAATGCTCTGAGCTTCCATACCTTTCAATCACTGTAAGTGATACAATCCATGCTACATTAATGCACTAATTACCAAGAGAGCACATTATCATGTCCTAAGTATTGTCAATTCGCCATCCTGTTCACCAGAACCTGAGGAATGCTTCTAGGCTTGTTCTCAAAGTTTGGCATGAGGGTAGAATGATAATACAATGAACATATTGATTCATTTCATATTGACAAACCCATCCAGTGGCCCTTCCACTATTATTCTTTGTCAGCTAAGTAAAATCTGATAGGGCCCCAGAGGAAATGACTGATAGCACAGGTAGAGTGGGTGAGTTCTGAAAAGAAACTTCCTGTTTTTGTTCAGATTTTCATTTTTCCCATTTTTCTCACTGAGTTTTTCAAAGCCTCAGTTTTCCATTTATAAAATGGGAATAAAAATAGTGCCAGTTTCATGGGGGCTTTCCTGGGAAGTCAACAGCAACATGAATATCAAGTCCTGAGAAAAAGTGCCAAGACCAGAATGAGGAACTCAGCTGATATTGGCTGTGATTACAATTGCTATTTAGGGATCATTTTCCCTGGGTTTTAATAATTAAATTTTCCCAGAAGCTTAAAGGAAACCTGGGAAAGGAAGTGGGGATAAGGGACCTTAATTTCTCACTTATTAGACACTTGACTATTCAGTGACAAAATTCTTGGTAGGTACTTTATTAACGTTCTATCTCCTAATCTTTATCATAACCCTGTGAATTAAGTATGAGTACCCATATTGCACAGACAAGGAAACTGAAGCTCAGAGAGGTTAAGTAACTTGTCCCAGGTCCCATAGCTGGTGAGTAGTAAGTAGTGAAGCCAATATTTCAATTCAGGGTGACCTGTCTTTTTTTTTTTTTTTAATACACTTCACAACAATGTGCTAATTCAATTTCACTCCTCATGGATTTTCTGTCCCCAAATATCTTTGTGGCTATGCGCTTAGGGAAATCTAAGGCCATCCTGCCTGAGAACAGAGGGATGGGCACACTCCTCGGGGGCTGTCGTTTGGAGCACATTCAGGCACATGCACTCTCTGAGCATTTACTGTGTGCCCAGCACAGTGTGTGGTACTGGTATTGGGGAGACAGATAAGATGTGGCCCTTATCTTCAAGGTCATCAGTGTCCAACAGGAAGACTGAGGCAAATGTGGTCCCAACAATACAGTAAAATATAAGAGCACAACAAAAACAGAATACAGAGGAAGTGCCGGTGGGGAGTGTCACTCAAGAAAGACTCCAAGGAGGAAGCAAAACCTAAAAGCAAGTTGCAAAAGATCAATAAATCCTTACATGCAGATTTGGGGAGAAAGGGCATTTCAGATGCCAGATCAGCATGTTCAGTCGCAGAGGTGTAAACAGGCGCACTGTTCTCAGGGAAGACAAGTGGCAGTTCTGCTGGAGCAGGAGAACTGCGTGTGAGTGAGGGGCAGGAAAGGAACAAGACTCCTGAGCAGGCTAGGGTCCAGTCACTCCGCTGGACCCACACTGGACTATGAAGGCACCACCGGGAGGCAGTCTGGGATCCCGAGCCGGGATGATATAGTCAAACAGGCCTTCTCATGTATGCCGCTAAAAGTAGTGGCTCTGAACTTGGCTACAGGGGAATATTTTAAAAAATCCATGACCTCATACCTCATCAACTAATTCAGACATTTTGGAAGTATAGTCTAGCCACTGGTGTATTTGAACAGCTCATTGGGCAATTCTACCGAACAGCCAGGATTCAGGCTACTGGTTTAGAGGGCTTATGCTGGGGAAAGTAGAGTCTGGATGAAGAGAAAGAATCAGATTCAAAACAACAATATTTTAGGAGCTAAAATCGACAATTTTGATTGATGAACTATGGAAGCTGAGAGGGTAGATGGGAGGAGGCACTCCATTTTATATAAATATACATATATATTTCTCATTTTATTTTGTTCCTCGTGTTATTTCTCTTTGGCTTATTGCACGTCACAGATTTTGTGGTTTTTTTTAACAAACTGAAGGTGGGTGGCAACCCTGGGTGGAGCAAGTCCGTTGGCGCCATTTTCCCAACAGCATTTGCTTACTTCCTGTCTCTATGTCACATTCTGGTAATTCTCACAATATTTCAAATGTTTTCGCTATTATTATATTTCTTGTAGTGATCTGTTACCCTTGATCTTTGATGTTATTACTATGACTTGCTGAAGACACAGATGATGGTTGGCATTTTGGGGCAACAGTATCTTTTAATTAAGGTGTGTACATCCTTTTTGAGGCATAATCCTGTTATACACTTAACAAACTACAGCAGAGTGTCAATGTAACTTTTATATGCACTAGGAAACCAAAAAAATTTGTGAGACCTGCTTGTCTGCTACGTTTGTTTTATTGCAATGGTCTGGAACCAAACCTGCAATATCTCCAAGATACGCCTGTGTGTTTGTGTGTGTGTGTGTGTGTGTGTGTGTACACACAAATATATACAAAATATTTCCAGAGATTTTACCCAGCAATTATAGATGCTATCCATTGCCATAGTGGTTATCTGTGAGACACCAAAAAGATTACAACAATTCAAGAAAGCACAACACATGCTGCAAACACTACCTTCAATACTCGGGGGTCCACATTCATTTCTGTCACCCTGCAGGATCCGGAGGGATTTGCACTGAACCCATCCTGGACTCTTGAAGGAGAAATGCCTGGGGAATTCCACGGGAGGAATGAAATTGCTGTCTTGTTAGGGCGTTATTTACTTTGATGCAGAATTCCAGCAGCTGCAGCTCAGGCCCCATTGTTCACATGGTTGGGTAGGGAGTGTAATGGGAATACCATTAATTTGAGGGTTTTAAAGGAGGTGATTTCCAATTTGAATTATACTCAAGTTGTGAAATGAGTCTGAGCTGGTTTGTGAAATGGCAAGGAGTCAATGCACCGTATAACCTTGGTTTTTTGGGTTTTTTTTTAGAGTCCCCATACCATGCAGAAAAAAATTTTCCTCTGAACCCATTATAAGGGGGTAAAAAAAAATGCCATCATCCTCCCACCCCCTAGGCAAATTAGCAAGACAAATGTTAGCAAAAAGCTCTGCAGATGCACCATTATTTACAAAAGGGAGAGGAAGGAAGATGCCATGAAATAAATCATGCTGACAGTTCAATCAAAAAAAAATCAGAATATATTATTCATGCTGCTTCTCAAGAGCTGGAAAGAAACTGGACAGGGAGAGCCAAATATGTACTTGAGTGCTTTATTTACCCATAATAACAATTTGAATTCCTAAGGTATCTCTGTTTAATGAAATCTGCATGCTACACTGACAGGACATGTTCATTCAACATGAATTTTCTTTTGAGTCCCAACCCTGAGCCAGGGCTGTTCTGGATACTGGGGAAGCAAAAGTGAGCAAGAGAGGTGACACCTCTACTCCTGTGAAGATTAAATCCAGTTGTAAGTGGGCAGATAGGCAGGCAACAAAGAAGCAAACACAGGGACCATGGTCAATGGTAAGTGCCCTAAAGCACATTAAACAGGTGGTGCAGGAGAGACCAGCTGAGGGAATACTTTTCGGTGGAGATTGGGTGAGACTCTCTGTAGTGGTGACAGTTAAGCCGATCAGGGAGGATCCAGAGAAAGAGTGCTCCAGGGAGGTGTCCTCCCCAGTGCAAAGGCTTGGAAGGAAGGCACAGGTGGAAGTGTCCAGTGGGCACAAAGAAGGTCCTTGAATGGGGATGCAGTGGGCAAGGTCGAGCAGGGGGAAGGTGAGGTCCAGGAGGGAGGCAGGAAGTCCTTGCTCAGACAGGAGCTTACAGAATGTGGGAAGGAGTTTGGATTTTATTCTGAGTGCAACAGGAAAGCTCCTGGAAAGGCTTTAAGTGGAGGGGTGACAGGAACTGATTTAAGCATTTTAAAAACTCCTGAGGTTGGGTCAATAATTCAGCATTATGCTAGGCTCTGTGAAGGATGAAACAGAGAGATGCAGTAACGGAAGGGGCGATGAACATGCCAGGAATTGGGGGCAAAAGAAGCAGATCCTCAAGAAAGCTGAGCTATTGAAATACGTGGATGGTAAAAGGAAGGAGTGATCCATGGGAATGGCTTCTTGAGTGTTGTTAAATCATCAACATGGACATATCTGAGAAAAAAATGATATCATGTGAGATGAGGGGTTGCCCTGCCCAGAGGAGCAGGATTTGGAAGAGTAAACATAGGCAGGGATATCTCAGGAGGGGTGGCTGCTGCATCACAGAACCACAAGAAACCCATCACTAAGGATGAGATGGGGTGAGGATTGTACTCTTTGCCTCAGAGTCTGAACCAGTGGTTCTCAACTGGGGGTAAGTCCATCCCCAGGGGGACATAAGGCAGCATCTGGAGACATTCCTGGTTGTCATAACTGGGAGGGAGAATGCTACTGGCATCTAGTGCATAGAGGTCAGGGATGCTGCTAAAAAGCCTACAATGCACAGGACAGCCCCACAGCACAGATTTATCCTGCTCCAAATGCCTATAGTGCTGAGGGTGAGAAACCCTGGGCGTACTGTAGCGCTAGAACTGGGCAGTCCAGGACTTCAGTTGCAATGTGTGATCTTGGACAAGTCCTCAACATCACTGTGCCTTAGTGTCTTCATCTGTAAAATGGAGATGGCACTAGCCCCCACCTCCACCTCCCACAGGGTCTTAAATATAGCCTGTAGCCCATGGGGGCAATAACCACACTTGGAGGTAGAGGGACTGACAGAAGAAGACAGCAGCCGTGTCATTTGCACTGGAATGAGGTCTCAAAACACCAGGGAGTGCAAGGCAGGTGGAGTAACACTCTGAACTGGGCATTAGAAGATTGAGTATAGATGTGGGTTCCCTCACACACATTGGCGATTCTGGAAAAGTGGCCTAGCGTTCCTCTGCCCTCCCCATCCTGGCCCATATGTGGAAGCTTGAACATAAGAATGCACCCAGGTGACCCACCAGTCTTCCCCAGGCTCCATCTGATAACGTGGGAAAGGGGAGAGAGCAGAGACAATGAACGGTGCACCCAGCCAGGGATGAGCACCTTTCCTGCACATGGTGGTGGGGTCCACTTGCCCCAGACAGCTCTCCTTAGGAACCCCCAAAGGCATTTGTATTTAACTCAACACAAAAGAGATGCTCAACAAGCATTAGCTGAGAATGTCTGAACTAACTTCTCCAACTTGGCACTGCTGACGTTGGGAGTGGCTAATTCTGTGGGGGTGGCCCGGTCCTTTGTCTTGTAGGATATTTAGCAGCTTCTCTGGCCTCTACCCACTAGATTCAAGTAACCCCTAATTGGGAACAACTGAACTGCATGGTGTAGTAAAAGAAAATCTGGGTAGCCAGATAAAAGTTGGGATCAAATCTAAACCTCTACCCCTTATAGCTTTGTGACTTTAAGGAAGCCACTGTGCTTCTTTGGGACTCTGCCCTCCCATCTGTGGTATGGGTCTAATTCTTGTCTATATGAGGATGAAATAATACATAAAGGTCTTAGCACAGTGCCTAGCACATAACTGGTTCTCAAAAAGTCCTTATTCTTATTTCTTTCATGTGATGGAAAGTTAACATTGAGACAGGACTCAGTGGTGGGGCCCCCAGAACAAAGTCCATCCATAGTAAGTAGATCCACGAACAGAGAGCAAGGATAGCCCAGTGCCTCTTTGAACCTGTGCTGAGAACATTTGCTCCTTTGTCTATAGCAGTTATTATTGTCTATTAAGATTATTGTCTATTAAGATCCTGATTGCCATCACTAGCAAACGAAGAAACTCTTAGGCTTTTCCCCCATCAGCAAGCTGCCTTGACCCCATCCACACCCAAAGGCTCCTTGAACTTTCAAGTCTCCCCCTTTAGAGGGGGGGAGGATGAAAATGAAGTCTTTACAAGGTCAACCAGTGCACATGGAGAAAAGCAAGCACTGCAGCATCGGAATAGGGCGTGGGTGGTCTCCCTGACAGCTTGTTTTTAAATACTTTCAAACGAAAATGAGTTTGCCTCCAAGGAACTGTCTGTGTGCTGGCAGATTCAAAAACAGAAGCGAAGCCCTCATGGCCAGTGCTTGCAGACATGCTGATGAGGAAGTGCTGCTAATTTAAGCTCATTTTGCAAAGGTGCCCAGCACCTCAAGTGGAAATCACCACCGTTCTCTGGAGAGGACGGTCAATCACCATATGTAGTTAAACAGGAATGGAGAAGACACAGAAGAGCTCAACAGCCTCTCACAATGGGAGGGAGTGGCATGTTTACCGGGACGTTGCTCTCTAAGCATTTTCTCCCATCCTACCTTGGGCTGAACAGGTTATCAGGACTTAAGATGCATTTTGTTGCTGTTTTGGTGGTGAGGAGTCAGTTATTTACCCAGATATGTCCCACCTTTTATTCCTCCTCTTGGTGGAATTCCTATAGGAGATATAAGCAAGGAACTTTGGCTGAGGGGAAGCAAAGACTGCTTTGCTATAGTTTGGGTCAATGCCCAAGACTATAACGCTGGCCTTTTTGGAATAGATTAGTCTACACAGCATGGACTGGACAGTCATCTTCGTCTTAACCCAGATTGGAATCTTGAATGCCCACGGTGAAGAGCGTCACTGGACACTGGGCATATGGCTGATGTAATTCATCAGATAGACCACCAGTGTGACTGGGGCCAGTCAACAGGTATGGAGTGAGAAGATATGACTGGTTTGGGCCCTTAGTTCAATACATCCACTCAGACGCTAGGACGGAAGAGGAGAGAGGGAGCTTAGTACATGTCTTTAACATACTGGCTTTGCACCACCCCTCTCCATGAAGGATTTCCACTTTGGGTCATCACATATCCTTTCCTCTTGCCTTAGAGATGGGAGCTAGGATGGGATGTATTGAGGACGCTTCTGGGCATGGGGACATCAAGGCTACTGAGAGACCTCTTCCTACTAATAAGCAGCTCTATTTATAAGTGATCTGTTTTAGGGATATAAAATAAAATTTGTTCTCCCTCCTCTAGTTCCAAATATCAGAACAAGTACAGAGGAAGTGATTTCCTGAAGGGGCAATGCAGACCTTAGAAAATGTCCTTCATTCATTTATTTCTTCTTTTATCCAGTGTAGCACAAAATAGCTTCCTCGGCTGCATATGTTGAGTCAGCTTTTATCCTAGGACCAGGTATGTGTATGAATTAAGGTCAGATCTGGGTGGATAAAAAAACCACTTCTATGTACATATGCAGCAACATGGATGGACCTAGAGATTATAATACTAAGTGAAGTAAGTCAGACAGAGAAAGGCAAATATCATATGATATCACTTATATGTGGAATCAAAAACAGAAATAAACTCACAGACATAGAAAACTTATGGTTACCAAAGGGGAAAGGGCCGGAGAATAAATTTGGAGTTAGGGATTAGCAGATACAAACTACCATAAATAAAATAAACAACAAGGTCCTACTCTGTAGCATAGGAAATGATATTCAATATCTTATAATAACCTATAATGCAAAAGCACCTGAAAAACTATAACTGAATCACTTTGCTGAACCCTTGAAACTAACAGAACGTTGTAAATCAACTATACTTCAATTAAAAAAAAAAAAAGTCCCAGCCCCGCCCCCTCTCTTTGATACTCCTCCAGGCTTTTCTGGGCATGTTCCCTCACATTTTAATCCATCTCCTGTAATCTTCCCCATGCAACTCAGGACAGCATTCATTCATTCAGCAAATGTTTATTATTTGTCTGTATCTTAGGTGGGGTCCCTTGAAGCCAAGCTGAGACAGGGATGTGGGGGCATGTGATTTATTGAGGAAGAAGTCTTCAAGAAAAATCTCAAAGGGAGAAAGTAAAACAGAATAGAGAAGGAGAAAGACCAGACCATGACTGTTGCCCCAGGTAGAATCTAAACTTGGCCTGACCCATGGGGTGAGGACTCTGCAGCAGTGGTTGGCAGACTGTGTGTAAAGGGCTAGACTGTAAATGTGTGAGGCTTTGTAGGCCATACAATCTCTGTTGCTATTGAGCAAGAAAGCAGATGAATGGGTGTGACCATGAGGTCAAGGCACTTGTCTTATCCATCAATGCATCCCATGTCTGGAACATTATAGGCAGGAGCAAATGCTGTTACTGCCCCACCTGCATCCCCTGTACCATTCTCTGTGCCCATGCACTAGCTGCTGTGAACGTTGGCTGCTAATGGCTTGCCATTAATGCTTACACAGAAAATTGCCAGAAGCTGATAGAAACTACCTTGCTTTAATCACCTCCCTTCTTTCATCTGCCCAGAAACAGCCCAGCCAATAGTACAGAAGGTACAGAGGTACAGAAGACCAACCCTCTTGATATTTCAGTGGTACCAGGTATGCCCTAAAGTTGGGATCAGCAAATTATATCTCATGGGCCAAATATGATGTTCATCTATTCAACTCAATTCCCTGAGCCTAGCACAGAGCCTGGAAAAGAGTAGGCAGTGTAAATATTTGCTGTATAAAATGGAATAAAATGAAACCTTGACTGATGAGTAGATCTGGGCAGGGTTGAGAGGGGAAGGAATTCTTTCGGGTCTTCAAACATACCAAAGGCTTTTACCCACACTGTTCTGTCTGCCACCAGCATTAGCCTGCCTCCTCACCCCACTTTGTTTAGCTAACCCTCCTGGTCTCTTGTCCTCCAGGTGTCAATGTAGGTCTGACTCTGGCTTGAGTTCATTGCCCCTCATCTGTGCTCTTAAAGCACCTTTGTTGACCACTGGGGAATAATTCTCCCATAGTGTACTAAGTGCTTAAGTTTACCCCCTGTCTCTCCCATGGGGACAGGGACCTCCCCTGTCTTGGTCACCTCTGTCATCTTAGCATCTAGCAGAGTACCTGGCACATGGTAAGATCTCAGTACAATATTTGTGGAATCGGAAGTCCACTCTATGGCCATTTTGATTCTATTTCTTTTCATTGTAACTTCATCATAAAATTTTCCTAAATATGCAGAAAAGTTGAAAGATGAATACAATGAATACTACTTAGATTCAATAACTGTTCATATTTTATGTCCTATGTTTTATAAATGATAATAAACATTCCTTGGGCATCTACTATAGGCCAAGCCCCTGCTAGATGCTTGGCAAATGTTTCTCTAATTCTGACAAATAGCATAGAACAGAAGAGCTACTGTTCTTCCCATTTCTCTGATGAGGAAACTGAGACTTAAAGAAGTTAACATCGCTTTCCAAATTCAAACAGTTAGCATTAGATCCAAACTAGAGCTGGTGTAGCAGTCTGAATTCCTGACTCCTATGTTATGCTATCTCATGGCCCCATATCTATTGGACTTGCTGGAGAATCCCAGAGTTTGTGGGATTCTGTAATTTCTGGGGAGGCAGCTCTGGAGAGATGACTCCAAGGAGCAGCTGAAAGGCAGTCTGAGCTGAGACAAGGGATACACAGTTAAGTTTGGTGGCCAATCATCAAAGAGATTAACTCCAACAGCATCTACCCCAGTCCCTGCTTCCCTTGCCATACATCTCTGACACGACCATTATTAGTGACTGGGCGCAGAAGCTTGCCACCTTGTATGATCTGAATTGATCCAGTAAAGAATTCTCTGAAAAGCACCATTAAGATGATTTATAGTCTAATTTTGGTTGCTATAGATTCCAAGTCAGACTGATGACTGGATAGAGGGAAAAAAATCCCCCACTCCCTTGGAATTCAGGCAAAGGTTTCAGTATTGATAGAGAAGCATGGCTGGCTGGGAAAAAGTCATATTTTTTAAGTTTACAGCTACCACTCCTGGTTTGGGGTTGCTATAGCAACTGAGGGCCTGGCGGTGGGGGTGGGGGGGGACCTCTGCTGATTTCAAGCTACTGAAAGCTGATTGATAGGTCTCCAGAACACTGTTTAGACACTTCTGTGCTAGAAGCCGGATAACATTAGTTTATTTATTATAATACATGTTGAAACACCAGTCGTCTCTCTTGTCCTGGCATTTCATTCTAATCACTGTTGTTAAGGAATTGTTAACAGGCTACTGATAGGAATGGATAGCAGGTCCCATTAGGGAACTAAACTCCGTTTTGCTGGGGGTGTGATTTGCCCAGGGCTTGAGCAGATCCACGCAGGGTTCGTAATTACCATGCTTTGGCATGATTGATTGCTTCACTTCCCCCCCACCCCCATCCCCAACCCATCCCAGCTTCCAGGGAGTTTGAGCCACCACTAATCCCTGCAAAGACTTCTGTTCCTGGCTGTGAGGGGCTCTGGCCGGGCTTGTGTCCAGCTAAGGTCTCTGAATTCCCGTCTGCTTTGTCACTAGGCTGACAGTTTGGCCCGGCTGAATGGCAGTTTGCGCCCTGAGCAGAGCAAGTGTCATCGGGCACACGGGCCGATGTGTATGGCTTGTCAAAGGTGACGCAGCTCAGAGATGGCTTACAGCTGCAGTCAAGTAGGCTGGGCATGAAGCCCAGTCTCGTGTTTGCTAGAGTTGTGATGGAGGAACCTCTTAAGCCTCTATTTACTCATCTGGAAATGGAATACTGACATTACTTCCGTTTGCGATTTGTCCCATAAGCCCTCTTAGTGGACAAACTCATTCATTCCTCACAAAGCCTGATGAGATAGTTGCTTCTCCACTTTGCAGATGAGAAAACTGAGGCTTAGAGAAGCTCAGGAACCAGAGAAGCTGCACGGCTCCTAGGGCTTGGAGAGGATTCAATAAGATGCCTGTAGACTGCTGGGCTCGATACAAGACACAATGTGTGCACAGTACTTGGTACAGAGTTGGTATTCCATCAGTTTTATTAAGCATGTACTATTAATTTTTTAAAATTTGGAAGGTGGTTTGAGTCACTCCACCAACTAAAGAACCACAACCCAGGTGCTTGCTGAAGGCAAAAAATGGGTAGTAGAAAAAGGGGTATATAAACACCAACTGTGACCATGTGTCCAGCTACATAAAAGCTGTAATTATCGTTAGAAATAATTTCAAAAATATAAAAATTTTACAGCTTTATTGAGGTATAATTGACAAAATTGTATATATTGAAAGTGTGTAATGTGATGATTTGATATACTTTGTGAAATGATTATGACAATCAGGTTAATTAACACATCCATCACCTCACATAGTTACCAATGTTTTGTGCAGTGAGGATGCTTAAGATCTACTCTCCCAGCAGATGTCAAGGATGCAACACAGTCATTACTAACTAGAATGGCCGTGCTTCTATTAGAACCCCAGGATTTTATAGCTCAAGGCGTGTGCCCTTTGACTAGCACCTGCCTGAGAATCTTATCATCATTATCACGGGTGATGATCTTGGTGGTAGCCAGTAGTAGTATTTCCCTATTCATCCAAAGCTCATGAATGATCTCCAAGCAGGTATCTTGCTCTTTCCGCTCCTTCTGATATCAAGTTAATCCTCATACCAACTCTGAGAGAGGAACATCATTATCTTAATTCTACAATGAAAACCTTGAGGTTCCCAGACATGAGTGAAATCACTGATCTGGAGTCATCCCACTGGTAAGAATCATGGTGGGAACTGAACCTTTCTCTTCGAGGTTCCAGAGGCTGGCTGTTAACCCTTATGTTCAACTGCGAGGGTACCTGCATAAAACCAGAGATTCAGCATTCGGGTGGGTCTCCCAAGTCTTCTAATCAACATTCATGTGGTGCATGAATTTCTCTGCAATATCCGTGAGCAACACCAATGACAATATCTCTCCTATTTGTGTGCCAGCCCATTCTATCACATCACCTTAACTGGATCCCCTATGTGTTCACTTATTTGTTTTCTCACTCACCTATCCATCCACTTATCTCATCATTCCACAAAGATTTGTTGAGATTCTACTGCCCAGACACCGGCAGGACACTGGTTTACAGTGCTGAAAGGGAAAGGTATAGTCCTGCCTCTGTGTGGTTTACATTTTAGTTGAGGAGAAAGGCATTAGAATTTTTTTTTAAGTTATTTGATGGTGACACTTATGAATTATAGGAGAAACAGAAGATTCTATGAGGTACCTATGGGAATTGATTTGACAATGAAGAAGCTGGAAGACAACAGAGGCATGATACATCTGAGAGGGAAGCATTCCAAGGGAAATGAGCAGTATGTGCAAAGGTCCTGTGGTCAGAAAGAACTCAGCATGTTTGAGGAACTAAAGGAAAGGGGAAAGAGAGTGAGAGATTAGAGTGTGTCGAAGTAAAAAAAAATTCCCATTCCTCGCCTCTCCTCCAGCTTTTTGAAAAGCAGATTAGTAGAGAAGGAACAGGGTCCTAAAGCCTGGAAATAAGTCAGGCTAATTAATATTTCATCTGGACTTCGATGCCTGAGTATGTCTGTGACTGACTGTGTTTGTGCCATTGTTTCCTTATGAAAGCTGGCAACTATGTTTCCCACAATCCTCTTTCTTGCAGAGTTCTGTTTCAAAAAAAGAACTTATGGGATTTTGAAGGTGGAGATTAAGCAGCAGCCATTACCCTGAGAAGGTCATTGGGTCCGACATGCTGTGGGTCACAGATGTTCTTGGGAGGCTCCAGCTTGCCCACACTCTCCTCTGTACACAGTGAGATTGTCTTCCTGATCACTGGCCCTGGTGACCAACTCCCAGCCAGGTGCCTGGCTGCCAACTCACAGAGAGCCACACACATTCTGGTCCCCACAGTGCACCCCTTTCTGGCCCTACCTCTTCAGCTGGACGTGCTTAAAGTCTCCTATTTGCCACCAGGCTAGTACTTTTGGCACACTGATTAGTGATTTTTTGTTTGTTTGTTTGTTTTTTAGGGCCACATCCACAGCATACGGACATTCCCAGGCTAAGGGTCGAATTGGAGCTATGGCTGCCAACCTATACTACGGCCACAGCAATGTGAGATCTGAGCCAAGCCTGTGACCTACCTCACAGCTCACAGCAACACTGGATCCCTGATCCACTGAACGAGGTCAGGGATTGAACCTGCATCCTCGTGGACCCTAGTCAGATTCATTTCCACTGTGCCACAATGGGAACTCCTGGTTGGTGACTTTTTTTTTTTTTTTTTGATGCTCTAGCTCGCCTTCCCAGACCTTAGTTTCCCAGACCCTCGCACAGGTCTGTGAACTCTGATTCCTATAAGAAATAACTATTCCTATTATGCTCATCATGATTTTGTTTTCTTGTGAAGCCCGACTGATGTCAATCCAAGAGAAGGGGCCAGAAGGGAAGGAAGGGGAAGGGGAGAAGACAAGATGCATCCAGCTGACTTGTATTCCTGCAGGAAGGAGATCCAGCTGAGGCCTCCTACTGTGGTCACCTTTTGTGTTCTTCCCTGATTTGAACAAGTCACTTGTGTTGGCCTACAGGCCTTCATTTCATAACCGAGGAACAACCAGATGCCTTTCTGCCGTCAGGAAAGAGGGCAGTGACTTCGAATGAGCATTCTGATGCAATGAGAGGTGAGAATGGAATCCTAATTCTTGCCCTCTCACTTCTGCATTTCCATTTCACACAAGCCCATCCTGTCGGGACAGGCCATCCTATGGTTCCACTTTGTCACTCAAGGATCAAGATCTTGCAAGGTACCTGGACTCTGACTGCCTGGGCTCAACTATTGGCTCTGCTACTTTCTAAATGTGGACCTTGGTCAAGTTACCTCACCTTTCACTTCCTCATCTGCAAACGGAAATAATAACAGTTGTACCTAGAAGTGTTTGGCGATACAATGAATAGGGTCCTCAGCACTTTCTTGGCATTTAATAAGTGCTATTGTTGTCATCAGAGTTGTTAGAGTGCGTCAAAATCCCTCTACCTGGCTTGACATCTTTGAATGAAGTAAAATGTGCAAATGGAACTTTTTTTGTTTTTGTTTTTTTAGGGCTGCACCTGGGGCATATGGAAGTTCCCAGGCTAGGGGGTGAATGGACGCTATAGTTGCTGGCCTATGCCACGGTCACAAGTAACACCAGATCCGAGTTGCATCTGCGACCTACACTGCAGCTCACAGCAATGCTGGATCCTTAACCCACTGAATGAGGCCAGAGACTGAACCTGCGTCTTCATGGATACTAGTCACATTTATTTCCAATGAGCCACGACAGGAACTCCCCGTTACTCATATTTTGTCCAATGGTTTTCCATAGCAGCGTGTTCTGGCGGTTTCCTATGCAAGTTACTGCCCCTTTACCACCTTGTTATCTTCCCTTGTTACCTTAAACTGCCAGTGAGGTAAGTATAAGAGACTTTCTCATTTGGCTGTCCCCAAAGCCATCCCCAACCCTTGTATCCTCACCTCTCACTATAAGAGAATGAAAACAAACCAGATAAGCTGCTTTCCCATTCTCCCTGTAGCTCAGAGTGGACATGTGGCTCAGTTCTGGTTGGTGAAATGTAACTGGAAAAATTCCTGAAGAGTAGTGTCTGGGAGGGCTTTGATAAAATAGTTAAGTCTTAGGGGCACTTCCTTTCCTTCTTCTTCTAGCCTTGAATGTGGATGTGATAACTGGTGCTGTGGCAACCATCTTTCACACATGAGGATGAGCTGCTTACAGCTGAGAATGGTAGAGTAAATATATAGAAATAGGCCTGGGTCCCCTTGATAGCACCACTGGGTTTCTGAACAAACCTGGAGATGCATATGTTTTTTATTTTATATAATTTCTCATTGGATAGAGCTCTGTGATTACCATTTTTCATCAATGTCTCTGTTACTTGCATATGAAGCTTTCTTAACTGACACCAGGGATATTACTATACTTACTTTACAAATAGACATGAAGAGACTCAAAAGGCAAGTTCCAAAAGTTCTCATAGCTTTTAAATAGCAAAGTCAGAATGTAGTCTCAGGTTCTGGCCAGTTTCAAAGCCCAAGCTCTTAACCACTATGCTCTGCTATATTAAATGAATGTTAAGTTTCCTTATTCTACTTTTTCTCCTCCATATATTTAAATCCCATTTTTATTTCAAGTCTGAGTCTAGACCCTCCCTAAGTCTTTCCATGATTAATCCAGTCCACAGAGAACTATTACTGCATTGGTTCCTATTTCCTATTGGAACTTGATTTTCTAATGCCTCAAGTGCACTGTGCTTTTGACCCCTTTCTCCCCATTATAACAGATGCTTTTTTTTTTTTTTGTCTTTTGAAGGCTGCACCTGTGACATATGGAAGTTCCCAGGCTAGGGGTGGAATCAGAGCTGCAACTGCTGGCCTACACCACAGCCCCACAGCAACGCGGGATCCGAGCCACATCTGCAAGCTATACCACAGCTCATGGCAGTGCCAGATCTTTAACCCACTGAGTGAAGCCAGGGATTGAACCTGAGTCTTCATGACTACTAGTTGGGATCATCACCACTGAGCCACAATGGGAGCTCCTCACATGTTTTTTAAGGTCAGAGAAACCACCTACTGTAAAGTGAAGATCAGGGGATTTTGAGATTGATTCAAATGCTGGTTCTCTGCTTGCCTGTTGAGCAGCTTTCGGGGAAAGTTAGTTTGTCTCTCCAGGTCTCAGTCTAATTTATGAAATGAAGGTCATAATGTTGACTGGAGGTATTAATGAGAAAACAATTTGCAGAGCAATTAGCAGAGTGCCTGACTCATAACAGACACACAAAACAATAGCTACCATTGTGATTACCCTGTGCTTACTTCTTGTGTACTGCCTTAGTGTGTGGCAAAGGGATGACAGATGTATGAGTTCAATAATCAACTGTTAATAGAATGCCCCATTGACTATTTCATTAAGAACTTACTGAGATGTCATTTTATTCCAGGCAAAGTGCTAAGTATTTGACTTTAAAGATTTCTTAAGTCAAATAAAACACCCCTGTCTTGGACACATGAACAGGTAACTATACTACAGAGTAATGAATTCAAAAATAAAGAAACTCATATTATTTTATGGGGATACAGAGGAGGAGCACTTATCAAATCTAGGAAGGCTTCCAGGATGAGGTCCCAAGTTGGCTCTAAAAGAATAGAAGAAGCTAGACTATGATCTCTGTGATTGCCTTCCTGCCCCTAGAATCTTGTTATCCTTGCTGGGAATAAGTTACAGAAACAGCAGATGAAGGAGCAGTGTTTGTGCATCTGTGAACGGGGACTCAGATTCATGTTTATGGTAATTGCTTTTGCATCTTAAGACTCCTGTCTAGAGGCTGCTTTAGTTAGGAACAAGCCTCCTTTTCAACTTTGCTTTCATTTCAGCTTTTCCTCCTTTGTGGTTAAACACACAAGCCATTCTGTAAGCTTTCTTCCCCATATCCTTTTAGGCACGATGTGTCTTCTTAGAAGCAGCCTGCCGAGAAACAAAGGTTAATTCTGCAGGGGATGAACTGTCAAAGCCATGTTCTTATTTGAAGTTTTTATTTAGGCAAGCAACATGGGTTTTTCTTTTTCTTTAGTTCCCTCACATCTCCATCTGGGGTACATCCCTTGGCGTGGCTCCCATGCATCGGCCAAAGTCATCAGCAAGATTTTGACTCTGCTATTTAAAAGGTGGGATACTGGCTTTTCCAGGGCTTATAGGACCTCTGGAAAGGGGTGCTCCATTAGAAGGTTTCAATCCCCCCAACCTGGCTGCATTCAGGACACTGACAGTGGTACTTAGATAAGAGCCCTTGAGGTTGGTGCATTTATGAACTATCAGAAGGTTATAGAGGTCACCCTCAACTGGTGACTGGGCTCTTGAAGTGCTGCTGTAACTCCAGCTGTGAGCTTCTGATTGGCCCTTCCTGGGCTGTGAAGGAAACCAGCTGGGTCTCAAAAGGCTTCCCTACAAGAATATCACTGTATAATATGGTGTGTTTGGTAGATCCTGGGGTGCCTCATTCATTCACCAAATATTAATGAACACTTCCCAAATGGTACTGGACAACCAGGGCTGTCCTCTGTGTTTCTGAAGTTCTTGTACTACACACAGAAGGAAAGTGGGGGTTTGGAATCTACTCATGGAGGTGTGAACTTGTACAACTGTGCCAAGATGGTGTGACATTTTCTCATCCATCTGTTTAAAGAGGAGTTTCCTCTAACTCACACAAAGGCACAATCTACACTAACCTCTACTCTGTATTCAAGACATATAGTGTTTGCTTTTATCCTAGAAGGGGATGAGGAAGGGACAGAAGATAGGCATTGTAAGCAACTTGAGAAGTGGATCCATGCATTTTTCCATACTTAGGGAATCTAGATATGAGCTACCGTATCATATCTTCTTAAAGGACCCTGAAAAGAATATATGTTCATAACTGTATCATTGAATAATGTGAAATGTACTGAAGAATCCATGGGTAAACAGGTAACCTAACAATATTCAAGATGATTTCAGATTATGCCAAGTGCTGAGATGGAAATGAACAGTGTGAAGTTAATGCCGCAGTGGGGGAAGGGTGTTACCTTACTTAACAACTGGTCAGTAAAGTCTCCCCAATGATCAAGATTTGAACTAAAGTTGAAGGTGCAAAAGACTTGGCTATTAAAAAGCTGGGTGTCCAAGGCGCTCAGTGAGTCAAGGGGTCTAACTAGAGGATTTGATGTGAATTTTCCAGGGCCTTTATTTGAAAGAAGGAAGGCTTCCCAGTGATAGCAACTGCACTTCTATCTGGGTCCTGACATTGTTCTTATGCTCAGAATCGATTGATTCCTTGCTATTCTTAGTGGGCAGAAAGTCTTTGCAAAATTTGACCTTTCCCAAGTGTTATCAATAGAGCTAATAGGGATGCTGTCAGAAATGTCCACTAATCATCACACATCAGGGGGCTTTCTGAGTTCAGTGCTCTCAGTTCAGATTTTCTGCTCTCCTTGGAATGTGTCAGTGTTTGTTGAAGAGTCTTTCTTTACAGAAGTTCAATTATGGTATAATATTGATTCATTTTCTGTCATATTTTTACATTCTTATGTGTCTGTTTTCACCAACAGACTGTGAGTCCCTAGGAGACAAGAGCTCTGTATTTTTCCACTTTGTGCTCCCAACATGAAAAAGGTGTATAGTTCAAATCACGTAGTCAGCGCCTTTGGGTTCTGATGATCCTAGGATGGTCCTATACCCAACAGTATGTTGTCTTGATGCTTTTGCTAACTTACAAGATTGATAGATAAGTAACCAGAAAATCCAAAGTCACTCACTTAGGCTGACGAAATTCACCTAAGCATTGTAAAGAAATCAAGAACTGGGCACATGTTTTTTTCTATACTTAGGTAGTATAGATATGAGCTGTCCATTATGTCCTCTTAAAGGACCCTCAAAAGAATTTATTCTTATAAATGCATTAATGATTAATGTTATATTTTGTGAAGATCCCATGGGATAAATAAGATTTTACACTGCATGCCAAATTCAACAGCCTAAAATCTTTGAGTTTTCTTTTAACCAAAGGCCACTCATGCATACTGTCCGGAAGCTGTGTTTCTCTCTCTCTAACTTTCCAAAGAGCCCCCAAGTTCATTGCAATCTCCTCCTTTCTACTTCTTGGAGCATCTACTGTTGCCCAAATCATTTGTCGAAACTTTTCTTCTAAACAATTCCTATATTCTGGTCAAGTGGAGTTTTCATAACAACTTCTAAGGAAATACAATGGTCTTCATATTGCTCACCCTATAGTCCCTGCAGTGTTTTGAACAAGACAGAAGCTCAGTTAATACTAACTGAATTCACAATAGCATGGTGAAATCTATGCTACACTGTGTTATAAACAAAACAAGAACTCTAAACTTTCTCAAACTACTTGAGATCTAACCCATTTTTCTGCTCTGGAGGGATTAGGAGGGTGGTGCATGCACCATCACTGACTTCTATCATCATCAAATGGAAAAAACGTTTCCCCATCCTGAGCTTGCTAGAATGGGGTCCTTCCAGACACTAAAACAATTAACTTCTAAGTTTGTGCACATACATTTGACTTAGTATAAACCATTTCTTCTCTGGTCACTTCATGATTTAGGCGCTAGTCTAACGCCAAAAACCCAGTGGCGTGGGTACCCCAGGTAGTGACTGCTCCATCAATTTCTCCTTTCCTACAGTGGCTTTTATAAAATCTACCTTGTCCAAAACCCATAGTAGTCACCTCATGACCCTGCTCTTAGGCCTCAGTTACCCAGGCCAGAGCAGGCACATGACCTCAGTTGAACAAATCACTTCTCTCTCTCCTGGGTGCCTGAAAATGGGGCTTGGAGATGCAGCTAGAGGCTGGACCAGAAGGATTAAGAGACCTATATAAATAGGTATAAATAAGAGACCTATATAAATAGATAGATGAGAAGAGAAGCTGGACTAAGAGAGAGGAGATGATGTAGTTAGAGAGATAGAATGAGGGTTCATGGTGATTTTACGATGTTCATGATGCCTCTTGCATTTGTTTCAGTGAGATTCTCTTTGCATCTTTACAATAGCTTCACTTCCAAATTATCCTCCTTTGAGTGTGTCTCTGGCCCACAAACCAAGTTATCTTTGTCCAGTCACTCCTGCACACCCAACAGACAACCAACACTTGCTCCCTGCACACAGCGTCCTCCTAACACATTGAATTGCAATTTGTCATTTAAAGATTTCTTCCTTACCAGGCTGTGGGCAGACTGAGGTCAAGGTCTATGAGTTCATCCCTTATCTCTATTATCTAACTCTGCACTAGGGACATAGTAAATGCCCAATAAATGTCTGCTGAATCAAATTAAGACAGTGTCATCTGCAGAATAAAATCATGTATATATTGATTTGTTTTAAGCCCTAACTGTTTCCACAAGAGACCAGGACTCCACAATGAGCTTACAGCCATGCCTTTACAATGTGCCCCAATCACAAGCCACTTTGGGGACTCTTTTCTAAAAATAAGCCCATTTCCTTAATTCTATCACTGTCTCGCCTCTGCAGAACCAGAGTCACCTCTGTGGGGGCTTTCGAATATAAACCTATGTGCTGGCCTGCATGACGGTATTAAATGCTGCTCTTGGAGCCATTTTTTATTATTGAATAAGCCCTTGACCTAGCTTTTCAGTCTAATGGAATCATACATTCCATTAGAAACGGAATGACCACAATTCCTGGCCATTTCCTTCTTTTGTTTTCTTCTGATTTCAAAGGTAATACAATTGGAGATTGCGCTACCATGGTGTCACAGGTAGTTTTGATACCCATCTCCCGAGATCAGAATCCATTTGCCCACAACATCAATCTTGCTCTGCCCCAGTCCTCAGCATCCCTTTATCCAAAGTTGGGAACAAGTTCTACCAGAAACATAGTGAAGCCTGCCAAAGCCACAGTTTCTGCTATTACCAAATGCTATTTTGTGGCAAAAGCAAGGAATTTTTTTTCTTTTCCTACATGCTGTGTAGTTCACCAAAATGTTGCAGCCTGGCATTAAACAAAAAGAGAAAGAAAAGGAAATTTCAACCAGGAGCAAAATTAATAAGGTTAGCAAATTTTTTAAAATCTATACTTTAAAACAATAGTGTAAAATGTTTATTCCAAAGTATGATTTTTAAAAGCCTTAAACATGACTGAAACTGAATTATCTCTGTAAATATCTAGAAATAATACCCAAAGGTGGTAATCCACATTCATCTATCCTCAAATTTGCCTGGGTATTTCAAAATGAGCAAATTTTTAAAAGCCCTGTAAAACATATTCTGTAGTTTTTCCTTGAGAGTCCACAAAACCTTAATTTTTATACATTGAAAGCTCAAATATTTAAACACTAAATGTATCTTCTTTTTATATAAATGCATAGGAGTTTGAGTCTGAAATCAGGCAATTCAGAGTTAGATATCTTATTGTGTCACTTTATCAACATATACCTTTTCTTAGAATGGTAGTTCTCAAACCCATATGCACACAGTAGAGGTTTTAAAATGTTTGCCCATGCAGATCAATTAAATTAGAATCTCTGAGTGTGAGACTCAGGCCTTGGCATTTTTCAAAGCATCTTGGATGAGTCTAATACACAGCCCAGACAGAGAGCCATTATCCTCAAAAATATCTGGGAATACAAATCATCTGTTCCATTAAACAGTAAGCCTCTCACTTCCCCAAATGTGTCTCAAACCACCTGATCCAGACAAGCAGGATATTGAGAACCAGGTTTGGAAAAGGGGTTATAAAATACAGATGGGTAAGTATCTCCTTGTAAACTACTTGGGTCAGGTAGGTATGAGTCAGATACCTCAGAGAGCTCATCCTCTATTGCAATTGCATAGAACACACTTCCAAATAGCCACTGTTAATTTGGTTGGAGGCCAGAACAAAGACTGCAGTCTGAGGTGCTGTCATTTTTGGATATCCTGGGGGGAATGGCTCACGTTAGGAACTGGTCACCATTCATCCTGGTTGTCTTAGAGTCTTCACCCTTCTTATTACAAAGTACAAGTTGGAACAACATGAAATAATGCCAACAACCCTTCAAACAGAATAATTTGACTTGGAGTTCCTGCTGTGGAGCAGTGTGTTAAGAATCTGACTACAGTGGCTCAGGTCACTGCAGAGTTGCATGTTTGAGCCCTAGCCAGGTGCAGTGGGTTAAAGGATCAGGCATTGCCACAGCTGTGTCACTGCGGCTGTAGCCAGATTCAATCCCTGGCATGGGGAACTTCCCTATGTCACAAATGCAGCCATTAAAAAAAAAAGAGTAAGAATAAGTAAGACTTTTAGAGGTATGGTTAGGAATTTATACCCTCCTAAAACAAAACATTTAAATTAAATATTTAATTATTATTCTATTGGTCAGTAATTATGATATGGCCTCTATAGAGATAAAAAGAAATGTGTATAATCCAACTGGAAAGAATTTTCAGGTTGGGAAGAATTTTAGAAGTCAAATAATTCAATTGCTATATTTTATGTTTAGAGACTCTGAGACCCAAAGAGGAATAAAACTAAGATTCATAATTTTAAAGATCACCACTCTTCCTACCTTATCCTGAATATGATTTTTCTTGAAACATCATTTCCCAACTCCTCTATGGTGAATGAATAGTATTCCAGAAAGAATATGGTAGCAGAAGAGGTTTCCATATTCGATTTGGGCAGAGCTAAGAACACTAGCTCTTAGACATGAACACTAGTCTCCCTTTCCAAGAACACAGAGGTACTGGCCTCTGACAAACCAAACATATTCTAGTCTTATCTGCCACCTCAGAAAAGTACTAGTTAAATCATCTTGGAAAAGATAGTTTGCCTCTTTGAGCCTTGGTTTCCTCATAAGTATTGCATATAATGAAAAATTCATCTTGCAGGATAGGTTGGGAAGATAAAATGATACCACTTCACTCTATGATTCTTTGGGATATGGAATTCAATGGTTATTGAAGAGAAATACAGGCAAATTCTCATAGGGAGAACTGACCGCTTATCATTTTGAGTTTCAATGATAGTAGACTATCTCTGATGGCAAAGATGGTCCTGAATGAGCAATGAACATGAAGAGAAAATAAAAGGCCCCCCGAAACTCACCATGAAATAAAGGGGGAACTTGGCTCGTTATCTTGGTTCAATGCCAAGATCTCAATAGTCACAGGAGCTGATTCTCCACATAGATTGTGGCTGAGCCTGGAAACTCCAGGTGTCCCAACTCCCTGAGCAATATAGTTGTATTTTGGATTTCTGGCTGCATGTGCATATAAATGGAAGACCTATAATTGAGATTCCAGCCCTAACCTAGGAGAGCATGGAGCAAACGTCATTAAGCATCACATTAAGAAAAAACACTTTCTCCTTTTTCCTCCTCCAACTCTGTACACCCTCCAATACATGCTCAAGCCAGCAATGGGGTTGAGGTGATGTTAATCTGGTCACTAGAGGAAATATGACTCAATTTATACCTCCAAACTTGTGAATGGTAACATGGCAATGTCAACATTATTACATTTAATTGCCCCTTCCTCTTTAACAGATAAAGGAAATAATTTCGAAGATGAAATAACTTGCTCAAGTTTACCCAGCTAAACAGTAGAGTCAGTTCTCTCTGTCTTTTCACTACATGGTTCACCTGAAGAATGAATTATAAATGACTAGCACCAACTCATTTCCTAGGAATGTATTTTGAATGTCAGAAGTCTTTGAGTGTCTGAACAAGGGTTTGAAATTCAGACAAGTGAAGCAGATAGTGAAGATAAACTTCAAAGCTGTTTTCCTTGGATAGAGAAACCCCAGACTTCATAAATCAAGCAAACGGATTTCAGGGTCTTGATTGAGCACTGAAGCTCCAATGATGATGACACCCAGAGGGTTGTTAGACCATTGTTGCAGTCAAAATGTACACAAAGAGCAGGCCCAGGGCTGCAACTCAGGCTTCATAAAGCCGCTGTCATGTGGAGTCAAAAAGAAACAGGCATGGACCAAAGAGACAAAGCATGTCCCATTCTCTCTTTCAGAATTATTGGCCATGTCTATTAAATGTAAGCTCTAGATTCATCATGCTACATAGGCTGTTTCAAGTACAGACACTAGTATTTGGTCTACTTCATTCAACTCTTCAAGATTAATCAATAAAAAGATGTATACGGTGCCTGAGTGTCTGGCAAAAAAAAAAAGAAAGGAAGAAATGACCTCAGTGAATATAAACAGTGCTTAGACTTCTTAGAGCACCTTAGGAGACCTGGAGTAAACCAGGCAGGTTCAAGAATGTGATGGATTTCTACTGTCCAATTTAATATTTAATATTTTAATATTTAATCCTACAGCTATGTGCTGCATTTTAAGTTACAGATTATTAAAAAGTAAAGCTATTAAAAGCACTAAGTGTTTTAATTCAGGAAGAAAGCACAGCCTTCCCTAAGTGACAGGTGACTCTGGTGTCTTGTTTTATTTGTTTTTGAAAACATGGATTTATTTCTTAAATATTTATTATTCATGCAACAATAATACTATCCGGTATTTATATAGCATCTTGTCTTCTGAGGAGTGCTCCAGCTGAATTACATCATTCTTCTCTATGAACTTCACTGTCAGGAAGAAGCCTGGACTAACTTTTGCCTTCTTACAGAAGAGAAAACAGAGGCCCAGAGAAATTAAATGAGTTTTCCTAAGTCTCAGAGTAAATCTATTGGATTTATTCACAGGGAAGCTGCCCAAGCCAGTGTCGGTTGGCTATAATAGGAAATCTCTGCTATAGATTTCTAAAATAATGTCCTTTCTACAATTTGTTTACTGCTTACTCGTAAACCTTTACCTATGGAGGGATGTATGTGGAATAGAGACATACACTGCATTGCAAATGACTTATTTATTCAAGAAGTACTTATTAAGTTCCTACAATATGTCAGACACTATATAAGCCCTTGAGCTGTGTATTCGTTCCCTGTGGCTGCTGTAACAAATTACCACAAACTTAGTAGCTTAAAGCAGCACAGATTTATTCTCTTACAGTTTGGGAGGTCAGAAGTCCTGAAGTCAAGGTATCAGAAAGGCTGTATCTTCTGCTGGCTGCAGGGGAGTATACATTGCCTGCCTTTTCCAAGCTTCTAGAGGCTATCTGCATTCTTTGGCTCACAGAATCTTCTGATCTCTCCTTTATCTGACTCTGACTTTCCTGCCTTCCTCTAATAAAGACCCTGTGATTATACTGGGCCCATCCAGATAATCCAGTAGTCTCCAGATTTCAGGATTTACAGAGTCTCTTTTGCTACATGAAGTAACATACTCCTAGGAGGCGGTGATTGGCACATGGACTTCTTTGGAGAGGGGGGACAATATTTGGCCCACCACAGACCACAACAACATTTAAGACTTATTCCAGCCCTTGCAGCAATCTTTGTTTGGTGGGAAAGAGGTATACAAATGAATGATGACAAAATATGACCATAAATGACAAGAGATGATGAATGAGAGAGGATGGGCTTCTAACCCAGGCTAGTGGGTGTGAAGAAGATCCCCAGAGAAGATGATATCCAAAGCTAGCTTCAAAGGATTAATGGGAAACAAACTGGTAAAAGAGGAAGGTAGCATGCGGGAAATCTGGAAGTCCAGGGACAGAGGATGCTCCAGGCAAACATCACAGCAGTTTCTACTTCATTGACTTTGATGTTTGCTTCCAACTGGTCTGCTTTGTTTCAGAGGTACCCTGAATGATAGAAAAAGGAATCAACTGCATAGCATGACAATGAAAAGTGGGAGGCCTGGTGTCAAGTCAACTGGGATTCATCTAAGCCCTGACCCTTCTTAAGGTTTAAATTCTCTGACCAGTTTTCTCATCTGTCAAATGGAAGTACTAATGATACTTAAGGACTTGCTCTAAACATAAAATGAGATAATGAATACAAAGTTCTTCAAACAGTTCCTGGCAATAGATGGTGTTCAGTAAAGTTACGTTATTTATTTATTTATTTTTTACATTTAATACCTTGGTTATTTATTTTTATTTTTTTATTTTTTTTAAATTATTTATTATTATTTTTTCCCACTGTACAGCAAGGGGGTCAGGTTATCCTTACATGTATACATTACAATTACATTTTTCCCCCAGCCTTTCTTCTGTTGCAACATGAGTATCTAGACAAAGTTCTCAATGCTATTCAGCAGGATCTCCTTGTAAATCTATTCTAAATTGTGTCTGATAAGCCCAAGCTCCCGATCCCTCCCACTCCCTCCCCCTCCCATCAGGCAGCCACAAGTCTCTTCTCCAAGTCCATGATTTTCTTTTCTGAGGAGATGTTCATTTGTGCTGGATATTAGATTCCAGTTATGAGTGATATCATATGGTATTTGTCTTTGTCTTTCTGGCTCATTTCACTCAGTATGAGGTTCTCTAGCTCCATCCATGTTGCTGCAAATGGCATGATGTCATTCTTTTTTATGGCTGAATAGTATTCCATTGTGTATATATACCACTTCTTCCGAATCCAATCATCTGTCGATGGACATTTGGGTTGTTTCCATGTCTTGGCTATTGTGAATAGTGCTGCAATGAACATGCGGGTGCACGTGTCTCTTTTAAGTAGAGTTTTGTCTGGATAGATGCCCAAGAGTGGGATTGTGGGGTCATATGGAAGTTCTATGTATAGATTTCTAAGGTATCTCCAAACGGTTCTCCATAGTGGCTGTACCAGTTTACATTCCCACCAACAGTTTAGGAGGGTTCCCTTTTCTCCACAGCCCCTCCAGCACTTGTTATTTGTGGATTTATTAATGATGGCCATTCTGACTGGGGTGAGGTGATATCTCATGGTAGTTTTGATTTGCATTTCTCTTATAACCAGCGATGTTGAGCATTTTTTCATGTGTTTGTTGGCCATCTGTATATCTTCTTTGGAGAAATGTTTATTCAGGTCTTTTGCCCATTTTTCCATTGCTTGATTGGCTTTTTTGCTGTTGGGTTGTATAAATTGTTTATATATTCTAGAGATGAAGCCCTTGTCAGTTGCATCATTTGAAACTATTTTCTCCCATTCTGTAAGTTGTCTTTTTGGTTTCTTTTGGGTTTCCTTTGCTGTGCAAAAGCTTTTCAGTTTGATGAGGTCCCATGGGTTTATTTTTGCTCTAATTTCTATTGCTTTGGGAGACTGACCTGAGAAAATATTCATGATGTTGATGTCCGAGAGTGTTTTGCCTATGTTTTCTTCTAGGAGTTTGATGGTGTCCTGTCGTATATTTAAGTCTTTCAGCCATTTTGAGTTTATTTTTGTGCATGGTGTGAGGGTGTGTTCTAGTTTCATTGCTTTGCATGCAGCTGTCCAGGTTTCCCAGCAATGCTTGCTGAATAGACTTTCTTTTTCCCATTTGATGTTCTTGCCTCCCTTGTCAAAGATTAATTGACCATAGGTGTCAGGGTTTATTTCCGGGTTCTCTATTCTGTTCCATTGGTCTGTCTGTCTGTTTTGATCCCAGTACCACACTGTTTGGATGACTGTGGCTTTGTAGTATTTCTTGAAGTCTGGGAGAGTTATGCCTCCTGCTTGGTTTTTGTTTCTCAGGATTGCTTTGGAGATTCTGGGTCTTTTGTGGTTCCATATAAATATTTGGATTGTTTGTTCTAGTTCTGTGAAAAATGTCCTGGGTAATTTGATAGGAGGAGGAGGAGGAGGAGGAGGAGGGGGGTAATTTGAGGAGGAGGAGGAGGAGGAGGCAGCAGAGGAATCGGGGGTCCCGCATTAGGGCTTGCAGTGAAGGCAGCGAAGGAAAACGAAGAGGCTGGGCGGTGGAGGTGGAGGAGGGGGAGGGGGAGGGGGAGGTGGAGGAATCTGTAGATTGCTTTGGGTAGTATGGCCATTTTTACAATATTGATTTTCCCAACCCAGGAACATGGAATATCTTTCCATTTCTTTACATCTTCTTTGATTTCTTTGCTTAAAGTTTTATAGTTCTCAGCATATAGGTCCCTTACCTCCTTGGTCAGGTGTATTCCGAGGTATTTGATTTTGTGAGGTGCAATTTTAAAAGGTATTATATCTTTGTATTCCTTTTCTAATATTTCATTGCTGGTATACAGAAATGCCACTGACTTCTGAATGTTACTCTTCTATCCTGCTACTTTGCTGAATTTATTAATCAGTTCAAGTAGTTTTGGGGTTGAGTCCTTAGGGTTTTCTGTGTATAGTATCATGTCATCTGCATACAGTGACAGTTTGATCTCTTCTCTTCCTATATGGATGCCTTTTATTTCTTTGGTTTGTCTAATTGCTGTGGCTAGGACTTCCAAAACTATGTTGAAGAGCAGTGGTGAGAGTGGGCATCCCTGTCTTGTTGCAGATTGGAAGGCTTTCAGTTTTTCCCCATTGAGGATTATATTTGCTGTGGGTTTCTCATAAATGGCTTTGATTATATTCAGGAATGTTCCCTCTATACCCACTCTGGTGAGGGTCTTGATCATGAATGGATGTTGGACTTTGTCAAATGCTTTTTCTGCGTCTATTGAGATGATCATATGATTTTTTTTTGTCTTTTGTCTTTTTTGTTGTTGTTGTTGCTATTTCTTGGGCCACTCCCGCGGCATATGGAGGTTACCAGGCTAGGGGTTGAATCGGAGCTGTAGCCACCGGCCTACGCCAGAGCCACAGCAACGCGGGATCCGAGCCGTGTCTGCAACCTACACCACAGCTCACGGCAATGCCGGATCCTTAACCCACTGAGCAAGGGCAGGGACCGAACCCGCAACCTCTTGGTTCCTAGTCGGATTCGTTAACCACTGCGCCACGACGGGAACTCCAGATGATCATATGATTTTTGACTTTTTTTTTTGTTAATGTGGTGTATGATGCTGATTGATTTGCGAATGTTGAACCATCCTTGTGAACCTGGGATGTACCCAACCTGGTCATGGTGTATAATTTTTTTGGTATGTTGTTGGATTTGGTTGGCAAAGATTTTGTTGAGAATTTTTGCATCTATATTCATCAATGATATTGGGCGATAGTTTTCTTTTTTGGTGGTATCTCTGTCTGGTTTTGGAATGAGGGTGATGGTGGCATCATAGAATGTCTTTGGGAGTATTCCTTCTTCTTCAACCTTTTGAAAGAGTTTCAGGAGGATGGGCACCAATTCCTCTTTATATGTTTGATAGAATTCATCTGTGAAGCCATCTGGTCCTGGACTTTTATTTGTAGGGAGTGATTTTATGACCTCTTCAATTTCATTTCTAGTGATCGGTCTGTTCAGTTGGTCTGTTTCTACTTGATTCAGTTTTGGCAGGCTGTAAGATTCTAGAAAATTGTCCATTTCTTCCAGATTGTCAAACTTGTTGCCATATAGTTGTTCATAGTATTCTCTTATGGTTTTTTGTATTTCTGCTGTATCCGTTGTGATTTCTCCTTTTTCCTTTATAATTTTGGTTATTTGGGTTCTTTCTTTCCTCTTTTTAGTGAGTCTGGCCAGGGGTTTGTCAATTTTGTTTACCTTTTCAAAGAACCAGCTCTTGGTTTTATTAACTTTCTCTATAGTTTTTTGAATCTCTATTTTATTGATTTCTTCTTTGATCTTTATAATTTCCTTCCTTCTGCTGACTTTAGGCCTTTTTTGTTCTTTTTCTAATTCATTTAGTTGGAGGGTTAAGTTGTCAATTTGGGATCTTTCTTCTTTTTTGAGAAAGGCCTGTATTGCTATAAATTTCCCTCTGAGCACTGCTTTCGCAGCATCCCATAGGTTTTGAGAGGTTGTGTCTTCATTATCATTTGTTTCAAGGTAGTTTTTAATTTCCTTCTTGATTTCCTCATTGACCCATTGGTTTTTTAGTAGCATGTTGTTTAGTCTCCATGCAGTAGGTTTTTTCTCTTTCCTTTTCCCATGGTTGATTTCTAATTTCATGGCATTGTGGTCAGAGAAGATACTTGAGATAATTTCTATGCTCCTAAATTTATTGAGATTAGCTTTGGGTCCCAATATGTGGTCGATTCTTGAGAATGTTCCATGAGCATTTGAGAAGAATGTGTATTCTGCTTTTTTTGGATGTAGTGTCCTGAAGATATCAATGAAGTCTAACGTTTCTATTGTTTCCTTTAGGATCTCTGTTGCTTTATTGGTTTTCTGTCTAGAGGATCTGTCCATTGATGTGAGGGGGGTATTAAGGTCTCCTACTATGATTGTATTCTCATCAATATCTCCCTTTATGTCTGTTAATATTTGTTGTATGTATCTGGGTGCTCCTGTATTTGGGGCATATATGTTGACGATAGTAACATCCTCTCCTTGGATGGATCCCTTAATCATTAAGTAGTGTCCTTCTTTGTCTTTCTTTATATGTCTTTTGTTTTAAAGTCTATTTTGTCTGATATGAGCATTGCGACTCCTGCTTTTCTGTCGTGTCTATTGGCGTGAAATATTTTTCCCCACCCTTTCACTTTCAATCTATATGTATCTTTTGTCCTAAGGTGAGTTTCTTGTAGGCAGCATATTGAAGGTTTTTGCCTTTTTATCCACTCAGCCACTCTGTGACTTTTGATTGGGGCGTTCAGTCCATTGACATTTAAGGTGATAATTGATAGATGATTATTTATTGCCATTTGAACCTCGTGTTCCAGTTGATTCTATGGTTCTCCATTCTTCCTTTTTTTTTTTTTTTTTTGGTTGGATGGTCTCCTGTTATTATCTGCTTGAGTGTATTTTTTTTTTCATTTTTTGCAAATGCAATATTTGGTTTTGGCTTGTGGTTGCCCTGTTTTTTAAGTATGCCAACCCCTTCCCATAATTGTGTGTTTTAGCATGATGGTCCTGTAAGTTCAAACACTTCATTACTATATTACAACTAAGAAGAGAAACATACAAACAAACAAAAAGGGTTATTTACTTCCTAACATCCCTTGCCCACATTTTATGGTTTTGATGACTCATTTTTATTTTTTTTCTTTTTAATTTTATTTTGTTTGAGGCCTGTTCATGATTAAATCTGTATGCTGGCTTATTTGAGTGACTGCTCTCTGATTGCGGTTTCCTCAGTCCTAGTTCTTCCTCTTCTTCTTTTTTTTTTCTTTTCTTTTTTCTTCCCTTTTCTTCCTTTCTTTTTGGTTTAGAGAAGCCCTTTCAATATTTCCTTTAACCTGGGTTTTGTGTTGCAGTATTCTTTAAGTTTTTGTTTGTTGGAAAAATTTTTATTTCCCCTTCTATTTTAAATGATATTCTTGCTGGATAGAGTATTCTAGGTTGCATATTTTTTCCTTTGAGCACTTTAAATATCTCTTGCCATTCCCTCCTGGCCTGTAGTGTTTCTGTAGAGAAGTCAGCTGATATTTTTATGGGGGTTCCCTTGTAGGTAACATTCTGTTTTTCTCTTGCTGCCTTTAGGATCCTCTCTTTATCACTAACTTTTGCAATTTTTATTATGATGTGTCTTGCTGTGGGTCTATTTGGGTTCAGTTTGTTTGGGGCCCTCTGTGCTTCTTGTATCTTGAACCCAATATCCTTTGGATTTGGGAAGTTTCCAGCAATAATTTCTTCAAATATATTTTCCATCCCCTTATCTTTTTCTACTCCTTCTGGAATTCCTATTATGTGTAGATTGGCCTGCTTTATATTATCCCATAGGTCTCTTATATTGCTTTCCAGTTTTTTGATTCAGTTTTCTGTCTGTTGACCGGATTGAGTGATTTCCATTATTCTATCTTCCATATCACTGATTCATTCTTCTGCATTATTCATTCTGGTTTTTACTGCCCCTAGTTCAGTTTGCATCTCTGCAAATGAATGTTCTAGTTTTTCTTGGCTCCTCCTTATATTTTCTAGTTCCTTTCTGAGGGTATCTGCATTACTGTTCATATCTTCTCTTAATTCCTTCAGTATTTTCACTATTTCTCTTTTGAACTCCAGGTCTGTCAGACTGCCGAGATCTGTTTCATTGTTGACTGTTTTAGGTGAGTTCTCCTGTTGGTTTGACTGGGGGTGGTTTCTCTGCTTCTTCATCTTGCTTGTTGTTTTCTTTCTCCTGAGGAAGTTGTACTCTCCGTTATCGGGCATTGTTTGCCTTGTCACTGCCGTGGAATATTTCCTGTGGGCTAGCGCTGTTGGTCAATCTTTTTTGAGGCAGTGTGGCTTTTCTGGAGTGTTGATGGGGCTAACAGTGTTTCTTTGAAGCAAAGGAGGGCTTCCTGAGGGCAGACAGGACTGGGAGGTCCACACCACGATGGTAGCAGATTTCACTTGGTCATGCAGAGCTTGCTCTGGTGTTTTTAGGCTGTGGGGTTCTTGCAGGTGGTTGGCGGTGTTGGGCAGCTGTTCCTCAGGAGTTCAGCACCCCCTGGGGGCTGGAGCAGCTATCTGGGTCACTGAGAACCTAAGAGGCTCTTCCCTAGGGCAGCCCAACTCAGAAGGATGGCCTGAGAATGTAGGCAGATCTTTTCACAGTCTGACCAAGCTTGTTGCAGCTTTTCTGGGCTTCAGGGGCTCTTCTAGGGGGCTGGTGGTGCTGAGCAGCTATTCCGCGGCAGTGGGGCACCCCCTAGGGGCTTGGGCGGGTAGCAGGGCCACTGGAAACCCAAGAGGCTCCTCCCCAGGGCAGCCCGACTCAGAAAGACCGTCTGAGATCTTTTCCCGACTTGGCCAGGCTTGTTGCAGCTTTTCTGGGCTGTAGGGGGTCCTGCCTGGAGCTGGCAGTCCTATGCAGCTGGTCCACGGGCACCCTCTGGGGGTTTGGGCGGGTAGCAGGGCCGCTGGAAACCAAAGAGGCTCCTCCCCGGGGCAGCCCGACTCAGAAAAACCGTCCAGGAATTAGGCAGATCTATTCACTGCCTGGCTAGGCTTGTTCTAGCTTTTCTGGGCTGCAGGCCTTTTCTCGGGGGCTGGTGGTGTTTGGTGCTACTCTGCAGAAGTGTAGCCCTTCCAAAGGGCAAGCAGGCCTGTGCAGGGACAGCCCCTGCGGTGGTAGGCTTCAGGCAATTGTTGAGGCCAGCCCTCCTGGATGGCAGGCAGCCCCAGGTTCGGCGAGAGCGCAGGGGGTGGTGGGGGTGGGGGGAGGGGATGTACTGGGAAGCACAGCTTTCAGCTAGCTAGCGGGCCTGTAAGCTTGCTGTGGCGTGGGGGGTATTCTATGGGGATCCACTCCTTCTTCTCTCCCCTCCCCAGCACGGGTGCAGACCAGGCTCTTTTCCCAGGTTCCCTCTGATGCGGCTTTCCACTTCCCCGCCCCTAGAGTATTGCTCCCTTCCTCTGCGACAGCTTTGTTTTCTAGTCTCCCAGGCAGTCTCTGCCCTGTCAAATGGTTTCTAGACCTCCCAAGCAGTTTCCACTCTGCCCCGCCCCCCCCCAGCCCGGGGACTATCCTCTGGAGCCTAGGTCTCGGTGCCCAGCCCCCACCCAGGCATCCCCCGGCCCTTTCTCGGGGACCAACTCTCGGAGGCGCGGTCTCGGTGCCCAGCCCCCACCCAGGCGTCGCCCGGCCCTTTCCCAGCGACCAACTCTCGGAGGCGAGGTCTCGGTGCCCAGCCCCCACCCAGGCATCTCAATTTTTGGTGACTGTGCCCTTAGTTCAGATGGTCCGTTCGGTTCTTGATCAGCTTTTCCGTACTCCAACTTACACTCTTCTCTGCATCTGGAGATTCCTCCGGTTCCTTTGATCTTTCCCCTGTGTAGGTGACTTTCCAGGGTGCGGGATCCCTTTCTCCTCCGCAGTTCCCTTTCGGGAGCGCCCATCCCGCTCGGATTCACCTTCTCTCACTCTCCTCTTTTTTCCCGTTCTGCCCCGTAATGTCACGAACCTCTTGCCGTTATTGGAGTTTAGGTTCTTCTGCCAGCGATTGGTTGCTGTTCTGTGCGAGTCATTTATTCTGTAGATGTGCTTTTTTTTGTTGTGTTTGTGGGAGAGGGCAAGCGTGTCCCTCTACTCCTCCGCCATCTTGTCTAGCCAAAGTTACGTTATTTTTAGTTGCTTCATTTTGGACCACTTCTGCCCCAGATGCTGTAATGCAGTGCATGTTTTGATCTATGCCAGGAAACCCCTATAGGAAGAGCAGGTAATTCTTTCCTTAGAGACCCTTGTTCCCAGGGGTCCTTGTTCCCTTAATCATGAAGATTAAGAGGACTTCGCCAAGAAGTTATGTGGGGAACTAAATACAGTTCAGAGAAAGCAAGATTGTGGCCAGCATGCCCAGACTGTCAGGTCCTGGAAATTTCCCCATGTTGGAATTTCACTTTTCTCTTTTTTCAAAATAGCCAGGTTCGTTTATTCTTGGGGAAAAATAAATAGCTGTGATTTCTGTTCACTGGAGGCGTCCTAATTTCCTGAAAATTTCCCACAATGTTGATGGTGTCATGTAGATGAAGATAAGTTGTGGAAACTGGGCCGGGTTGGGTGCTAATGACCACGTAAGTGACAGAACCTCAATTTACCCACCAACAGAATGAAATGCTTTGAACTGGATGATTTGTGATACTCCTTCTAGATTTAAAATTCTGTTATTTTGTGGTGCGTTTGGAGCATAAACAGGGACCATCTGCAGAAAGGTAGCCTGGGCTGATGGGGAAAGCATGATTTTGGGGATCAGACAAATGTTGAATCCTTGCTCTGAGATTTACTCACAGGGTTTCTTAATTTCCCTGAGTCCGGCTCCTGCAAATTGAGGATAACAGTATCATGTGCTTATAGTTTAAAAAGTTAGAGTATTAGAGGACTTCAATGAAATGGCAGTCTCCTTCCTCACTCCTCCCATCGCTAAAAAATTACTGCTCCTCAGAGGAAATAACTTGCAATTTTTAGCCATTTGTAGTAGTTTCCCTCCATATTTCTAAAAAAATATGCTTATACATACTGTTGTTTCTTTTTTTGCCACACCCATGGCATATGGACGTTCCCAGACCAGGGATCAAACCTACACCATAGCAGCAACCCAAATCATTGCAGTGACAACTTCAGATCCTTAACCCGCTGCACCACAAGGGAACTCCACAATGCTGTTTCTTAATCTATCAATTTTACTTCTTGTTAAGATATTGGAAGATGTTTTTCCCTGTCTCTCTCTCTCCCCACCCTCCCTCTCTTGCTCTGTCCCCACTCATGCTCACATCCCACCAGTTCAGTGATGCCACAATTTGGGGGTAAATCCATAATCAACATGTGCACCATTGTGGCAGTGCAGCCAAGTAGCGTACAATGATTCAATTTCTTCCTCATTACAGGTGTAGTTTTCCCAAGGTTACTGCCTTTTTTTCCCTCTTGGGTTGGTTTTCTATGCACCTAATATGAATTATTTTCATAAATATTCACCAAAACTCAAAAAAATAATGTGACAAATTCATTAGGAAGCTATCAGTCCTTTACTGAGGAGCCACCCCTCCAGGACACTTGTGCCACCTTCTCCAATATGAACTGAATGCTCTCCAGATCTGCTAAATAAGTGTCATCCTACATCCTTTCTGTCCTTCACCACTCTTGAGATTTTCTTTATTTTTTCTGCTTGATTGAATCCCATTTTCATACTTCCGTTTTTTTCTTTTTCTTGATTTTCTTTCTTTTTTAGAAAGTCAGAGTCTTTAAAGCTTTCTCAGGTAAAATTTTGAGTCCTTGCATGTCTGAAAATAGTTTTCATTATATCCCCATTCTTGAGCAATAGTTTGAGTAGGTACTAAATTATAGGTTGTAATTTTGATAGTGTGGATCTATTGTCTTCTAGTGTCTAGTATTCCTGTTGAGAAGTCCAATGTCAATTCCTTGATTCTTAATCCTTTTCATGTGACCTGTTATTATTCCCTTGGAGTTTTCAGGATTATCTCTGCATCCTCAGCATTCTGTGATTTAAAAAATAATGTGCTTTATAATGAGTTTGAAATTTTATTTTACTGAGTATTCAGTAAATCTCTATAGCCAGGAGCTTCATATATTTCACTTCTGGGCGAGTTTACAGTGCTCATTCTTTGATAATCCCCTCCCTGCCACTTTCTCTTTCCTCTCCCTGCAATTTCTGGTAGTTAAATTCTACAGCTTCTGAACCATTCCTTTAGTTTTCTAAAATCTTCCCTAATTTACATCTCTTTGAGTTCTGTTTCTATACTTTCTTGGAAATTTCCTGATCTTTCTCTTTCAATTATGCTTTTGAAAGTTTTCTTAGCTTTCATATTTTTAATTTCTAAGAGTTGTTTCTTTTCTTTTTGTCTTTTTAGGGCCACGACCATGGCATATGCTCGAGGTTCCCAGGCTAGGAGTTGAATCAGAGCTGCAGCTGCTGGCCTACGCCACAGCCATAGCAACACAGCATCTGAGCCACAACTGCAACCTACACAACAGCTCATGACAAAGTTTGATCCTTAACCCACTGAGCAAGGCCAGGGATCAAACCTGCATCCTCATGGATGCTAGTCAGATTCATTTTCACTGAGCCACAATGGGAACTCCACTAAGAGTTGTTTCTTATTCTCTTACAGTTCATTTTTGTTGTTGTTGTTGTTATTGTTGTTGTTGTTGTTGCTATTTCTTGGGCCGCTCCCGCGGCATATGGAGGTTCCCAGGCTAGGGGTTGAATCGGAGCTGTAGCCACCGGCCTATGCCAGAGCCACAGCAACGCGGGATCCGAGCCGCGTCTGCAGCCCACACCACAGCTCACGGCAACGCCGGATCATTAACCCACTGAGCAAGGGCAGGGACCGAACCCGCAACCTCATGGTTCCTAGTCGGATTCGTTAACCACTGCGCCACGACGGGAACTCCTCTTACAGTTCATTTTTTATAGCACTTTGTATTGTTGCATCAATGATATATTTTCTCTAATTTCTGTGAGGATCTTAATTTTCATTTATTTGAAGTTTTCTTCTGCCTCTTATATTGTCTCTGTTTTCTCAAGTTGCATTTTACTATGTGTGTTTTCACATTTTCCCCATGTGGAAGACTTTTCTTGAATGGCTGACTAGCCTCTACTATGCAATAGTATTTGAATGAAGCATGAGTGCACACACACACACACACACACACACACACACACACACGCACACTCACACACACGTTGATTAAGGATTTGTGCATGGGGTTCATCAATTGAAATTCATGAAAGAAGTTCAGTCTCATGGAGCAAGCCACTCTATTGGCATAATCCTAAATTTAGTATCTGCCATTTTTTTCCTGGTCTTTCCTATTTCTCTCTGGAAGATTCTTGTAATCTTCTATCTGGAGGTATAATCCTGGCTTCCAGCATTGCAGGAGCCCAGAGAAAGAGGGCTGGGCAGCCTCTCCATTCAGTATACTGAGTTTGACTTAATATCTCTCTTTTCATGCCTCACAGGCCCACCATTCTCTGTGCCTGGCACTTTGAATAAGGAGCCATCCTGATTCAATGTTTCCAAAGTTTCACCTCCCCCTTCCCTGCCTGGCTTCACAGGATGATGGGGTTGGGTACCTGGGAGCCTATCAATGGACACTCCTATTGTCAGTGTTATGCTTCCTGAAGTAGCTGGGACCTCTAATTCCTGACACTTTCTGAGGTTCTGTGACCCAAGTCATCTTGATTTTTATTTATATTCCCCCTTGACAAGCCCTTAGATTTTAGTTTCTTTATCTGTTACTTTGGTTACTGTTCGTCAATCCACATGCCATTGCTCAAAACCTGGCTGACATATCATATCTGTTATTGTCTCTTCTTTCGTTTTATTTTCTCACTCTGTTTATACCATCTTATCCCTTCAGTGTCATTTAAGTGGGAGTCTCCAGGGCGGAATGGAGATAAATGAATGTGCTCAATTTGTGGTGTTTAACTGGAGTCTATGGGGGTTTCTTCAGTGAACGATTCTGTATGTGGATGAAATAAGAAAAAATACAGAGACTATGCTTCCCTGTAGCCTCTCTCTGATTTTCTAAATTCATTTTCTATAGGCTTCATTTTCTAGAGTATCAGAAATCATCTAGAGTCACTCTGTCCCACCTAAAGATGTAGATGAAATTACCTTGAATGCCAACCTCACATCCTACTCTTCCTAAGATTCCCAACATGCCCAAAACTCATACTTTTACAAGGCACTTCTACTTTGCTCAGAGGTACTGCATATGTTTTATTTTGTTTTTTATCTGTCCTAGCATCACTCTAATCTATGACACCGGACTTTTTTGGTAATTTCAATCTACCATCTCCCTTCCTCCCATATACAAAGGAAATATCTTTCTTAAAAGCATCTACATATAGTAGACTTTTACTGAAGATTGAAAAGTAATAGTCTCTTCTCTAAAATGACATCGGATACCAGATGGTAAGATATTAATTTCCCTCACCCAGCTACGCCATGATCTATATGTAAGTTCATTTCCAAAATGAACACAAAATTTAAATTGCATGGATCGTCTATGTATCCTAGTGGAAAAGATAAAGACATCATGGTTTTCAATCCAGCAGGAAGGAAGTCTGCCATTATCAGCCAAAAATTATCATAAATAATATTTATCAACACCTCCTGTATCTGCTTTTGGTTTCCCATATCCCGAGAAAAAAATGAGTTATTTAGAACAAGGCCCAGAGGTTACAAAGTATAGCTATGTACATTATTTCATTTAATTTTCTTAACAACCTTATGAGATATCATTTCTTCTCCTTTTATAGATGAGGCAGTGGAGACAAAATGACTTTCCTAAGCTACATGGCTAGAAATTGGCAAAGACAGGAATTGTAATAATAACTTCATCTGACACCATTGTGCTTTCTATCCATAGATGTTAGATGGAGAGATTCATAGGTAAATGAAAAGAGAGATACAGACATATATATATACACACATGTAGGGATTTATTTATGTATATGTGCATGTATACACATAGCTCTTATGATTACAAATAGATACTGTTCTCTCTCTCAGATTTAGAAACTAAGACTCAGAAAGCAGGGGTGGGGGGACAAATGATGGGTACAGAGTCAACAGATACAAATTACTATGTATAAAATAGATAAGCAAGAAGGATATATGTATAGCACAGAGTATTATAGCCGTTATAATTTGTGATCGAGTATAATCTGCAAAAAAATGCTGAATCACTATGCTGTACACCTAAAACTAAAGTAACACTGTAAATCAACTAAACTTGAATTAAAAAAAAAAAAACTCAGAGGACTTGCATAACATGTCAAAAGTAACACAGCAGTGTCTGAGTCAAGATTGAAATCCAGAACTATTTGACTGCAAAGTTTGTATTCATTCCATTCTTCTTGCTGCCTTTGTTAATTAGTCCCCAAAGACAGCGCTCAAGAATCCCTCTCCACCCTGAACATAGCTGTCACTGCTCACATGAAGGGGGGAAGTGTGTTTCCCAGTCCTTGAGTCTTAGCTGGCTTTGTGACTTTGACCAAGAGAATGTGGCAGAAGTGACATTCTGGGTTTCCAAACTCAAGCCTTAAAATAACTGGCAGCTTCTATTTCTTGCTCGTGAAACTCAGATACCCAGGTGTGGAAACCCAAATTACCTGAGGAACTGAGACATTCACTCCCATCTAAGCCCCCAGATGAAAGTCAGAAGCAACTGTCAGTTATATGACTTCATTGTTCCAGCCCAATCAAGCCCTTGGATTATTTCCATCTAGGTCAGCACGACATGTACCAGAAGAGCCACCTGACCGAGCTCAGTTCACCCATAGAACCACAAGATATAGTACAATGATTATTGTTTGAAGCCACTAAGTTTTGGAGTGTTTTGTTATGAAGCAAGAGATAAAACAAAACAAAATGCTGCCTCTCTTGGAAGAGATGAGCCCAGGCCCTGTGACTTCAAAGCCAGTTTTCTTTTTACTGGAGTGATCATAATGGCATAGTTTTTCCTACCAAAGATAGAAATGACATGACATCTTTGGTATCTAAGAATGACAATATCTTAGAACAAGATTTTCAAGGAGAACTTAGAAATGGTAAATTAAAGTACATAGAAACAGGGAATGTTATTCATCTACCGTTTATGAGAATATAAAATGCTAAAATGTCCCTGGTGGGCAATTTCGTGATAGGTATTAGATGTCTTATAATGGTCATGCACCTTGACCCAGAGATATGACTTTCAGTCACTTACTTTTGGCATCCATAATAGACATGGGCAGCGATTTTTTTTCTATAAAGATGTGCAACGTAGCACACTTACAAAAACAAAATAGGGAGAGAAGGAGAGGGAGTGAATGCTTAAATACCCACCAACAGGGAATTTCAGTAAATAAACTATGGTATACCCATATAACAGAAATTATTACATTGCTACTAAAAGCAACTGAAATCTTTGTCATGGCATGAAAATGCATATGATGTTTAGAGGAATAAAGCCATATATGAAACAATGTAAATAGTTTCTGTTGGCTTTCTGTTGGCTTTTCTAAGCAACACCAACAATAACTTACACCAGTACAGGGCTTCCTCCATGCCAAGCACTTTTCAAAATAAATAATGACTACATCTCAGTAGTATGACTATTTCTTCTTCATGCTTTTTGATATTTATCAGGTATTTTAATAAACATGTAAGAATATAAATACCAACCCATGATTATAGGCACGGGTATAATTTTTAAAACAGGTTGGTAACTTTGGGATTTCTGGGATACTTGATTAAACAGTTCTGCCATTCAGAGATGGTCATGGAAACACCCAATACAGTCCCATGACACACTTTTTGGGGTGGTAGCTTGAGCCAAAATTCTTGGCTCAAGGAGCCTCTGGTCTCATGCATGTTTTCAGTGCAAAGTCTTAGGCCAATTCTGGGACATCTCCTGGCCAGTTTCCAATTATGTTTCTGCCATAGGCATTAGACAAGGCATTCCAGAGTGTTCTTTACAGGGGGTGGACCAAGTGAATGTTCAGTTTTATTGCATCCCAGAAGTTATAAGCTCTCCAGGCATTCAGAATACATTGCTTCCTTATGCTCTATGAGTTTGGAAAGCAGGGGTCTCTCTGCATCCTAAACTGACCCTCGTGCAATTAGAAATAAGGTTGCCAGTGGAAGAGCTATATCAGTGTAAACAGCACAATAGCCTTTGGCTCTGCCTAACAAGATCAGCAAGCTAGGCTCTTCAAATTGGCTAAATTTATATTGCCCACTAGACCCTGTGAATAAATAAGAAGGAAATTCTTTTGTTGGCTGGAAAATAATCTATACAAATTCTATCTTAATAATAGTCTCTCAATAGGCCATGCAAGTGCCGGCAGGCTGGAGCCAGATCAGAGATGGGAACAGGATCTTGGAGTTCGGAGTGCCTTTAATGAAACACTACACCTGCTGCCTTTCAAAGTGGAATTGATTGAATAAAAATTTAGTGCACAAGAGTCATTCTGTGCTTGTTTCCCAGCCTTTCAGCATCTGGGGATTAAGGGCCTATTTCCCTAGAGCCTGGAAGATGCTTTGAATTTCTAGTGAGATAAGCACTGGCCTGGAACATAGGAGGCGCTCTGTGTTTAAAAAGTAAACAAACTGGATGGAACAACAACTGTTGGCCATTCTAGTTAATATTCATTTGGTGTGACACTGTCCAAAGTGAATTTACTTACATAACTGAACATTTCAGGGCTTGTACCAGCTGCAGGCATGGCTTGATTGGGGCTTAAAATGCTGTCACAAAATCTAATTCTTTTTTCTTCTAATTGTTACTTAACTTACCTCAAGGTGGTTTCTTTTCTTTATTTTTTTTTTTTGACAAATTCTTTCATCATGCAAAGATAATCATGTTTTCAGAACTTACATCCTATCTATTTCAAATTCCTTATGGGAAGAGTGAAGAATCTCTTTCCCTGAAGGACCAGCCAAAAGCTTGTTATGCTTCACTGGCTCTGTTTAGGTCACATACTCATCTCATCTGTGAATTAGCCACTGTGTAGTTGAAATGAGTAGATCCAAGAGTGAACTAACTTGACCTTGTTTATGTCTTCTTTCTTGTAGTTATGGAAGACGGGAGGAGGATAGCCTCACAATGCAAAAATATGAGTCAGTATGAGTGAGGACCAACTGATCCAGAACCAGTTCAGAGTGTACTTAGAAAGAGGAGTGTGCCTGTATTGGGTGGCAAAGACCTCAGATCTAATCAGATGGTAGAGAAAATGTTAATTGCACATTTGTTCTTTCCCTGCAGAGTGTCATGAGCTATCTTCTGCTTCTTGAAGCACAACACATGGGGTGGAAGTCACCTCCTCCCTCATCTAGAAACCCCTGCTGTTCGTGGCAGGATCCACTCAAGTTTCCTACCATCATTCCTTGCCCTACTTCTAAGGCATGCCCCGGTGAAGGTAGGGAGTTTTCTTCATACTGCAGTAATAGCTATCGCTCATTATTCATTTAATGTATACCATGAATGATGCAAAATCCTTTATACAAAAATCTCATTTAATCATCACAGAAACTCTAGGAGGTCACATCTATTCCTTATAAGATGGGGAAAATGAGGTTTAGGAGGATGATAAAACCTGGGCAAGATTGTACAGCTACTAAGTGGAAAGAAAGGGGATCTAATTATTCTACGATTTCTGAGCCAGTGCTCTTGACTATACAGTGACTCCGTTATCTCCTTTCTCCACCATATTGAACCATTTCCACATGTCAAGTCTTGCCCCTCTTTTCTTAGATCTAATGGGTTCCCTATCTAGCCCCCATTGCCACACTTCCTGCCCCATGACTCCAAAAACACTTTAAGCTCCAGACTGGCTGAGAGCCAATGCCTTCTTTCATACCAAACTTGCCTTAAAGGCATGACTATGTTTTCTACTTGAAGATTGCCACCTGCTTGGCCTCAGAGATCCTTCCCTTGTGTCCTTCATTCTTCTGCCTCCTTATTAGGAACACCTATTCTGAAAGCATTTTACTTCTCATCTTCACTGCCAAAAAGAAATTTCTTCCTATAAGATCTGTGAACCAACAATTACAGAAAAAGAAATACAAGTGCACCCTAATAATATGCAAAGATCACCCAATATGCACAAAATATGCATCAGCCAAAATTAGAGAGATGCAAATTAAGAGTACATTGAAATAACCATTCATAGACTGACAAATAACCAAAAGATGGGCAACATACTCTGTTGGTAAGGTTTCAGGGAAATAGGCTCTTTCATTTATTCTGGTGGCAATACAGAATGGTACAACACTTTGAGAGGAAACTGTCTATGCTTTAAAAAAAATTATGAGTACATTTAGCATTTAACTACCAATCCCACTTCGAGGACTCCATTCCAAGGAGAAACTGTCAAAAATGAATGAAATATTAATTGTGGTATTATTTGTAATAGCAAGTACCCAAATGTCTATCAAGAGAGGATCAGTTGAAAAAACTATGGTATAGCCACACGGTGGAGTACTACCAACCGTAAAAATGAAATGAGGAATACAACCAATTCTCATTATTTATGATTCTTTAGTTGCAAATTAATGTACTAGCTAAAATTTATTTGCAATTCCAAAGTTAATATTGTTGGCACTTTTGCAGTCATTCCCAGGCGTAACAGCAAAAATCTGAGTTGTCTGATGTGCACGTTCCCAGCTGAAGTCAAACAAGGCAACTCTCTGCCTTCTTTTAGTTCTCAGAGTGTAAACTTAAGTATGTTAACACAGTATTTAGTGCCATGGTTGTTGCCTTTTTGTGCCCTTTGCTGTTGATTTCATTGTTTAAAATGGCCCCAAACATAATAATGAAGTGCTATCAAGAGGTTCTAAGCAAAGGAAAGTTGTGATGTGCCTGGCAGAGAAAATAACGTATGTACATATTGACATACATTCTTATGTAAAACACTAAGGTGAAGAAGAATAATATGCTACTTTTTAACCTAAGAGAGGGAGCAGATATGAATAGATATTTATTTGCTTATATGTAAAAAAAGCAATGGGAGAATAAGCAAAACCTTTTTTAAAGTTACCTAACAGAAGTGGTTAAAAAAAAATAACATGATGCGGAGGGGAGAGAGATGGAAAGCAGACTTCTCTAAATGCAATCTGTTCTAAATATTTTACTTTTTACATACAAAAATACTTTACAAAGTTATAAAGTTAAATCAAAATTAAAAAAACAATCCCTCAAAATCTAAAACACAACGAAATAATTGAACTAAGCATGTGTATCAAGTTGGTGACTTGGTGAGGAATTACATTAAACCATTCCAAAATACAGTAATTTGCCTGCATGTCCCTACTGGGCTACAGCCTAAGGTTAAAAATAACTGCCAAGAAATTGCAAGTTGTTTTCAGAAATCATATTTTTACTTGTAAGATTGATTTTGTTATTCTGAAACTGTTGTAAGAATGTTGTAGGATAAATGAGGGTGTAACTATGTTGCTGTAATGGGCGAGAATTTTGTCATGGGGAAGTGGTACCCAAGTACAGAATCAGAAAACTTGGGTATAAACCCTCTGACCTGGCATATATCGATAAGAACAATGATAGAGCTTCTCCTTTTAAAGTGTTCACTTCCTAGCTCTGTCAACATAAAAAGCCTAGAAACAGTGACGTAGCTCAGACTGTGGTTTCTAAACACCATGTCCCACTAAAGGGAACCCAAGCTCTTTAGGTAAATAGTCAATTCCTTGCGTAGGCTAGGAGATAGTAAACGTGCCACCAGAATATGCTATTTAACCATAGGGCAGGAAAGAAAACAAAGACCACTGGGGTCAGGTCAAAAAGATTCAACAGGGGTCCTAAGATGATATTGCTATTGGCCCAAAGTGGTTCAATGTTAACTTTAAAAAGAATATACACACTGAATCAAAATAATTAAATATGTTAGAAATCAATGAGTTCAGAATGACACTTTGAAAAAAAATGAAAACTCAACAGTCACCTCTGGAGATGGTAAGATACTGACTTACATTTCTGAAAACTGATTTAATAAAGGGAAACATAAAAAGTTCAATCTAATTATTTCTGTACAAACCCTACGTAGGGGTGAACAAAAATTTGATGGTGGCATATTCTTTTAGAAAAATTTCAGCTAACAATGAATGGATGATAGATTTTTTTTTTTGAGGGGCCACACCCATGGCATATGGAAGTTCCCAGATTAGGGGTCAAATCATAGATGTAACTGCCAGCCTATGACACAGCCATAGCAATGCCAGATCTGAGCCGTGTCTGCGCACTGCAGCTCACAGCAACACTGTATCCTTAACCCACTGAGCAAGGCCAGGGATCCTCATGGATACTAGTTGGGTTTGTTACCACTGAGCCACAATGGGAACTCCGATGATAGATTTTTAATATCATCACCTTGTATTCCTAAAGAAATAAGAGATCTAGGCATTGGTATCAGTAGTGACTAAAATAACTGGGTAAAAACCTGAAGAAGAGCTTTATAATGCGTGCATCTGGCTGATACCATCTATATATACACGTAAATCTTTTTGTTTGTTTTTATTTTAACATGACTTGCTTGAGAATTTCTATATATTTTTTTCATTTTTAAGATTTTATTGACATATAGTTGATTTATAATGTGATAATTTCTGCTGTACAATAAAGTGATTCAGTTATATATGTATCTACAGGTAAATCTTAAAGTGAGTCCATCAGAATTGACATTCATCTTGATGTAAAGCACTGGGAAGCACAGACCATATATGAAGTTTCATTCCCCGCTCCATCCAAAAATTAAACCAGAGTTGAACTAACAATTTGTACACGGAGGGTGAGGAACATGTTACTTGATACTGCAGATATGAATCAGCAAAACCCAGAATGTTGGAAACTCTACCGGACAAACAAGTCAAAAATTTTAAATAGAAAGATGGGAAGAGGAACTTCAAATTAAAAGACTTGGAGTTCCTCCCATGGCTCAGCCTGTTAAGAACCCAACTAGTTATCCACGAGGATGCGGGTTCCATCCCTGGCCTCCAACAATGGGTTAAGGATCCGGCGTTGCCATGAGCTGTGGTATAGGTTGCAGACATGGCTCAGATCCCACATTGCTGTGGCTGGCAGCTACTGCTCTGATTTGACCCCTAGCCCAGGAACTTCCATATGCAGCAGGTGCGGCCCTAAAAACAAACAAACAAACAAACAAACAAACAAACAAACTCAAGATATACCAACCAAATGCAGTTTGTAAACCTTATATATACTCTTAGTTAATAAAATTAGTGGTATTGCATGCACACATGTGCGTGCACACACATAGACACACATATACAGGACAGTTGAGGACATTTGCTAAGTAACTGGATATTTCATGATACCAAGAAAATTATTTTAGATGTGATGCTTGTATTGTATTTAAGTTTTGAAAGGTTCTTATGTTTTAGAAATATAGTCTGCAATATTTCTGGGTAAAGTAACATATGATCTTGGAAGGAGGCCATAGGGTGACCAACCATGTTGGTTTGCTGGGCATCAGTGATAGAACTGGGAAAGTCCTGGGCAAGCAGGGATAGGTGGTCACCCTAAGAGTGAGTGAAAGGGAAACAAGACTGACTCCATGGTGATAATGATGGGTATGTGATCTTGGTTTTAGGATTCTCTTTACTTTTGATTTGATAGAAATTTTTCATGGAAAATAACAAAAGGTGCTGTCCCCCCGCCCTGTGGAGTGGGGCCTGTGGAGCTCACAGTTGTGTCTGTCCCCTCAGTTTCTACTCTATTCTAGCATCTGAACTTCCCACTTAGTCTTACCTCTGTTCCCTGGCCCACCAGCCCTGCATCCACAAAGAAGCACAATGCAAATGTTGTGATCAGGGCAGTTAGATGGCTATGGGGTCACAAAGGCAAGAGTTTAGGTGCTGGCTTTCCCTCTATATGTCTGACTTTGGAACAATGGCTTATTAACCTCTGAAACTCAATTTCCTCATAAATGAATTTGGAATAAAAATAACGGCTGCTTCATAAGGTTGCTGCAAGGATGCAATAAGAAGATGTGAGCAAATTGCGTAGAAGAATGCCTGAACTTTCCGTACCATTTTGGGTGCAAGATGCATGCTTTTTTTCATTCTCCATTTTTAATATTCTGAAGTCAGAACTCTTTTTTAAAATCAAAGTTGTACAGTCAGGGTTCTCAGATGTAATCAATAGTTCAATAGTGTAATAGCCCCATTTTCTAGTTTCTGTATTTGATGCTTTGATATTTCGGAGCCCTGCTGATCCTGAAGAGACTACACCTCCCAGGGTTAGTCATATCCTAGAGAGAGTAAATGATTCACCTGAGACCATGCCTTTCCTGTGCAAACTAACCAAACCAGAGCCCACATCCTTAAATGTCTCCTTTAGAGACTCTCCACCCTGGGTCATTATCCACCTGCTCAACACCCAAGAGACAAGTACCAGAGAACTAGGGACAGCCCCTATACCCTACAGCCTGCTGAGATGATTAAAACCAGTTAAGACTGCTTATCATGCTTCACCTATTTCTTCCCAGAGAAATCACAATGAAGGCTCTTGCCCATGTTTTCCCCTCATTCCCTCTGCCTCCTGCCCAACCATGGTGCTTCCCCATGTGGCCCTGCATAGCACCCTGTGCCTCCTGTTTCTAAGGAACTTTGAGTAAAAATTTCTTCCTTTGTCACAGTAATTTCCATATTTTCATGTTTTACCATACAGGTTTAAAGCAAAGCCCAGATACTCTTAAAACAAATAGAAATAAGCTCTGACCTAATTAGGTAGAAAAAGACAATGGAAAGTTCACAGATGTGAAGAGTGGAGCTGGCAACCACACTCAGAAAATAAGCAAAACCCAGAGAGGTTTAGCAGTCCAAAACCTGAGGTCACGCCACAGAAACACTCTTTTGAGGACACTGTCACTGATGCAGCCAACACTGGAGACTCAATAGAGTGCCCACTGTACTCTCAATACTGCCACCACTAAGGCATTATTAGACTCTCAAGATTCAAGGTCGTAGACTTGAACTCCTAATTGACCAAGGCTGCATGATTTAACTATACTCCAGGTGCCAGGAGGTGGGGAAGAGGGAATATCTGATCTCTTTGGTTCCTAACATTCAATACAGTATTTCCTACTGGATGTACAAAGGAATATTCTCCTAAAAGAATATCTTAAAGTAAGAAGAATATCCACACCCTAAGTAAAAAAAAAGGTCAAAAGACCATGAGAGAAGCCAAAAAAGACTTGCTAAGAAGATGAGTAAGTATCACCTTGTCATTGCTGAGCATGTGCTAACTTAGTCAAATATCTTGGAATAATAAATTGTGGAATTTTCAAAGCCAGGAGAGACTGGTGTTAATTGATTCATGGCCCATGAAGGACTAGTCAGGGGCTATACATCTATTTATCACAAAGCTTCCAAAGATTTTCAGAGGATCCCTTTAATTTCTTCTTTAATATAGGATTCAATAAAGGATTACAAGTTTGACTGAATAGAAATTGTAGGTGAGAACCCAACATTCTATAGTTTGACTCAAAATTATATCATCAATACTGAGAACATGAAAGAGGTCAAATAGCATGAGTCATGATGAAAGAGCAGCCCATCAGAAGGACTCTGCGGGAACGTCAGCAAAGTCATTCCGAAGAGCCTTAGGACTCAGATTGTGAAGAGGTTTGACTCAAAATTGATTGTGATTTTGAAAGAAAAAAGAATCAGATTTTAAAGACAGAGTTAAGCTATTTTTGATGAGCAAAATAAAATTGTCTACAACTTAATGGTATTTCTCCTTCCACCCCATACCTTTTCCCCTAAAAGTCGTCATTAAATCAGTGGTAAAATTTAGAATCAATAAGAAACTATGGTAAATGTCAAATAAATTTTAGTTTAAAGATATGGCCTTAGGGTGGAATCACCCAGATGCAGCTAGCCTTTCTTCTCCTTTGCCTTTCTTGACCGTGCTCTTTGCCTGAACTTGCTCATTTCTGTGGAATCCACAATTCTAGATCTGAGCTGTGTCTGAGGTAAGAGAAGAATACAGACCAGAGGATGTCAAGTCTTTATTTCTTACCCATGAACAATGCGAGGAAGCGGTCTTTGCTGTGAAGTGAAAGAGACTACTGGAAAGAAGGGCAGGAAGGCGGACCTATGCCTATGGGTTCATTTATTAGCCTCAGCCCTTGAGCCAGTGGCCAGAGACCCCACAATTCTTGGGAAATTTGTCCTTCCTTCCTATTGAGCCTATTATGGCTTTGCTTGCAGACAAGCACAAAGAAATGAGAGCTGGGGCCCAACGGGAGAATGCAGCTGCTCCCTTGGCCCTGTCACCTGTAAGTCAGGCCAGGAGCCATGTATCACCAAAACCACTCAGCTCTTTTCCAAATATTTCTGAAAGTGCTGAGCCTTCCTTTATCCGACTATATTCAAAATCCTGCTTTGCTTTATTATTGGAATCCAATTTTTTGGTCACTTGTGATGCTCTGGGAACTATATACATACTACCTCATTTAATCCTCACAAATGCGCTATTAATACTGATATTATTTCTCCTGTTCCTCATTGTACAGATGATGTAATTGAGCTTTGGAAGTGGAGATAGGATTTGACTCCAAGCTCCGTCTGCAAAACTCATTTGCACTAATCAGCATTGGATTGAACTAATCAGGTTATCTTCCAAATACTCTTTCTTTAAATAACAGACTTTTTGGTAGGGGGGCACACCCACAGCATATGGAAGTTCCCAAGCTAGAGTTCTAATCAGAGCAGCAGCTGCCAGCCTACAGCACAGCCACAGCAATGCAGGATCTGAGTCGCATCTGTGACCTACACCACAGCTCATGGCAACCCCAGATCCTTAAGCCACTGAGCTGAGTGAGCCCAGGGATCGAACCCACATCCTCATGGATATTAGTTGAGTTCGTTACCACTGAGCCATGATGGGAACTTCCCTAAATAACAGACTTTTTAAGGTATAATTCACATACCATATGATTCACATTTTTAAAGTGTACAATTCAATAGTTTTTAGTGCATTCACAGAGTTGGGCAATCACCCTCAATATCTAATTCCAGAATATTTTCATTACCCCCAGAACAAATTCTACTTCTATTAGTAGTTACTTCTCATTCTCCTGATCCCAACCACTGGATACCACTAATCTATTTTCTGTTGCTACCATTTTTTCTATTCTGGATATTTCATATAAATGGGATCATACAATATGTGGCTTTTTGTATCTCACTTCTTTCGCTCATGCATAATGTCTACAAGATTCACCTATTTTATAAGCATGAGTCAGTGCTACAGTAATATCAGTATTCTTTTATGACTGATTACTATTCTATTGCATGGATATATCACATTTCGTTTATTCACTCATCATCAATGGATGGACCTTGGGTTGTTTCCATTTCTTTGATGTCAAAAGTAATATGCCATGCATATTCATGTACAAGTGCCTATGCTGACATATGTTTTCAATTTTTGTGGATAAATACCTAGGGGTAGATGGAGTAGATTTTCTGGATCACGTAGTAAATCTGTGTTTAATTTCTGAGGAATGACTGATTTTACCATTTTACATTTCCATCAAAAATGTATGAGGGTCCCAATTTTCCTATATCCTCACCAATACTTCCTACTCTTGTATTTTTTATTATAGTCATCCCAACTAGTATGAAATGGTATTTAACTGTAGTTTGATTTACATTTCTCTAATGACTAACAATGTTGAATGAACATCTTTTCATGGCTTATTGACTATTTGTATATTTTCTTTGGATTGAAGTTTCTGTTCAAATTATTTGCCCACTTTTAAATTGGTATATTTGTCTTTTTATTGTTGAGTTATAAGAGTTAAGTTCTAGATACAAATCCCTTATCAGATATATTATTTGCAGCTGTATTATCCCATTCTTGAGTTTTCTTTTCACTTTCTTGATAGTGTCCTTTGAAGCACAGAAGCTTTTAGATGAATTCCAATCTATTTTTTCATTTGTTGCTTCTGCTTTGGTGTCACATCTAAGAAACTCTTGCCAAATATAAAATTTATTCCTATATTTTTCCAGGCATTTTAGAGTTTTAGCCCTTAGATTTAGATCTATGACCTATTTTCAGTCATTTATTTTATATGATATGTGGTAAGGGTCCAAATTCTCCCTTTTGGTATGGGGATACCCGGTGGTCCAGCATCATTTGTTGAAAAGACTATTCTTTCCCCCACTGAATTGGCCTGGGCAGCACTGTAGAAAATTTAAGGATTTATTTCTGGCCTCTCAACTATCCTCCACTGGTCTGTATGTATATCCTTATGCCAATACACATTGCCTTGATTACCATAGCTTTGTAGTAAGTTAGAAATAGGGAAGCCTGAGTCCTACAACTTTGTTCTTTTTTATTTATTTATTTTTTGAGGGGGGCTATTCTGGGTCCCTTGCATTTCTATATGAATTTTCAGAACAGCTTGTCAAATTATGCAAAAAGGAGAGCTGGGGTATTGATGGGGTTGCACTGACTCTATAGATCAGTTGGGGAATATCGATATAATATTGTTTTAACATCAATATTAAGTCTATCAACTCATGATGATGAAATCTTTTTCAATTTCTTTCAGCGATGCTTTTCAGTTCTCATTATGAGTTTTATATGTCCTTTGTTAAATTTATTCTGAAGTATTTTATTCTTTTTTATGCTTTTGTAAATTGAATTGTTTTCTTAATTTCTTTTTGGATTGTTCACTGATACTATACATAAATACAATTATTATTACTTTTTTTTAACGGTGCACCCATAGTATATGGAAGTTACTGGGCCAGGGATTGGATCTGAACTGCAACTATGACCTATGCCACAGCTGCAGCAACTCCAGACCTTTAACCCCCTGTGCCAGGCCAGGTGTCAAACCTGCACCTTCAAGTAACCAGAGCCGCTGAAGTTGGATTCTTAACCCACTGCACCACAGTGGGAACTCCCAAATACAATTTATTTTTTTATATTGTTCTTACATCCTGCAATCTTACTGAACTCTCTTATTAGGCCTTATCCATTTTTGTGTATTAATTCTTTAGGATTTCTCATCTACATTTTCCAAACACTGCTGAATGAAGTCCTCAACCTTTGGGTGGTTTCTTCAGCTAGAAATTTCACATTATTTATAATCATAACTTTCTCCTGCACTGCTGGTTCTAATGGATTTTTGTTTTTGTTTTTGTTGTTTTGTTTTTCTACCACCTAGTATCTATTTCCTCCTCTTCTGGCATAGTTTACAGGGGTACATTCCCTCTCTCACTCTCAATCCGTAACCTTTGGGGAACTCAAACTCCAGGTGTGTGATGCAAGCCTGGCTGCCACATCCGCTTGACTGTCATAAATGGGTCAGGCTGGGCATACAGCACAATCAGCATCAATGAGTTGCGATCTCAGGACTTTGAAAAGTCCCCCAGAAGATCATATTTTCTTTTCTGATGGAATTGGGGGTCAACACAAAGAAGAGAGATGAAAAGAGATTGGTTCTGATTATATCACTTCAACCCAGGATCATTCACATTAACCCAGAGGACAAGTCAAGCCCTTGATTGCTTGGGTTTGTGATCCCGTGAATTCTCCTTATGGATCAGCCAGGTCAGGATGAGTTGTCTGTCATTTGCTCTGATGCTACCTCAGACCATATGTGAGGCATTGCCACTCATGAAAGACCAGAATATTTTTGCATGGCAACTCCTAGCAGTTTTATTTTAAAAGAATGGTTTAGTGATAAAAGGTTACAAAGACTTTTTAAAAAAAAACCCTCGTGTTTTTCCTTTCCATCCTGTGTAAGAGGCTTAAATCAATAAACCTAATTTTTATTAGGAGCACACATATTATAATTATTTAACTGTACATTCAGCAATATGCTTGAACTCCATGTGCAGCCCCCTCTAGTGGTCAATTTAATAGGTAACAGCCCAGGCTTCCTTATCTCCTAGCAGTTTTGCTTAGTAGTGAGTTTGTTCTCAGAGAGTCTGAGGCCATTTGGACTCATCACTATAGCATTTTTTTTTTGGGGTCATCTTTTTAGGGCTGCACCCGCACCATAGAGAAGTTCCCGGGCTAGGGGTCGAATGGGAGCTGTAGCTGCTGGTCTTACACCGCAGCCTTAGCAACCTTGGATCCGAGCTGCATCTTGCGACCTACACTACAGCTCACTGCAACACAGGATACCCAACCCACCGAGCGAGGCCAGGGATCAGACTTGCGTCCTCATCGACACTAGTCAGGTTTGTTTATGCTGAGCCATGATGGGAACTCCTAGTATTTTTAAACTAACCCCATCGGACGGAAACAACCAGTTTACTTTATTAGGAAGAACTTCTAGAAGGATATACGACAATGTTGAGCAAGAAAAAAGAAACTCCTTTAAATAACCAGTTCTGTGAGAAAAGCTGTTTACTTTTACTCCTTTGTAAGCTCATGAACTGCAACTCTGAATTTCAGAGAAAGAAAGCTACCCTTAGCTTACGATTTAACATTCACCAGGAACTGCAGAGATTTTCGCTCTGGGTACTGAAAACTATCCCTGTGGCTCAATTATTTTAGCTGATAGGGAACAGGAAATTATTCCAGGGAAGGAGGTTCTTATATTTCCCAGTTGTAGATTTATTTAGAAAGGGGAGTTTAGGGAGGTCAGGAGGTCCCCTGACTAAATGGAATTGATTTATTACTTGCCACCTTTATAAAGACATTTCATAGTGTCCGACATGGATCAAAAATTTGCCTCTACTACTCATTAGAATGTGCCCATTGGAAAGTTACTGAACCACTCTGAGCTTTAAACTTCTCTTCTGTAAAAAGGCGTTAATCATAAAATTTACGTGATAGACTTTTTTGAGTAATGAATGGGATGGCATATGATGCATTTAGTTCCTGGTGTCTAATAAATGCTCAATAATATTATGATGTTATTATTGTTACTTTCTAACCTCAGCAGAAATGGTGACAATCAGACATCCCTGCCTCCTTCTAAGAAAGCATGTTCACAATCCCTTCTCACAACTCAGGGGACCAAGATGAGCAACTTTGCCAGATGTGACCCATAATGAAAAAGCTGGCATTGTCTGCTTCTGATTCTCTCCTTGAAGGAATGGGTATGTCAGAGCATCATGGCATCACAACCCTCTGAATATCAGGGATTTCATATCTGAAGGCAAGTATTGGTTTCTGCATCTAGATCTTTTTATGGTTGCTGGTTTTTTTGTTTTTGCTTTTTTTGTAATGCCTCCCTTTCCTTATTTCTAAGTTTTAAAAGCATTAGGGGATACTGCCATTAAACTTTTCAGATCTGTCTTTGTTTTTATCCCATTCAATATACTTAAAGCATCTCTTCTAAAATTTGCCCAGAAATAGCAAGGAATCATGAGTTAATTCCTCTGAGAATCCACTCAGGATGGTGATTCCTAGCTAAAGGTATTTTTTTTTCAACCATACGGTGGAGTGAATGATGTGGACATTAGTGCCTCTACTTACAGTCATTGATGAATCTGCTCTTAACCCCTGGAGCCCCCAAGTGTGACTGCAGCAATGGGGAGGGGGAGGGCTTTATGAGCGAGATGAATGAGCTCATTGTGCCTATCCATTTTTGAAGCCAAGATTATTGCCAGATGATTCAAGAAATGGGATGCAAGAGAAATGACTTTTATCACTGAAAATGAGGAAAGGATTCAACAAAGCAAACTCTGGGAAGAAAGAACAGCCAATGTTCTCTATTTCTAGCTTTTCCAATTATGGCTTGGGTCTATTCCATTACACTAGTCAAGGAAAAATGCCTCCTTTACAGGTTTGTTCTGCGAGAGACGATGATTATTAAAGCAATTTGTTAGAGGCAGCTTGCATACACATTAAAGCAAGATAATTGTATTGGAGAAGTGGCCTGAAGCAGAGATTCAGCTGGAAAGGCCACTGCATGTAACTCGGGTTTTTAGACCTGGGTAGTGATGGCCACCCCTAGTGACCAAGCTGCATGGCATGCTTTAATTGGATTTCCCCAAAAATATATCCAGTAATGAGATTAAGCCTGCTTAAAAAGTGGACACTTCTGGAATCCTACTTTGATTTAAGAGAGGAAAGCTTATCAATCAGATCATAGCCTCTTTTAGGGAAGAAAAAAAACCCAGTCTGCCCCTAGAGTCTATTTATTCACTCTACAAATATTTATCCAAGACCCATGCTGCAAAGAACAGCAATGTATGCAGTAGAGAATAAGAAAGACCCAAGACCCAAGACCCTCTTTGTAGGGTTTCCATGCTGATGGAAGAGATCAAACAAGGCTTTATGCAATTAGATACTCAATCACAATCGTGACAAATGCTTCAGAGAAGTTTGCATACAAACATTGAGAACTCTACCTAAACTAAGTGATCAGAGAAAATTTTCTTGAGGAGGTAGGATTTGAGCTGAACACTAACAGATGAGAATTAGTTAAGAAGAGGGACAGGAAGTAGAAACATGTTCCAGGCAAAGAAAACATCATCCATCAAAGCTCCCAGGTAGGAGTGATACTGAAAGATGGTGTGATTGGAGCTGGGAGAGTGACAGACGATAGGCAAAGGAAGGTTCTGGAAAAGTTGCCAGAGACATTTTGCATATGCTGCACTCCTAAGCCTGGAACACGGTGGGCTGCCTGGGCATGTATGCAGGGCCATGGTTAGGATCTGACTACACTAAGAGCACTTGGGAGCCATTGGAGAATGGTATGGGGGAGGGGGGTGACAGTGATTCAGCATATTCCAGTGATCACGCTAGCCTTCGACGTGAAGAAGGGCTTGGATGGGGCAAGAGGGCAGACATGAGAAGTATTTAGGAGGAAAAAACCAACAATACTTGGAAATTGGATACAGAACTGACAAATGAACCTCTAGAAACTGTTACTAGGAGGAAAATCTCATCTTGGAAAGAATCTTGGACACTGGGGAGATTTCCAATGATTATCCCACAGCTACCCTCTCTGAGTTTCCCTTAGGCACTGAATGTAACTTATTAGGTGCAGTTTTAGTAATACTGGAAAAATAAATGTGGGCATACACAGTCCACACATACATATGAAGTGTGCTCCACTCCTTTCAAGGTTTCAACCACTGGAAGCGAGGATAGAGTATGACTTGTCCCCACGGTGAACCCAGAGTCCCAGGAGGCTACTGTCCTGAGAGTGCCCCAAATTGTGTTTTGATGGTGAGCATCTCAGAGGCAAAACTGTGGACTTGTGAAGTCAGAGGTGTGTGAGTTCAAAGTCACTCCTACTTCATTTTGGGTGGTTCTGACTTTGAAGTAGTTACTTGATCCCTCCAAGCTTAACTTCCCTTATTTGAAAAACCTAACTGAAAGGCATTATGTATAAGGGACCCACAGTACTTAGCTTGAAAAAAAATTACATCCTGTTACCTTTCTCTAAAAATAATTACAGAGATCTAGCTAATAATCATATTTGTAATAAAAGAGAAATGGCTGTCATCGAATACCTGCAATGTGCCAGCAGCAATGCAAGGCACTTATATTTATTAATTCATTTGGTCCTGTAACAACTCTCTGAAATAGGTACTGTCATCATACCTGCTTAACAGATAAGAAAACCAAGACTGTAGACTCAGGGCCACCCAAGTGAGTGGCAGAGTCAGGATTCAAAGACAACTAGTTTGAGTGCATATTGAAAAAAAAAAAATTCCATACAACATAGGAGGCAACAACAGGCAGAAATAGAGGTTGAAATTTATGTTAATCACCTTCTGTGATTCTGTACTCTCAATAAATTCAGATAGAAAACCCCAAGTTGACTGCCCAGAGGCACAGCACTCTGAAAAATTTAGCACTGTGCCATGCTTGTGAAGAGTGAAACCGGCTGAATATCTATTTCACAGCATTGCAAATGTTCTTCCACCCTTAGTCTTATGACGAAGGAACAACTTCAATTTATACGCCAACTAATCATGTCCCAGCATGCTAAGAACTTTGCTGAGGACAAAGTACAGTGGTTTCATGGTACAGTATGTGTGCTGGGTTAATGACAGAAAGGAGACAGGGCAGCACCGAGGCCGCCAGCTTGGATTTAGGAGAGGGTGTTCAGTTGGGGATCTGGGCATGCCAGCCAAGCCCAGACTGAGAAAGGCTGAGTGTCTGAACCAAACTCCTCTTCTGATCTCTGGGGAGGGACAAAGAAATCCTGAAAACCTGAAAGTTCCCATGTCCTGTGGAAACCAGCTATCTAAGTTAGGATGCTTTCATCACAACCACTGCAAGGATAACAACTGGACTACATCAGGTGGCACACTGAGAACTAAACTTTTTGTTCCATCCTTTGAAACAGAGATCATTGAATATTGATGGTCAATGATGCTGTGTGCTGTTATTTAATGTCTGCTTTTCCAGTGAACTCCATGAGGGCAAGTGTTGAGTCAGCCTGATTCTTTGCTACATCATAGCACTTAGCATGTGCTTGGAAAAAATAATTATAATGAGGAAGAGAGGGAGGAAAGATAACAGTTTACATGTATTGCATACTTATCATAGGCTCCTCATAGTCTAAGTAATTTCCATGAATTATTGTTTAATGCTGATAACAATAGTATGAGATAGGTTTTATTATTATCATGTTTTACAAACGAGGAAACTGAGGCTTAGTGAACTGCAGTGATAGACTGACTCAGGGAGTAAGTGATAGAGACAGGATTCAAACCCAGGTTCTGACTTCAAGGTCTGTGCTCCCACCTACTGCACCAGGATGTGTCTTGTAAAGAGAGGAGATTAGTTAGTACTAGTAAAATAAGTACATGTTCTAGAAACTCTCACATTACTGGGGGGTGTGGACAGAGAATGAGTGCATTCTTAAGAGGCCATATTGTAATCCCCAGGGAATTTTTTCAAATTATTCATATCTTTCTTAGTCACTTCCCATTCCCACTTCTGGATGAAAATCCTTGCTGTGGCCAGTCACTTTCAGCGGCAGATAATCTTAAGCATATTAAGAGGAAAAAAGAGGCTTTAGAAATTATTCCTCTGGAACAGTGGTCCTCAAACCTGGCTGCACATTGAACTCAACCAGAGAGCTTTTAAAAATACTGATGCTGTGCCCAACTTGGATGGACTAAATGATCATTGCTGGGGGTAGAGCCTGGGAATTTATATGGCTTAAGAGACACCCAGGTGATTCCAATATACCGTGAAGCTTGAGAAGCGCTGGTTCACTCTCCTCAACAAAAAGCAATAAAAGCACTCTCCAGGTCCACGTCATTTCTCTTCCCCAGGTATTAATGTAGAGGTACAGTTCCCCCAAAAAGATATCCAGGGTGTTGGCTATCTAAAAATTTAATTCAGCAAACATCTCATGAGCACCTCCTATATAGAAAAAGCCAAGAAGCACAAAGCATGACTTATCATTCATGGCCCTAAATCCTAAAGGGATTATATAAGCACAGAGATGAGTATATAACATAACTATAACATATAAGAAAAACTATAGCGAAAGGAAGAAGTAGGAAGACTGATAGGAAGAGAGGCTCTAAGGAAAGCAGAAGTTGACTCTCTAGGCAGCTAAGGAAAATGCCATAAAAGCACAGAGGAAATTGATGAGAAAGATCAGAGAAAACAAAGATGTCTCTTTTCTTTTTTTAATTTTTTATTTTGAGGTAACTGTAGATTCACACACGGTTGTAAGAAATTCCATATGCCCTTGTTAATTTTCCCCAGTTTAGCATCTTGCATAACTGTAGTGTACCACACATCTTTTATTTTTGACAGAAGGCTTGGAGAATAAGCAGTAGATTTCAAAAAAATTTAAATAGGCTATCAGATCATTTAATTATGACCATAAATCAAAATTTTATTACATATTTGTAGCAAAAGAAGAGAACTTGCTTGACCCTGGAAGACACACTTGAGAGGAAGAGGAAGGTGAGATAGTCCTTGTTAGACAGGATATGTGTAAAAAGAACTCTGGCTGAGAAGATCATTGGACCTTGACTGACAGTCAGCTAAGTAGGTGGGTAGGTAGTTTCCCAAAAGAAGTCTTAATCTCATTAAAGTTTAATGTAAAACTGCTTAAGCATTTTATCACAAATCTTAATTTCCCTCTTAGTAGGAGGTTGTGAATTACATCATGGAAGGAAAAAAAAATCCTCTGTCTCAAACCAGGTTTGGGACAATTTTTCATAAGTGAAAGAATTAAGTGCAGTGTTAGGATCCACCTTGAGACTTGGCAAGATCGAACATGATGCCTAGACCTGAGTCTCTGGGAAGATCACCCAAGAAGAGACTCAAAGACCAGCAACATGGAAACTTTAACTTCTGTGTGACATAAGTGATTGATGTTTGTTATATATTGTTTCCATGTTAGACTGTGATTCCTCTATAATTTAAGCTACAGGAGAACAAGAATTTTTGTCTGTTATTTACACTAATTTTTTCCTTGAACATTATTAAGCACCTAATAAACATGTACTAAGCATTAATTAAAGAAATTAATTTCTAAGCATTGAGATAACCAGTAATCTTTCTAGCCCATATTTGAGTGATGCTGGGGGTAGTGATTGTTAATTTAGGACTACATATCAGGAACTAATATTTGGGGAACACAGGTAAGAGTATATGGATATACATATATATGTGCATGTGTGTGTGTGTGTATATATGTATATATATTGGTGTATATATACATATACACCAACGCCACAACCATGAGAAAAAAATCAGCCATGTCTTATACAAGGACCTCTACTTGGACACATTGTTGGGAATCCAGCAATCACCCAAGAAAGCTTTTGCTGTAATTATAATAATAAAAAACAAATCAGTGATCGCTGGGAATTGGAGTTGGGGGTGTGATTACAAAGGGATAGCATGAAAGTTTGAGATGCCATTCTAATCCCAATTATGATGTATACATCCATTAAATCTATACATATATTAAAACATAGAATGCTGCACAGTAAGTCAATTATTTTAAAAATAAGATAATTGGAGTTCCCACTGTGGTCCAGTGATAACAATCTGACTAGTATTCATGAGGATACGGGTTCAATCCTTGGCCCTGCTCAGTGGCTTAAGGATCTAGCGTTGCCATGAGCTGCAGTGTAGGTCACAGATGAAACTCGGATCCTATGTTGCTGTGGCTGTGGTGTAGGCTCAGCAGCTGCAGCTCCACTTCTACCTCTAGCCTGGGAACTTCCATATGCTGCATGTGCAACCCAAAATAAATAAATAAATAAATGAATAAAAATAAAAACATATTTACCACTAAAAACCTAGAGAATGGAAATCTTGTAGGGTCAGCCAATGAACCTATACTCCTGTCTCTTGAACCATCTCCTGGATCCATACATGGTTAGATTTCCAGGAATGTTATTTATGTTGTGATCTTCTATCCCATCCTACCCTTCACAACAATTGACAGTGAGAGACACCAAGCTGGACCAGTCAAGTCTCTCGGATATTTGAAATTGGGATGGTTGCCACAAGTCGATCTCCAAAAGTGGATGGAAGGGTAACAACAAAATCTATGGTTGTGAGCCAGCCATATTCTATTAAACAGATGCAGAAGCTGAGAAAGCTGGTTTGCAGAGCAAGAGAGAGAAGGCTGTAAACCCACCGAAAGAAGAGATGAAGGAAATGAGAGATAGAGAATCAGACGTGTTGACTGATTGGTTTAATGGTTTCTATTCTGGTTCCTCTTTTTAAAGTCCATCCATTTTATTCCTCTTGATTTCAATGATATACTTTATCCTTTTATAATACATTCTTTTTTCTGTTAATACTTATCAAGCTCAAGTAATCCTATTTCTAAGATCACAGGCTGTAAATTAACCTATGTGCCATTAAATACTCCACCACCTTCAACTTATTAGAATTTGGCAATTCAACCTCTCAGTGCCTTGGTTTCCTCATCTTTAAATGAAGCATACTAGTACCTTCCAAAGAATTGTGAGGTTTAAATGAGTCCATTTAAAGTTTTTAGAGCAATGCCTGACATATAACAGGAACCCCAATGCTATTGTTATTGTTGTTGTTTTCATCGTCTTTTTCCTTCTTCCTCTTCTCTTCCTTCTCTTCCTCCTTCTTCTCCTTCTCAGTACTAACACAGTTTATCAGAATCTGTGTAAATCCCCAACCTCACACCAAAGCAAGAAGTAGCTATAATTGTCAATATTTTGCAAGATCAGAGAACCAAGTATGGGAAAATAGTTCATCCATTATAAGAACCTCAACACCTCTCTCCAAACATGAAAGAGGCTCTTGAAATAATAATTCTAATATAATGCACAATTATTAAAATCAGGAGTTTTATTATATTTCTTTAAATTCTGGTAGTATTTCCAGAAAGATATTCAAGACCATTCACCAAATTTGTTCCTATCTTCGCTGGGGCATGAATATACTGGGGAGCTGGAGATGACATCTTGCCCCTGCATTGTAATTTAGAGTTTACAAAGCACTCTCTTGGATCCTATTTCATTTTGACCTTTATGAAAGCCCTTTGACGCAGGTATTGTTGAAATGTTAAACATGAGGAAATTAAGGCTCAGAGAGGTCACTTTATATAATAGTTATGATGGAGGTCTTCTGCCCCCGCCCCCAGATTAAGCTTTTTCACAATAATCATATTTGTGCCTAGCAAACAAAAAGCTCTGCAGATGAAATCAAGCCTGGTGTGGGTATTTTCTCCACGTCTCAGATTCTACTACTGGCTTATAAATTCCAGACTCTACATAAGCGCAGTAAGGTAAGCAAACTATGCTCATTGTATAAATTATGAAGTTAGGGTCTTCAGGATTCATGTTTAAGGTGGTCATCTTTGGAGTATGGGAATGAGGAAGCAACCCATCGTCTCCTTACTTCAAATCCAGTGCTCTTTCCATTACATGACACTGCCTTTTAGGTTACTTTATTCTTCACCTTAGAATTTCAAATTCTCAACCAAGGCTGAACAGTGGAGACACCTGTTCCTTCTAGTCAGAAAATTACTAGCGCTAAGAGAGAAACACACTTGCTTTTCCTAATGGGATGGAATGAAATCTAAGGTCAACTAATTAATATTGGGCCAATTTTATGGAAGAATGACCTAGATTTATAGATTCCAACATAGCACAAGATAGAGTTTGGGGGGGGGGTGTGGAGGAAGAAAGGTGTAAGACAGACTATTTGCTTAAAACAGAAGGGGAAAAGGAACAAAGCTGCGTGGATATATAATAAGCTGGAGTTTTCTCTAGAAAAATGTCATTCATCCCAGGAAAGATAAAAGAGGTGAGCCTGGGGCCTGAAAGAGCATGGAGTTTTTCTTTCTTAAGGCCAAGACTTTGAGGTTGGTGAGGACAGCTGATTAGAGGCACTGTGTGTGGCTGTGTTTGGAAATTCCCAGCTGTCTTGAAAATGTGGTTCACCTTGGAAGATGACTGAAAGAGAGAAAAGTAGTGAGAGAGAATAGTGAGTGTGTGTGTGTGTGTGTGTGTGTACATGTATGTTTGATCTGTGCATCATAGAGCTTTGGGAGCCTAGGAACATGTTGGCATAAGAATGGCCATAACAGAATATGTCACTGAAAAGATATAATTCCTCTTCATCACCTGCAGTCAGAGAGGGCCAATAAGTGACCCAAGCGACTTTATCCAGTGGGAAGATAAACTGAATCACTGAGTTTAGGCAGCGGTGTAATCCCAGGTCCTGAGTTTAAGGATTACACCAGCATAGCCAGAAAAGCAAGTGTTTCAAGGGTGACCATGTGAAAACAACGAATACCAAAGCCAAAAACAACATGATTCCTCAGCCAAGTGAGGAGGGTTTTTGTTTTTCCTTTTCTATTCACAATACAGGTTAAGCAAATCTGTCTCCTTGAATAAGCATTAGCATCCCTGCAGTGTTAGAATTACCGTAGGACAAAGGACCCAGGTAAGGGAGAAAGATATTCTCACAATATGTGGTTTCAGAGACTTGTAAAAGAAATGTGAGCCAACTTTTACTTTTTTCTGGACAGTGGCTCACTTCACACTAAATCTTCTGCCAATAATAACTACAAAATTGGTTAAAAAAATTTTTTAAAAAGGTGTGTTGAACCACAAGGTCTTACTATATAGTACAGGGCACTATATTCAATATCCAGCAAACTTCACTCCTTCCTGTTGCCACAGGTTCTCTAGGATCATTTTTTCTCCCTGAACAACTCCCTTTAGTACTTCCTCTAGTACTATTCTGCCATAATTTAATCTCTTCGTTTTTAGTTGTCTCCAAATATATTCATTCTCTGTTCACTTTAGACCATTCTTTTTGCCATCCCTTAATTCACGGACCTGTGATTCCTAGTTATGGGGAAAGAGTACCATATATTGGATACTGATTCAGAGCATATACAGCTTTCTGGGAAACCCTGCCCCAACCCTGCTAGGTACTGCCACCTAGCTGGCACTCTGAGTCTTCAAAAAGCCATTCCACTGTTCTATCAAGCCATCTGCTTCAAGATGGGAGGAAACATGGTAAGACCAGTGAGTTCCATGAGCATGGGCCCACTGTTGCACTTCCTTTACTATGAAATAAATTTCTTGATCAGAACAACGCTGTGTGTGGTACCACCATGAATAAGATATTCTGTAAATTATGGGTGAAAGTTTTGGCAGAAGCACTGTGTTCAGGTATGGAAAGCCCATATCCAGAGTCTATTCCAATAGGAACAAAATGCTCTCCCTTCTAGACAGAAGGGGTCCATGTTGCTGAGTTCATGCATAACTTCTATCCCTGCCATTAAGTTCTTGAGTCCACTGGGTGATGATGGGGAAATAAGTTAATTGGGGAGTTCCCGTCGTGGCGCAGTGGTTAACGAATCCAACTAGGAACCATGAGGTTGCGGGTTCGGTCCCTGCCCTTGCTCAGTGGGTTAACGATCCGGCGTTGCCGTGAGCTGTGGTGTAGGTTGCAGACGCGGCTCGGATCCCGCGTTGCTGTGGCTCTGGCGTAGGCCTGTGGCTACAGCTCCGATTCAACCCCTAGCCTGGGAACCTCCATATGCCGCGAGAGCGGCCCAAGAAATAGCAACAACAACAACAACAACAAAAAAGACAAAAGACAAAAAAAAAAAGTTAATTGGTACCTGCAGAACAGGTCATCCCATCTACTTGATAATGAAAACACCACTTCTGCTGAAGTAACCCTTTGGTTAGCATGCACATAGGACACAAGTATCTTCATGTTTTTTAGCCATTAGGAAAGATCTATCCACATAGACCAAACTTCCTTGTCACCAAATTTCCAACCATGATCCTTCCAAGTCCCTGGCCATGCAGCCAAACCATCAGCCATATCCCGGGAATTGGTAAATAATCACGTCCGGTTGCTTCTCCTTCCAAGCAAAATGAACAATCAGGTTCCCTGCTCTGAGGACTTCTCATTACTAATGACTTCAGGGATGTCTCAGAAAGGGACATGACAGACCTAGAGCATGACTTGCAGTGACATTCATAGTTTTAAGTACATATGCTCAAAAGAAGAAAGGGTAAATACAGCTGCCTAACCCTCCATCTTAAAGGTGCAGCCCCAACAATTTGTGGGGCAGGGGAGAGGTGTGGCATGCATCAGGGTTCCCTTGCTACCTCAATCACCTATTCCAAGAAATAAATGCCCGGGGTGGGGCTAAAGGAATAAGACATATTTTTCCCCAGGGCTCCTGCTCTAATCTGACATCCATCCTGAGAGACCTTTAGAACCAGGTTCTTCAACAACTAAACCTCTTTAAAAGCTGCCTGAAGTTGGCTTACCTTTCACCATCTCCCTCCAGAGTGACTGAGTAACTAGAACTACACTGATGCTTCAATTATGTGCATTATGAGAAATTTGGGTGATACTCAATGGGCAAGGGAAAATTTTCTAACCATAAAAATATTAAAATCATGCGATGTTGCTAAAAACATTCTAAAAAATAATTCTTTGGAAATCCCTACTATTCAGATCTTAGCATGAGAAAGAAAATAGAGAACAATAATAAAAAGAGAGATAAAAGGGAACAGTGTTTGCACAGACTTTATTAACTAAGAGTGATAAACTAAGAATTTATCATTATCTCTAACCAGAGAAGAAACAAATATATGTGTTTTTTTAACATGCACTTAAAGCTACAAAACAGACCTTGTGTATTAATTAAAGGAGAAAGAAAACCCAGCAGGGTGTCTCCTTATGCCTTATCCAGTTATATTAATAAGAAAGGGGGTGAAGGTAAAAAGTCCCTTTGGAGCAGTCTTCTCAGGAAGATTTGCTTATTCCTAGCAAACTTGGCAATGCCCAAATGCCCATCAACTTGGTAGTTTCCTAAAGGGACTGTTTTCTTAATATCTAAAATGATATCCACACCGTCCTTTTCTCAGCTTTCCCAAGTCACCTATTCCTATGAAGTCAGCTCAAGCCACGTGCCATATGCCATGGAAAAGTTCAGTGTTAATGCCCACCTCTGTAGAGATTCTTGAGCTGTCTAGATAGGGACACAATCGCTAATCATTTCGAACTCAGAGTCCCACAATTCAGGTGAAACCATTCAAATTATGAATAAACACACTGTCTGCCCATTTCTGCACTGTTATCAGACAGGGCTCTCTATCCCTTAACCCCAGGCTTTAAGTGTGGCAGACTTTTACTGAAAGTTTAGGACAATAAAGAAAATTTTATACCACAGCCAAAACCATAGCAATAAATAACTTCACTGAGTTAAAATTCCTTCAGTCTCTCTGCCTGTCGACAGGATTTACATGGACCACCCAGGTCAGTCCCATTTTCTTGCTCCTTCCTCCTTCTAGCCATTTCTTTGTTCCATGCAAGCCATAACTTCCAAGTTCCTGTTAATCTCTTATGCAAGCCAGTTTTCACCGTCTCTTTATTTCATTGTCTCTTTCCTAACTATACCTTACCGCCTTCTAAATCCAAGTGATCTATTTTCCTAAATAGCAGTAGGTCTCAGCTTAGAAGAAACTCAGATGCCAGACTTTAAATTATTAATTTTACCCTGTTTCAGTCAAATGACACAAGTTCCCATCTACTTATAAATTCAACCAGTACATGTTATCCAATCTGTGCCAAGCACTAATGTACTTGGGATAGTGTGTGAATGTAACAATTTCCTAATTTTATCAAGCTCCCAAGAAGAGGCTTAAATCCTTATTTGTTTGGAAAAATACAGCAAAGTCTTCTGCATCAACAAATGAATGAGGAGCATCATTTCCACATCTGTGATTAGGAACTCAGACATTTATACATAATAATGATTCCTTCTCTTCTTCTCAGGATAACTACCTAGGTGCTCTCTTTCCATGAAGAGGGGAGTCGTAAACTACAGAAACAATGGTCCTAACCAACTTCTACTAAATTCACTTTATCAAAATAAACAACACTCTCCATTTCCTCTGCAAAACATACTGACTGCTCCCCACAGAAAGCTGAAAGCTCATGGCTAATGGGCAACTCTAATTCTTCTGCTAGATTAACCAGCCAACTACCAGTTCTAATTATATCAGATAAGAAGGCTTCTACTGTATTTTTCTAAATAAACAGTTTTTCCCCAAGTGGAACTCTCACGCAGGCTGTTGAAAACAGTAATTGTTTTCTTCCTATCCCATGCAGCTGAAGGGATGCTTTAGCAAGACTATCAGGACTACATGAAATTCACCCCCCCTCCTTATTACAGAGTATAAGTCCATCTTCATTTGCAGGAAGGACTTTTTTTTTCTTTTTTTAGGGCTGCACCTGTGGCATATGGAAGTTCCCAGGTTAAGGGTCGAATCAGAGCTGCAGCTGCAAGCCTACACCACAGCCACAGCAACACAGGATCCAAGCCATATCTGTGACCTATACCACAGCTCTTGGCAATGCCAGATCCTTAACCCACTGAGCAGGGTCAGGGATTGAAGCCGTGTCCTCATGGGTACTAGCTGGGTTCATTACTGCCGAGCCACAATGGGAATTCCCAGGAAGGAAATTTAAGTGGTTGTATCATTTGCACCAGTCATCCATTCCTGATTTACAAAATGTACTAGTACTCTATAGTTTAAAGCAGTAAGCCTTTATTATTGCCTGTTGGTAAGCAGGGAAGTTCTATTGATCTGAGCAACGCTTAGGTGATTTGACCTCATGTATGGAGTCAGCTGACAAACTCATCAGGAATTACTTGATGAAGTGTAGCATTTTATGGCTTATGGTTGATTGGTCGTCACCAGGAGGAGAGGGAGTGACTGAGTCCTGTGAATCCCTACATGCGTGGAACTCTCACGCAGGCTGGAAATCTAGCTCATGGCAGTCAGAGCTAGATTTCCAAGGCAAAAAGCAGAAGGTACAAATTCTAGTCTCAGTACTGACACACTGTCACTTCTACTACATTCTGTTAGTCAAAGTAATTTACAAGGTGAGAACAGATTTAAGGGGAAAGGAAACAAGTTCTACCTATTTCTGAAAGGAGTTACAACATCATATTGCAAAGGTTGTGGATATAGAGAAAGATGGAGAATCAAAGCCATTATTGTAACCAATGCACCACAATGGTTGAGGCAGCATTATCAACCTTTTTTGTATTGTATCTCAAATCTATCTGGAAATTTTAGTAGTCAGAAGAAAATCAGGGGGTTCTTTCCATTTTAGACATAGAAAGTCATGAGAGGCAGCTGTTATCACCCCAAAGGATCAAAACAACTCACTCAAGTTATGCCAAAGAGCTGAACACCCCCCCACACACACACACACACTCACACATACCCAAAAGAAATAACCTCCAGGAAGCGAGAGGCCCTTTATGCAAACAAGAGACTCACCACTGCCCTAATCTCTGGAGACATTGTAGAAAAGGCAGGAAAGAAAAAAAAATCAAATTTCTAAAAGTCTTTAAATGGCCACATGAAAGCTAGCATGAGAAATTAGAATTGCTAAGAGCCTCAGACACAAAGCGAGTTTCTACCCATCCACTAATAGTCTCTCTCACAGAGAGTCTACCTGGTGGGAGTTGTGCACCAACAGCAGGAACAGGGAAAGAGGTGAGAAAGACTCCCCTGAAATGCATCATCCCTCCTCACATGCAATAATATTCATATTAAAGAATGAAGGGGCAGCGTGGGAGAGAGGAGCATGACCTCTCCTCATGGACTCTGAATTTTCACCCAAGAAAGACCAAGGAACGGCAGTAGAACTGAGAGAAATCACAAGACATTTTGGGCTTTCAATCATTAAAAAGTGGGGGAAGGAGAACAGATGTGACAAAATCTCCCTTGAAGGCATTCTAGCTCTTTATACGGCGAATATAGCCACAATTCTCAGGAGAAAGACAAGAAAGCAGGGCTGAAAAATCTCCCAAGGCCAAAAGCAGGGAGCAGGCCTGGAGAGAAGAAATGCCTCCGAAGCCTGATAAGCAGGCAGGGTGGTGGTAGATCAAGGGAAGATGTACAGTTCTGAAAGCTGGCAAATTCTTTGTGCACCATAGACAGATTGCCATAATCTCACTAGCACTCAGCTCTCAAGTCCTGCTGAAGGGAGAGTCCTGATCCTACACTCAAACCATTTGAAGTGAGGAGTAAATTGAATTAAACAAAAGCTACAGCTCAGACTGAATCAGCACCTACCTTGTTAGTCTAACACAGGAAAAGGCATATCCTTTTCTGGAAGTAAATATTATTCAGTTCAGTCTTTACTATTCCTTTATGTCCAGCATACAGTCAAAAAACTACAAAACAATCAAGCAACAAGGAAACATAATCATGATGAGGAAATAAAACAGAAAATTGAAGCAGACCAAGAGATGACCCAGAAGCTGGAATTACCAAACAGGGACTACAAAACAACTATTATAAAAATGTTAAATGAGGAGTTCCCATTGTAGCTCAGCAGGTTACAAACCTGACTAGTATCCATGAGGGTGCAGGTTCAATTCCTGGCCTTGCTTAGTGGGCTAAGGATCTGGCATTGCTGTGAGCTGTGGTTTAGGTGTAGAAGTGGCTTGGATCCCTCATTGCTGTACAGCTCTGATTTAACCCTAGCCTGGGAACTTCCATATGGCATAGGTGTGGCCCTAAAAAGCAAAAAAAAAAAAAAAAAAAAGTTAAACAATCTAGGAGAAAAGATGGATAAAACACATGACAAGATTGGGAATTTAGCAGAAACATATGGAATATACAAAAATAAATTAGAAATGCAAGCTAGAGAAAATAAAATAGAAAAAAAATTTATTAGATTTGCTGAGAAGCAGATTGAACATATGGAGGAAAGAGTGAGTGAATTAGTAGATGTGTTGAGAGAAAGTAATCCAAACTAAAACACAAATGGAAAAAAGTGTAGGGAAAAAAGAATTGGACATTTGAGATCTGTGACACAACATCAAGTAGTCTAACATATGCGTAATTGGAAACTTAGAAATAGAGAAGAGAAAAAAATGTATAAAATGAAAATGATTGAAAATTGCCTAAAAAGGATTAAATATATTTACCCACATATCCAAGAAGTTCAGTGACTCCAAGCAGAATAAATACAAAGAAAAATATACCCAAGCACATCACAGTCAAACTGCAGGAAACCAAAAATGAAGAATAAACCTTAAAAGCAACCACAGCTAAAAATCTGCCTTCTTAACAGAAAAAAAAAAAATATGGAGGCCAGAAAAAAATGCACTGACATCTATAAAGTATTGAAAGGAAAAAAAAAATCAACTTAGAATTCTATAACAAGCAAAAATATCCTTCAGAACTCAAGAAGAAACATAGAAATGCTCAGACACAAAAGCTGAAAGAATTCATCTTTAGCATATATACACTATAAGAAATGAAAAAAAAAATGATTCAAGCTAAAGAAACAATACCGGAAGAGACTCTGAAAATCAGTGAGAAATGAAGACCACTAGAAAGGATAAATACCTGTTCAAAGTAAAACATCTTCATTTTAGTATCTTTATTTTATATAGTTTCTTAAATGTCACTAAAGATCATTAACTATTTTTGTTGTTGTTGTTGTTGTTGTTGCTATTTCTTGGGCCGCTCTCACGGCATATGGAGGTTCCCAGGCTAGGGGTTGCATCGGAGCTGTAGCCACAGGCCTACGCCAGAGCCACAGCAACGCGGGATCCGAGCCGCGTCTGCAATCTACACCCCAGCTAATGGCAACGCCGGATTGTTAACCCACTGAGCAAGGGCAGGGACCGAACCCGCAACCTCATGGTTCCTAGTCGGATTCTTTAACCACTGCGCCACGACGGGAACTCCGTCATTAACTATTTAAAGCAAATATGATAACAAAGAATTGTGGGGCTTAAAACATATATAATAGTAAAATATTAAATGAAAGCAGAAGGACAAAGACAGAGTAATTGGAATTTAACTGATATAAGGCTATTATACTCTTTGTGAAGTAATATAATATTATTTGAAGGTAGACTGTGATCATTTAAAATTGCATATTGTAGAGTTCTGGTCGTGGCGCAGTGAAAATGAATCCGACTAGGAACCATGAGGTTGTAGGTTCGATCCCTAGCTTCACTCAGTGCGTTAAGGACCCAGCGTTGCTGTGAGGTGTGGTGCAGGTCGCAGATACAGCTCAGACACTGCGTTGCTGTGGCTCTGGCATAGGCCAGTGGCTACAGCTCTGATTAGACCCCTAGCCTGGGAACCTCTATATGCTGTGGGTGCAGCCCTAAAAAGACAAAAGATATATATATATATTAAATTAAATTGCATACTGTAATCATCACAGAAACTACTTGATAATAACATAAAAATGAATAGCTAAAACTTAATTACAGAAAATAAAATATTAAAAGTTGCAATTTACCCAAAGAAAGCAGACCAAAATACCACATGAAGGGATTAAAAAATCCTTATGGGAATTCCTGTCTGGCTCAGCAGAAACAAATCTAACTAGCATCCATGAGGACATAGGTTCAATCCCTGGCCTCGCTCAAGGGTTAAGGATCCAGCATTGCCGTGAGCTGTGGTGTAGGTCGAAAACATGGCTCAGATCCCACGTTGCTGTGGCTGTGGCATAGGCCAGCAGCCACAGCTCTAATTCAATCGCCTAGCCTGGGAACCGTCATATGCTGCAGGAGCAGCCCTTAAAAAGACTAAAAAAAGGGGGGGGGGAATCCTTATGAAAATCTTAGCAAAAATAATTCAGTAATATATTTTTAAAAGTTAATATATCATGACCAGGTAGGATTTATCCTAGGAATGAAAGACTGACTTAACATTTTAAAGAATCAATTAATGTAATATATAATATTAGTGGAAAAAGAGAGAAAAATCATATAATCATCCCAATGGATATAAAAATTCAATACTTTATTATGATTAAAAATGTAAGCAATCTAGGAATAAGGTGGGAAAATTTTTCTCAAGCTGAAAAGCAAATCTGTGAATCTATTAAAAAAAACCTACAGGAGTTCCTGTCGTGGCCCAGTGGTTAAAGAATCCGACTAGGAACTATGAGGCTATGGGTTCGATCCCTGGCCTTGCTCAGTGGGTTAAGGATCTGGCATTGCCGTGAGCTGTGTGTGGTGTAGGTCACAGACATGGCTCAGATCCCTCATTGCTGTGGCTCTGGTGCAGGCTGGTGGCTATGGCTATGCTCCGATTCGACCCCTAGCCTGGGAACCTCCATATGCCACAGGAAGCGGCCCTAGAAAAGACAAAAAAATAAAAAATTAAAAAGTTAAAAAAACCTACAGGTACCATATCTCTCACCATACCTAATGTTAATCCTTTTCCCCAGATAAAAACAGGGCAATAATATTTTCTCTTATTGTTTGTATTCAGCTGTTATCCCGGAAATCATACATAGTGCAATAAAAAATAAAATAAAAAGAAATAAAATGTATAAAATTAGAAAATTATTTTAAACATTAGAAAAGAGAAAAAATTCTAATTATTTGCCAACTACATGGTTGTGCATGTAGAATATCCAAAGAAATCTATTACACTACTAAAACTATTGGTAAATTTAACAAATTCGTAGGTTGGTTAAAAAATAAGAAATTAACAATTGAATTTTTTTTCCTTTTTTTTTTTTAGGGCAGCACCCACAGCTCATGGAGGTTCCCAGGCTAGGGGTCGAATCGGCGCTGTAGCCACAGGATCCAAGCAATACAAGCCACAGCAACACAGGAGCCAAGCCAAGTCTTCCACCTACACCACAGCTCATGGCAACGCCGGATCCTTAACCCATTGAGCAAGGCCAGGGATTGAACCTGCAAACTCATGGCTACTCGTCGGATTGGTTTCTGCTGAGCCACTGTGGGAATTCCAACAATTGAAAATTTAAAACATACCAGGTCTTTCCTTTTCCTTCCCCCTGTCCTTCCTGAATAATTCAGTCCAATAATAACTCCAATAATAACTCAGCAGTAGATGGGGCTGAACATGGCTAGGCATCCCTGCAGGGAAATGGGGTGAATTTGTTATAGGACAGTACATCATTATTGATGCCTAAGCATAATGAAGAGGATATTTACATGAAAGGCTGCCAAGGTGCAGAACCAGAGTAGAGTAATAGGTTGGCTGCACATGGGAGAGGGATCAGGAGTAGGGCAACCAAAACCATCAGGTTGAACAGGTCATCGATGTGGGAGGGGAGCCTAGCACAAGGGTTGGGGTCTGAGTAGGCTGTGCAAGGATGGCACCAATGATGGGTATTGGCACCTAAAGGTGGATTGATCAGATAAGTAAACACATTAAGAGTAATGGAAGTTGGATTTCTCACAGTCAGTAAAGGGATTTACAAATATGGAAAGGGAAAAAATTAGAATGAACTCTGTGGTGATATTGGATGGAACTGAACTGGCATAAAAAACATTGATTTTCAATAAATATAGATAGATAGCCACATAAACAATGTACATAGTAATGAGCATACCTAAGGCCCACATGTTGATTACTGAACACTATTCTAAAATAAAAGGTTTTAAAGCTTCTTGGATAAACGGCTGATTCCAGGTCTAAAGTAAAAAAAGCAAAAAAAAAAAAATAGCCTGGAACTTTTTTTGTTAGAAAGTAAGTAGTCAAAAAACCAATATGAGGAGTTCACACTGTGGCTCAGCAGAAACGAATCTAGCACCCGTGAGGACTCAGGTTCAATCCCCAGCCTTGCTCAGTGGGTTAAGGACCTGGCATTGCCTTGAGTTGTGGTGTAGTTCACAGACGCAGCTCCTTTCCTGCATTGCTGTGGCTGTGGTGTAGGCTGGTGGGCTACAGCTCTGATTTGACCCCTAGTCTGGGAACCTCTATAAGCCAAGAAAAAAAAGCAAAGGAAAAAAAAAATGTGGGTATTGTCCTATCAGCCAAACCTGGGACAATTTGAGCATCAAAATGAAGAGTGATATTACTGGATTAAAGCCTAATAAGTGAATAAGAATGAATGCACCTATACTTATATAGATGAATAAATTCAAAGTTTTATGAAGATTAAGATAGTTTCAAAATATCAACTACACAAAAATACTTATTCAAAGGGATAAATAGTAAGTGTACAGTGGAGAAATCTAATAGATAACACCCAAATCAATTGATCAAAGTAAACTTCATCAGTAATGGAAGGAATCAACACTATGTAACACTTGATAGGACACCATAAGAAAAATGTAGCCTTACTTCTGTGATATTTCTGTCAAAGATAAATAACCAGAATCTAATCAAAAGAAAAGATAAAACCACCCAAACTTTTTAAAATAAAATTTGTCAAGGTCATAAAAAATCAAAGAATGACTGATGAATTGTTTCAGTATAGTTCAGTACAGTATAGGTCAAATCCTTTTCCTATAAAGGATCAGGTCCTTTTCCTAAAAATAGCATTTTGGGGACAACTGGAAAAACCTGAATGGAGTCTGAAGATTATGTTAATAATGTATCCATGTTTATTTCATAACTTTTATGGTTATATTGTAGCTATTTAGGGTAATGTCCTTGATTTTTGGAAATACATATAAAGTATTAGGGGGTGGTAGGATACAGTGTTGGCAACTTACTCTCAATTGCTCCTGGAAAAACTTTCTTTGTTCTGTACTCCGATTTTTTTGGAAAGTTTGAAGTTATCGCCAAATTAAAAAAAAAATATATAATTTTCAACAACATTAAAAGTATCAACTATGTAGAAAAATCTAATAAAATATGCACAAGACATATTCACTGCCCCTAAAGTGGTGTACAAACTCAACACATTTCCTATCAAAATTTCAGCAGACTGCTCATTACAAACATACAACATAATTCTAAAATTTCCATGGCGGAACTACAGATATAGAATAACCAAAACAATATTGAAAAAGATGAACAAATCTAGAGAACTAATACTGTGTGGTTCCAAGTCTTATTCTAAAGCTATAGTAATAAAGAGAGTTTGATAGTCAGATAGTAGGATAGAAAACTAAATCAGTGGAAAAGAACAGAATATGCAGAAGTAGACCAAAACTTAGATGGTCAGTCAATTTTTTCATAAAAATAGCAAGTCAGTTCTATGGGGTAAAGTATATCTTCTTAATAAATACTACTTAATTTTATATAGGAAAAAACCCTGACCCTTTTTTTTCCACATAAAAATTAATTTAAGATGAATTATGAATTTAGATATGAAACTCAGGACCTTAACACTTCTAGGAAAAAATAGGAGAATATTCTCATGACCTTGGGTAGACAAAGGTTTTACTGAACAGGATGCAAAAAAACACAAATCCTATAAAGTAAATTTTGAAAAATTAGACTTTATCAAAGTTAAAATTTTTCTTCTGAATAGAAGTCATTATTAAGGCAATGAATAAGAAAGGCACAGATTGGGAAATATATTTACAATGTCTGTATGGGACAATGGAATTGTATGCAGAATATACAAAAAGCCATAAATCGACAATTTAAAAAATGAGCAACCAAGTGTCTTAAAGTTCACAAAATATTTGAACAGATGCTTCACAAAAGAAAATACAGAAATATCCAACAAGTGTTTCTAAAAGGACTCAATATCATTAAGTCCTCAGAGAATGTAAATTAAAGACCACAATCAAATAGCACCCACTGGAATGGTTAAAGCAAAGGACTGACAACAGCAAATGTTGGCAAAGATGTGGAACAGAAACTCTCATATCTTATTTTGTGTGTACCAATGTTAGCACCATTTTTAGAGTTATGTGACAGTTTCTTGCAAAATTTAAGCAGATATGTAACAGATATGTACAGATCTTCCCCATAATTTTACTCAGAAGAAATGAAAAAATACTTACCCAAAATCTTGTACGAGAATATTCTTAGCCACATTGATAATTGCCAAAAAGTGGAAACAATGTAAATGCCCAACAATAAGAGAATGTTGAGTCCTTACCATGGATTTGTTAACTACTCAGTAATAAGAAGAATAAACTATTAACACAAATGACATGCATGAATTTATTGTGTTAAGCAGTAGAAGCCAGAAAATTCAAACCATAAAAATAACCATATATATGGAATCCATATACAGACAAAGTGAATCTACCGTGATAAGAAATCAGGCAGTGGGAGGTAGAAGAGGAAGAAACTGACTGAAGTGGAGTCAAAAGTCTTCTGGGATGGTGCAGATCAATTTGAGTGGTGGTTACACTGGTGCATACAACTGTCAAAACTCATTGAACTGAACACTCTAGATCAGTGCATTTACTTGTATGTTAATTATATCTCAATGAATATAAGAAGGTCTTTTACTCCAAATGTCTAGTTCAGGACTTATTTTGGTTTAATAAAATGTTCAATGTTTAGATTTCTTCCTTACAGAAGAGCACAATGTTTGTTTGAAAAATTAAAAATATAGCACATAATATATAAGCATGCACATTTGCAACTCAATGCTTCAAAATAATTGCTACTCCACAAAAGAAAGCATTCAGAGAGAACTATCGCAATTCTTGTGTAATTGGCCAGACCCCCATGATGTCATGGGTCATATCCAACCACCAGCACCAACCCCCATGATTTGGTGACCAAGCAGTCACAACTACATCACTGAGGTTGATAGTGCCAGCTTGGAGGTGAGGCAGACCTAGGTCCGAATTCTGTCTTCCCATAACTTCACACTCTTCTTTTAATAGTTCTGTGAGCCGTGAGTCTAGTGGTAAACAGGTAGCTAGCTCTAATTTCAATATATTAAATGGGCCTACACTGAGCCTCATTGTTTTAGGTCTATCCTAAGGGTCACAAGATTTAGCATCAGTCCCAGTGGCCCAGGAGATGACAAAATTATAAATGGATACTTTACTCAGCCCTTCACACCCTCTGCTACCTCCTTCCCCTCTATGGGAAACAGAAAACAAATAAGATGCCACACAAAGTGGTGTGGATATTGGAAAGTGTAACCAGAATGTAAAATGCTTTTCTTGAGCAAGATTGTAAAGGGACAAATAGATATTTACTTATTGAGGGGTAATATGTGATTGAGGATGCCACTTGGCAACTCCAGATTCTCATTTAATGCCCCTCAGGCATGCAATTTTTGACAGGCTTAAAACACATGAATCTTTTTCCAGAGATGGAGACAGACATCAAGGCCCTCTTGCCTGAATGTGTGGAAGAAAGAGCAAACAGCAAAAGAAACCAGCCGTGGAGGATGGGTGCACTGGCAGCTGTTACAGCATTGGTTTCAGAGTGGAAGCAAGGAAAATGCTCCCTTAACATTTAACAACTTTCTTTGTCTTCCCCTGTAACTGCCAAGTTACCCCAGACTCCCTCACCAAAGCCCCAGATGCCCGTATCTTTCCTTATTTCTGGATATAAATGTGACTCTCTTCTCTTATTGCAAGGCAAAGAAAGACCTCCATATTAGTCACCAGCACTACCAGGCACCCCCGACAGTTTACTGAACCAGACAGAATGCCCAGTAGTGGCAGGGTGGCAAGAAGTTCTTTCAGATGGAGCCACATGCTCATAATTCACTCACATGCTTCCCTCTGGGCAAGGCAGCAATTTAAAATCATCCAATGTGGGTCTTCCTGGAATTACAAAAATAAGAGTGCCTACAGAATTGAGGATTGGTTGCCCCTGTTCCCCAGTGCCATCCCAGCTGGAAGACATCCAGGAACTGGGTTACACAGTTTCTTTGACAGAAATGGAGATTAGCAGGTGTTAAAGACAGATTAGCGACTAAATGAGTTTCTCACTGGCATAATCAGTATTCCAGAAGGAAGAGTTTCAGAGAGAAGTTGGGCAGCTGCTGGGAGCCCTCTCTGACAAGAAGAAATTTGCCTGTATTTACCAGACCTGTGCAAACTCAAGAAACCAAAGTGGAAAGGTAGCCCATAATTGAAATTTGTAGCAGGCAGCTGGTCAGATAGAAGGTGCAACTGAGATAAGATGAGGTTACAGCAGGTTTTGTTTTATTTTAAGGGCACTTCCTAGGGATGGGAGGGAGAAAGTTCCATTTTTTGGACCTTTTTTTTTTTCTTTTGACTCAGGTCCTCACTCTAATTCCAATATTCCTGTGATTGGTGTGGTACCTTTTTCCTGTACCCTGAGGTTTGACCATTGGGCTAGAGGACAGAGGGAAGGGTTTGAACAGTCCCAGATAAACCAACAGTCTTAGTTCAGGCTGCTATAATAAAAATACCATAGACTGGGTGGCATAAACATCAAGTCTTTATTTACTTATAGTTCTGAAGGCTGGGAAATCTAAGATCAAAGCACCAGAAGATCTGGTGCCTGGTGGGGGTCCATTTCCTGGTTTACAGGTACCATCTTTCCTTGTATCCTCACATGGCTGGGAGAGAGAGGTCGTTTCTCTGGTGCCTCATCTTAAAAGGGCACTAATCCTAGCTATGAGGGCTTCCCCCAATCCCCAAATAGCACCACATTAGGGGTTATGCTTCAACATAAGATATTTGGAGTGGGGGTGGGGGCAAAAACATTCAATCCATAGCAAACACCAAGTATCCCATCAGCTCAATTTTTAGAGAGAAAGGAAGGAAAAAACTACTTATTGAGCACCTACTCTGCACCCTGTATTAGGCCTTTTCATCATTTTACAATAACCCAAAGGACAGATTAACCCAGAAGACCTGGTCCACATTAGATTTGGCATAAAAGAAACTAAAGACAGATTGAGTCCCCTATTTCTTTCCTTCCCATGGTTTTGTGTTTCCTCCCTAATGTTATTTTGAATTTGTTTGGGCCCAAACTATATTATACCCTTGTCATCTTCATTAGCTAAAATGTATTTATGGCTGATTATGCATGCATAAAATAAATTAAATATCTGAATAACATTACCAGTAATTGACAAAATTGCCTTATGTTTTCACATCCTTACAACAAAAAAGGCATCAACAAATGACCGGGAAAACAAAAGGATAATCCATTTTATTGGTCCACATTACCATAGAGATAGGACAGACATAATTATGGGCAATTTTCAGTGTCTAAAAATCAAGTGTGATAAAAAATTATACTGAAGTTAACAACAACAACAATAAAAATCTTTCACTATGGTTCCAAAACAAATGCTAGTGAGGATCAAAGGAAATGGCCCCTGCTCTGAAAAATCAGCCACTGACTTGGAAGATGACACTGAATCTCTTGAGGTTCTACAAAATATAAACCACTGCTGAAGTGCTCATTTAGATCTGCTTGAGTGATTCTCCATGATACAGTTTCCCTTCAGATACCTCTGGCTTATTGGTGAAATATTTATGCTGATTAGAGAGAGACTCTAGTATGTTTTCGCGTCTAAACACAAAAGTACCACCTCCAGCATATGTACTAGGTCAGACTGGCATAATCCTTGCTTAGGTTGCACATTTGGGTTTTTTTTAAGATGATAAAAATTTTAAATATTTAATAACCACAGTAACTATTATGGTATAGGAAATGACCAATTCAGAAAGATGTCAACTGTAGCATTAGAACAGGATCCTGGGACCCCTTTTGTAAAGGCTGGGGGGTCCAAGTTATTGGGGCACAAAGAAGCTCATATAGACCAATCAATTTGGAAGTCTTTTAACATTTTAACAATGGGGAAACTATACCAGTGTGTCCTGCTGAATGTCAGCACTACATAGACACAGATAAAAGACCAAGGTCTGGGCTCTCAATTTGCTTCTATTTATCCAGGTGGCTTCTCTCAGCATCTTGCCAAATGGACACCCTAGGAAACTGCATCCATGCAGGGCTCTGGCCGGTAATACAGCAGCCCAAGCCCAAGGCAATTTCTATAAGAATACACCTTCCTTTTCAGCAGTGACACCTTGAAAACCACAGTCCTCTCCACAGAGCACAGCCATCAGGACCCAACCACAGGTGACACTACTTTGATTTTTAAACCCAAAGGTGTGTGAAATTTAAAACAGAGAGGAAGGCTCCAAAACCACACAATGGAATCTAAAGAAGATAAATCAACAGGGAGAGATGTGGCATGGCCTGTATCTCAAGAGAACATTTTCATTTACACTGTCAGAGTGAACTTTAAAAAGGGCAGATAAAATCACATCATGACATTCCTTGAAATTCCTCTATCTCCAACCCTTCAGTACGGCTCACAGGAACTTGCCTTACCTTGTTTCTTGCTGCCTGCCTCCTATATCCAAGTGATATTGAACCAACTGTGATATCAGAACCAATATTGTTGCTTCATGCCTCCAACTCCACTCCACTGAGTGGGCACTCCATTACAATTCGTGTCTCCAGTCTTAGAATTGTTTCCTAGAAAATGATCTAGTTGTCTTCATTTAAATCTCCTGAGCAACATAAGGCTTGGTATCTATCGGCTCACAATAACTTTTGCCAAATAAGTAATTCAATATAATCATGCCATTTTAAACCACATAAAATGGTAACCAGCCTATCACAGATCTTTGGGGAAGTAAAGATGTGGCCAATGTATTCTAGGGTAACAGGATAGAAAACAAGAAGAGCTTAAAAATAAAAAAGAGTAACCATATCTAGGTGGAATGGTGATGATAAGAAGGACTGAAATTCTCAGACATTGCTGATGGGAATGTAAAGTGGCACAACCACTTGGAAAACAATTTGGCAGCTTCTTTTAAAGTTAAACATATACCTGCTATATAACCCAACCATTCCATCCCTAAGTATTTATCCAAGAGAATGTAATGGCCAATAACTGGAAACAACCAGATGTCCTTATACATGTGAATGGATAAACAAATTGTGGTACATCTATACATGAGAATACTACTCAGCAATAAAAAGCTATGAACCACTGATTAACACAAAAACATGGATAAGTCTCAAAGAAATGGTGCTCAGTGAAAGTAACCAGGCAAGAAGAGTACATACTGTATAATTCCATCTATATAAAAGTATAGGAAATACAAAGTAATCCATAGCAACAAAAAGTAGATCAGGTCTTCCTAGTGTACGCAAAGGGGAGGAGTCTGGAAGAGACACTATAAAGAAGCATGAAGAAATTGGGAGAGTGATGGATATATTCATTATTTTTATTGTGATGACAGTTTCATGAGTGTGTAAACTGGTCAAGACTCATCCAACTCTACACTTTAAATATGTGCTATGCATTATATGTCAGTTATGCCTCAATAAAGTGATTAAAAATTAAAAACTGAGCAAAGGCTTTATGAGGAAACATTCACTGTGGTCTGGGAAATTGACAACTAGATATTAAGAAGCAAATGGATACATAAATTAATTTAAAAAAATGAAATGGGGATACTCTGATTTTAGAAGAAAAGTTAGAGATGGAAAAGGGTGGCCCTTTAGAAGAAGGTAAAATATGAGAAAAAAGTCTAATAGTAAAGACTGTCCAGCAATAAAATAAAATGGCCTCAAAGGTAATAAGTTCCCAGTCCCTAGAAGTATTAATTTGGTGATCATTAACAGTCCTAAAAATGGATTCTTGCCTGCTTGGGCAATTATATGACTCCTTGGATTCTTTTAAACCCTGAATTCACTCATTCACTGAGACAACACTGGCAGGATATATTTGCTAGTAGTAGACTCCTTGTTACTGATGCTCAAGAAAACAACCATTAGGAATCTTCCACAAGAATAAAAGAAGTGGAAATAATTCAAAGGACTAGGACTTCAAAGAAGTAAAGTTGAAAGGAAATCAGTTCTTCAGATATAGAAATTACAAGTAAGTACAAAGAGAACAGGAGTGACAGCACTTTGGGGAGGGGATGGCTGGGTGTGAGATAGTCTGGTGTGAGAACACTGGGAAGGAGGGAGTCAGCACTGGGGGTCTAGGTATCAGTGTAAGAAACTGAACTGAAGGTCTCAGCAGGGATTGGGAGACAGGGGTCTAGGGATGTTTCATCACAGACACTATTGGACTAAATCTGGAATAATCTTCTAAAGAACAAAATACACCCCCATGTTCAAAAACTCCCAGCAGTTTCCCGTCGTACTTAGAATCCCATTAAAATTCTTCAGTAGGGTTACACAGGTCCTGCGAAGTGAGAATAGCAAGATGCAAGGAAATGTATGGCAAAAATGGAATGGCATTAAAAACGGAAAACAATAAAAACTTATTTTGAATGTGCATGTATTCTACATGAGCATTTTACACAAGGGCCTCATGCTCAATGATAACACTAAATTAAAACTTCTCCTAAAGCCTGTCCCGGATCCCCCACAGGCCTCACTCTGACATATGGTGCTGCTCCGAGGGGAGACAGGGATAATTGCTGGAAGCAGAGGGGGTCCAATGAGGAGCAGTTGTGATCCCCACCAGCCACCTGGATAAAGCAATTAAATGATCGAATGAGTGAATAGTAACAAGATGCCAAAGGGATGAAAACTGACTTGGGTAAAGGGAAAATGAGGTCAATTACCTCACTCCTGAAAACCAAGGTGAATGTTAAGGGCAGACCCTGCTCCTTACCCCGCATTTCCTCCGTGGCTCATGGTGGAGAAGGCAGCTCTCTGCTCTTGGGGGAGGGAGTTGCCAACTCTGCCTCCACTTCTCAGTCCTCCCCAAGAAAGGCGCAAAGGATGGACGCAGTTGGTCAAAGTGTAACACCGACCGGATCGTTGCTTACTGAAGGGCAGGGATGGGGCACCTCAGAGGCAGGACCCACTGGTCACCACTTCTTTTTTGAACAGCCCAAACATCCCTCCCCTCTATCTTCTGTGTCCCACAGACCAATGGGCCTCATCCCTGCAGCTGGATGGGTAACTCAACTATCTTCAGTTCCAAAGAGGAAGAGGAGGAAGCTCTGCTCAGCCTCAGGCCATGCTCTGATTCAAGGTTTAAGTAGAGACTGTGCTTTGGATGTGTTTAGAGGAGTTGGGCAGCTTTCAACCAAATGGAACCATGTGCTTTGTGAGGGAGCCCATCAGTCAGAATCCTGGAAGGGAAGGGATTGGTAGGATTTGGCCAATAGGAAAGGTCTTAAATAGTGAGGAAAACCAATGGGTTACACAAAGCAAGTAGCAAATTAGCCTGCATACATACATCAGCCTTAGGCACTCCTCTATCTCCTGCCAATGCCACCACCACCACTGTGAGCTACTTGGCTTTAGCTGCATTTCATACATGATTGGTGCAGACCCAGACTGTTATGTACTGACTGTATCCCCCCAAAATTCTTACATTTAAATCTATTCCTCAATGTGCTGTTAGGAGGTGGGTCCTTTGGGAGGTGATTGGGTCAGGGGGCATGGGGAGTCTTCATGAACAGTGTTAGTGCTCTTATAAAAGACACTCCACAGAGCCCTCTAGTCCTTTCTATCATGTGAAGACACAGTGAGAAGATGGCAGTTTATCAGTCTGGAAGAGAGCTCTCACCAGACACCAAATCTTCCAGTGCTCTGAGCTTGGACTTCCTAGACTCCAGAACTATGAGAAATAAACTTCTGTTGTTAATAAGCCACCCAGCCTATGGTACTTTGTTATAGCAGCCTGAACAGACAGAGACATAGGGTGTTAAAATAACTATTAGTGGCACTAGGCTGGATACAGAGGGCTCTTAATCATTGTACTATTCTACCTCTTTAAGTATATGAAGAAATACTCTAATTATTGTCTTATTAATATAATCTGAAATAGAAAAATCACTGAACCAAGACTGCCTGGCAGCTCCTCTAAGCTAAAGATAGGCAGGAAATCATGGAGAAGGCAGTGTGGTGGAGTGGGCAGAGTTCAGAGCTTGGTCCCAGAAGACCTGGGATTTGGGTCTCCATTCTACTATGAAACTGAAGCCCCTTTGTCTAGGGGAAACTCTGTGTCCTGGCAAAGCTCAGACAAGATCATATACATGAAAGCATTTTGTACGTGTAACACTTTGTTGGAACAAGCATACACTTTACATGGTGGCAGTTTCAGTTGTCTCAATTCACCAACTTTGAGTTGACTCAGTGGTTCTCCACCCAGGGTTATCTTTGTCTTCAAGGGGACATCAGGCAATGTCTGGAGACATTTTTGGTTGCACAGCTTGAGGGAGGGGATGCTACTGACATCCAGAGGGGAGAGGCCAGGGATGCTAAATATCCTTCAATGCACAAGTCAGTTCCTTAAACAAAACCCAAAATATCAATAGTGCCAAGGTTGAGAAACACTGGTTTGGAATGAATTCACATGTCATAACAATTCAGGAACATATTACAGACATACATATTTTCTGAACATGTATAGAGAAACAAAGGAATAATCAAGCCCTACAACATGATTAATCTAAGCAAGAATGTCAGGATAAGTAAGTAGGATGTAAATAAGCCAGGAAGACCTAGGATACGCTATTTCCTTGGAACTCAAACTGTGGTTCATGGACCAACCTCACTCTCACCTTGGTACCTGTTAGAATTCCAGACTCTACCTAAATCTATTGAATCTGCATTCAAACAGGATCCTCAGGTAATGATCTGTAGGCATGTTAACATTTGAGGAAAAAAAAAAGAAAGCACTCTCCTAGAGTCTACACTTAGTGGCAGGTTAATTTCCAAAAACAGCCCTAGGTTCCAACTGACTCATGCAGAAACTTGGGTGTCTTTAAGATGAACCCAGCTGAACCATCCCTCTTGGCTATAACCCAGCTCTGTCCACAGGTGGCCTTTCCACCTGGATACTCTCCATTTGGATAAGAGAGAGCGTGTCCCTGAGGCGCATTAGCAAAGCCTTCTCTCTTTGTTCACAAAGGACAGCACTGAATATAATGAAATATGGCATATCATCAATACCCCCTATGCAGAAACTGTGCAGAATGCCACAGCTGAAAAATTCTTTGAAGAGGAAAAGAAAATTCTATTGCAACTTTTATTTGGAGTTTGATTGCTTCATTGCTTCTTGCCCTCCAGGTGAAGGGGCAGCCAAGAAAAATGCATTCTGTGTGATGCTATGAGCTTAGACAGTGTTCTGAATGCTGCTCAGACTGTGTCCTGTTGCACCAAGAATGGAAAAGAATGTTTGTTCCACAACAGCTTCAAAGCCAAACATTTCCCCCAATCAGGATTATCATATTCCTTCTTCATAGATTAACAGGTCACAAGAACTCAGTATTTATCCAGCATGGACTAAGTATCATGATGCTATTATAAATATTTTACCTATATTAACGGATGTAATATTTACATACCCTATGAGGTGGTAACTATCAATATCCCCATTTCATAGATGAGGAAACTTAAGCACTGAGAAGTTAAGTAACTTTTCCCAAAATTAGACATCTAGAAAGTTCCAAAGCCAAGATTTGAACCTACAATGTCTGGCTTCAGAGTCTCTGTTCTTAACTCCTCCATCATACTGTTTACACTTAATTGTATTAATGACTCTGGGAGGATTTTATGAGAATCACTAAGATGACATTCCTGCCCTAATGGGATATCCAGCCTAGTGAAGGGAAGTAGAGAAACAGATGGAACACACCATATTTGGCACTTAGAGCAAATGTGTACTGTTTTCTCTGTTTAGCGCCATCACATCCCTCCTTATTTTCTGTCTATATTCTAATTTGACCAGATGTTTTGGAATCACAAACCAGGTTCTAACATATCAGTTACCTTCTAGACCGTGATTAAATAATGGTTGAATGAATGCGTAAAGTAATTCATGAATGAATGTGGTCCTACTGTGAGATTTTCGAGAAAGTGAGGCACTATGAATGGTCCTAGGCTCTTAGAGCCAGTATCAGAGGGTTTATTTTTCCCATCCAGCACCATCCCCCAAGTCCCATCCTTATTCATGTCACCTTATCCCCCGACTCCATACATATGGTTTCCACTGGAGCTGCCATGACCTTGCATTGCAAAACCCTGGCCTTAGTTGATGCCTCAGGGGTGAGCTCCTATAATGAGCTGGGCCAATAAGTCCCTTTCCTTAGGAATTTTAGAATCAGGAGAAAAGAAATAAAAATGACCTCTCTAGGTAGTTAAAACTGTATGAGGGTTAACAACGGGACCTGTTGACATCTACATTTTCAACTCCAGGGAGAAGGTTGTTTGCAATAAGAGAGCTGCATAAAGCTTTATGCTAATGTGCAGCCCAGAGCCAAAGATGAGAGATGAACAGAAATTACTTCTGACATTACTCAAGTCTCTGTTTCCAGACACGTGACTACTCTGAGCTTTCATTTTCTCTTCTGTAAAATAAGGACAGAGAAATTACATCTCAAAAGGCTACTGTCCCACCACTGTTCAAGGAAAAAGGGGCTTCAACCAGACAATGTCTGAGCAATGCTGACCCTTCCTCCTATAGCCACACATAGCCCCGACCACCAGAAAGCTGTACCAGTTCCTTTTGTTCTTGAGTTCCACTGAACGCCTTCTAATTACTGACCACAGGTAATACACAGAAAGGATTGCCCTAATGGGCAGCATGAACAGGTTAGTGTCTGTGCCAGGTGAGTCTCATGAACAAAATGGTGTTTTAAACGTGCATAACTGGTCTCCTGTGTCTTTGGATGTCATGAGCCATGTCTCAGGGTCTGCTCACCTGGATGAACTCAGCATTCAGATTCTGCTCCTCTGGGGCTGAAAAACCACACCCCCTTGGCTCTCACCAAACATCTGGCCAAAACAAGGTGGGTTTCCATGCCCATAACTAGGGCACAGTAGCATCACTGAGGTCCAATCACAGCACCATTGATGGAAAACAGCCCCTAAAATTCCCTAGACCCATGGTTTCCACATTTTTCTCTGAGGATCCTCAAAAGTCACCTGATGAGAAGGAGGGAGGTAAAATGGGATGGTCCTTGTACTACTGCAGCTCTATTCTGGAGTGCTTTAAATATGTGAGTTTTGCATATATTAGTCAGGGTTCTCCAGAGAAACCAACAGGAGATGATAGATGGACAGACAGACAGATAGATAGATAGATAGATAGATAGATAGATAGATAGATAGATAGATAGATAGGGATTTATTATATAAATTGATCCAAGTGGTTAGAGAGACCAAGAAGTCCCACAATTTGCCATCTGGAAGCTAGAAACCCAGGAAATAAAGGGGTATGTTTCAGTCCAAGTCCAAGGGCTTCAGAACCAAGGGAGCTAATGGTGTAAATCCCTATCTGAGTCTGAATGCCTGAGTGCAAGAGGACATGGGTGCCTTAAACTGAAACAATCTACCCTTCCTCTGCCTTTGTGTTCTATCCAGGCCCACAAGGGATGGGAGGATGGTCTGTCACCTTGGTGAGGGAAATCTTCATTACTCTGCCCACTGATTTGGGTGCTAATCTCTTTTCCAGAGACATCCTCACAGATACACTCAGAGATAATGTATACCAGCTATCTGAGCCAGCCCTTAGCCCAGTCAAGTTGACACATGAAACTAACCATCAACATAGCATGTGATACATTCTGACATTTTCTATTTTATTTAAAATTAAAAAGTGCCTCACTAAATTAAGGCCATGATATCCTAATGGGTCCCTAACTGAAGTTTGACAAACATTATTACTCTGATATGCCCACAAAGCACCTTCTAGTTTGCATTCACTTGAGTTTGCTACTTCCAAGATCATGAACTGATTCCTACCAGGTAGCAAGGGACATATTTAATTTGACTTCCAAGATCATGAACTGATTCCTACCAGGTAGCAAGGGACATATTTAATTTGACACATCATTGGCTAGCAAATTGTTTTTTTTTTTAATAATTTCCAAAAATTTTAAATGGAGGCATGCACATTCTAAGACTAGCTTTTCGTGGGGGGAGGGTGGCCTCGAAGAAACAGAAGGTTGTGCAACATGGGGTCTACAGTCCCATGTAGCTACAAGTGGCTAGAGCTGAGTAGCCGCCACCGAGTTAGAGGGAACATCCCCCTTCCTGTTGACCAAGGTTCTTTTTATTTACGACAATCCCACTAATATAAAAAAAGATGTCTGAGTTTGCTCTCTCCACTCTAGGCCTTCCTCAAAATATAAGTCTGAACAGGAAGCAATTCCAAGAGCATGAGGGCTCACCCCAAGGTCACCAAGCCCTTCCAACCTCCTGATGTAAATACCTTCTCACCGTGGGTTCTGCAAGGACAGCCAGCTCTCCTTTTGATAAATACTCTTTGCTAAGATGCAGGTCAGTGTAATTTTCCAAAAGGTTAGGAGGAGTGACTGCTCAGAGAGGGCTCGCTTATTATTTCAAATGCCACCCGTCCCATTCTCTAACATTTACTGAGTTGTTTACAGCTTGATTCCTGCCACACCTGCCAGAGTATCTCCCCTACCCCCATTCCCCCATCCCATCATCATCTCTCCAGCCCTGAAATGGAAGCTGGTGAGTACAGGGTAGTGCCTCCTGGAGCCAGGGTGGCTTCCAATCTGAGAGAGAAGGAAGCCACTGTAATGGGTAATTTCTTCACCAAGTCATCAATAAAATTTGCCTACTTTGCGGCATGGCAGGGCTGTTTATTGTATTCATGTGGCTGCAAATGTTTACTCCATTTTCAATTTGCTCAACCAGATTAAAAACCCAGTACTAATGTTTTAAACTAACAAGCCTCAAAATATACTTAATTTACCCTTTAAATATGTGGGGCATTTGTTTGGATCAGTGATTTCAGAGGGACAAATATTCACCCCATCAGCTTGCTGAAGCTATAATAAAAATGAAAATAAGGGTAGTATTAGGATCTATCATTTCCCGGGAGTTCCCATTGTGGCTCAGTGGCGACAAGCCCGGCTAGTGTCCATGAAGATGTGGGTTCAATCTCTGACCTCAGTCAGTGGGTTGGGGATCCTGCATTGTGGTGGGTTGTGGTATGGATCACGGGTGTGGCTGGGATCCCACGTTGCTATGGCTGTGGTGTAGGCCAGTGGCTGCAGCTCTGATTTGACCCCTAGCCTGGGAGCTTCCATATGCTGCAGGTGTGGCCCTAAAAAACAACAACAACAACAAAAAAAAAACCAAAAAAAATCTTTTATTTCTTCAGTGTCTACAGTGTACCAAGCAGATCCAAGGTGTTTAGCTCTTTGCTAAATGCTTAGATAGAGAGATGGATATAGTTGTTTAACTCACAACATCTTGGCAAATCTTCCATTTCATGAATAAGAAAGCCAAGGCTCAGAGAGCCTCAGTGATTTTTCCCATGGCCACTCGGTCTTCATTGGAGCCAGGACTGGATTTCAGGACTGTCTGAACGTTCTACCCAACTCAGAGCTTCTCAATCATAATTACACCAAAAAACATCTCTTTGTAGCTAGCATCTAGGCCTACATATACATCAAAGCACCAAAATTTTGCGGTAAGGTAACCGTGACAATTCCCTATTGTCATGGACTTTCTTCTAGTCTGGAGGGAGAAATTCTGGAGCTAGAAATTCTGAAGCTAGAGTGGACCCAGCCTCCTTCCTTCCATTGGACCCAGGGGTTTTTAGTCTCATAGCCTAGAGTAGTTGAAACCTTGACACTGGGGTGAGACTGGAGTCCTGCCTCCCTCCCTTATGTATTAGTTACTGGCCTTGGGCAAGCCAATTAATCTCTCTGAGCCTCAGTTTTCTCATCTTTAAAGAAAAGGGACGCTAATAACACCCACCTCATAGGGTTATGGTGGGGGGAAAATGTGGTTTGTGTATAAAGCATATAATGTGGCCGGAGCTGTGATAAATAAACTTCATGGATACTGTCATCATTAGCCATTTGGAGGTGCAACCTAAGCAGCTATTAGAGCCATGAACAAGAATCTATCAGAACAGAGCATGGAAGCTTTACTATTGGGACAAAACGACCACCCTTCATCCCACCCCATCCCCTCTCTTACCCCATCCACAACCACCAATGCCACTGCCACCTCCTCTGCCTCTGAAAAGACAAGCAGTCAGTCAGGTTTTGAAAAGCAGCCAAGGCAGTCCCAGGCTGTGCTTGTCCCAGGCTTCTTCTCATATGTGCCACCTTCTCCACTGGGCATCAGTTCTGGGACCATCTGCTTTTCAGTTTATATGACTAAGAACCTTCAAACTGCACTAGACTTACTCTTGGGTCCTAAGGAGAGGTTGGCTGGTTTTATCCTATCTCTTCTTCCTTCCCATTTCTTCTCTTTGCCCCTCCCTCTACCCCTTCCCTTTATGCCTCTTCCTCATTTTTTTTCCCCTTCAGGATAATTAAGTTGCACTCTGACCTATGAGCTCTCAGATCTGTCCAATGTTATCTTCTTCTTCATCCTGGTTCAGTACCCATTGTGGTCTGCAAGGAAGGAAGGACTTGAATTCTGCCATTCCACCAAACATCATCTTGTTATAAAGCTGCAAGGAAGGAAGGACTTGAATTCTGCCATTCCACCAAACATCTTCTTGTTATAAAGCTCCTTGTGCATCAGACCTGTGTTAGTTTCCTAGGGCCATCATAACATATGACCACAGCTTAGAGGCTTGAAACAACAGAATTACATTCTTTCACACAGTTCTGAGGACAGAGGTCCAAAATCCAGATGTCCACAGGGCCACACGCCTTCTTCCAAAGATGCTAAGGATCATTCCTTCCTGGCATCTTCCAGTTTATGGTGGGTCTGGGCATTCCTTGGCTTGTGACAGCATAACTGCCTCAGTCTTTGCTTCTGTCTTCTTTCTGTGTCTTTTCCTCTTCTTTCTTTTAAAAGGACACATGTCATTGGATTTAGGGGCCATCTTCATCCAAGATGTTCCCATCTCAAGAACTTTAACTTGATTACATCTGCAAAGACCCTTTTTCCAAAGAAGGTCACATTCACAGGTTCCAGGTAAAACATTTCTTGATACTAATGAGCCCAGTGAAAGCTGTAACATACCTTCCTTTCATCATCCAGCTCACCTCACTCCTTTACCAAAACAGGCCAAGTCCTAGAGAGAGCCTTCCATTTTATTACACAAGCCGGATCTTCCCACTCTCGTCCTCTAAGTTCACATTTTGCAGAAGTCTAACCCTGGTGGAGGAGGAACGTGGATAAATGAAATAGAACTCCAGGAAAATAAAGGGATTCCTGGTCTCTTCTCTGAGTCTATCAGCTTCCTACAGGACAATCCTGTATGGGAGACACTGGTCATTCCAATGAGACAGACTCCCTCCAATGAGGCAGAGTCTGAGGAATGGCAGACATCAGCACTTCCCGAAATTTATTTCTATCATGGTTACAAAATGTATATTTTCAAATAAATCTAGGAAGTGCTGAGTTACATAAACTCGAACAGGTTTCTCCATTACAGAACTTGCCAGAGGTCTCAATACATCTGCAAAGATCCTTTGCAGGTATAAACTATATAAACTATGAACAGAAGCAGAAATAATTTGTAGTATTTCCTAAACCCCTTCACTTGTGAGGGATCTCATAGCCTTGGTGTTCTTCCAAATAACACAATGGGAGATACTGTTATAAATCATTCTATTCAATTATGTAGCTATCAAGTCATTAAGGAAATGAAAACTAAAACCACTATAAGATACCACTTCACACCCACCAGGATGACTATGATTTAAAAAAAGAGGACAATAATAAGCATTGGTGAGAACTTGGAGCAATAGGAACCCTCACTTTTCTGATGGGAATGTAAAATGGTACAGCTGCTTTGGGGAAAAAAAAAAAACCTTACAGTTTCTTTCAAAGTTCAAATTTACCATATAACCCAACAATTTCACCTTTAGAAAATATATGGCCACATGCGAATGTTCAGAGTAGTATTATTTATAATAGCCAAAACCTGGAAACAAACCAAAAATTTATCAACAGATGAATGGCTACATAAAACGTTGTAGAGCTATACAATGAATTATCATCCGGCAATTTAAAAAAAATGAAATGCTGATTATGCCACGACATGGATGAAACTCAAACACATTATACTCAGTGGAAGAAACAAAACATAAAAGACCACATATTGTAGAATTCCATTTATAGGAAATGACACAGCAAGGTAAATATATACAAAGAGTAGATTTAATGGTTGCCAGGATTTGGGGTTAGGATTAGGAATTAACTGTAAATGGGCAAGAGGGTTTTTACCGAAGTGATGAAAAAGGTTCTAAAATTGGATTGTAGTGATGGTTGCACAACTCAGTAAATTTGCTAAAAAATAATTAAATTGTGGACTTAATATAGGTAAATTTTATGGTATGCAAACTATGCCTCAATGAATTTGTTTTTAAAAGTGCTGTCACTGATTAATGAAATAAAATGTTATTAAGCTAAAAAAATGCCTGTCAAGCTATATGCACTGTCCTATACCTGTTCAAATGAAGTTGTTGAGCAAATGCTTTTATAGTAAAGAGGAGGAAACTTTAAGATACAAAGTTTTTCATCACATTTGGGAAAGTGGAGCAATTTGCACATGGTACCTACCTTTTGGATGGTGTTAGAAGGATGCACTGAAGTCCTTTTGCAAACTGGAAATACCTGTGATGAATCCCTATTTGAAAACTGTACACTCAACAAAATAAGACCTGGCCCATAGAACTTATTAAAATGGTGGAATTGATTAGAATTCCAGGACCAATGTGGTAGAAGTTCTAAGAGAGAGGGATGGGGCTCTTTGATGTGCCTGGTTCCACCCTGACTTCTTTCTAATTAGCAAAGCTTTTGAGGCTGACTGATAAGCATTCTGGGCACTGCACATGTCTGGCCACTGACTAATTAATTAATTTTTGACTTTGAGCAGTGACACTTAATTTGAAAACTTTCTACCATCCATGGATGAATGCGGAAAAGTAGGGCAAAAGATTTAAAAATATGCTAAAGGTGCCATTTCAAATCCAGTTGATTTCCAAGAAGGCAGAGTGGGTCAGTGAGTTAAACAAAGAGATGGATGCTGGAGGGGAAGGGCTGGGGGAAGGGTGTTCTAGGCCGGCTCTGTATCCATTCTGCTGTGTGTCTGGGCTTAGAAATTTACCCTCTCTGTTTATTTGAAAATTAAGGGTCTCCTTGACATCCTTGTTTATGAACTGAGGTGTGCATGGTCCCATAGAGAGAAAATGGGCAGAGAAAATAAATGACTCATCAAAAGGAGAATGAGAGAGTAGACAAAACTAATGAATCAAAACAGAAGTTTTTGAAATGAACACTGTCAGGGCAAACTATACCCTGAGAACCAAATCCAGCATACCACTTGTCTCTGTCAATAAAGTTTTATTGGGACATAGCTACACCCACTTGCCTGTGCATTGTCTGGGGTTTTTTTCACGCTACAATGGCAGAACTGAGTGGGTGCAACAGAGACTAAATGTCCTGCAAAAAAGGAAATATTTAAGCTCTGATTCTTTACAGGAAAATCTTGCCAATCCCTGGTCTAGGTGGAGTCAGCATTATGCCTCTTTGGTGTGGCCGAAGGAACACTGGGTGTCTTTCCTTTTTATTTTAAAAGCCCTCCTTGTCCTTTTTCTTATTTGTTTGTTTGTTTTTTGGGTTATAGGGCCACACCCACAGAATATGGAAGTTCCCAGGCTAGAGGTCAAATCAGAGCTATAGCTGCTGGCCTATGACACAACCATAGCAAGATGGGATTGGAGCCCCATCTGCAAACTACATCACAGCTCACGGCAACACCGGATTCTTAGCCCACTGAGCAAGGCCAGGGACTGAACCCACATCCTCATGGATACTAGCTGCGTATCCAAGAGGATGTAGATTTCTGCTGCACCACAATGGCTTTCTAGTCAAGTTTCTGCTGTGCCACAACAGCAACTCCCAAGACCTCCTTTCTCTTATAAGAAGAGAGCTAGTATTTTTTTTGAGCACCTCTGTGTGCCTGACACTAGGCTCCTTTCTCAAAGATAACCTCAGCCCACACCTCTGAGGTGAGGATTAATGTGGTCATGTTTCAGGGGAGGGATTTGGGGCTCAGAAAGTTAATCACTTGCCTGTAAGTTACAGAACTGGTGTTTGAAGCCAGACTAACTTGTCTCCAACATCACAGCATGACGTCTCTCTATTATGTCAACATTAAAGTGAACATTTTGGCAAGAGGATCCCTCAGTCATTCCCTCTGTAAAGGGTCGAAGAGCTTTGGGAATAAATTTTAGAGGGATGCATTTGATCAGATTTATTCAGTCACATCTGTACCAACTCTATTCTCCAACCTTGGATAGAAGACCCTCTATTTATGCCACCCTCTAAGCAGAACCAAGACTAGGTCATGAAATTTAACAAATCTTTACCAAATTGTTGGGGACTTTACAAAATTTTTCACAGAGAGGAACTCATTGCTGCCACTAGAATCACTGCCTCTCCAGTGGAAACTCTACACATGTAGGTCCTTCCTCTCCCCAGCATCAGACACAAGAGTTCCCTTCCCAGCCTGAGGGCTTCTCAATTCCCCTCCTAGGATGTTGACCATGGAACAGACCCTTCTTTCAAAAGAAACCCCATGACAACCACATGGGGCTCCATCCTCCAAGGTCCAAACCAGGCATTCAAAACATTTCTAGCACACTTCTTAAAGTCTGCGGGTACTCACTATCCTGGAAGGGCTGTACCAAGGCCAGTCTAGCTCATGTTCGAAGTCCTTTCTCAAGCTTGAGGTAAAGAGATCAGGTCTGACCTTACTGCCTCCTGGAAGGATTCTGTTGCCCTGATCACTTAAAAACAAACTTCTAGGAAAAGAAATACACATTCCCCACAAGCAAATGATAAGTTTTAAGCATCATTCAGCCTAAATCCATTTTTAGAGAGGAGCAAGTCTCCTCTAACTCTACAAAGGTTGATAAATATAACCTCGGTTTCAATCACTAAATAGAACTCTGAGCATTTCAGGCTGTAGCCTCAGGATTTAATATTGACCAAGGTCACTAAGAGCTCAGAGGGCATCTTTGTGCAAATTAGAAAATAGCCACCTCCTCCTTGCAGACGCACCCACTTAACAGGTGTGCCATGCCTATGTGAATTAGAGCAGAGTTGTGCCCCCTCTGGGTGGATGTGCCTCACTCTAGCACTCAAGGCTGGACAAACAGACCATGGGCTGGACTCAATGTTACCACTGTGCAGTAAGCAACATGCACAGCCATCTATGATGCTATGTAGGCTTTTTTTGAGGAATACCTGACTATTTTCCTTTATATCTGTTTCATCGCTGAGCCCATTCCAATGACTTTTTCATAAACAAAGGCCATCTGAAAAAGTTAAGTTGATAACCATCCATAGAGAAAAAAAAATGGTGGTGGGATTTTCAACAAAATAATTCAGAAAATCTGAGTTGAATTTACAACTCAGCCAATTGCCAACTGTGTGATTTTAGACAAGTCACATGGTCTCCCTGAGGTTTTCATCTGTAAATTGGAGGCATTCATAACAACACCCCCAAGATCTCAGGGATGTTTAAAATCTCTAATTAGAAAATGTAGAGTGACTTGGTAAACATAAAATGATCTGTGGATATTAAGCAGTAACCACATAAAAAGACAGAAACAACAAATGAAATCATTAATGCTTCTATCCAAAGCCATTTTTCCTGTTCCTCCTGTTTCTGGCCACAGTAGTCTTCCAGCAAAAATCTGAGAATGGCCATTAGTTGTCCCTGGTTTTCCAAAGAGGTCATCTAAGCAATAAAGGGTTTCCGATGTGGAAGGTAATTAGCTCTCGAAGCCCTCCCATTCCACCTGATCAATTAGACTAAGCGCCAAACACTCCCATCCTTAAAGTGCATAAAATGAATTGTATGTGTGCCTTACTCTTGTAGAATGGTACTATGCTACTTTCAGAATTGGTCACACAAGCTGGGGAATAATCAGATATTTTAAAGTCACCACCCTGACTAATGATAAGATGTTTGACTAGGATTTTTAATTTCTTGAGAAAATAACAGAAAACAAAACCATGATACTGGCATATCTGTGGCTCATCAGGGTTGCTTTAAAGGGTTTGCAGAATTCAGCCCCAGTTGCAACTGAGCCATTTTATCCATACCTTTTCATCACTGTAATCTGCAATCCAGCCTCAGTGATGAGACCGGAAGTGAGTACCAAATGCAAGGCCCATTTTTCTTTGTCAGAGGCTCCGTGTGCTGGAAGGAGATGCTAGACATCTCAGCAACCCACCCAAGCATAGATGCACACCCCTTGCCTCCTCTCCTGGAAGACAAGTTATTAAAAAGATGTATTTTTGAAAGCAGCCTTCCCTGCATGTAACATCAACATCAACCAATAAAGCAGGAGGGAAGAAAAGGCCAGGGGAGGGCCGTCCAAAGAGAGGGGGAAAATGCCTCCCGGAGCACAGTTTAAGGAATGATCAATGCATGTGTCAGAGGTAGCGATAAGAAGTGCTGAGCTTATCAAAAACTGAAGCTCCGATGACAGAGTTCACATGTGCCGGAAGATAAGAGAAACTGCATTCTTTGCTCCCTTTTTTCTCTCCCCAAAGACCCTGTTTTAATTTCCCACCCTGCATGTTATGTTTTCAGTCCCAATGGGGACCATGGAGCCTTGTTCAATTCCTTTTCTAATCCCGCCATGACTGTTTCTGGGAGACTGTGATTAGCAGACGTTGACCTCAACAGTATTTGGGAAAGTACTATTCGAGGGGTAACGGAAGTCCAGAATGCAGCTGAAGGTTCTGGAAACAATCTGAGAGAAAGGAGGGGGAAGGGCATTGAGCTGCATGCTGAGAACCCACAGAGGTCTTGGCTCTGCCACAAACATGCTTTGTGACCTTGTATAGGTCGTGCCATCTCCCCAGAAATTAATTTCTTCTGTAAAATGGGAGGAGATGGGAGTTTCCATTGTGGTGCAGTGGTAATGAACCTGACTAGTATCCATGAGGATACGGGTTTGAACCCTGGCCCACTCATTGGGTTGAGGATCTGGCATTGCCTTGAGCTGTGGTGTAAGTCACAGATGCAGCTCGGGTCCCATGTTGCTATGGCTGTGACATAGGCCGGCAGCTGCGGCTCTGATTAGAACCCTAGCCTGGGAACTTCCATATGCTGCAAGTGCAGCCCTAAAAAGCAAAAAAAAAAAAAAAAAGGCAGGCAGAGAACCTGTTCCAGGAAGGGAAGGGAGCATTACTGCTGTAGATCACTAGAGTAGGAACCAGGTGTGTGGAAGGCACCTAGCAAAGTCTGCTAAAATTCCTCTCTGTATCCCACTGTCTCTGCTCAGCCCAGCAGACACTTGTTTACCAAACATTAGCTTTTCCATGTCCATGTCAATTGCCTTCCTCTCCTCTGAAGTCCCGAACCACCACCTCAACATCCTCTTTTGTCTTTAGCTGAAGATGTTTTTTTTTATAACAATTTATAATGATTTTTTTCCATTATAGCTGGTTTACAGTGTTCTGTCAACTTTCTACTGTACAGTATGGTGACCCAGTTACACATACATGTATACATTCTCTTTTCTCACATTATCATGCTCCATCATAAGTGACCAGACATAGTTTCCAGGGCTACACAGCAGGATCTCATTGCTTTAGCTGAAGATGTTATTTATGGTGAGGGCTTTGGCCACTTTGACAAGTTAGCCAGTATCCTGGATCCTTCCCATGTATCCATGTCATTAAACTTTTGTTTTATTTTCTCTTGTTAATATGTTTCATGTCAATTCAATTCTTAGACCTGCCAGAAGAACCTGGAAGGGTAGAGGAAACTGTCTTCCTTCCCAACATTGTCTATTTTCATCCTGGAACAAGGCGATTTCTCTAAGAAAACTGCTGTTTGGATACTCTCCTTGATGGAAAACACAGGCTAGTTGAATTTGCTGAGCGAGAGCCCGTCAATGCTATTCAATTCTTATCTCCTATTCATGGAGCCCCAACACTTTCACGGGCAGATGGAGGTGAATGAGCTTCTTTGATACACTAATTTAAAGGTCAGGTTAGTGCATTCACAGGTATTAATGTTGGATCTAGCTTGACACACCTGAAGAGAAATCATTTTGTTAAAAACAAACAAACAAACAAAAAACCCTCTAAGTCAATGGTTCCCAGATTTAAGTCTACATCAGAATCCCCTGGAGGGCTTGTTAAAATCCAGACTTCTGACCCTACTGAGTTTCTGATTCACTAGGCCTGAGAATTTGCATTTCTAGCAAGTTCCCAGGTATGGCCAAAGATGCAGCCCCGGATCTGCTTGGAGATGTGCTCTCCAAGTATAAAGTGCCTACAAGTAACCAGGGCTATAGCTAAATGCAGATCTGGCCTCAGGAGGTGCAGGCATTGCCAGTCTGTGGACCACAGTGAGGAGGGAGACTCCAAGCCAGGGTCTGTCAGAGGGATGTGCAACTACCCCTTACATCAGTCGCCAGCAAGCTTATTACAAATGTAGATGGGAACTCAGGGATGACAAAATAGGCACATTGAGAATGACTGGACCGACCCTGTGGGATGAAGGAACACATTTGTCTACAGACTCACAGGCGGGACATATAAAGGTTGCTCAGCGGGTTACCACCACCCCAACTCTGTACCCCTTGGGATGGGCAGGGCCATCTCAGGGCCTTGAACTCAGCTCTCTTGAGTTTACACCAAAAGTAGAATTCTGAGTCTCTCAAAAACAGCAACGTGCAGTTTATCCCTCTTTAAAAGGGGTAAAGAGCCGGAAACCCTACCTAGCTTTGGGGTGACCCAGTCTGCATGATGGAGACCAGCCGCGGCCTCTGGCTGAGCAGAAGCAGAGTTGGATCATCACGGGTTGGACCTCCCTGAGGATGTCAAGACAGCCCCTCTCACCTCCATCAAAAAGAGAAAGAGGGAGGAGGGAGGGAAGGGGGAAGGGAGAGAGACAGAAAGAGGAAATTGTGCTCTCATTACAAGCTGGCATTTAGAATAAGGTAGACATTCAAAACAAATATTGAACAACTTTCAAATTGCATTTTCTTGAGACTTTTGGCACTTTTGGCTTGTTTGCTTTAATCGAAAGCCGTGGGTGTCAATGAGTTCACGTGACAGACCATGATTAGTTATTCCAAATGACTGGAGCCACGTGATGCTCTATTTCTCATTGGTTGCAGAACACATTTGATGTTTCAGGAACTACAGTACAATCACTTTCTAACTATCATGTTGCACAGAAATGGCTTTGGCACTCAAGTACGATGGCACTTCCTGAGTGATGAGGGGGTCGTCCCTGGGTCAAAGATGAGCAGAGATTATGAAAGACAGATGGTTCCCTAGGTACAGCCTGGGAAAAGGGCAGAAAACTGCACCAGGAAAAACAGCTACAGAAAAATACAATGCAGCACCCAGGGACCCCCTAACCCTATAGTCAAAAAATGCATAAAAAAAGCCCAAGAATGTGGCTTGAGAATTGGAGGAATTGGAGCACAGAGGAGACATGAAGTCATACACTCTGTTTCCAGAGATTCCAACCAGCCCAATACCTTTTATGTTCTCAAGACTGGAAGCTTGCGCCTAATCACTCCCCCAGAAGTGGGAAAGTTTTACTAATTTACTGAATCAAAGTTTTTTTTCCCTTTTTTTTTTTAACCACAGGTAAAATTATTTTTCAAAACCAACCAACCAACACACAGAAGATTTACTCATAGTGATAAGAGCTAATACAAACATTGCTATAGGATAGACGCTGGGTTAGTAATCTGATTGAGTCCTCCCAACCGCCATCTCCAAAGCAGGTATTATTATTTCCATCTTACAAAGCAGAACACTGAGGCTGAAATAGCTTATTCAAAGCCACGCTAGTCATAAATAGTGGAGCAGAGACTGAATCAGGGCACCTTGAAACCAGAATTGGGCTTTTTAATCACTGTTCTAAACCACCTTTGTTAATTAAAAGGAATCAGAAATGGAATATACATATATAACCCCATATATTGCCATATGCAAAATATATAATAATGCAGTTGCTTTAGAAAACAGTTTAGCAGTTTCTGAAAATGTTAAATATAAATTTAACCTATGTAGAAAGGACCCAGCAATACCATGTCTAAGTATCTACTCAAGAGAAATGAAAACATACATCCACATAAAAACTTCTAGGTAAATGCTCATAGCAGCATTACTCATAGTAGCCAAAAATCGAAAACCACCTAAATGTCCATCAACTGGTGAACAGATAAAATGTGGTATACCCATACAATGGAATACAATTCAGCAATAAAAAGGAAAAAAGACACTGAAATATGCTACAACATGGATGAGCCTCAGAAATATTAGGCTAAGTAAGAGATACTAAATGCAGAAGATCACTCATTGTATAATTTCCTATGCGATATCAGGAAATTAATTATGAGACAGAACAAAGATTATGATTACTTGGAGTTGGGGGTAGAAATGGTAGTGACTACAAAAGGGCAGAAGGGATCTTTTCAGGTGACAAAAAAAAAATGTTCTAGGGAGTTCCCATCATGGCTCAGCAGTAACAAATCTGATTAGTATCCATGAGGATGCAGGTTCAAACCCTGGCCTCGCTCAGTGGGATAAGGATCCTGCATTGCCATGAGCTATGGTGTCGGTCGCAGACATAGCTCAGATCCTGTGTTGCTGTGACTGCGGTGTAGGCCAGCAGCTGCAGCTCCAATTTGACCTGTAGACTGGAAACTTTCATATGTCATGAGTGGCTGACCCAAGAGCCATATCAAACACCCATGTTCTCCTGCCACTTTCCACAATCACAGCAGGGAAAAATTAAGTACTCAACTTTCCTGGATCCTCTTGCACCTTAGTTCAAACCCAGTAATGAGATAGTAAGCCAATATGTAAAGAGGGAAGGGACAGATTCTGAGAAATATTTCTGTTCTACTGATAAAAGCAACAGTTGCAGCTGGTATCATCCCTGCCTCCTTTTTTCCTGACTTGAAGGTAGATGTGATACTAGGAGCACAGCAGCTATTCTGTGGCCATGAGACAGGAGGGGGGCGTGTGTCACAAAATTCTGGCCTTTCATTATTGAACCATTGAAAGGACACCAGCAGTCACATGCCACTAGAATTTCTGATGTGTGAAGAAAAAAATCTTAAGTCTGGTTTGAATTTTTCTACTACTTGTACCTGAAAGCATTTTTCATTAGTAATACTAGATTACTAATCTAATAACAACAGCAGTAGATTTTTTCCTCATTAGCATGCCTGTTTCGGTTTCTCTCTCTTCTCAGCTGTCTCTTTCAAACCATACCTAAGCTCTTTGTTGTCTGAGCAGAAGACTGAGAGTCACATCTGGGCTGTCTCTACTTTACTCCAGTTCTAAATTCCACTTGGAACTTCCCCTTCCTGGTGTCGGATTCATTGGAAAAGTCCCAAAGCAGCAGACCCAGTGGGGACTAAATGAGTCTAATTTGAGAAAAGACAAGCTCATCTTCTCTTCCCAGTAGCAGTCTCATAATACAATGGTAATTATCAGTAATGATAATAGGCAGTTAATATACATTCTCCATAATCAATGCCTCTCACCACAAGCATCCTTCATTTCCCCATCTCTGGTCTTTGTGGAAGAAGGAAATTTCACTGTAGCATGGTCCAAAAATATGCAATGGCCCTTCAACCATGCACCTTGATGTCAATTCCCTCCTTAGGAAGTCAGAACTCCGTGCAATCATCAATAGCACCACAGTACCCTGCCTCTCTCTGTTGTGGGACATACACTCTCCGATCTCTAGCAGGCTTGATTTAAACTGACAGAAGGATACGGCTTCTCTTTAGGCACCAGGGAGGATGATGATAAGAGAAGCTCCTGAAATCTGACAATAATGTTCAATTAGTGATCAAGTGCAATGGGATTCAGGTACAGTAGGATGTATTCCTAGAAGACAGCTGGGATTAAGGAATGGGACACAGGAGAAAAGATTAGGGGACTAGGGTGGGAAGCTTCCCTTATGTGTGGGCCAGACCAGGAGATTTACTTCTGACAAATATAATACAGCAAAAGTGATAGGCGTACTTTTGTTATTAGGTTACAAAAGACTGTGAATTCCATCTTGCTGTTATTCTCTCTGGATCTTCTCACATGCTGGCTTTGGCAGAGGGAGCCGCACTGCAGAGAAGGGAAGATGGCCTCTGGCCAACATCCAGCAAGGAACTGAGACTCTCCATCTGACAGCCCATGAAGAACTGAGTTCTACTGAAAAACACTGAGTGGGCTTAGGGGCAGATTCTGACCTAGATGAACTTGAGATGCTAAGACTCCAGCCTACACCTTGACGGCATCCTGTGAGAGAATGAAGCACAGGATCCAAGCTAATCCATTTCTGAGTTCCTTACCCACAGAAACTGTGATGTTTATAACTGCTAATTTGGGGGATTATTTGCTGTGCAGCAATAGATAATACAGGGAGAGAGTCATGATATTTTAAAAGAGGAAACACATACACACACAAGATGTTTGAGTACTCAAAGCCATTCTCTATTCCATGTTATGAGAAGGTTTTTGTTTTGTTCTGCTTGAGGATTTATTTTCTGTTTGTTTGATTTTGTTTTACAAGTTTTTCTCTGTTTCTTTTTTTATTCAAGCAGCCAGTGATTGAATCTGGGCATTTCTTGTGTTAATCAGGACAGTATTGATCATTATTCTAATTTCTACCACTGAGTCTGAGTTTATAATATTTCAAGCACAATAGTGACCTTTCATAAGTATTATCTCATTTAATCCTTACAATAACCCAATGAAAGGAGTACTAAGATCATTTGCCCCCTTTGCCCAAAGGAGGATGAAGACGTTCACAGAGTTAATGGTTCTTGTCCAAGTCACTTAACTAGTTAGCTGTGGAGCCAGGATGCAGACCCAGGAATTCTGACTCTCAGCCTGTTCACATGATCACTTAGCAAAGTTGAAGGGAAAGGAGGTAGAAAGGTTAGGACGACGTAGTATCTGAAAGGGCACAGATCCAGGATGTTAGAAGTTAAGGGACACGGAGGAGGAGAGGAGTTAAGAAAGACTGGGAAGTTGAAAGGAATAAAGAGGAACTGGGATAACTGCCAATGGGAGTGGGATGGTAGGGAGAGAGGAAATAAAGGAAAGAGGAGGAAAGGAGGGGGAAGAAGAGAGACTGACAGATGTTTTTTTGTGTATGCATTAATACATAACCATCTTTTAGCATTTTCAAGAGATGCAGTAAAGATAGATTTTAAAACTACATACAAGACTATAAAAGAGATGGGCACTGCCTCCAGATTACTTTGTCTCTTCTCATTCTACTCACATCTATGTCACAATTTCTGACGATGCCTTGTTTCTTTGATGCTTTCTTTGTCTTACATGAACCTGAGCTTTTTCTTAATTATCTCCCAAATCTCCCTCCTCTGTGTTAATGCCACTGTTACTGCCCCAGTTCCCAACCTCTCCTTCTCTCTCCTGGATTATGCCAACAGACTCCTGAAAGACATTTCTGCCTCCAGCCTTACCCATGCTGACCTCTTTTCTAGATAAGTGATTAGGAAATCTGTTTAATTATACAAGCCTCACCAAGACACTGCTCTGCTCACACCCTTCATATACACAATCAGTTCCAAGCTTCAAACCATGATGTGAAAGACTTCCACCACCTCTTGTCTGGACTAGAGTGATCATTTCTAAGTAAAATTAAAAAAAAAAAAAGAAGTAAATAGGACGTCGTCTCTCACTTCCTTACACCTAGGATCCATGCCCCAGGGACAAATATATTTCTTATTTATACTTCCAGACATGTGGGATAAATATATATATATATTTTTTTTTATATAAATATATATATATATATACACACATATATTCTATACATATATGTGTATATATTATATATGTGTGTGTGTATATATATATATATATATAATGCACAAGAGAATCAAACTTCACCCACTACAACTCAAATGTCTTTTTAAAATGGAGCAAATATAGTCAACAGATCTTTGACAAGAGAGCAAAGACAAAACAGTGGCACAATGACAGTCCCTTCAACAAATGGTGCTGGAAAAACTGGACAGGCAAAAAAATAAATCTAGACACAGACTTCACACCTTTCACAAAAATTAACTCAAACTAGATCATAGATCTAAATGTAAAACCCCAAATCATAAAACTCCTGGAAGACAACAGGAGAAAACCTAGATGTCCTTGGGTATGGTGACGCCTTTTCAGACACAACCTACAATTCGTGAAAAAAAATTGATAAGCTGGACTTCATTAAAATTAAAAACTTCAGCTCTGTGAAAGACAAGAGCATCAGAAGACAAGCTACAAACTGAGAAAATATTTGCAAAAGACATGTCTGATTAAGGACTGTAATCCAAAGTACACAAAGAACTCTTAAAACTCGGCAATAAGAAAGCAAACAATCTGATTAAAAAATGGGTTAAAGACCTTAATATAGACACCTCACCAAAAAAGATGCACAGGCAGCAAATAGCATATGAAAATATGGTCCACATCATATGTCATCACGGAAATGCACAGGAAAGCAGCAAAGGGGTAATATTACATAACTGCTAGAATGACCAAAGTCTGCAACACTGACAACACCAATGTGGGTGAGGATGTGGAACAATGGGAACTCTAATTCACTGTTCATGGAAATGCAAAATGGCACAGCTCTTTGGAAAACAACGTGGCAGTTTCTTACAAAACGAATCGTACTCTTACCATATGATCCAGCCATCTCATGACTTGGTATTTACCCAAAGGAGTTGAAAACTTATGTCAGCATATAAACTGCACATGGATGTCTATGGCAGCTTTATTCATGATTGCCAAAACTTAGTAGCAACCGGGATGTCCTTCAGTAGGTGAACGAATAAATAACCTGTGGTACATCCAGACAGTGGATATTATTCAGCACTAAAAACAAATGAGCTATTAAGTCATGAAAATACATGGTGGAATCTTAAATGCACACTACTAAATGAATGAAGTCAATCTGAAAAGGCATCATACTGTGTGCTTCCAAACATAGGACGTTCTGGAAAAGGCAAACTATGGAAATGACAGAAAGATCTGTGGTTGTCAGGGGTAGAGTTGGAAGCGAGATGAATAAGCAAAGCACAGAGGACTTTTTGGGCAGTGATAATACTCTGTATAATCCTATAATGATGGGTACATGTCATTATACTTTTGCCCAAACCCACAGAATGGACAACACCAAGAGTGAACCCTAAGGCAAACTACAGAATTTGGTGATTTTTGATGCCAGGATGGGTTCAACCTTAGTAAAAAGTGTACCACGTTGCTGAGTGATGTGATAATGGGGAGGCTATACACTGTAGGGGTAGGAGGAATATGGGAAACCTCTGTACCTTCCCTTCAACTTCGTTATGAACTTAAACTGCTTCAAAAATAGTCTTTTTTAAAAATGCAGCAAACTTTATACTCCCTGATTTCATGTTGCTCAAAGCCTCATTCCACCAGCTGGTGTGGAGGAAAAAAACAGTAAATATGCCAGATTTTTATATCCTCATCTCAGGAAGTTTTAAACAATCTTGAGTTGGATAAATATTCAATCAAATCTCAGGCTCAAACTCTAGATCAAGACTGTATCTCTCTTCCACAAGACATCACATGGGTGCAGAAGAACATGCTTGCTTGGAGTAGAAGAAGGAAGCCTCAGGTCCACCAGACATCCTTTGGGACTTTTCTGGCAACTGCAACAGCATGGCTGGGGCTGGTCTGTCCCTGGTATCTCTAGAAGGGATGGCAGATCTCTGGACATTTAGGGTATCAAACTGGGACCCACTTCTGGTTCTGGCTACCTCCCTCTTGTTGCAAAGCCCTGTCTTCTGAGCCCTCCTGGCTCTGACTCCAGATGGTCAGTAGGTTTTCCCAACAACTCCATAGCCCCTGCAGGGACTAGTAGGGACCTTTGGACACAGGCTGCAGGAAATCTACTCATCCACTTTCCTCTCTGGCTGTTTCTCTACCAAACTAAAAGTGGGGCTTCCAAACACCAAGGGTATGAAAATAATTCACTCTGCAGGAAATCAGGAAAGTACCCCACCATGCTCTGAAAAGCCCCCAGATTTACCTTCCTAACACCACTTTTGGTGTATCCATCAAAAAGCAGGCATTCAAGATGCACATGTCCTTCTTCTTCCCACCTGCTCCATGGCTCCTTCCAGGCTCACAGAGGCTTCCTCCAGCACCTCCACCAAACAAGACACATGGATTGTCATGAAACTCTATGGTCTAAGTTGACCAGGCTTTCACCTTGGTATGTAAAAAGCTTTTTGGAATTTAGAAAGAGCAAGCAAAGGCAAAAAAATCTTCATCTCTTGATGAAGTTTGGCTTTCAAGATTATTTTCTTGCCATTTATTGAGACATTTATTATGTATAGTCATCTCTGAGACTCAAGCTTGCTTCTCTCTGTTCCATTCCATGTGGCTCCCCCTTCTCTGGGACAATAACCTTGTGGCTTAGCTTTCATAACCCAAGGGGTGCTGCGAAGGAAGAAACTGGCTTCTGAGGGAATAATAATCACCAAGAGGTACTTCAATCCCTATATTATTTGTTTCCTCTCTGATCTCTATTATTTCCTTCCTTCTGCTGATTTAGATTTGTTATTCCTTTTCTAATTCTTTTAGATAGTAATTTAGGTTGTTTATTTGATATCTTTCTTTCTTTCTTTCTTTCTTTTTTTTTTAAGGAAGGCCTGTATCACCATGAACTTCCCTCTAAGGACCACTTTTGCTGCATTTCATAGACTTTGTAGGGTTGTGTCTTCATTGCCATTTGTCTCAAGGTATTTTTTAATTTTCTCTTTGATTTCATCATTGACCCAATGGATTCTTAGTAGTATGCTCCATGTAATCAATTTTTCTTTTTCTTTCTTATGGTTGATTTCTAGTTTCATGCCACTGTGATCAGAAAAGAAGCTTGAAATAATTTCTATCCTCTTAATTTGTTTTTCAAGAGATAGTTCAAATAGTGACACCTATCATATTTGGTGTAAGTAGATATAAGTGTGTGTGGTTTCTGAGTGTGTTTATGCACAAGTGACAATGTGCTCTATATCTACACCAGGGATCTGCAAACTATGGCCCGCAGGCCAAATCCACCCTGCCTCCTGTTTCTAGTATGACTAGCAAGCCCAGAATGATTTTTACATTTATAATGGTTTGGGAAAAAATGGGGGAGCAATATTTCAAGACATATGAAAAAAAATTAATTCAAATCTTAGGATGCATAACATTTATTTAAACACATGTCCAGCCCTTTGTATATTGTCTATGTCTGCTTTCACATGATGAGGGTAGAAATCATTACAGAATATAAATTAGTTAATACCTGGCCTTTTAAGAAAAAGTTTCCCAATCCCCTTTCTATACTGTTCAGTTACTTTGTTTTTTCATCTTAAACATATCTTGGAGAACATTCCACATCATGCAATGAATTTACATTCTTTGGATAATTTTTTTCCAGAATTTTCCTATTACCAACAACACCACAATGAATAACCTTGGATATCTGACTTTATGTATTTAAAACACAACACCTCTCTCTGTATTCCTCCCCTACAAAGACCATGAACCCCACGTAGATGGCAATCTTGTCTATATAATATTGCAGTCCCAGTGTAGAGGTAAATAAAAACATTAATTGATTGATTACAATACATCTAGTTCCAAATGTAAAATTAAGACAGGCTTGGAATCCTCACCAAAAGTTGAATATGGTTCAAACTAAGGGATTTGAACTTTGATAAATCCCATGTCCTTTAGAACTGAAATGTATCTTCTGCAACGGTCTTTGTAGGCATATAGATCTACTCTGCCTCCCTTTTTCTTAGCAATCTGACTTACATTTTAGCAGCCATTCCCCAAGATAGCCTATTCCTCTGTGGCAAGATTTAATTAAACTTCCAGCAAAATAATTAGCAAGACTATCTCAAAAGACTGTTTTAAAATACCAGAGTGATACCAAGGAGCAAATAGAGTTAACACTGTCATGACAGATCAAAGCCATCCGAAGACGTGACTAAAAATTTAACCTCCAGCAGCCGAGTAATGAAGAAGTACACACTGGAACAGTTGTGATATCCTCCCTCTCGGGCTCCATTGACAAATTCATTTGACATGGAAAATTTCCCAGAGGAAGCTTAAAAATGGTAAATTTCCATTAATTACATAGCAAAGAATGTTCTCTTCATAATTTATTATCTATTAAGAAACTTTGGGGGAAGCTGTAACCACTTCTTTTTACATAGACGATCCTTCTTCACTTGGAGAGGATGATGGGATTAACAGCCTTTCAAATGATGTAAAACTGCCTTGACTATGATGGGGATGGTGGTGGCGGCCTTGGCAATGGGTCCTGTGTGGTGGGGATGATGGAGATGGTGATAGAATGGTGACCACTCCAACAAGTTCAGCTCCCAATTTAGGCCTCACTTCCCTCCATTAGGATTCTTAGGAGCAATGGGGAAAGTTCAGGAGGCCCAAACGGAGAAGACTTTAGGTTTGAGCCTCATTCTGTGATCATAAGAAACTCCTCTGTCCTCTTTAAGCCTCCTTGTTTACCTGTATTATACTTTCCCTTCCCTTATTTTGCACAGTTGTAGGGATAAGAGGAGATACTGTCAACACTTGGGGTGATGGAAAGAGCGATTCTACACAGTAACCCCATGCTTACTTTTCTTTTTGACTTGTTTCCCATAAACGTATCTATCACCAGGCAGCCTCACAAGATCTAAAAGTAGAAGAATAAAGGTCATATTATGGCTACTTTGCAATTAACACCAGCATATGATGACTCTCCTTCCTTTCTTGTGGGCCCACAGTGACTATTATGCCAGGGTTTTTTGTTTGTTTGTTTGTTTGTTTCCTTTGTCATGAATATATTTGTAAAGGTTTATTTACTTTTTGAAGATGTGGGCTAATCGACTTTCTGAATGGTGGTGAACAATTACTGCACTTTCACATTTCTTAAGCATTCAGAAAATTCCAATTATTATCCCCCACAAGGAATATTAATACCCTATATTTAAGCACTTATGTGTCAAATGCAGTGCTAAGTTGGCACAATTATCAACCCCATTTTGTGAATGAGGAAGCTAAGGGCTATGGGTATTTTTCTAGGTCTACAGTTTTTAAAATTTTCTCTGCCTCTCACATCCAATATGCTTTCCCATTCCCATTTAAATTACCACCACCCATAGGTTTATTTTTGCTTTTATTGTCATTATGCTAGGAGGTGGATCAAACAAGATGTTTCTGTGATTTATGTCAAAAAGTATTCTGCCTACGTTTTCCTCTAGGGATTTTATAGTATCTGGCTTTACATTTAGGTCTTTAATCCATTTCGAGTTTATTTTTGTGTATGTTAGAGAATGTTCTAGTTTCATTCTTTTCATTCTTTTGCTGTCCGGTTTTCCCAGCTGGAAAACTTTGAAGAGTCTATCTTTCCTCCACTGTATGTTCTTATCTCCTTTGTCATAGATTAGTGGACCATAGCAGCTTGGTTTATTTCTGGGCTTTCTATCCTATTCCATTGATCTATATTTGTGATTTTGTGACAAAACTAGAATTCAAAAAGATACATGTACCCCTATGTTCACTGAAGCACTGTTCACAACCTCAAGACATGGAAACAACCTAAATGTCCACTGACAGATGAACGGATTAAAAAGATGTGATGTGATAAACACACACACACACACACACACACACACACACACACAAAATGGAATACTACTCAGCCATAAAAAGAATGAAATAATGTCATTTGCAGCGACATAGGTGCAACTAGAGAGTCTTATATTAAGTGAAGTAAGTCAGAAAGAGAAAGACAAATACCACATAATATCACCTATATGTGGAATCTAAAATATGGCACAAATGAACCTATGAACCTATTTGCAAAACAGAAACAGGAGTTCCCGTCGTGGCTCAGTGGTTAACAAATCCGACTAGGAACCATGAGGTTGCAGGTTCAATCCCTGGCCTTGCTCAGTGGGTTAAGGATCCTGCATTGCTGTGAGCTGTGGTGTAGGTCACAGACAGCTCAGATCCTGTGTTGCTGTGGCTCTGGCTTAGGCTGGAGGCTACAGCTCTGATTAGATCCCTAGCCTGGGAACCTCCATATGCCACGGGCATGGCCCTAAAAGGACAAAAAGACCAAAATATATATATATATATATATATATATACAAAACAGAAACAGAGTCACAGACATGGAGAACAGACTTGTGGTTGCCAAGGGGAAGTGGGGAGAAATTAAGATGGGGAGTTTGGAGTTGGTAGATGCAAACTATTACCTTTAGAGCGGATAAGCAATGAGGTCCTACAGCACAGGCAACCATATCCAACCTCTTAGGATAAAACATGATGGAAGATAGTATGAGAAAAGGAACGTATACATACGACTGGGTCACTATGCTGTGTAGCAGAAATTGACATAACACTGTAAATCAACTATCCTTTAATAAAAAGAAAAAAGAAAAGAAAAAACTTTCACCACCCTTCTCACCAAAACCAACCTCATCACTAATCAGACATCCACAGATTCTTCTCCTCTACTCCTCGTCTTTCAAATTGCAGTGACACACATCCTAACGAACATTTCCACAGTTAAATGTATCGGTGCATGTAATGGACCCAAAACACAGTGGCTGTGAAGTAAATGGTGGCTATAATATAGCTTGGTGGTTCAACACAGGAGCTCAGGGTTCCAAGGTCCTGGTTCAGACTCTGGCTCTTCCACTTACGTAAAGGGAGACCTTAGCCAACAGGCTTCATTTCTCCAAGCCTCAACATCTTCATGGGGATAATAACACCTTCCTTCATTGGGCTGCTGTGAGGATTAAATGAATTGGATACACATAATGTGCTTAGGACCCTGTCTGGCACCGTCAACAGTCCATTCGTTGCAACTCCCACCGCTATTGTTATTTCCCAACAATGCAAAGCTTCTGTAAGTGAGTTCTTTTTCCTGATGCTGGGCTCATGCCAGATAAACCAAATTAACCTTAGGAAGCTTATTACCTTTAAATCTTGATTGTAAACAGGCGCCCCC